>NC_085136.1:194470515-195670515 GCF_035046485.1 Aedes albopictus
ATTCAATGGAATACCGCAACAATAGGAACAAATACCGCAACATTTGGAACACAATGTTCTTACAGGTAAAAACGAATAAAATGCTCATAACAACCTCGAAGTGACAATATTTCGTTATTTTCCTGTAGATAAAGGATGTTTTTTTCATTTTTATTTATTTATTAATGACACTTTACACTATAAAGTGCATTCGCTTCAGGGATTGATTGATCCGAAATATCATAACAACCTTTTACATAGTTTGCTAGATTATCTAGGTGGAACATGTATACTAGTGTGGGTCATCGGAACCGTTTTCTCAGATCAAAACTTTTTTGGATCCGTTTCGGGTCCTGAGTATCTGTGCAAAATTTGAGCACGATCGGTTGCGTCTACACTTTGCGCATTGCAATTGAAATTTGTATGGGATTTTGTATGGGAAAACATACTTTTTTGAATTTTAGCCATAAGTTTAAAAAGTTGCCTGAAAATTTTTAGCCGATACTGTAGAATGATAACCTAGGATGTTCTGAAAAACTTTGTTGAAGACCACGAAGCGATCCGATGCTTGTGTAAAAAGTTATAACCTACGATGCAAAAAAAAGTGTGCTTTCCCATGTAAAACCCCATACAAACTTCAAACGCGATGCGCAAAACGTAGACATAACCGATCGTGCACAAATTTTGCACATTTATTTGGGTCCTGAAATGGGATCAAAAAAGCTTTGATCTGATGTGATACCTTTAAATTTTTCATTTTCCCATATAAACGATGACCCACTCTAATGTATACTTATCCTCAGTCGATGTTCCGTTTTGCCTGCTTAGCACCTGTTTTTGTTTTTTTATCACATTTACGTATTAGCTCTTTGTCTTTGTTCAACTCTTCGTACATGTTTTTGTTCATAAGTATTCTCGATGTTCACTTTAGTTACTTCTTCTGTATCACTTTTTCACTTTTCTTCTTCATCCATCACAATTTTCGGTAGATATTGATTTCCTACAAGAACTGTAGTAACTTCTTCTCACTGTCTTCGTCGTTTTGTAATGCCAGTCGTAAGCTCGTTGGGTCTATTCTGTGCTTCCTCCAAGTTTCCTCAATCCTCATGCACTGCAGGATAATGTGGCGAACGTCTAATACCGTCCCACAGCATGTCGGTGGGAAATCCTTTATGATTAGAAACTCATGCGTTAATCTGGTATGACGTTGGTATGACCAACGAGTTAGAATTCGTTGGTCGGCGGGATTTTCCTGATCGCACCATTTTCTCATGTCAAATTTTATCTCCCTTAGTTTCACGTCAGACATCTGGTGCCACATTACTTCCCATTTTTGTCGTGTGCCGTAACTCAGGGCATTAACTACGTCCCTCCTGGGTATGGCAATGTTTAGAGGTTGGCTATCCCTGGAAGAATTTTCGGATCAAAATCCCAGGAGGAATTCCTGGATGAATCCTTGAAGGAATTCCCGAAGGAATTCGTGGAGGGATTCCTGCAGGAAACCATGTAGGAAAATCTGGATGAATTTCTGGAGGGATCCCTGGAGGAATTTCTAAAAGTATACCTGGAGGATTTCCAGAAGAAACCCTGAAGAAATTCCTGAAGAAATTTCTAGAGGAATTCTTTGAGGAATCCCTGAAAGAATTTCTGTCGAAATGCCGTTTAGAAGCCTTGTCGAAATTCAGTGATGGTTTCCTGCATCAGTTACTGGGAGAATTCTAAGAGGAATCCGTAGAGAAGTTCTGGGAGAAATCCCTGGAGAAATTTCTGAAGAAATTCCTGTGAAAACTCTTAGAGAAGTTGCTGGAGGAACCCTTGGAGGATGAAGGAGTTCCTAGGAGAATTCCTGGAGAAATTCATGGGCAAATCCCGGGGGATTCCATGAAGCAATAATTCGTGGAGGAACCTCTGGAAGAACACCTGGAAGCGTTCCTGTAAAAATTTCAGGAGGAATTCTTGGGCAAATTCCTGGAGGAATCCGTGGAACAATTCCTGAAGGAACAATAATTGGAGGAATTATTGGAGGAATGTCTGAAGGAATTCCTGAAGAAATGTATGGAGCAATTCCCGAAGGAATTCTTAAGGAAATCTCTTAACTTTTCCTGAAGAAAAACCCCGGATTATCTCCTGGAGGAATTTCTGAAAGAATTCCAGGAGGAATTCCTGGAAGAATCACAGGCTGAATTGCTGAAGAAATCCTTGCAGGAATTTTTAAAATAAACTTGGGAGTTGTTCCTGAAAAAATCACAGAAGGAATTCTTGGAGGCGCACCAATAGGGATTTCTGAAGAAATCTTTTGAGGGATTCTGGAAGTAATGCCTTTCGGAGTTCCTTCGGAAATCGCAGAAGAGCTTTCGTAACTAATTCAAGGGAGAAATTTTGTAGAAATCCTACAAAAAAACTGAAGGAATCCATGTCTGCAGTAATTGCTGGATGAATTATTGAAGGAATCTTTGAAGGACTGCTAAAAAATATTTGGTACAAAATGTTTAAGGAATTCCTGGAAGAATTTTTGCTTATGTCTGATAATTTTTTTACAAAGAATTCCCGAAAAAAATTCTACAGAAATACTGCGATTAATTCCAGATAAAACTAACTAAGCAATCTCTTGCGAAATTCTTGAAGGAATGTATGGAGAAATATCTGTAGAAATACCTAAAAGGATCTCTAATGATATTCCTATAGGAATCCTTGAAGGGAATCCTAAAAGAAACGTCGAAAAAAGCACAGAAACAATTATTTAAGGAACCTCTATATTCCTTGGAGGAACCCTGGAAGGGTTCCTAGAGAAATATCTGGTTAAATCCCTAGGGGAATTCTGGCAGGAATCTCTGGATAAATCCATACTGGAATCAGGAAGCTATGGGACAATTCCTGGAGGAATTCGTCGATGCATCCTTCCGGAAGTATCTGTAAAAAATCTAAAGGAATTATAAGAGGAATTCCTAATGCATTTCTTTGAACAAGCCCTGAAACAATCACTATCGGAACCCCGCAAGACATCCATGGTGGAATCAACGAAGGAGAATTTTCTGGAGAAATCCCTTGAGGAAGTCCTGAAGTAATCCCTACCGCAGCATCCTACATATGTCACTTAGGTACCTGTAATTGGATAGTGTTCGTTTGTAATTAGTTGTGAGCGTTTCTTTATTCTGTATTGTTATATCTAACATCGCTTGTAGACATGTTCCTGTTCGTTAAATATACATTTGTAGTGCTCTGGCCAATTGGCAAAAAAAGCTACAAGCATGCAAGTCGTCCCCTAACAGGGACATCAAAATGTAAACTGTCTCGTGTTGGAGCCCAAATTGAGGTTTCAGAAACTCCAATTGAAACACAGGCTATGATAACTATCGTAAAAGAATTTGTTCAACGCTATCGCCAGATCGATCTCTGGTATTGCGAAGACAGCCAAATTCACTGTGTTTACTAGTAATAGTAAAACATCAGAATGTGGCCATCAATTTCAAGCTGTCTAGTGCAGCGTTTATCAAACTTTTGGCGTGCATAATGCTCCCGCCGGTACGGCAGATCCGTAGCCCTGGCAATTTCAATGCTGGCTCCTTGAAACGTTGCAATTATTCTCCCTAAAAAAACTATTGAGCGATTCCTGCGTTTAAAACGTGATGCAAGCGAGGTCATCCTACAGAATTACTGCATGAGTGGGTACCTTCATGCCCAATATAGAGAATATCTTGAACTCAAATCTAATGGCGTCGGTCGAAGTATCGATTCTCAGCAGCTTCCGGTTTCCTATACATAATAGGTGTGACCTTATTTTGCTAGGCGTGGCCCTACAGAAAATGTGCACATGAATGTTGTCAGTATCCACCTGATATCCGCACTACGGGTTATAATGATCGACGGGCTTAAACCATCGGATGAGTGGTCTCGCCATATGCTGCTCCAGCGTGTCCACGTCACCATCTCTCTGAATGCCACGAACCGGCATAGATGCCATCAGTCGCAGACATTCTCGAAGCATTATGTCTTCTACTTTTACCGAACGTCTTATTCTGTATGAGCAAGGCTGTTGTCAACACGTCCCGCAGATCTTCATCTTCAGCATCAGGGAACAACCTTCTGAATGCTTGATGAAGCATTTTCCCATGCAAAGAAAGCAGCCGTGAAAACGTTTCCATTTTTTCATCCGGGTGCTGTGTGCTCTGTGAGCCGTTGATGCAGTGAACAACTTTGGTGATCCACACTCAAATTTGTGTTACGGTTGTACCTACTTAGCGTATTAGGGTAAAAATATCATTTGGACATGCATGTAATATCGTCAATCACGGTGCTGTATGTCTTGTTTCGAGGAGCGTATATGAACAGAGTCTTCTAAATGTTCATAATTGGATCAACAAGACCCTTAACAATTAAGAATTTACTTCAAAGTTATCGAAAATGTAAATTGTGTCACTGAAACCCCTCAAATGTGGTGGTATGCGCTTCACAGTTGAATACAATATTCATCTCAAAATCGTTGAATTCATAATTGTAAGAAATTTAAAAGCCTTATTGCCGTGCACAATGTTTATTAAAGAGGCATTATTCAGCCAATCTCTCAACATTCATTTAGCTTAAAATAGATGATGTCCAAAATACCTACATTTATGTTAGGTTTTTCACTGTTCATATATTTTGGTCATACCATGAACTACATGGAGATAATATGTGATTGCATACTGTTAGGCGTATTCTGTGGTTTGGTGATATTTGCTCGATTTTCACCAAAAAAAATCGAAATAATTACCTACCTCAAAAGTATCCGTAAATCGAAGATATTTGATTATTTGCAACAAAAAATTTGCTAATTTTCACTACTTCCGTGATTTACCAGTATACATGGTTAAACATTAAGAAAATGGCCCTGTCCAAATTATATTTACCTGAAAGTGTCCAAAACATATATTCGGTGTCCGAATTGCATTTGATACAGGCGATTGAACCAATTCCCGAACGCACCCTTCCTGATACGGCGCTCAATTCAGAACTTCGTTGGGTGCAAGATCCAAGGCGCTTTCTCGAAAGTCAACAGAGCATCTTACGCCCTGAAGGTTCGATCGTTGCGGCAGTTCCAGAAACATCATACGATGACAGCCCCCATGGACAGCAATCCAGTTGCAGTGTTCGAACATCCAACATTCAACTCTACCCGCTGCGTTGTTAACTGCACAGACCGGATCGATTTCCCCGAAAACGAGCTGCTGGAGGAGCTGAAAGAACAAGGAATTAAAGATGTCAGAAGAATAACTCGCTGAACTGGATCGGAGCGTGAAAATACCCCTGCTATCATCTTAACATGTCATGGAACCATTCGGCCCGAACATATGGACTTCGGATTTATTCGATGTAGGACTCGCCTTTATTACCGGAGTCCCATGCAATGCTTTAGTTGCTGGGCGTTTGGGCATACCAAATTGCGCTGCCGAAGCAAAAACCCGGTTTGTGGGAAGTGCTCCCAGGAGCACCCCATCAGTGAAGAGAGGTTAGCCTCTAACGAAGTCTATTGTAAGGAATGTAAATCAGGAGACCACCAGCTGTCCAGTAGAGGGTGCCAGAAGTGAAAGTCGACCAGGGCCTGTCCTACCCGGCAGCCCGAAGCTTAGTGGAACAAAATACGGGAGGCCGCTCGTACGGCAAAGTCGACAAAAAGGCAAGAGATCGCGGAGCTACGGGCGAAACCCTTGCAATAGTTAGGGCGCCTACCGGAAGCCAGTCGGGGACCGGCATGGACGGATCGACTCCGGCATTGTACAGGAGAACACCAGCAGAACGATCATCGCAGGGCGCTATCCGAAGAAGTCCTCTGTTTTGCCGAACTCTACGACAAGTGGGTTGCCTACCAAACCGGATCCATCCCAGAACAAACCGAGTAGCTCCGAATCCACAGCCAAAATCCCAAGCTCCCTCCGAAATGACGCCGATCAAGTTTCCCTCTGAACTAGCCTGGAATCCCGCAACATGGAATCGAACCCCAACCCCGAAGAACTGTCTGGGCGCCCTGGATTTTCTAACCCCAACGACCCTCAAGGTCGGAAACTACCTGTATGCGATTTTTAGCCTAGCCTCGGACAAAGTCCTTCCGATCATCGGGGCGACACCCAACCGGAAGCCATTCGGGGACCGGCATGGGCGGACCGACTCCGATGTCGGCTGGGTGAAAGTCAACGAGGACAACAGAAGCCGATTCCTTGCATTAGTCAGGGCACCGTACAACCGGAAGCCATACGGGGACCGGTACGGGCGGGACGACACCGGCATTTCACAGTCGAACACCAACAGATCAATACAAATCCCTCCGATAGCCGGAGCGCCATCCAACCGGACGCTATTTGGGGACCGGTATGGACGGATCGCCTCCGACGTTGCCGGGTGAAAACATCAGAAAAGCCTCAGAACTCGAACAGCATCCCACTATAAGCAGAAAACACCAGTACGGTGAACACCCCGGATTATCCAGTTCAGATGTCCCTAACAGCAACATCTCCAAGCAATGCAGCAACGAAACTCGCAAGGGCACAGGTGAGCATCCCCGAAAGGAAGTCCGGGGAGTAAGTCCCACCCTACCTCCACCATATGGGCACCCTGGACACAGTCCAGATGGTACATCCCACCGAAATATCAGCAACAAAAGTCCCTCCGACAGTCGGGGCGCCGTCCAACCAGAAGCCATTCGGGGACTGGCATGGACGGGGCGACTCCGGCGTCGCCAAGGCGAATGCTTGAAGAAGAGCCCATCAGCAGGACGTGATTCAATCGAAAAATCCCTACGCGATGGGCACTTTAGTCCAGGTGGATGGCCCCACCGGAACAACCCAGATCTCTTTGGTACAGCCTGCACCCAAATCTCCAACGACCAACCTAGGGTCAACCGACAAGGTGAGAAGGGAAGCTCCTTAGCAGGACGCGTTCCTACTGGGAAAATACCGCATGGTGGGCACCCTGGACAAGACAGTCCAGGTGGTAAGCCTCAAAAACAATACCAATATTTCAAATCAAACGGAATGATGCTTTTTGGGTAGTTCATCGGGAAAGGGCATCACTTTTCTTCCAACGTGTCCTACTGCCAGAGCTTCTGTATAAAGCGTACACTGAACCTATGTAAAGTAATAATAGTTTTCGGGTTAACACTAACAAAAACAATTAGTAATTCAAAGGAAAACATCTTTGATTGATTTATTGAGGAACAATACTAGGACACAAACTGACGATTCCTACGGTTACTTTGATGATCTGATCTAATGCTGGTTCGAATGCTGGCACGAATGCTGGCGTGCCAGAATTCCAACGATCCAATAAAGCTATAGGTATGATATCCGTTAAAATCAAAAATTTTGCCTCAACCATCCGATCATGCGTTCAACATGAATTTTCAATGCAGAAATCTCTTTTGAATCACAGGCATCCTGAGGTTGAAGTTGTTTATTTGTCTTCTTGCATTTTTCTGCCTCACGTGGTCCTCGATTAAAAACCTCTATCTGCTAGAACAAAAACGGCCTTCCTCGAGGAGATTCCGGAAACCAGACATTGAAGCATTCTGCTTATCGGATGTCATCCCACCAAACGCCTCCGAAATGAAAGAACAGCATCCATCCGGTGTGACACCTGCTAGCACTTTCAAAGTTTTATGGTGCTTAAGAACGTTTTCATTTGCCAGCATCGTTTCCTCTCGTGGTGCCTCGATGGGAACTTCAAAACAACGGAAGATGACAGTCACACATTGTACTTTTGATGGAATGCGCGTGGCATGTGCTTTTTCAAAATCTCGTGAGTAGGCCACCGAACCAATCCCACCAGAAAGGGATGAATGCAGTGATATTGTAAATGTTTATTCGAAGCTGATTTCAATAAGGGTTCATTCACAAATATCATAACACAAAAATTGGCCTGTTTTGACACCCACCCACGCCTTCGTAACACTGTTTATATGGGAAGAAAAAAAATTGTTCGGGCTGTAACACCATGAAGGACACCCACCCACCCCCTCCAGCGTTATGACATTTGTGAGCAAGACCTAAGCCTACCATGAATGAATAAAAGAACACTATTTTGCGATAGAATTTTGGTACAATGGAGGCTGGACGAATGATTTTGTACTAATAGAGTTGAATATAATCGATATTTTCTTATCACAATGTTCAAGTGTTTGGGACCACTATTAAATCCCGACCGTATGTTATCATTGGAAAAACAAATAAAACTTACAACACTGTATGGAAGATGCACAGTTTGTTTGTCAGTGCGTACGGGTAGAATTTGTAGCAAATTGTTAAGTCATAGCTTTTGTGCATATTTTTCAGAACGAGTTTTAGTCTACGTTTCAAGCTTTAATAATTTTATTCTATTACAATTATTTGCAAAAATGGCTCGTCAACTGACAAAACTTGGATATTTGGACGTAAAGAAAACTCTTTTCATGCTCTGTGATCTACAGGATAAGTTTCGACCCGGCATGAAATTATTCGACCCTGTGGTTAAGAACACCAGCAAGCTGGTAAGTATTTATTTAGCTGTGTTTGACCTTTGATCGCAATTAAATCGCTAATCGGATTGTAGCATCGATGATACATTAAAAAATTGTGGTGCCGGCATGACAATAACATTGAGTGATAATTTTGCGATTCGAGGGTGAAGGTCATTATTATTTAAGTTCCACATCCAGTCAATACTCGAACCTCAGCTCACACGCTGAAAATAATACTCGTTACTTAAGCTTCCTGGGCCAAATACACGATGGTTCACTGACAGCAAAAGCTCATAGCAGTGTATTAGCGTTGCACTTTATTTTTTTTTGTGCGTTCACATAGAAAAAAATCTTATTGGAATTAGTTCTTCTAATCGTTGAACAGAAATCGTGCTTGGAATTATTTATTCAAATTAAAATAGCAATTATGTTTAAAATTGCTCTAAAATTTCAAGATCGTTTAGTTATTAAAATAACAGTTTCCTTATTCCAAATTTTAGCTACAAGCTGGAAAAGCTTTGGATGTCCCACTGATTGTCACCGAGCACTATCCGGAAAAGTTGGGCCACATTGTCAAGGATTTGGACATCAAGCACGCCAAAGGAGTCTTCCCGAAAACTCTATTCAGCATGATGACCCCTGAAGTTCAGAACAAGATTAAGGAACTGTTCCCCACCAACCTGGAAACGGTTGTACTTTTTGGACTGGAATCGCACATTTGCCTGGAACAAACCGCAATGGACCTGATCAACAATGGGTACACCGTTCATGTGGTCGCCGATTGTTCATTGTCGCGTACCCAGGAGGACCGTAAGCTGGCACTGGAACGACTGAAACAATATGGATGCTTTGTGTCCACTAGTGAAAATGTAATTTTCAAACTGATGAGGGATAAACAGCACCCTGCATTTGACAGCGTCAAAGGACTGGTAAGGGAGCCATCGGTTGATACCGAGCTATCAAAACTGTAAGTGACATATTGTAAACGAGACACACACACAGTGCATTTAAATTTCATAACGGGCTGGCAATTATTTAACAAAATAAATGTTTTTTAAGAGAAGAGGTAAAGTATTTTGAACTGGAAATATATGTTGTATTGTAATGCATTTATAATTCATGTCGTATTTTTTTGAGCACTATCGATATCCTGCCGGGTACTTGCTTACATAATTCGATTCCACCCAGGTTCGTATTTGTCGTCTTCGACAGAAATGTGCACTCCGAAAAAAAAAACAATCAAAACATAGTGGAAGAAACCCGTTTCTTCCAAAACGCTGCTGTAAGTTACGTAAGCGACATTGATTATTTTGATTATTATGACCCAAACTCTTGGCCAAGCTCCAAAGTTCTCCAAATATTTGTTCCTTACGTCAGCTATTTTCTTCTCCAGATTCCGAACACTTCCCATGGTCTACATAAACGCTAAGCTTATTCCAGTTCTGCTTCAACAGCATCATTGACCATTTGTGGAATTACCACATCTTCGCGCACAATTTTTGCCTATTCTGCAACTGTAGGTCCTGATAAATCTTTAAACAGATGACGGTACTCATTCTGAAGGTCTTAATCCATTAAATCCAGTCGTTTGTAGTTTGGTTGAGTATAGCTTGTTTAAAGAACCTGGTATCTTTTCTGTTTTTATCCTAAAGCTCTGTAACTAGTTCATGTAAACTTTGATTGCTTTCTGCAGTAGCTCGATTTGCTTTTGATTTGCTCGCCATCAGCTTTGATTTTGCCGCATTGTATTCTTTCAGGCTCTTCCAGTCAATACATACAGGTTAAAGCTCGAGCCACTCTAATTCTGAAGCAACGCCATGTTGTGATCATTCATTCGATATATTTCTTTCATAGCCTTATCTTGGAAAAGAAAAAAAAAATGGTTCGATTTTTGAATCGGGGGTTGCAAGGGCTTCACTCAAGAGTTGTTGAGGAGGGGTCGTCCGAAAACAAAAGGCTCTAAATCGAAACCTATCGCAAGGTTCATCAATCGATTCATTGTGAATGATGCGTTTTTAAGTCCGAAAGGAACAACCTTGAAGCAAAAGATTCCTTTTGGGGTCCTGAAGGCAGTAAAATTCCGAGAAGATTCCTTCAATGGAATTTGGAAAAGCATCTTTGAGGTCTACAATACTAAAGTATTTTGCCTTCTGTAGTCGGTGGAAAATTTCTGCCATGTTTCTCATGGGGTAGGCATCTTTCCTTGTGACTGAATTGATTCGTCTTGAATCAAGACAAACTCGAATTTCCCCGTTAGCTTTCTTAACAGGGACGAGTGAGCTTGCAAACTCCGAAGAACATTCTTCTATGACATTTAAGCTCTTCCACAGCTCCAATTCCTCTTCGATCTTCTCCCAAATTTTTGGAGAATATCGTTACATCGGAAGAGCACGCATCTTTCCGTTTGAAACTAACTCAATTTCGTGTTATAGAAGAGTGGTTTTACCCAAATTTGCAGAACTCGTCAAAGGAAAATAGTTAAAAACCTTCTAGAAGAGCGGATCTTCAGGTAGATCCAAAGTTGGTACGTCAAGGGATTCGTCCCCTTCAGGCTTTGCCGTGCAAACCTGCTCTGGTAGGGGGGGGGGGGGGGGAGGTGGTAAGACGGACATGTTTAGGAAACACTCTATTTTGACAGTGTAAACAATGCGATTATTAAAATTGTTTTTTTCATACTATTTACTTCAACTAAGTTACTTTACAGTTTGCAAGCCGATTTTGCAATCAAATTTGATTTTCCATGACTTTTGAACTAATTAAAAAGTAATCTCCAAATGTATGTGTTTCATCAGTGTGGGCAAGACGGATAGGATGGGTAAGATGGACACGTTTGGAAAATTAGCTAATAAGCCATTAATTGTTTAAAATGATGTTGATGGCCGGTTATATTTTGAGAATCTAAATTTGGCTTTGAATCTCTTAGCGAAACGTGGTTTTGCAAATTAAAAACTATTTTGTAAATTTTAAACCTCAATACACTGATAAACGCCTAACAGTATGCAATGCGCTTGTAATTTTACAAAGTTCAAACTGTTCCAACAACAAAAATTCTAATGTAATGAATTTTTGAACAAAAAATCAATATGAAATGTTTTACACGGCTTGCACAATCATCAAAGTAACCCCAACACTGTCCGTCTTACCCACCCTCAAGGCTATCTATAATCCATAAAATTTACCTGAATTTCGTTGTGTATAGGACGGAACAATTTAAAACAACTGGAAACTCAAAATAAAATGCGAAAAATTAGAAATTTAATGCTAAAAAAGCTTATTTATGGCCGCCTCAAAATTAGATCCCATCACAAAAGCGTGTAGCCAGGTAAATGATTGTTTATTTTTTGCACTGTTGACATATGTACTCTTTCATGGAGTGTTTAAATAATCATCAACTGATAAGAAGATAGAGCTAATCGTAAAAGATAACCAAATTTCAGCTCTTAAGTGAAAGAACTAGTCAGCGGTCCGTCTTACCCACCCGGTCCATCTTACCCTTCTTCCCCCCTCCCCCCTACTAGAGGTTTTACTAACTGAACGGAGAATTCTATGGGATCTTCCTTACCTACACAAGTTCCCGGCTTAATACTCAAATAATTTATCTCATTTTCCAATGATTTTGCAATCCATGTAAGTTCTAAATCTTGAATTTTATTTTCTGTCGTTATCATAGGACAAATTTTGAAGGCACGCCAGAAATCCATGCCTAAAATTAACGACTTCCGAATTTCTGGGACAACTAATTTTGTAATAACTTTGGTACACTCATTGCACAATTATGGGTCACTCAAGGAACAATCATTTCACAGTATGAATCGTTTTTCATACAAAAATAACACTTTCATTATTTTTATTTTATATTCTCTTCATTGAAACTCCTTTTTATTGTTTTATATAAAAATCTGCTTGTAAAATTCACTTTAGGCGGTGAAATATACTGAAATGTTGGTGAATAATGAAAACCACAATAATGGGTCAAAATTGGCTGTGTAACAATTATGGGTCAATTTGTTGCCTATTATGGGTCACTCAAGAGGAATCGGCTGAACAATAATGTTTTGTCAATTATTATTATTATTATTATCTTTATTATAGAGATTTTCAGCCTAAGGCTGGTTCATCTCTTAAAATTTAGGATACATTGCATAATTTTACTTTTGTTTATTACATTTACTTTTCATACTCCTCGTTTGTATTGGAGAAAAACTGGTTGATTCAACTGCCGCAATATCGGTCTCCTCAATCTCTGCACTATCGTCCGATCCGTCATTCTGGCAACTCTGGTTCCGCATTTTACGTTTTGGAGTGTTCTCTTTCCTATCCGATGACAGCCGTCGCTTGCTAGCCAATTGTTCTTCGTCGTACTCGCTGTCTGTTGATTCAGATTCACTGCTATTGTCTGCGTTGTCTTTGGCATCTGCGTGTTCGGGTTGTGTGGGCATTTTAACTTTAGAATTTTTCGGCTTTCGTTTTGAGCTATTATTGTTGTTTTTCAACGTGCGTTGTGGTTGTGGACCATCAAGCGGAGGGAAGTCGGCTTCCACAAGGGCGTAAGTTTGGCCGGTCGTCCGAACGATCTGTGTTTCGTTCGCTTGTGGTGTGATGCTGTTGTAGTTTCGAGGATGAGGTTTCTTCGTTTTAGGTTGACTGGGGTATGTAATCATCGTGACGTCATTGTCGATGGTCACGTACGACGGGATTGGTTGGGTGAGTTGCATTCTAACTACTCTTACCCCATTATAGAGTCCAGGAAAATAGTGTTTCCACCTTTCCCTGGAAATGGAAAGGATGGTTCCATATTTTCGAAGGTGTTCAACAATCACGGAGGACGGCGTATTGGGTGGCAAGTCGTGCACCCGCACGTTGATCGCTCCATCCTCTACGTAGACGGGAATCTTGTACTCATTTTCACCGCATTTGATGATGTGCTGCAGATGGCGAGTATCTTGGTAATGCCTGGCAGTATCCATGTCTACCATCTCGACACAAACACAGTTTCGTACATTGTGCAGCTGGACATTTCGGATGTGTTTAATGTCCAACTTCAGTTCCTCGCATATAAATTTGTGCACTGCTGGTACCTCAGGTGTTCTGGGTAAAACACTGAAATCTACCACTAATGTGTTATCACGTTTTGCACTCATTTTATGACGAAAGAAAGAAAGAAACACGTCCGGATAGCGCAAGCTTTTGCTGTCAACTGTGTTTTGTCAATTTTTTCAATGAATGGCCACTTATTCTAGATAGATCAACTATAGTAGAATCTAAAACTAGTCTCAAACCTCTTAACGAAGCGTGTTTTCACGATTTGTAATCAATTTTTCAAAATTGGTACAAAATGTCCAACATAATTACTGATAAACGCCTAAAAGTATGCATTACCCATGTACGCAGAACTGTCAATATTATGCTGCACAAAAAGTGACCCATAATTGTGTGATTTTTGGTGTTCCTTGTCACAATAATGAGTCATTGAAATTTTGCCTGAAATAAGCTTTAATTAGCTGCAGTCACATGAATTTCTACATTTAGAACGTAAATTATACCTTTTTTCTGGTGACGACACCATTTCGCACTTGCAAATCACTAAAGCTCGCCTTTACAGAGCTTACGAAAGCAGAGCACGCACTTTCTGATGTTCACAATCGAAGCGTTACTTTGACAGATGGTTTTACGCCGAACAAAAAATTACTGAAAATATGTATGTTTTGACGTATAAGCCCGTGTGCGATACGTATAGTGACACAAAACAAATCAACTTATCAACGAAAAATGATAATGACTAACAAAAGCTTGCAATTAATTAGTATTTATCTATTAAAGTGGAAAGTGACTAATAATTGTGTGTGACCCATAATTGTGCAATGAGTGTATCATTTCCTAGGGTATACGGGACATTCACGTATCCCAAACAAGAGTGTTTAGTATCGTCCGCAGTACAAATTTTAATGTTTGATTTGAATTTTTTTTTTTGTCAGACCATGAGCTTCCAAAAGATTAAGGAAACTAATCACACTCATTGTTGCACCTGAGTCAAGTAAGGCGACCATTTCAGTTCCTAAGATGTTAACTTTTATATGAGGACACGAGCTAAGGTCAACACGAATCTTTAAAAGAGAAAACTGATCTTCTTTGGACCAATTTGAATGATTGGAAATCAAGTCAACTTGCGAAATGTTCGGATTCCCGAGCAAACATCTCGCTTCTAATTTGTTGACCTAGAATTCTCGTTTTAAAACCTCAAAACTGGGTGATTGTTCTCACAATTTCTTAACGTTCTACCCAAATTACCACAAGCGTAACAAAATAATACTCTTCTCTCCTTACATTTCCTCCAAGTATGTCCAGATTTCTGGCAATTCCAACATACAAAAGACACATTTGGCATACGAGGTTCTTCCGCTTGGATCGAAGAAGAATTTTGTTGTTCTTTCCTGGTTGAAGTTAGTTTGCTCGAATTTGGTTTCGGTTTTTGAATTGCCTGTACGGGAATGTCTTCGTCTTCCGAAAAATCACTATCTGTATTCTCGGCGACTATGTGATGAATCTCGTTTCGAACGCTATTAGGGCATTTATAAAAATTGGGGTCATCTGCATTGTTCATTCTGATCAAATGCTCCGAACTATCGATCTCCATTACTGATAATTTCGATCGGTAATGAGGTCTCATATTCTCCCAAACTAACTCGAATAACGTACTTGACGAAAACGGACTAGTTAAGCTTCTCGACTTCGGTCACGTAGGCTATCAATGTTTCCCCCTTTCGTTGCTGAAGCTCGCGAATCTGAGCTTTAATTCCCCTGTCCCGATTGGGGTTTCCGTATCGAAAACGGACATATCCTCAAATTTATTCTATTTTGTGAGTTTCTCTTCACGAGTAAACCAACAATCGTAAGCCGCCCCCTTTACACGATGATGAACATTCTGCAAAAGTTCTTTCTCAGAAACTCCCTCGTGTCGAGCATGCTTCTTGATCTTATATAAGAAATCTTCGACTTGAATCGATCTATTATCTCCTGAAAAAATAAAGTTCCAATTTTCAACCCAAGATTTCCTGTAGCGATTGGTACGTCCTACTGACGAACAACTCGACTCCGAAGAATAACGTCTGTGTCTCCGGACACAGTTACTCTTCCGCTGTCTATCTCTTCTCCTATGGTCTAACTCAGAGTCACTTTCCGAATTGCTATAATCCCGTCTGTGTCTAGAAGACCTATCTATTCATCTATCGCGCCTAATCTCTTCAAATTCAGGTCTTCTAGATCTCATATTCCTAGACAATCTCAACTCTTCAATTCTACTTCTATCAACTGGATCGTTCTATCGCGTTGACTTTCAAACCTTTCGCTCCAAATTCTCTCATTTTGCTGACTTCTAAAATTGTCTTTTTCAACCTCCTTTTCCTTGGCGGCTGTTCGGGCTCTAAAGAAGTTGATCATCAATATTAATTTCTATTCCCGATCAGCCTAGATAGCCGTGTAGTGGCGGTAGCAGTTCCCTCAACTGGCTAAGAATATCACTACGGATTGCATAATCCGGTGGTAAAAGTCCACCAAACAAGCGACCCCTAATTCATGGTGTTAAGCGTACCGTGCCTAGGAATGAAAGGTTAGGGGGATCTTATAAAAACTTAACCGTGAACGGAGCCTGTGGAGTGCCAGGGCACCCTCCACAGTATGTTGCCCTTACTGTGTTCAACGGAGCAATGACGCAGTGGACCTTATTTGTCTCCGGGATAATCGGCCACTTTTCTTACGTCTCAATTCTGAGGCTTAATAAAAGAGGGTAAATGATTTTTTTTATGGCAGGAATTAAGTTCGTACAGGTAAACCTTCATCACGCAAAAGGTGCTTCTGCTGTGTTGAGTCGAAGGTTTAAAAAAGAAGGACTGGAAGTGGCGCTTATTCAAGAGCCATGGTCCAATAAACGAAAGATTCTTGGAGTTCTGACACAAAATAGTTAACTATTTTATGATGAGCAACAAGATTCATCCAGAACCGCTGTCTTAATACGCAAAACGTTAAAATGCTATCCTATTTCAGAGCTTATCAGAAAGGACATTGTTGCGGTCATGGTAGAGATACCAACCACTAGGGGTAAAACTGAGATCGCTGTGGCTTCAGCTTACTTTCCTGGTGATGTTCCTGAGGCACCTCCTCCTGAGATCGCATCATTTGTTCAATTCTGTAAAGAAAACAACAAATCGTTTATCATTGGCTGTGACGCCAATGCGCACCACACGGTTTGGGGTAGTACGGATATTAACAGTCGAGGTGAGTCACTATTGGAGTATCTGTCTTCCAACAATATAGACAGACATTTGCAATAATGGTGATAAACCTACTTTCTCAAATGTAATCAGACAAGAGGTTGTTACGTTTGTTTTTATGTACAAGAAACATGATTAGATAACTAAGGAATATAGTAACCGTTCCGTGCATTTGGCGATGAGCACCCCTGCTTTTCATTCCGACATCTCTATCGACCAAATAAATCGAAGGTATTCTCTGCTTAACGGCAACATGTGCACCCTCAAACGAATGCGTCCGAGTTGGTACAGGCAGCAGTAGGGTCTGGGACCATTTGGGCAGGAGCACCTATTTTGGGCACTTGCTGATATAACTCAGTCAATTTCAACCCGATTGACTTGAATTTTAAAACATGGCTAGATTTTGTGCCTATCTAATCGTGTCTCAAAAATCAGGTCAATCGATTCAAAATTGACTAAGTTATAGCAGCAAGTGCCCAAAATAGGTGCTCCTGCCCAAATGGTCCCAGACCCTATTTTGCCTTTGGTTCGTGAATAAGAGTCGAGGTAAAACGAATACAAGCGTAGAGCAAAAGCGCTGTGTCTTGCGACATTCATCGCGAAACCAAGAGAGCGAGAAATCTGCTCGGCAACAGCCATCATGCGAGAAAGACTCTTCGTAGGCACTCATCACTTATTCTCTGCTGCGCTACGCTCATGGATTTGGTTTTAATCCGAGTGAGGTGGATCAGTTCCATCCAGACCGAAGCGAAAGTCGGACGTCGGTGTCGAGTCTCGCAGGCCGGACAATATTGACCGGATTCTATGGCATTCGCAGTGGCAGACCATGGCGGGTGCGAGTTGTGCCTGTGCAACAGTCGTCACAAGGGGAAAGGGCATGAAAGTTTCCCACAGCGTTGGATCGTTCCGGATGATTTTGAAGGACGAAAGGACCTCCGAAGATGGAAGCTGCATGCAGGCATGATGATTGGGGTGTGCATGGAACATCGAGTACGGAAGAAAGAAGAAATGTGCGTGCACGAGTAGGAAATGAAGTGAAAGAAAGAATGATTGGCGTCAACTTATTTTAATGGGGAAAGCTCAATCATTTTCATTGTAACAAGGTCTTGGATCTAACACTGTGCAATGCTGGAATCTTTGACAAGATCACAAACTGGCACGTGTCAGATGAGATATCTCTATCTGATCATAAACACATAATCTTCAATTGGAGCGGTGGAGATTATTCTAGAACCGCATTTAGAAATCCCAGGAGGACAAACTGGGATCAATATGTAGAATTGTTGAGTACGCATTCATTTACAATGGGAGAAACTATTGATTCAACCCAAAAGTTAGAATCATTTTCTCAAAGGGTAAATGAAAGTATCATCAAATCCTTTAACATAAGTTGTCCCACCATACAATCGTCTTCTACTAGAAGCGTGCCATGGTGGAACTTTAAACTAAATCGCCTTAGAAAATTTTCTCGTAAAATGTTCAATAGAGCGAAACAAACGGGAGATTGGACTCAGTACAGAAAACCCTGACTGATTACAACAACGAAATACGAAAATCGAAAAGAAAATCTTGGATGCTGACATGTGAAAACATTAACAGCACTCCTGTAGTTGCAAGACTATAGAAAACGCTGGCAAATATCATTCAAATGAATTGGGAAACCTGAAGCGCGACGATGGACCTTTTACCAAAACTCCTCGTGAAACTTTGGATTTAATGATGGAAACCCATTTTCCAGGTTCGGTTCTAAGTGTGGATTCCAATGATACTATATCTCTGGAAGGTGAAGGATGTCCTAGTATAAACTCATCGGAGTCAACTAGTACAATAAACACCGCCTCAGATTTAGCTGATGAAATCTTCACGAAGGCCATAGTGGAAAATGCAATTAGATCATTTCAGCCTTTTTAATCTGCAGGAGTTGATGGAATATTTCCAGCACTGATTTAAAATGGAGAAGCGGTGTTGGTTCCATCACTAATTGAGATGTTCAATGCTAGTTTAAGATTGAATTACGTTCCATCAAAATGGAGACTTGTAAAAGTTATCTTTATACCAAAAAAGGGAAAGCGAGACAAGACGCATCCCAAAGCATACAGGCCAATTAATCTTTCTTCAGTTTTGTTGAAGACTATGGAAAAGGTTTTGGAGGATTTCATCAATTCTGCTTACATAAAAGAGCATCCCTTATCTGACTTCCAGTTTGCTTATCAATCTGGTAAGTCAACGGTTACGGCACTTCATTCGCTAGTAACAAAGGTGGAAAAAACGTTTTCAGCAAAAGAAATAGCTCTATGCGCCTTAGCCTTTACTGCTGAATTTGGATCCGGATTTCTCCAAGAATCGCTGCTAAGATCTTTCTTGTCTGAACCTGGCTCATCTCTCTCATTCAACTCTTCTCGAACATGCTATCCTAACTCTATCAAAACTCTCTCAATTTGCTCACAAGCTTCTTTCCGAGCATTCGCTTCCTCTTCATTCTCAACTGATGCAATGGATATTCGATTAAGATAGTGCATCAATCTAGAGACTAGGACTCTATCAATTGATGTCATTAATGTGTCGAAGACAAAGTACATGATGGCAAAGGGCTCCAGGGAGGAATCACCGCGCGCGCTACCCCGAGTTCATATCGACGGTGATGAAATCGAGGCGGTTGAAGAATTCATGTACTTGGGCTCACTGGTGACCGCCGACAACGACCAGCAGAGAAATTCAGAGGCGCATTGTGGCAGGAAATCGTTCTTACTTTGGACTCCGCAGAACTCTACGATCGAATAAAGTTCGCCGTAACACGAAGTTAACATTCTACAAAACGCTGATTAGACCGGTCGTCCTCTATGGGCACGAAACATGGACCCTACGTGCAGAGGACCAACGCGCCCTTGGAGTTTTCGAACGGAAGGTGTTGCGTACCATCTACGGCGGAGTGCAGATGGAAGACGGGACTTGGAGAAGGCGAATGAACCACGAGCTGCACCAGCTGCTGAGAGAACCAACCATCGTCCATAGCGCGAAAATCGGGAGGCTACGGTGGGCGGGTCACGTCATCAGTATGTCGGATAGCAACCCGACTAAAATGGTTCTCGAGAGTCATCCGACCGGTACAAGAAGACGTGGAGCGCAGCGAGCTAGGTGGGTCGACCAAGTGGAGGACGATCTGCGGACCCTACGCAGAGGGCGGAACTGGAAACAAACAGCCATGGACCGTGTGGTATGGAGGCGACTACTATGTACAGCAGAGGCCACCCCGGCCTTAGCCTGGCCGGTAAGGTAAGGTAAGGACTCTATCATACTTTATATGTAAATGTTCGACTAACTGCTAGTAATTACCTTACTGTCTGTTTTCGTAGACGAAGCTCAAATTCTTAAAACTAAATCAAAAAATTTAAATTAGAGATACAAGTAAAAAATATATTCAAAATTCAGCTCAAAGTCATATGAAAAATTCAATTCAGGAGTTTACAAACTAAAATAACTACATCCTGGCTTTTACTTATGTGGTGGAAGACAGCATTAACCCTATACTACCTTGACCTGAACGGGTCCACGATCAACTTCAAGCGTTCATGGGTCATGATTGACGATAAGCCATGTGAAATATGCCTACAAAAGGGCAAGTATTTATGGCGATAGAGGCATTGCCAAAGTTGTCAAATAGCTCGGCAATGGTCTCGAGTAAGCTACTTGTGAATGGGTCTCCATACTACAGTATGGCGCCGCTGCATGGTCGAGTACGCTATTGGCCAACCGAAATGTGAAACGACTCGAGAGAAACCACAGGCTGATGTGCCTTAAGGTGGTTAGCGAGTGCTGCGGAGAACGTGCTCTTTGAATGCACACGCTTTATGGAACAATGGTCGAGTATACAGGAGATATGCGGTAGAGATATCTCCCGAATCGTACTTGAAGTACACTCATTGCACAATTATGGGTCACTCAAGGAGCAATCATTTCATAATATGAATCGTTTTTCATACAAAAACAACACTTTCATTATTTTTATTTTATATTCTCTTCATTGAAACTCCTTTTTATTGTTTTATATAAAAATCTGCTTGTAAATTTCACTTTAGGCGGTGAAAATTACTGAAATGTTGGTGAATAATGAAAACCACAATTATGGGTCAAAATTGGCTGTGTAACAATTATGGGTCAATTTGTTGCCTATTATGGGTCACTCGAGAGGAATCGGCTGAACAATAATGTTTTGTCAATTTTTTCAATGAATGGTCACTTATTCTAGATAGATCAACTATAGTAGAATCTAAAACTGGTCTCAAACCTCTTAACGAAGCGTGTTTTCATGATTTGGAATCAATTTTTCAAAATTGGGACAGAATCTCCAACACAACCACTGATAAACGCCTAAAAGTATGCAATACCCATGTACGCAGAACTTTCAATATTATGCTGCACAAAAAGTGACCCATAATTGTGTGATTTTCGGTGTTCCTTGTCACAATAATGAGTCATTTAAATTTTGCATGAAATAAGCTTTAATTAGCTGCAGTCACATGAATTCTTACATTTAGAACGTAAATTATACTTTTGTTCTGGTGACGATACCATTTCGCACTTCAAAATCACTAAAGCTCGCCTTTACAGAGCTTACGAAAGCAGCGCACGCACTTTCTGATGTTCACAATCGAAGCGTTACTTTGACAGATGGTTTTATGCCGAACAAAAAATTACTGAAAATATGTATGTTTTGACGTATAAGCCCGTGTGCGATACGTATAGTGACACAAAACAAATCAACTCATTAACGAAAAATGATAATGGCTAACAAAAGCTTGTAATTAATTAGTATTTATCTATTAAAGTGGAAAGTGACTAATAATTGTGTGTGACCCATAATTGTGCAATGAGTGTACAGAAAAAATGGCCGGCCGTTCAACAGCAAGTTGAGTGGACCCTCTCCTTATCCGGGAACTTGAGTCCAACGGTTAGTCTTTAGTACTAGCCTAGGTCCCAATCTTCAAGAGGAGAAAGGACAACTCAATGCGATAGCTGGTGGAACGCTCACCAATAAAGAGTACTTATGTACGGTTCCCCCCTTCTCGAATTTATCCCTAACAGACGTACCGCGAAGGTAAAGAAGAGTGAAAACGATCGGACCACCACATTACCCGAGGAACCACGTCTTGGGTATCTGATAAACAGATTTCCTAATTTTATAAAAAATGGGGTTTCTGGTGTGCATCAAAGGGTGTCAGGGCGTTTTCGGGGGTTCCGGAATTCCTTACGGTCTCAGGTGCGTTACTACTATTAGCACCTCAGTAACGCCCCCGGAAACCTCAAGCAACCCCCTTTTCTGGAAATCCCTATAATAAAGATTATTAATTATCTTCATAAACCAGAGGATGCCATCCGGCTTTAAAAATGGCGTTGGATATCGAATTCCGACATCAACTCACTGAAAACCCTTTACCCCTAGATACGCTGCCATGAAACGCATCATAAACATTCGATAGTTACCAATAGACATTCATCGCAAATGGAAAATAAGGAAAATATTCACACATGCAATGTTGGACGCTTCTTTCAGGTTGTCGACTCACCATTTTGCAGTCCGTTGAATACCGCCTAATAAATTGTATGATAGGGATAGCCGGAAGTAAGATGTCAAGCCACAGCTCGCAGCATATCCACTTAAACCTTAATAATCGCCCCCTTCTGTTATGAAGCCAAGTGGCTGGAACTTTTATGACGAGCTATTGACGCTGCACCGTATGCAATGTCTTAGACATAACTTTCAATTTTTAATATTTATTTCACAGCTAATTTAGGCATGGATACTTAAAACCGTCAACGTAAGTACGCAATTAAAATAATCATCGATACATGAAGTAATGAGCAGAAAAACCGAAAGGCCTATATAAGTGAAAGCGAAATACTCCGCTGGTATCCCCGTTGACCTATCTCTAGATATTCTGGATCACAGCCGGCAGATCACTTCCCACAGCGCCATTCGACGTTCATATAATGGATTCCGCAAGTCAGTGATTGCAGCAAAACGACGACGTCCGATCTGCAGCCAGGCTGTAGCGGCTATGACTTTTATGAATTAGAAAAGTGGATTTTACCGTTCCGAAAAGTTGATATCCAGGTTTCGCCTAGGCAAAGAAACAAACCGCGCGATGATGCATCGTAACTATGCACCCCGTGTTTTCGAAGCCACACACTGCGTTCACGTTCACCCACTAGTAATCGAACGGCGATGGATCGCTATCAGAGGATGTGTGTAGGATTTCGTGAAGGGAGGGGTCGACTATGATGTGCCACTTAGAAGAAGTTTACTAGAAATTCTATTGATAAAAGATTTTCTTTATCTCGTAAATTAAAAGGGGTTGGTAGTCCCTTATGTCCCCGCAGCACATCAGAGTGCAAATTTTTATCAGCTTAAACACATTGCAGTACCCAACCATGCTGCACTGAGCATAAGCACATGCGTATGACTCTTCGTGCATGCAGGTAGGTAGGTAAGCACCTACACGGGCAAAAAAATGTTGAAGGATTTCTGAAACGAATATATCAAGAAGTTCAACTGTACGAGTTTTGATAAAATAGCAAACATTGCGAAGTAATTACTTCAGTTATGATTAGCCCTAACTATTCTAAAGTGACAACGACGGAATTACAGGCCATGCGATTTTTCTTCGTGCTTGCCGACCGGTGTGTCCTTCCTTCCAGCTCAGATGACGGTATCCGGGCTCGAAAGTGTGGCAAGGTGATAAATCTTGATCGTCTCCTCCTGGAGGGAATCTGCTAAACGTTTAGATTCCGTTTGCCTGCTTAAATGCCTGCCTATGCAATATATGCATACTTCTGGCTCCGATGATGTCGGTATGCGTCAGAGAAGAGGCTTTTGTGAGTATCCCGCTAGCACCCCGGAGCAGAACATGCAAGCCTATCGATTTGATGCTTCGGGACGCCTCAGCGTAGGAAAGTGATAAAGTGTCACTCTTTAAATGACAATTCACTCTCGTTTTACCGTTCCGTTGTCCCAGTGGGGGATGGAGTGGTTTTCCTTGAGTAAAAATAGCGAACAAGTTTCGTTTGCTCCGGGGTGCATAGAAGAGTTAGGTTTTATATTAATGTGCGCTCATATGTTTGGAGTAATTTCATTTAGCCAGTACATCTATGGGAAACTGATGCCGGGAGGTCTGTTCACTTCATATTTTATTACTCTTATGTTTGAAAAGGATGCTTAATTTATTTTTTGTGGTTATGATCAATTGAAATGTTCTAAAAATGATTAACAGTAAATACATACAACTTTAAACTCAGCGAAATGTTTGAGCACATTGCATTGCACGTAGCAGCGTAGCTTTTTGGTTATGGCAAAGCATATCAGAATTCAATTTTAAATTTGTAACAAAGACAAACTTCAAGAACCAAAAACGATTTTTTAAAAAATATTGGAACGGGACTTCACAGTTTATGACCGAAGCTTGTGTGGAGAACTTCGGGTGTTCAATTGATATGCACATTAGAACGTGCTGTGCATATGATCACTCGTTTTCGTTATTTATGTTGGTTTCGTTATTTTCTTACGGCTAAATATATGCACAGCATCTTCTAATGTGCATATCAACTGAACAGCCCAAGTTCTCCATACAAACTTCTCGATCACGATCAATTCTGACTATACAATGGTTGCTCCTCCGTGATTGATCTTAACTGGTACCAATTTCACTGAGAGCCAACTGCATAAGATGCAGGGACACTCCACTTATTCTCAAAGTGCAATTTAAGCCATTTTGATCAATGATGGCGCTGACCAAGTCCTTGTAGTCAGCTGGGAAGGGAAAGGAATGTTAGAGTGTACTGGTTGTTGCTACTAGAGTCCGAGAGCATTCTGCGTCTCCACAGCCAGCACGGACTGGGGTATTTGTTAGATGGAAAGGGGGGGAGTCACCGTTGGATCGGTGATGCGGTCCTTGGTGATTCGTAAGGAGATTGTGTGGTGAATACTATGAAAAACTGTAAAGTCCCGTTCCAATATTTTTCAAATATTCCTTCACTATGACATTTCTAGCTAGGGTCCCAAACCCCTGTTCCTTTATTCCTCATCCCATTACGCGATCTAGTGTTGAACGGTGTAATCATTCAATCTGTTTTGTTTTTTTTTTTTTTTTTTTTTTTTATAGAATGAGAAAATTTGCTGATCAGATACCCAAGGGGTGGTTCTTCGGGTTATGTGGGGATCGACCAACTAAAAACTCATTCTTCTCTTCCTTACGTTCGCTGTACGCCCGTTAGGGATGTCTTCGAGAAGGAAGGGGGCGTACACGACTACACTCTTATAGTAAGCGTTCCACAAACTACCGCCTTAAGTTGTTCACTGGCTCAGGTCCTGACTAGTACCTACTTAGACTACTCGTTGAACTCAAACTCCTGGATGGGAAGAAGGACCAACTCAACTAGCTGTTGTTCGGCTCGCCATTTTCTCTGTAGTTCAAGTACGATTCGAGAAAGCGTAGAAGTAACGGAATCCCCTTATGCCGCGTCGCTCGGAGCACTCTTCGTCCTCTGCCACCACTAGTGCCACGGGCCCCGGCAATTAGCTGATGTGCGGCTCGTCATTTTCTCTGTAGTTCAAGTGCGATTCGATAAACCGTGGATGTAACGGAATCCCACTTGTCCGCCTCCGTACACATCCGTTCAACAATGTTGTCAGGCGTGATATCTCTACCGCATATCTTATGCATTTTTGACCTTTTCTTAACGAGACGTGGACATTTGAAGAGCACATGCTCCGCAGTCTTATCGCATTCTGCACACTGTCGGATTTGCCGACGACATTACGCTCGAAGTCTACGGTGAAACGATCGAGGAGGTGAAGTTGACTACCAACCACTCGATCAAAGTTGTGGAGGCGTGGATGCGATCCAGGAAACTGGAGCGGCCTCACCACAAGACAGAGGTGACGGTTGTTAACAACCGGAAGTCGGAGCAGCAGACAGAGATCAGTGTAGGAGAGTGCACTATGCTGTCAAAGCGTTCCGTCAAACACTTGGGCGTGATGATCGACGATAAGCTTACCTTCGGTAGCCACGTCGATTATGCCTGTAAAAGAGCCTCCACAGCTATTGCGGCACTGTCCCGGATGATGTCCAATAGCTCAGCGGTGTACGCCAGTAAGCGCAAGCTTCTGGCTAGTGTTGCTACGTCCATACTTAGGTATGGCGGCCCGGCGTGGGGTACCGCGCTAAGTACTGAATGCTACCGACGGAAGCTGGAAAGTACTTACAGGCTTATGTGCCTGAGGGTTGCGAGCGCGTACCGTACCGTGTCACACGACGCTCTCTGCGTCATTACTGGTATGGCCTATCAGCATTCTTATCAGTGAGGACATGGAGTGCTTCGAAATGCGCGGCACAAGAGGCATACGCAGGGCTGCCAGGATGGCCTCTATGGTCAAATGGTAGCGCGCGTGGGACAGTTCCACCAAAGGAAGGTGGACCCATAGGTTGGTACCGAAGGTAGATAGTTGGATTAATAGGCGCCATGGGGAAGTTACATTCCCCCTGACACAGGTCCTTACAGGTCATGGTTGCTTCCGACAGTATCTACACCGTTTCGGGCATGCGGATTCTCCCGGATGCCCAGTGTGCAATGGTTTCGAGGAAACGGCAGAACACGTTTCGTTCGTGTGCCCGCGTTTTCGCACAATTCGTGAAATTGATCAGTGGGGTGAAATTGATCGACGAGAGGGACATTTTTATTTAATAAAAAATAATTCTTTAAAGTTAAAACAATTAGTAAAAATGTTCATCATCTGGCTCAAGAGTTATTGAATGAGTTTACATGTTTTGCAGCCAATTAGTCACATATTTCTGTATTAACCTTCCGTAACTCGCGCGGTTGACTACCTGCGTCAGCACCACGCTCATGCTGAGCACAAAAAGCGAGATTTTTCAACGTGTTGTACAAAATACAACAGCGCGATCGTTCGAGGGTTAAATTCAATATTTTCCGAAACTGCCTATGAGGCGAATTTCAAAGACACTTTCAAACTTTTGTTACCGTAGCTGTATCGTAAATGTAATGCATATTCGAATGAACGCTTCCAGCTGCCAAGTATTCGGTAAACGCGATTTCGTCATTAAGGACAGACTTGTTAGAATCCCAAAATGGCCGCCACAATTCCCAACTTTGGCACCTACTCACGATTTTGAAAGCACAAATCTCTTCCTCAACAAAACCAGCGCACCTGAGCTTCTCATTTAAAGCTTATTACAAGTGAGCAAGAACAGAATAATAAAATGCACTGTTGTTTGAAGCTTGCTTCTTGAGATTTGTGCGTCTGAAGTTTTGATGTACTGTTTAAGCGGGATTTTAAGACGTTTGTCCTTAAAAGTTCTACAAATATTGAAATTTATGCATAAAATTGTACTTTTCCGGAAGTTATTAGGTATTTAGTACGGGAATTGCTTACTTTCAGGCGTTTCCCTAAGATTTATTAAACTTCAAACTTAAATAATTAAAAATTTAGCAAACTTGTAAAAAAAAAATTGCTTAGCTTTTCGCATTCCAGGATGGTAAATTCAGGAGGAAAAAATATTTTCAGCACTTACTACAACATTTCACTGACTGATCAATTTCACCCCGAAATTAAAACTTTTGATTTTTTATTTCAAATTAAATTTTTGTAATAAAATGATTTGCAGTAGAATTTTTTACCTCGTTGACTGATGACAACCATGATCGTACTTGTTTTAAAGCATTAAATGTAACCATATCGATAAGTATTCAAAAATTATTCGTCAAAAACTACGAAAAGTGGTCAATTTCACCCGAAATCATGGTACCTCTGCCGCTTCAGAATATACGATGTTTTGGCGATTCGCCTCGCGTCTCTTATGCCGCGTCGCTCGAAGCACTCTTCATCGTCTACCATCACTAGTGCTATGAGCATCATGCCCGCTAGAATATATACTGCGTCCTTTGAGACCGTGCGGTATGCGCTGACCGCCCTAACGCACATCAGCCCGTGGGTACTCTCGAGGCGCTTCACGGTTTGATTAACCACTCGCGCATTCGACCATGCAGAGTCATCATACCGTAGTATAGAGAATGCTACTGTCTCGAGCAGCTTACGCTTACTCGAGACCATTATCGAGCTATTTGACAATATCTTTGACAGTACCATTATCGTCATATTTGCCCTTTTGTAGGCATATTCCACGTGGCTGCAGGGCTGTTTGGGCTCGTTCGGAGGTTAACCATCAATGCTAACTTCTTTTCCCAATCAGCCTAGATAGCTGTGTAGTGTCGGTAGCGGTTGTCTCAATTGGCTAAGAATAACACTACGGACCGCCTGATCCAGTGGTAAGAGTCCACTAAACAGGTGACCCCTAATTCATGGTGTTATGCGGCTTTATGCTTACCGTGCCTAGGAATGAATGGTTAGGGGGGTCTAATAAAAACCTAACCACAAACGGAGCCTGTGGAGAATTTGGGCGTCCTCCACAGTATTACGCCCTTACTCCGCTAACCGGAGCAATAGTGCAGCGGACCTTGCGTTTCTCCGAGATAATCAGTTGCCCTTCTTAAGTCTCAAATTTGAGGCTAAATAAGGGCGGGATTATTCAAATGTTGTAAATTAGCTTACATTACTACCTATATGGGTTCGCTTAATGCGTTTTCGCCATTGGCGTTTTCAATTGACACCGGATTGGTTTGTCGTTGATGTTTCCTTTTTGTGCTGTGATTGTGAAGTGTGTAATCCTGTCTAATTTGGGTAGTGGCTACGGCTAGGAAACCTCAGATCAATTTTCAGCGTAAAAAGCGTGCGTGGCCCAAGTGGCTCTACTTCAAAAAGCTCATTTTCGTAGGGTAACTTCTGTATAGGTTACCTTGTGAACTCAGTTTTGCTTCTTTCATTATAAATGAAGTGTCGTGCCTCGAGCATGCTATATCTTAGAATAACGTTAACAGTATTTTTCAACCTTTCCTTATGGATGTCTTCAAGCAAGCTCTTGTATTCAGCATATTTTTGCTGATATTTGGCAGTATTGCTATGATGATTACATCATCTGAATTAGCTCAAACATTAATTTGAGATTCTTCAGTTTGATGGATTACTTAGGTAGTCCAGTTCATGGATATCTTGATATAGAATTGCACCTAACCAATCTCTGCTTGAGCAGAATTTGTCATAAGTTGACTGATTGGCATGTGTCAGATGAGGAGTCTCCATTTGGCCTTCTTTGCACTTTGAGTCATCCTTCGCAAAATTTGCGTGTTCAGGCGTCCCTGCTCAACGAACTAGGGAACCTGTACTAATTGGTTGCGACCACATTTTGTGGATAACTCGCTTCCATTGCTACTCCAAGAGAGTTTCATTGTGGTTTTGTACCTACAACGCCCTCCATTGTGGTATACCACAACTATTGCTTTGAAAGAAGCTTGTCCTCTGCGGTCTGTGCGGACTGCAAGAGGTATTCCTGAATGGAACTCTGATCTGTTTAAGTTCAATATATCTTCGGATAAATCATTCTTTTGTATAGTTACAAATCTCTAGTTTCCGCTTGAGAATTATAGCTATATAATTGACTTAGTGGGCCTAAAAAGCTCTGGTTAATTCAAATCTCCAGGAGGAAATGGGGTTTTGTCCTATTTTTCTCCAGAGGGATTTGAGTATTTCAAACATGTGTTGAACTCTTGTAGTTTTCTATGGGGTATTTTCATGGCGTGAAATTACTCCACAGTTTTATCCCGAAAGGGTGCGTGCGTTGTGTAAAGATGGAATGAGTTTCAGATTTATCTGGTTACCTCGTTCTTTCTGAAATGCTTGAGACGCATTGTCGATTATCACATCTGTGATGTTCGTCTGGCAGACATGCCTATTCATGTGAACTCACATGCCTCCCAATTTGGGATGTCCACGGTGACTCTTTTACACAAAGTTGTATATGTTTTCAAGAAAGTACTAACTTAAACGCAGGTTTTGCTTGGGTGATTTCTTGAATATTGAGGATGCTTTCGATGCCGTGCCTTTCAATGTCACATTGAAAGTCGCTTGACGTCACAAGCTACCTCCAATGAGCTATAGGCTCTCTTTACGCTTATGCGTTTTACAGTGTCCTTTTCAGGGCACTGATTAAACCCGTTGTGGTATGGGCTATGAGCTCTCGTTGCGTTTATGCGCTCATTCCCTTTTCTAGGGTACCCCTTCCTATTTCATCACCTTTCCCTTTCCTAATCCCATTCCATCCCTTGTCCCATTCTCCCTCAGGTAAATGATGAAATAGGCTTATATGTATGGCGATGGCACAAATGTCCCAAATGGAGGATAACGTGCCTCTGGAGCCGGCCTTCTGATACCTGATACCGTAGTATAGAGAATGCTACTGTCTCGAGCAGCTTACGCTTACTCGAGACCATTATCGAGCTATTTGACAATATCTTTGACAGTACCATTATCGTCATATTTGCCCTTTTGTAGGCGTATTTCACGTGGCTTCCGAATTTCAGCTTATCGTCGATCATGACCCCAAATTGATTCATTGAGCGCTTTGAGTTGATCGTGCATCCGCCCGTGGTGGCCACTGCCTGTTGTTCAGACTTGCGGTTGTTTTCCATTACCACCTCCGTTTTGTGGTGCACGAGTGCCAAATGTCTCGACCTCATCTAGTTCTCCACTATGCCAACTGCGTGCATTACTGCCAGTTTCACTTCCTCTAACGACTCGCTGTACCTATACCTCGAGGGTAACATTATCGGCAAAGCCGACCAGCTTTACGCCCGGTGGAAGTTTAAGCTTCAATACGCCATCATTCGCTATAGTACTGGGCCCAGGATGGACCCCTGAAGTACCTCCGCGGTGATGTCGTAGCTCCTTTCGCCTTCCCCGGTGTGATAGATTAGCACCCTATTTTGGAAGTAGATCTCCAGTATCCGGGCTAGGCTAACCGGGACTCAGCTAAGGCTGTTGAACGCATTCTTTACTTCTAACGTGACGACCGCTCAATAGTGGATTCCTGTTCGCTTCTTTTGGAGCGCTATCTCGGCCGCTTTTGTTGCAGCCCTAATAGCGTCCACCGTCGATCGACCCTTCCGAAAGCCGAACTGGTTATCTGAGAGGCCAGAGTCATCGGGTTTCTCGGTACAGACCATCAACCTCGATAGAATGATCCGTTCCAACAGTTTTCCGGCGGTGTCCAGAAGGCAGATAGGTCTGTATCACAACGGGTCGACAGTTGGCTTGCCGGGTTTGGGCAGTAGAACTAATCCACCTCTTAGGAAATTTGTCCCTGCCTAGGCACATCTGCACAGCCATTCTGAACATATCATGTTATCCGGGCGACCTCGCTTTGACCGGTTTGGCCATAGGGGACGGGAGCCCATGGTCTTGTATCGTGGCGCGGGAACAACGTTTCTGCAGCATCTCGAGGGAGCGTTCTGAAGATGCTGACGCACCCTTCGTTTTGACCATGATTACTATGTAGGCATCTCCCCAAGGGGTCGTGTTAGCTGCCTGGCAGAGATTATTGTAGCACGTTCGCCAATAACAAATACGTACACAATCCGAAGCGTTGTTCACAGATTCAATCCTTTCTCCTCGTTCTAACGATATCGCTCTAACAACCATTTTCGCCTTTCCGCCGAGTTCATCACAAAGCCCTTGGTCCATCGCTCCAAATAACGTCATAAATCTCCTTATTTTCGGCATGGATAATATTGGTGGAAACGTAGTCCAAATAGACAAACGCCGTATTTTTGTCTGGCCTTGTAATCAGAAGCGAGCTTCTTGTCCTTCAGTAGCAACATTCATTGCAAAGTCGACATTGATTATCATTGAGTTAGTTGGTTCTTGTGGAAAGATTCGTGGTGCGTATGCTTGATACGAACGTGATTCACGAAGGGAGCCCACATATCTACGACGTCTTATTCAACATTTCGCATGGGAATTAACTCTGGAACGCACTGAAATCGCTTTGCAGGTATTTTCTTCCACAATTTTCGTGTCACAATTTCGTCTTTTTGTTTCGTGTCATTTTGATCTCGAGTGTATTATTTAGACGCTTTTGCTAAGTTAACCAGAACATTTCACTCGGAATCTAATGCTTTCTTTAAGCATCAGATTCTTTTTCCTGACTTCTTCATTTGACATCTTTTCCTTTTGCGATACACCCTCATCCTTTCAGCAGGGGAATTGGGAGTAAATTTCTATTTTGTACTACTATTCATTGTTTTCCATCGAATCACCCTCAGCGCTGTTCATTTACATGACTGTTTGGTTTGCGGCTTTACTTGATTCCATTCGAAAGCAGCCTATCCCCTTCCCAGTCGAAATTTTTTTCTGATCTATTGGATATCTATCATACATATGTGTTGCCCATTTCAGCTCGACCAAATTGTTAAGGTTACCGATAATAACCCAAGGTTCCAGATCGACAAGAAAATTATTCCAGTCTGGATAATTCTAAAACATACAATCAAGGTGCGGTGTCTCAACGCATTTAACATTGCAATTATGTCACATTACATCCATTAACGATTGATAGCTCAAAGGCGTTGCTTCACTTGCGTGTTAACCGTTTTCATGCTTTGATTTTCACGCCATGTCGCCGTGCGGTCGATAGCACATCTTGGACGGTATAATTTACGTCAATAATCTGCTGTTTCTTCAATCACTTTGTTCGAGCAATAGGACAGATCGGTGAAGTACTAGATTTGTAGTAATGAGCTGAATTTTAGTATGGTGAGAAGGCCAATTCTCCGTTTCTGCAATGAAATGGTGCAAAAAGCGTGGGTATTATGATTCCTTGCCTAATTTGATGCTGTTTGAGCAAAACTTTGGGCAACAGTGTTGTTGTTTTCTTCATTTCTTGCAACATAAACAACATAGTTATCCGAAGTTTTGCTCAAACAGCATCAAATTAGGCAAGGAATCATAATACCCACGCTTTTTGTACGATTTCATTGCAGAAACGGAGAATTGGCCTTCTCACCATACTAAAATTCAGCTCATTACTACAAATCTAGTACTACACCGAACGTATCCCATTGTTTACACTTATCCATTGGAGTTTCAAAGAACCATGCTGATGATGATCATCGATCGAGACTAGAAGCTTGAAATAATTGCAATAGCTGTCACACCTGTGTAATTCATTGATTACGATTTATCGTAGAATAAAAGTGAAACAAAGCACAAAAACTTTTAATAACTCGCATGAAGATCACAGTGATAGAATAAACAGCCATAAAAGCAATAATTGCAATAAATACAGAAAAGTGAATTCAAATAGCGAAAGTTGAAACTACTCAGGTGACCAATAAGCACTTCATTTAGCATTATTTCTGCACTATATGCGCCTTTACAGCTGGTCATTTAATGCTAATCAGCAGTATATGCGCCTTAAATGCTATTTAAATGCAGGCTTTGGCCCAATATACGGCTGCTTAAATGTTAGACCTTCAGGAACTTCATAAACTACTGTCAAAATAGTGACGCCTTGAATGTAACACATCATATAAAACAAACCGAAATAGAATTTTCACCCCTCTCACTTCCCTCCACCACTCTGTTTATTTGCCATCGTGTTCTTTGCTGCATATTTTTTGGTTGTTGTGTTTATCTAACCTTTTTTTTCTGATTTGTACTCTGACTGCGAATTGATCTTAAGACCCATCGATTGCGAAGGAGCTGTTGCGCGTTACAGGATAAGCTAAACATAAAACTGTGAAGTGCGCTGATTTTTTGTTCTATTTAAGATTTGTTGTGATTGAGTTACATTTCCTCCCAGATTGAATAATTTCGCTTTGTGCGAAGTTGAACTGGGACGACGCGACGGTGATAGATAGAGGAAACGTATAAAATCAATAAATGTATTCTTCCCGATGCCTTGTTTAACCCTTAAAAGCCCTAGACGAACCACTTTTTTTCAATCAGCTACTACTCAAAGACCATACAATCAAAAAATTTGAAACCAATTTTAAATTGAATGCGGTTAGTTGGTCTTCCAATATCTGGGTGTGGCATCCCCCCTGACCCCTCCCCCCTTTCTGGGTATTGAGAAATGCCTTACCACGGGGGTATTTTTCGGAAATTTTATTGAATATCACACATATTATCATTCTGAAATTTGTAATGTAAAATGTATTTGGCCATAAAATGGTCGCTCTGTGCTATGGGCATGCCACCGCTACGGAACCAGTTCCGGACGTTCAGGTTTCCGGACATAATCTCCGGAGGAACCTGCTACATACTGTATACTAAGGTTTGCATTCATAATCCTTTTTTTGCGGCTTCAAATATTGAATTTAGAAGTATGATGTCTTAGAAGAGTTTGTTCTATATACTTAATTCTTTATTTTAAAATTTTCGCCTAGATGATTAATCCACCTAAAAGTGCAATAGGAATTGACTTTTCTCAAAAATTAAGATAGAGTATTGGTGTCTTCTACAAAGTTGCAGAAAAGGGTATTATTGGAAAGTTTGCCGAGCAAACTATTACCTTATTTGCTCAACTTTAAGAGTTATGTGTCATTGTTTGTGGACGACCCCTTGTAATAGGTTTTCGGATATAACTTTTTCTATGGAGTTTTAGGATTTTTTGAGTGTTTAACAAAGTTGTTCTTTGTGATGCAATACACCTCCTTCTGTTTTTTTCTTCGTACTGGAATAACGCTCCAAGTGGAACATCGACTGCATCTCAACTTGGGGGTGAAAACCTAAAGGGCCATCCTGAAGTATACTTGGGAAAATTCCCATGATTTTTGCAGAAATTATTGCTGGAATACCTCAACCAATTACATTCACTACTTACTTACTACTTTCGGTCCTGGGCACCCATTAGATCCGGCTTATTTTTATGTCTCATTCATTCTCTTCTATAATCATGAGAAATAGAGGAATAGAAGTGAGAGTAAGTTCCATCTTTTCCATGATTCTCATTCTCTTGTTTGTTCCTGAAGAACGAGTAAAAAAGGAACATCATGCCACGCTAGTGGTTACAACTGTGATTTTTTCAAAAAAAAAATAAATCTTGTTTTGATTCCCTCGGGAATTTACATGACGATTATTTCGGAATTCTTACAAATTTTCCAGCTGGAAAGCAACTTGAAATTCCTTTAGGAATTATTACTGAGGTTTCTCCAGAAGTGATGCTGGAAACATTCCTGGAGAAATTCTAGTTGGAGTTTCTGCTGGTAGGTACTCTTAAGGATATCTTAAGGAATCCATGAAGAAATCTATAAATGAATCGCAAGCAGAATTGCTATAGCATACCTTGGAGAAATCTCTGGAGGAGTTCTTGAAGGTAGCACAGAAGGAATATGTATAAAAATATGTTTAAAACTCCTTAGGAAAATTGCAAGAGGAATGTCTTCAGAAAAACCTGATGAGCTTCTCTAAGCGATTCCTGCGGGGATTGCTGAAGAAATAGCTTCAAGGGTTCCTTCAGGAATTTTTCCGGGATACATTCAGATTTTGTTCTCAAAAATCCCACAAGAATATCCCCTAGGATTCCTGCAGAAATCCCATTGCGACATTTGAAGGGATTTCTCCATGGAATCTCCCAGAAATTCCTCCTGTGCTTCTTTCAGAGGTTTTGACCAAGAATTCTACCAGCAATTGCTCTTGAGATTCTTCCATAAATTTCTGCAAGGACTCACACAAGAATTAAAAGAGGTTAGAAGCAAATGGGTGAAAGTGACAAAAATATACTTTCGAGTAAACAAAATTTGAGTAAATAAAGTTTTACATAAATTTTTCCTCCCACGCAAAATGTATATGGTTTCAAAATGGACCCAATTTTCTCTCTCTGATTCATTGCAATTCATCGTAAAAATAATCCTGAAAAAGTTCCTAAAAGCTTAAAATTATAAGAATTTTTTGATATGCTCAGCTCAAAATCAACAAAATGGTCACTTACACCTCTTTGCACCTGGGCTCCTCAATTCTTCTTGCATTACCAATAGGAATTTCTTGCTGGGACTCCTCCAGTAATTCCTGCTGTAATTTATCATGGACTTCTCCAGAAATAAGTAATTCCTACTGGGAATCCTCTTGAGAATATATTATGAACTACTGCTGGAATTGCTCCAGGACTTCTACTGGGGTTTTTTTTTCTAGATATTTCAGGTAGGTACCCTCCTGATTTTTTTCTGGGATTCCAATGCAATATCTGCAGATAATGCTCCAGTAATTCCTGCAGGACTTTAAAGAGCAACATTTATATTTATTGGAGATATTCCATGGAAATCTCAGCAAGAATTCTCTAAGAAATTCCAGAAGGTATTTTTGGAATCCCTGTTGTTTACTGGATGTATTGCAAGAGGAATTCCTAGAGGTATCCTTGGAGAAGAATTTCAAGGAGAAATTCCAGAGGGATCTTCAGAGGAATCCCAGCAGTCATCCCTAAAAAAATTGCTGGAGAAATCTTTTGAGAAATCTTCTTAGAATTCCTCCAGGAATGTCTGATGAGACTGTGCTAGAAGTTTCTGCTGGGATTCTTCGCTCGGCAAGGAATGTCCCTTTAAGAAACACTCTACAGTTTATTCAAATCCTCCCGGAATATTTCTATGAATTCTTGCTGTGATTCCTTCAGGAATTCCTACCAGGATTTCTCCAAGCATTTCTGCTTGGATTTCACAAGCATTTCCAGATGGTATTTTGCTGTAAATGCTTTTAAGAATCCTCCAGGAATTGCTGAATAATTTCTGTCAATAATGGCATGAGGAATTCCAGCAAGACTTCCAAGAGGTTTCCCACCACGAATTCCTCGAGAAATCTGAATCAATTTCAACTTAATTTCTCAAATGAATCTGAAGGAGATTTCCAATAAGAAAACGAAGAGGAATTCCTGAAACAATCCCTAGACACATTCTTAGAAGAAGCGCAAGAGAAACTCTGAAGGATGTTACAGAAGAGAAGTTACAGTAGTAGTTGGTGGATGAATCCAATCAATAATAATTAAATAAATCCCAACAATAATGTCTAGAGGTAATCCCAGAAGAATTCTTTGATTAATTCCAAGAGCTTTTACTAGAAGAACAACTTGAGGAATTCGTGGTTTTAACCAAGCAGGCATTTTGGGGAAATTTGAAGTGAAATTTGTAGAGGAATGTTTAAAAAAAAACCTGTAAAAATCACAAAAGGAACGTTTGTAGAAATTCCTGTGGACTGGACATTCTAGAGTTTTTTTCGTAAATGAGGTCCTGAAGGAATTCTTGGAGAAATGCTCAGAAAAATGCAAAGAGAAACTTTTGGAGGAATCCAAGAAAAAGTATTTTGAGAAATCCTCTTTAAATTCCTCCACAAATTAATAATGGAATTTCTCTTGAAATTCTTGCTGAGATTGCCCCAAAGGTTTCTCCAAAGTTTCCTTTACATTTGCTGCATGAAATTCATCCAAGGGTTCCTATAGGAATTCCATTTGTGATTTCTCCAGAGAATTTTCAAAGATACCTTTAGGAATTTCCCTAGAAACATCACCTGAAATTCTAGCTAGGATTCCTTCAGATATTTCTGCTATTTTTATCAGGAATTCTTGCTGGAATTTTTCAAATAATATTAGCTAAGATTTCTTCAGTAATTGCTCTAAGGAGCCGACCAAGAATTCCCGGTACATTACCAGCAGGAATTGGTTGAGGAATTCCAACAAGACTTCCTGGTGGATTCTTTAGGAAATTATTGAATTAACGCCAAAAAAGTTTGTTACGTTTACGTTAGCCGTAAAGTAAGAAATTGTTCAGTACTTTAAGGATTAGGCAATAAGTTAAGAACGTGCTCCACAATTAGATAGTTGAGCACCCCTGCCAGACGCCTCCACTCCGCCGCTCGCCAGTCAGTCAGAGTAACCACATAAGCACCACCAGCGGGTGTACACACAGGCATACGCTGAGCGAACCACATGCCAATCGAGCAGCACATGAGAGAAAGTACATAGGAGAATACTCTCACGTATCACGCGAGAGCGCGGCGCACCGACTCAATGCGGCACAAATACATACCTCAATCGGGGCTGATCAAGTTCGCCCTCGCCTCAGTAGTCAGTAGTCGCCACCCGTCTTTCGATCGCATCGGTACTAATCGACAGCTGGAGCCTCGTTCATCGCGCGTCCGTCAAAAGAAAAGTTGTCAGGGCTGGAAAAGACAGCCGCCAAAGCAGAAATAATTCGTCTCGAAGGTGCGAGCATTACCAAGATCTGCAATTGCATCAGCAATTGGAAATTCGCGACACTAAACAATCTGATCTTAGGTGCGGTACCGAAGACAATAGCCGATACACAAAAGGCGATTCTGCTGGTGGAACCAGCAGCGGCGTGGCGTGGTCAATCCACGTGGGGAAATAATTCCGGACGGATAAGGCAAGCGATCGCGGGCGCCTTGGTGACAGGCTGCAGATACGGGCCGGAAGCGAATAGATTGCATGTGCAGGAAAGTTGCATCTCAACGCACAAACTACAGTGCCACACTCAGACGCATCGCGTACACACGCACACACGGAAAACCCCATATTGGGGTTTTTTTTCTTGTGTGTGTTGCAGATCACGATTGTCGCACGACGCAACACCGGTGCATCGGTGCAACAACACCTCTCGTCGCGAGAATCATTCCGATCCAGGTCGATGCAACCATAGTGGACTCTTTCTCGTGATCGGCACACGAGATCTTGGGATTTTCCGGTCCATACACGAACGGCGGGCGTGAGAAGCGGCAGGCTGGTTCGGTGCGGAAGACCGGTTGGTGGTGAGAGGACCACGATACTCCAGAACAGCGCGCGGAAGAAGGTATCAGCGGCCACGGTGGAGAGATGCAGAGGGTATGAAGGCGGTCTGGCTGGCATAGGGGGATCGTGAGTACTCATGATAGTCTAGCTTTAAGGTTACAACATGTGTGTACATTAAGTGCAATAGTACAGGGCACGAAGATAGGAGAATGACCCAAAGGGGTGATAGATCAATTGATTGTCCGTAAATAAACAATGTAACGTAAACGGTATTTGGTTTGTGTGCGCTATTATTTTGGCTTCCGGGTCTGATCGAGGCTAGCCTTATTCCCCTCGACAGTCTTCCACAACATTGGCGCCCAACTAAACAACCCACAACATTACCACTAAATTATTTGTGCGACTGATAAATATTTTGGATATTTGAGCTCAGATTACTTTAAGCTGATTTGGTTGGTTTGGATTTTAATTATTGTTACTTCTCAAAATGGACTTAACACATTTGAGCAATGAAGAAATCGACTACGAACTAGCTATTCGATTTGTGGTCAACCTTGGGCCTTCGACTCATAGAAATAAAGTGCTAAAACTCAAGGAGCTGATGGCACAAGAAGGAGGCATCCAAGATAGAGTATATGAAAGCTCAGAACACGTAATGTGCTCATCTTCAAACATAGAAACGTGTCAAGTCAGGATTGGTAAATTAAAGACATTAGTCGATGAAGCGATCCAAATCAAAGACCCTTTCGCTATTTCCCAATTGCGATCGCGACTAATTCATTACGATCACAGGTTGGCAAGCATTAAGCCTCTCGCGCCCTTCGTGAGCACAAAGCAAACATTGTGTTCGCTTGTCAAAGTGCTAATGGATGATGTAGACAATGCATTAGCGCAAATCGGTAAACGTGGTGATAAAAGTGACAGTGCAGTGACAAATTTAAATCCACATGGTGAAGCTCGTGAATCAGAAGGCAACAGGAAACAAAACGGAATGACGCAGGAGAACACTGATGGAGCGTACGCACACATACAGCAACAACAACAGGTGGCCAATCCGATCTCACCAGGCACTCGCGATACAGAGGCCATTACCAGGCAGAGAGGGGGGCAGTCAGATCTGGTCAACAACACGAGCAGAAGGTCAACAGAAGGAGTTTCACCACTAGCGAGCAGAGCTGAACTGGACAATAGTAACCATGATCTACACGACAACAGCAGCAGACAAGAATACGACCCACAGCTATCAGCAACAAGCTCACCCGTTTCAGGTCGAGGAAGAGGAGTAACGCTACGACGTTCGCAAGACCTACGCCCTAACACCAACGGAAGGGGAAGAGCAGACTTCGTTCCCATACTTCACGATAACCTAAGCGTTGGGAGCAACAACAACAACAATAACAACGATGAGATCACGTTCAGGAACATCGTCGTCAACAATGCCAGCTTATACGCAGATCTGCTGGAACGCTTGGCGCGAAGAGAACGACCTACAAGATCACCACCCACGGAGCGGGCAGAAGACCGTCGTATGATGAAGGCAGTTCACAACTGGCCCTTTAAATTCAGAGGAGAGAAAGACACAACATCTTTAAATATCTTCTTAGACCGCGTGGAAACCTTTGCCAAATCGGAAGGGATGAGCGACGGAACGTTGCTCTCTTCCATCAAACACCTCCTGCAGGATGACGCCTTGGATTGGTACGCCCGAGCAATGTCTCAGCGATTACTCTTCTCGTGGCAGGCTTTCAAGCAAGAAATCAAGCGGGAATTCCTACCCAGTGGATACGCCCAAATACTCCGGCTTGAGGCTAGTTTTCGCTTTCAGGGACAAAGTGAATCGTTCGCCAAATACTACCGAGATATTGCAGCGCTATTTCGTTTCATTTCCCCACCAATGACGGAGGACGAAAAGTTTTTTATTGTCAAGAAAAATATGAACGCAGACTACGCAGCAATTGTCACAGCTGCAAGACCGGTGGATCTCAGGGAAATGGTAGAGGTGTGTACGAGCTATGATGAAACCAGGATGCTGCTGAATCGGCAGCGTAGAATTCCGGTCCCGCACAACGCTCTATTGGAACCAAGCTTTGCAACCCCAACAAGCTCAACGAAACCGTTTCAGCAAGCACAGCCTCAGAGGTATCCAAGGGTAAACACAGTGGAAATGACCGACCGCAACGAAGATGGACTTATCAACACACAGCAACACACAGGCGTCGCAGAAGGCGTTTCCACGCACGTCGAAGAAGAGGCAGAATGGCAAGACAAGATGGAACAGCTTCTACAACAGGTATACACATTAAAGGGACAACTCGATCGAAAACAAACTAAACTGGGCAGCTCGAGTCAAGGCCAAAGCCGCATAACTTCACCTCAACACTCATCAACAATTCGTCCGATACCTCAACCACAAGCGGTTCAACATCAGCAAAGATGGCAGCCAGGGCAGCGCCAAGAAGCTTGCCAACAAGAGAGAGTGCGTTCGTATACGACGCATGTATATCAGCCGGCACAGTCATCCGGAGAACTCGCTCACAACAGGCAATACCAGCCAGGATGGCAGGCGGAGCAACAACCATCAGGATGGCAACAAGAACGCTCGATCTCCCATCAGAATCCACAGGTCACGGTCCAGAATAGCTCTCAGCAGTCAGTGGGCTACGGCGGACGTCCGATCATGACCTGCTGGAACTGTGACGAAGAAGGTCATCGCTTCATGGACTGTCCAAAACCACAAGCCATATTGTTTTGCTATCGCTGTGGCAGGAAGGGGTACTCCCTACGAAGTTGTTTCACGTGTCGTACAGACGCGGGAAACCAGCAAGCGGGGAATCGTCAATAGAGGGAACGGTTTCTCCGCTCCATTCAGTAGAACCCTCGGAGGAACTCAACATACAACAGCTGAAGACCATTATCATTAACCCCGGACACGACAATAGGCCACACGCAGTTATCAGCGTTTTAGGACGGGAACTAACGGCACTTCTCGACAGCGGCGCAAACTGTTCTTTGCTTGGAGGAAGAAGCACGAAAATAGTAGAAGAATTGGGACTGCAGCTAAACCCGGCAAAAGGCAGCATGAAGACAGCTGATGGAACGCAACACTCAATCAGTAGCTACGTAAGACTACCAATTGCCTACAACAACCGGCATGAAGCACTGACGACATTGCTGGTTCCCTCCATCCCGGATTGCGTCATCTTGGGTATGGACTTCTGGAACATGTTTGGGATCAAGCCCATCTGTTGTGCAATGCAGGCGTCGACAGTGGATGAAGAAAAGGAATCAACGTTAGAACCGATGAAAGAACTAACACCCGAAGAACGCAGATTGTTGGACAAAGTGCTAACACAGTTTCCTAAAGCAAGCGATGGTACACTGGGTAGGACAAACATCTACGAACACCGAATAGACGTAGGAAACGCGCTGCCGAAGAAGCAAAGGTACTACCCAATGTCACAATACGTGCTGCAAGAAGTGAACAAAGAAATTGATAGGATGATTGCATTGGACGTGATTGAGGAAGCTGTATTTTGTCCATGGAACAACCCATTGGTAGCGGTAAAAAAGAAAACGGGACAATACCGCGTCTGTCTGGACGCGCGTCACTTGAACTCCGTGATGGTAAATGAAGGCTACCCTATCCCGCAGATTTCAGCAATCATCGGAAATCTAGGTGGCTGTGCTTATATCTCCACAATTGATCTAAAAGATGCGTTTTGGCAGCTACCACTTCATCCAACATCAAGGCCACTAACGGCGTTCACAGTACCGTCCAGAGGCCATTTTCAATTTAAAGTAGTGCCGTTCGGTTTATGCACGGCCAGCCAAGCCCTTGCCAGAGTTATGACGCATTTGTTCGCCGACATGGAACCGTATGTATTCCACTACCTTGATGACATAGTCATTTGTTCCCGGACGTTCGACGAGCATTTAAAGGTACTGGAGGAAGTAGCGCGTAGGCTTCGCGCCGCCAATCTAACGATTTCAGCGGAAAAATCGAAATTTTGTAGAAAGGAGATCAAGTATCTAGGATTCATACTCAATGAAAAAGGATGGCAAGTAGATAATGAGAAGATTGAGTGCATAGTGAAATTTCCAGTTCCGCAATGCCGAAAAGAGGTGCAAAGATTCATCGGACTTTGCAACTGGTATCGTCGATTCATCTCGGACTTTGCTAGGATCGCGGCACCACTCACGGAACTCACAAAGACCAAAATTAAATTCCGCTGGACAAGCCTAGCGGAGGAGGCCTTTTTGAAGTTGAAGTCGGTATTAGTGTCGGCCCCAGTGCTCATTATGCCAGATTACAACAAACCTTTCAGCATAGCATGCGACGCCAGTGACGTAGCCATCGGAGCAGTGCTGACCCAAGAAGTAGATGGCGAAGAGCATCCCGTCTGCTACTTTTCGCAGAAACTATCTTCGTCGGAGCGGAAATATTCGGTCACCGAAAGAGAATGTCTAGCCGTGATAAGGGCAATAGAGAAGTTTCGTGGATACATAGAGGGAGTTAAATTCACGGTCTTCTGTGATCACGCGGCGTTAACTTATCTGAAGTCGTTGAAAAATCCCACGGCGCTGATGAGCCGCTGGCTGCTCCGGCTGAACGCATTTGACTTTGATATACAATACCGGAAAGGGTCGTTTAACGTAGTACCGGACGCGCTGTCAAGGATAGTCAATATGGCAACTCTTTCATTGGACAGCACAAAAGATGTATGGTACAAGGAGATGCTAGAGCGAGTGGGGAAGAAACCGGATTCATTTCCGGAGTTTCGCGTGGTGAACAACGAGTTATATAAAAACTGTCGCTCCACGGACGCAACGGGAGCTTTGACGCACCACTGGAGAAAGGCGGTACCGCAGGAACAGCGCAAGTCGATCATGCAACGCTGCCACGACGCACCCGCAGCGGCACACCTCGGAATTTATAAGACTTTGCAGAAAATTAAGGCGCACTTCTACTGGCCAAAAATGCAGCAGGACGTTTACCAATACGTGCGGAATTGCGATATTTGCAAAGCCAGCAAGGCACCGAACGTTGCGTTAATGCCTCAGATGGGAGCAGGGAAACCAGCCAAGCTTCCATGGGAGCTGATCTCAATAGATTTCGTAGGTCCGTTCACTCGTTCAAAACAAGGAAACACGGTTATGCTGGTAATTGTAGATTGGGTGACCAAGTATGTGATTGTGCATGCAATGCGTGCCGCAGACACAATAAAAATGGTAGAGTTCCTGGAGAATCAAGTCTTCCTCAAATTTTCTTACCCTCGCATGATCCTGTCGGACAACGGAAAACAGTTTCAGGCGGTGGCGTTCCGATCAATGCTGGCTCGTCACAGGATACAACACATGAAAACCGCTTTCTACTGCCCAATGGTCAACAATGCGGAGCGAGTAAATCGAGTTCTTGTCACTTGTATCCGATCGCTAATCGACGACGACCACCGAAGCTGGGATGAAAATCTACCGGCAATTGCCGCGGCGGTCAACGGAGCGAAACACGAAGCTACAGGGGTGAGTCCTCATTATGCAAACTTCGGCCGAGAGTTGGTGCTACACACGGACATATATCAGGTACAAGACATGAACGCAGAACCGGAAGCGAGGAAAGCACAAGATAAGCGACTGTCGGGAATCCGAAGAATCCAAGAGTTCATCGTACACCGAATCAAAGATAACCACGAGAAATCTAAGCAACGATATGACCTGCGGAAGCGGGTGGTGATGTACAAGGAAGGAGACGTGGTTTGGCGGCGAACGTTCAGTCTTTCGTCAAAGGTAGAGAACGTAAACCAAAAACTCAACCCCAAGTTCACGCCGGCCGTTATCAGGAAGATACTGGGTGCTAACCTGTACGAGTTGGAAGATGTCATCACCGGAAAGAAGGGTCGATATCATGCGAAGGACATTAAAACGGATTAGTTGATTAAGCTATGTCGGCAGACGAAGTCTGTTAACCACGAGCGCCAAGCTCACAAAAATCCGTCGCCAAACGGGACGAATGGCCCAAGTCAGGTGAGATGAGCAAAAACTTGATAAACTACCTCTCCACCTCGACAAAGTTCAGCTATGACGATAACTTCAATTGCGGACCATTGTTCTTCTGCAGAAGAAACGCTAAACATGGACAACGATCACTCTGAAGCGGTTCAGAATGCCACTGCCAGGCAAGAGAATTCGGAACTCAAACGACGTGGAGGGAAACTCCAAACACCGAAGTAAGACTAACACCACACATCGGCCTACCGCAGGCGAGGGAGTACGGAACCGGGTAATCGAAAGGGGAGGCTCCAACGGCGATTCACGTGAGCAGAGTGCTTTCGAACGATATAGAAGGCAGAAAATCGTCAACAAACCGGTAGCGAAAACGAACAAAAAGACCAACACAGGTCTATAAAGAAGCGGTCTTCACCATCCCGTCGCGCCAGGACATAGACTGGTATCGGGCCATAGAAAAGTCATCAACACGGCAGATCGTTTCCTGAATAGGAGGAGCTGCGGCCTCGGGTCGAGGGCCCAAAAAGCCGGGTTGGCGGAGGTCAACGCTTACGGCCACCATTCGGCGCAATGGAGCAACGACTGTACGGTGCAGTATTGCAGAACACACAATGCTGGCGTCCGGCGAAGGATATGGTCACCGTCTGATGAAACAAGATACGTTGCAGAGCGGAGCAGAAAGAAAGGACGAGGCAGCCTACGTCAGGCAAGGGAAATTGGACCCCTAAATCCAAGTAGGGACACACCAAAGACCACGTACGGAAAGCGTCATCGGAGACCAAGGCCTACAACCATTATCCGACGGAAAGAAGTGATGACGAGAAGCAGCGCGTGGAAGCACCGTCTTGAACCCAGATGAGACTGCCATGGACAGAGGCCAATCAAAATCGCCATTGTTACAAAGCTATGAAAACAGGAAATCCTGTGGACAAAAAAAAAAGAAAAAATCCACATAGTGGCAACGCCGTTAGCCGATCGGGACAAATCGTGCAGGCGAGTTTGGTGAGCAATAACAACTTCAAAGTATACCTCCCAACATCGACCATTAGCTATGGGCAACACCAGCCACAACATCACCCCGTGAGAAAACAAGACACGAAAGTATCCACCACCGACCTGGATTGGTGACGTTGCATTCAAGCATAGTCCAGAGATAGTAAACATACGCCAAAACATCCAAACACATCGGTTGTCTTTAGGGGGTCGCCATGAAATTCCACCTGAAAGTAACGTGACCGGGGGCGCGGTAAAACTCCTTACATGGGCTCATGGCGATTCTAGGGGAGCAAATGCCTCTTTTCTCTAGGCCAGACAATTAGATACAACCAACCAAATTATCCAGTTTGTAAATACCTTCTTGTTTAGTGTTTAATCCACTTAGTTTAGCGAAATAACTAAGCACGATTAAGTTGAATGTCTGCCACAGCGGCGAGAAGTTAAGAGAAGAAGGATAAGGAGCTCAGTCGGAGACATTTTGCCAGAACTTAGCTGGCACGCTGTTTAATTTTCCAGAATTAGCTGGTAGTTTCTGTAAGATTTGTTGAGCATTTGTTGTATTCAGTCGCTGTTACGGCTTAGGCCAAATAACTAGATCTTGAATCTAGGGTTTCGTTGACAGTATCCCGTCTCTGACCGACTTCGTTAAAGGAAGTTGAAGAGTTTTTCATGAGTCGAGTAGTTCTCGCTCATGAAAAACTCTGCCGTTGTGGTAATGTTATGTTACGTTTACGTTAGCCGTAAAGTAAGAAATTGTTCAGTACTTTAAGGATTAGGCAATAAGTTAAGAACGTGCTCCACAATTAGATAGTTGAGCACCCCTGCCAGACGCCTCCACTCCGCCGCTCGCCAGTCAGTCAGAGTAACCACATAAGCACCACCAGCGGGTGTACACACAGGCATACGCTGAGCGAACCACATGCCAATCGAGCAGCACATGAGAGAAAGTACATAGGAGAATACTCTCACGTATCACGCGAGAGCGCGGCGCACCGACTCAATGCGGCACAAATACATACCTCAATCGGGGCTGATCAAGTTCGCCCTCGCCTCAGTAGTCAGTAGTCGCCACCCGTCTTTCGATCGCATCGGTACTAATCGACAGCTGGAGCCTCGTTCATCGCGCGTCCGTCAAAAGAAAAGTTGTCAGGGCTGGAAAAGACAGCCGCCAAAGCAGAAATAATTCGTCTCGAAGGTGCGAGCATTACCAAGATCTGCAATTGCATCAGCAATTGGAAATTCGCGACACTAAACAATCTGATCTTAGGTGCGGTACCGAAGACAATAGCCGATACACAAAAGGCGATTCTGCTGGTGGAACCAGCAGCGGCGTGGCGTGGTCAATCCACGTGGGGAAATAATTCCGGACGGATAAGGCAAGCGATCGCGGGCGCCTTGGTGACAGGCTGCAGATACGGGCCGGAAGCGAATAGATTGCATGTGCAGGAAAGTTGCATCTCAACGCACAAACTACAGTGCCACACTCAGACGCATCGCGTACACACGCACACACGGAAAACCCCATATTGGGGTTTTTTTTCTTGTGTGTGTTGCAGATCACGATTGTCGCACGACGCAACACCGGTGCATCGGTGCAACAACACCTCTCGTCGCGAGAATCATTCCGATCCAGGTCGATGCAACCATAGTGGACTCTTTCTCGTGATCGGCACACGAGATCTTGGGATTTTCCGGTCCATACACGAACGGCGGGCGTGAGAAGCGGCAGGCTGGTTCGGTGCGGAAGACCGGTTGGTGGTGAGAGGACCACGATACTCCAGAACAGCGCGCGGAAGAAGGTATCAGCGGCCACGGTGGAGAGATGCAGAGGGTATGAAGGCGGTCTGGCTGGCATAGGGGGATCGTGAGTACTCATGATAGTCTAGCTTTAAGGTTACAACATGTGTGTACATTAAGTGCAATAGTACAGGGCACGAAGATAGGAGAATGACCCAAAGGGGTGATAGATCAATTGATTGTCCGTAAATAAACAATGTAACGTAAACGGTATTTGGTTTGTGTGCGCTATTATTTTGGCTTCCGGGTCTGATCGAGGCTAGCCTTATTCCCCTCGACAGTCTTCCACAACAAGTTTCTGAAGAAATTTCAAGTGGACTACTGGATAAATACTAAGAAAATTTTCTTAGTTTACAGAAATAATTTTTAAAGGAGTATTATAATCATTAAAATATAAAAAAATAAAGAGAATTTCACCAAAAACTCCATAGTCTTTTTGAAATTTTTGGAAATTGAGATGCAGGCGCTGTACCACTTGGAGCGTTATTTCAGTACGAAGAAAAAAACAGTATGAGGTGTATTCCATCACAAAGAACAACTTTGAAAAACACTCGAAAAATCCTAAAAATCCATAGAAAAAGTTATATCCGAAAACCTATTACAAGGGGTCGTCCACAAAAAAATGACACATAACTCTTAAAGTTGAGCAAATAAGGTAATAGTTTGTTCGGTAAACTTTCCAATAATACCCTTTTCTGCAACTTTGTAGAAGACACCAATACTCTATCTTAATTTTTGAGAAAAGTCAATTCCTATTGCACTTTTAGGTGGATTAATCATCTAGGTGAAAATTTTAAAATAAAGAATTAAGTATATAGAACAAACTCTTCTAAGACATCATACTTCTAAATTCAATATTTGAAGCCGCAAAAAAGGATTATGAATGCGAACCTTAGTATACAGTATGTAGCAGGTTCCTCCGGAGATTATGTTCGGAAACCTGAACGTCCGGAACTGGTTCCGTAGCGGTGGCATGCCCATAGCACAGAGCGATCATTTTATGGCCAAATACATTTTACATTACAAATTTCAGAATGATAATATGTGTGATATTCAATAAAATTGCCGAAAAATACCCCCGTGGCAAGGCATTTCTCAATACCCAGAAAGGAGGGAGGGGTCAGGGGGGATGCCACACCCAGATATTGGAAGACCAACTAACCGCATTCAATTTAAAATTGATTTCAAATTTTTTGATTGTATGGTCTTTGAGTAGTAGCCGATTGAAAAAAAGTGGTTCGTCTAGGGCTTTTGAGGGTTAATTTGGCATGAGTATAATTATGCTAAAGCAACTTATCAGACATCATACAACATCAGACGTCGATTATTGTCCAACATTAGCAGCAACACATCAGTTTCCTAGCATTTTTGTGGCAATAAAATAGCATTCCGGATGCTTAAAACCCAAGACATATTGTGCATTTGAAATGCTACATAACAGCTAATAAATGTTGGATAGTATTTTGTATGCTAATTAAAGGCGTCTTAGCTGTCGAACTGCTATGCTATGACAGCAAGCACAATAAATGCAAATATAAAACTGATGTACTGCTTATGTAAATGCCGATTGGTTACCTAGGTATGTAGGTAAACCTCTGTAATGAAGAGAGAATCTTTTTTTTTTTTATTTGCATAATCTTATTTATTTATTTATTTCATTTCGTCAACCGACGTAGACTAGTACATTATACATATACATATTTTTTTTCTTATTTCTTAATATTATAATTATGAAATACATTGAAAAATATATTTAAAAAATGAATTAAATTATGTAGTGTTTTGTTTTTTAAGTGTTCCTATATTTAATGGTACGAAAATATGTTTTCAAATTTTTCCTGGACATGGTAAAGTCAATCGTTTCGCAGTGTTTATTATAAGCAACCATCATGCGATTTAAAGGCCCAAATTTGGCGTAGTTTGTTCGGTGGTGGTTAGTTGCGAAAATATTCCGACTTCTTAATTGCCGAGTAGGTATATAAAAATTTAGTTTTGATAAGATTTCAGGCGAGTCTATACGATGCGAAACGATATCGTTTACGAATGAAATCATTGCGATTTCACGCCGCTCTTGCAGAGTTTGTATGTCAATAAGCATGCAGCGTGCTTTGTAAGACGGAAGTGGAAATGATGTCCAGCCTAATTTACGAAGAGCAAACAGTAGAAATTGTTTTTGCACTGATTCTAATCTTTCTTCGTGCGTGGTTGAAAAAGGAGACCATACAGTGCTGCAGTATTCTAAAATAGATCTAACATAGGCAATATTTTTTTTTTTTTCTTCTAAACCATAGGGGGATAAATCTGCTCATCAGACACCCTAACAGGAAGGTTAGGGTAGTGTGGGGATGAGGCCGTCTTCTACAATGCCGGTAGAAGCCAGGACTACTCTCTCCTCGACCCACTAAAACACATTCCTATGGTCGCCAAACCCTACGTCTCTCCGGAACCACCAAGAAGGTATTGCTTCAGAGAGGGGCTAGTGCATATCGCACCCTCAAGGTTAGCTGCCGTAGCCTAGCAGCAACGAACATCGATGACTCGCACTGGAGAGTCCATCACGATAGCATGCTGGCGCTTAGCCAGTTTCCCGAGTGGTCCTCGCCACTCCCTTTGTCCTCGGAAGGCGGGCAGGGTCAACCCCGCCCGCGCCCTACTGCTGAGCGGACATCAAGAACTGATGCCCACATGCAACCCGATCTGACCTGCTGAAGGCAAGGGTATCACTACCCTTCAGGCCTTATCAGCTGCATCCGTAGGTTGCAGACAGCAGGGTCTCACCTACCCCGACCCTTGCCGGGGACCCCTTTCCAACCGCGGGCTCAGATCCAACCCAGTAGACTGACGCCACGACAGCACCGCTACCGGGACTTCCTCTCCGCGGCCACTTAATCGCTGTAAGGGTCGATCTCGACCGCAGGGCACCGGTATGACCTACGAAGCCGACTTCGAACCCCTGGACCACCTCTTGTACTGCATCTGGACTAGCCATTCTCCGAGTCCACGCGCCACCTCCTTTGTAGCTCCCAGACGATATGGGTGATAGCCGTTGAAACGGCATTCCAGCTAATCTCATCCCTACACATTCTCTGGACCAAGTTGTCCGGAGTTGTGTCCTCCCCGCATGTGGCAAGCATGCGGTCACGCATTGTGCGAAAACGCGGGCACACGAACAAAACGTGTTCCGCCGTTTCCTCTAAACCATTGCACACTGGGCATTCGGGAGAATCCGCATGCCCGAAACGGTGTAGATACTGTCGGAAACAACCATGACCTGTAAGGACCTGTGTCAGGTGGAATGAAACTTCCCCATGGCGCCTATTAATCCAACTATCTACCCTCGGTATCAACCTATGGGTCCACCTTCCTTTGGTGGAACTGTCCCACGCGCGCTGCCATTTGACCATAGAGGCCATCCTGACAGTCTTGCGTATGCCTCTTGTGCCGCGCATTTCGAAGCACTCCATATCCTCACTGATAAGAATGCTGATGGGCACCATACCAGTAATGACACAGAGAGCGTCGTGTGACACGGTACGGTACGCGCTTGCAACCCTCAGACACATAAGCCTGTAAGTACTTTCCAGCTTCCGTCGGTAGCATTCAGTACTTAGCGCGGTACCCCACGCCGGGCCGCCATACCTAAGTATGGACGTAGCAACACTAGCCAGAAGCTTGCGCTTACTGGCGTACACCGCTGAGCTATTGGACATCATCCGGGACAGTGCCGCAATAGCTGTGGAGGCTCTTTTACAGGCATAATCGACGTGGCTACCGAAGGTAAGCTTATCGTCGATCATCACGCCCAAGTGCTTGACAGAGCGCTTCGACAGGATAGTGCACTCTCCTACACTGATCTCCGTCTGCTGCGCCGACTGCATGTTGTTCACAACCGTCACCTCTGTCTTGTGGTGAGCCAGCTCCAGTTTTCTGGACCGCATCCACGCCTCCACAACCTTGATCGAGTGGTCGGTAGTCAACTTCACCTCCTCGATCGTTTCACCGTAGACTTCGAGGGTAATATCGTCGGCAAATCCGACAATCACCACTCCCACTGGGTACTCTAACCTCAACACCTCGTCGTACATGACATTCCATAACACCGGACCCAGGATGGAACCTTGCGGGACTCCTGAGGTTATGTGAAAGCACTTCCGACCCACCTCCGTGTCGTATACTAGTACGCGATTCTGGAAGTAGCTTCCGAGAATCTTGTACAAGTACTCCGGTATCCCCAGACGCAAGAGCGCATCAGCAATAGCAGCCCAACTGGCGCTATTAAATGCATTCCTTACATCCAGAGTCACTACCCCGCAAAAGCGAATTCCCCTCCTCTTAGGCTCGAGTGCTTTCCCGGCGGTTTTTGTAACCGACAAGATAGCGTCTACGGTGGACCTCCCCTTCCGGAAGCCATACTGGTTGCTCGAGAGACCATTTACGCCCTCAGTGAACTTCAACATTCTATTGAGGATGATCTTTTCGAGCACCTTCCCCGCCGTGTCAATCAAGCATATTGGTCTATATGCCGACGGGTCTCCGGGTGGTTTCCCCGCCTTTGGCAATAGTACCAGGCTCTGCCTCTTCCAAGCTTCTGGGAAAACTCCCTCGTCCAGGCATTTCTGCATAGCAGACCTGAACATCTCGGGAGCTTCTGCAATAGCTACTTTTAAGGCCAGGTTCGGAACTCCGTCCGGACCTGGGGCCTTACCTACGCTAAGGGACTTAGCTATCCCCGCAAGTTCCACATCGGTGACCCTTTCCTCATCGCCAGCCCCAGTCCCCGGCTGTCCTACGAAAGGAGGCCAAGGACTAGGATCATGACGCGGAAAAAGTCCTCCAATGATCCCCTCCAACATCTCTGGAGATTGCTCTGTAGGAGCCATCACACCTCTCGTCTTGGCCATAACGATCCTGTAGGCATCGCCCCACGGGGTCGTATTGGCACTCTGACAGAGACCCTCAAAGCAGGCCTTCTTGCTTGCTCTTATCTCGGTCTTGAGCGCGGCTTTTGCAGCGGCGAACACCACCCGCCGTTCGTTTCGCTCTTCCTCTGATCGTGCTCGCTGCATCCGCCGCCTAGCCCGTAGACAGGCGCGGCGCAGGTCCGCAATCGCGTCGGTCCACCAGTAAGCCGGTGGCCTCCCATTTCTAGGGTGGACTCTCCTAGGCATGGTCGCATCACACGCACGTGAGAGCACCGATACCAGCTCGTCGCCTTCTAAACCGAGTAAGTTTCGCTCACGGCGGAGCGCTTCCCTAAATACCTCTTCGTCGAAGTATGATGTCTTCCACCTACGAGGGCTTGGCCTTGGCCTAGCCGCCTCTTCTTCTATCCGCTGTCTGCTGTTGTTGTAGTCGATACTGTAGCGAACCGCCAGGTGGTCGCTGTGAGTGTAGCCATCATCTACTCTCCAGTTCGAACTACTTGTTAGGCCAGGACTACAAAAGGTCACGTCAATAATTGACTCCGCTCCATTTCGACTATAGGTACTCTTGGTACCGACGTTAGCCAAGTCGACATCTAAGATGGCCAGTGTTTCTAGCAGGATCTGACCCCGCTGGTTCGTGAAACGGCTTCCCCATTCCACAGCCCAGGCATTAAAGTCACCCGCTATTACCACCGGCCTTCGCCCTGTTAGCACGGTCGTTAAGCGGTCCAGCATTTGCGTGAACCGCTCGATCGGCCACCGCGGAGGCGCATAACAGCTACAGAAGAAGACCCCGTTTACTTTGGCGACCACGAAGCCCTCATAGGTAGTAGACACCAACTCCTGCACGGGGTATTTACCCGTCGTCCATATCGCCGCCATTTTCTTGGTCCCATCCGAGGCCCAGTTGCCGTTGCCGGCGGGTACTCGGTATGGGTCCGAAATGATGGCGATATCCGTCTCCCACTCAGAAACCGCCTGACAAAGCAGTTGCTGAGCCGCATCACAGTGGTTCAGGTTCAGCTGCGTTACCTGCACTGTGATTTGTTGCTCACTGCGGCTTTCTTAAAGGCCGGGCACCCTGGACCACCCATCGCATGTCTGTTTTTCGAGGTTTTCCCGGTACAGATCATGCAGATGGGCGGACTCGTGCAGCTTTGGGCCTTATGACCTTCAGCGCCGCATCGCCTACACAGTTTGCGCCTGTCGGGGCCTTTGCAGTCCCACGACTTGTGTCCTGGTTCCAGACACCTGAAGCAAACCTCAGGTGGCTCGTGGAATGTCAGGTGACAAACACACCAGCCCACCTTAATACTCCCTACTTTAACGGACTTTTTAACATCCGCCACAGGTAGCTGAACCAGAGCTATCTGTGTCCCTGCTGGCCCCTTCCGCAGCCTGACGGCTGTGGCGGCCACCTGAACATCGCACTGTTGCCGCAGTGCCGTGACGAGCTCTTCCGCTTCGGTGATCTCGTCTAGGTCTTTGACCTTCAGAGTCGCCTCGTGCGTAAGAGCCCTCACCTCCACTCCATCTCCAAGGACCTCTTCTGCCAGCCTCTTGTAGGCGGCGCCCTTGTGATCCTTCTGGCGCTTAAGCTCCAGGATCATTTCGCCCGTACGAGTACGTCTGATACTGCGTACGTCGGCTCCAAGACCCTCGAGCTTGGCGTCGCACCTCATCGCCTTCAAGACGTCCGAGTATTTCGACTGTTCGGTCTTGATGACGATAGCGTCACCTTTTTCGCGCCTGGCACCTGCCTTCCTACGCCTTGGCTTGGCGACCTGCGCTTCTACCTGCGGATTCCCCTTCTTCTTCCTCTTCCGCTCCACCTTTGTCCAAGGAGGGTCTTCTCCTTGGACCGCCCTGCTCTGTGGCTGCTGAGGGCCCACCATTGGTCGCAACCCCTTGTTCCCATCAATCCGAGACGGGCCGGCCTTTTCAGGCCCACCCTTCCCAGTTTTCCGGGAACCCTGGCTGGGGTCCGACTTTCCGGCATAACCACCGGCTTTCGGGGTTATTATACGCCTGGCCTTGCGGGCACCGCCAGACAGCTCCTCACCTGACGGCTGCCTCGCCCGCTTCTGCGAATGCTTGTCACGTTTGTCACGAGCATTCGCTTCCACACTCTTCGGACTACCCGCGAAAGAGAAGGCCTCCGTTTGCGTAAACTTAGACGCTTTCTCCTTTGCGGGTTCCGCCGCTGCCACAGCCAGCACCGCGACCGCGTGCTCCTGCTTGGCCTCATCGACTGACGCTCTAAGCCGAAGCAAGGCCGTTTTCAGGTCCTTACTTATATTCGACTTAGTTGTCGCGAAGTCAATAATTTTGCCAAGCTGCTGCTCAGCTACCTCCAATGCGGGCCGTCCTTTTCCTGCTACTTGGCTGATGGCCCTCAGCAACCACGCTCCGTCCATAACCTCCGCCGGCTGGCTTGCCGTGGAGTGGACAGGAGCTCCCACGCTTGAGCTGCGTAAGCAGCTTCCAGCACCTGACTCCTCGCTTCTCCTTGTTGGAGACCGCATCAACCCGCTTCTTGCGAAGGGGTTGATCGCACCACTACTACCTGTTGCACTTGTTTTAGAATTTTGTTTACTCATATTTGATTCCCACGAGTCGCACGAGAAATAATGTCCACCACGCCAGAGCTCTGCATTAACGCGGTAAGGGACAGCTTACTGTGGGGGGTGCCCAGGTGCCCCACAGGCTCCGTTAAAGATCGAGCATCTTTTTCACCCCCTCGATCACTCATTCCTCGGCACGGGTCGCTTGACACCTTGAATTGGGGTTAGTAGTCCTATTCTTAGCCGGCAACTACGCGGCTGACTCGCAAGCGGGGGGGGTGCGTCAGGCCCCAGGACATCCGTCCCTGCTGCCCCCAAAACATAGGCAATATAAAGTGTTTTAATTGTATATGGGTCATGAAAGTTATAGCAGAAGCGCTTAATGAACCCTAGCATATTATTAGCCCTGTGAATGATTGTGTTGTAGTGGTCAACGAATTTAAGTTTAGAGTCTAAGATTACTCCTAAATCCCTAACCCTTTCACATTTTTCCACATTCTTATTTCCTAATGCGATTGAGACATTCGGTGTTGTTCTTTTTCTGCTAAATGATATTAGATTGCATTTTTTAACATTCAGTTCTAATAGGCTTTTGTTGCACCATGTGTAGAATATGTCTATTTCATTGCGGAATACATTGATGTCTTCATCATATCTTATTTCCTTATAGCTTCACGTCGTCGGCATAAATTAACACTTTTAATTTCTTGAGAATGAAGGAAATGTCGTTTACATAAATGATAAAAATAAGAGGTCCCAAATGAGAAACTTGTGGTACACCGGAAGTGACTTGAATTGGTTTTGATTTGTATCCATCAAATTTAATTATTTGTTGGCGGTCAGTCAGGTATGATTCAAGCCATTTCAGGTGACCTGGTTCAATTCCAATTTTCTGCAATTTGAAAAGTAGAATACTTTATTATTCTTTATTATTATAATAATAATTCAACTGACAATTACAGTCTTATTGAATATCTTAAAATTATTTCAACACATTTATCAAATTAGTCATAACAAAAGGACTCTACAACATATAAACAATACTCAACAATTACTTAACAAACTATATCACAAAAGCCTCTAATGAAAACTTTTAACACAGCCTCATAATAACAATAACATTTCAATAGAGCACGTACTTCTAACACAGAATCATTATAATCATAACATTTCCATAGAACACGTATAAAAAAAGACAAGTAGATAAATATTCAACAAATCGGTCGCCAAGTATCATTGTGCCTATTTACAAACTCTCTGAACCTAATATTCACGGGCCACGTTGATCGATCAAGTGCTCGATTTTTCCATTTTACATTCATTGTCACTTTAAATGAGACGAAGTCTGAAGTTTGCATAGAGCTCCAATACTTTGTTATTTTATTACATCCCAGCGTTCGGATTCGTGAGCGCCAAGAGCACGGGATACCATTCGATGAATATCCCATTCGGTAACGCATGGTGTAACCGTTCGTTCGAACGTGCTTTCCGGTAAAGTTAGCAGATGGCTTATGCGCCACTCCGGAAGGAGACCATCTACCTGTTTTCAGGGTTGCCCGGCCTGAGACCTCTCGAGGGAAAGGATTTTTGGGTCCAATTGCTGGACAGAAAGCACGAAGCACGTCTGGCTACGCCGTTGCAAAACAAAGACCCTCCCTTGGATTATACTCCAGACTGCTAAACTGAATAAAGAGAACCTAGCCGATAGTCTAGACCACATTTACGCCTGTTCTCATCACTGGCTGGCTGTACACGTAAACTCCTCACTGTTTCATGGAAGATTAGGGAGAAGTCCTTGGTTGGATTCGGAGCCAACCTCCCCAGTAAAATAAACTAAAGAAACAACTAGACAACGATACCGAGTAACATGAAAACCTCCCCTACATTACCTCTTCTTGCTCAAAATAACTCAACACAGGTCGGTTTGTCTGTGGTTCCCTAATCCATTTATTCAACAACCAGTCTCAATTTCATCTAATTCATTCTATATTTAGTTTGTAGGCCTACTTTACCGACACTTAACTTTCTCTCTTCTTCTCTTACTCTATATGTACATACTCTCCAATTTGTTAACCTATCTTCCTATTTCTCTCCTAACACGTGCTCTTGTGCGGTGTGGGCATTCACTTTAACTCCGGCTATGGTCAAACCAAAAATAGCCGCCGCCGCGCGTCTCGAACCAACAATCGGGAGCGGGCAAAAAAAACTACACCATGCGCATGGTACTTTCACTGATTTGCATGCATTTACTCACGGTACCATATCAGCACGACGGGGACGGATGATCGTCAGGCGATGACTCTGCTCGGCTCACCGACGCTGTGGACGCTGTCGTTGGGGCGCGCGTTGGGGGGCGCTGTGGCTCTACCGCGCTTCTGACCGTCGCTGCGAAACGGTGGGTGGGTTCTACGGTGCTGAGGTGCGGCGCGTCGGGGGACGCTGCTGCCTTACGACACTGGCGGGTTGATTTGGTCGACGCTTACCTGCAGCACATTTCTGGAACGCGTGCGCGCTTTCCTGTCGGACAACGGACGTCTACGCTTCACGCTACTTTCAGGCGCCGTCGGCGCCCCACAAACGATTTTGTGGGCTTCTACTTGTACTTACGGTCGTCACCGAAAGTGGGAAAAACTGTTGCTGCTCGCTGCTGCCTTCTGCCCTGTCTGGGGCGCGGCCCCCTTCGGCCACGTGTTGCACTGGCCGGGATCTTCGAAGCTGCAGAGTGGGGTCAGGAATAGTCTCAACGGAAATTGTGAGGTGGCGGGCTTGGCACGCTTGCCACAAATCTGTTAAAGAAACCACCCACGCACAATCCATTACCACTTAGCATATTCGCACAACTTGAGCACGTGATTTACCTGGTTGGTTTTCCACACTCGCACACTTCCTAGCACTAGCACGGTTTTCTTGCAATAGCTTAGCACGATTTACTAGCCTCAATGGTTTGAACTTTGGCTATCTAAGAGAGATTTGAACTAAAATTAGTAATTTCAAAAAGGCTTCCATGTCACTATAATTCACCTGGACTAACACCTCACGACGCGAAACACAAGCTAAACTACTCCTGCCTCTTCCACAATGCAGATCGAAGTGAACGAGTCACAGCCAGAAACCCTCAGATAAAGCGCGAATATTTTCCACGATCTTCGCTATCGGATTTGACTTGACGAAGTCTCTAAATTCCCTTTACTCAGTCTAACAGTCTATTGTGTCCAAGAGAAATTAGATACTTCGTATTGCAACGATTTCACCAGCCGAGCGCATCAGAATATTGGAGAGAATTCTCATTAACGAATTCCCGGGGTCAACAAATCCTGAAAAGGTTTCCCACAGGTCGATGGCCACCAACCAACGCTGTGATGTGATCACATGCGCTTGCATTTGCGGTCACATGTTACAACTTTCTTTAGCACTCATCTAATCCATGTGAGACACTGCTTGAGTGCTTGAGCGCAGAGAGAAAAAGCTTGAATTCGCGGTACAAGTGATGGTGGAACTTTAGGACATTTCAAATTATTTTTAAAGAATTCATTTTACTTAAGCTAAATTTATATTTAAATATTTACAAAAATGCAACGAACTGAAAGTTCGTTACAATGGATGGATGTTCGACAAAAACAAAGAGAAGGTATCGCAGTTGGTAGTATCTCGCAATCGTTGCACGCACTCTTCGTTTGATACACATCCGATCGGTCCATCGGAGGGGCTGTATGACGAGTTCGGTGTTGAATGCACTAGCTTAGCACCGTCCGTAGAAGTCGTTGTTTTCATAATTTTCGAAAGAGAATCCAATATGCCTGTGACAGTACTTTTCAGCTCTCTAACGTCATCTTCGATTGTCTTCGCATCCGTCGTATCGATAGCAGGTTCGTGCCAAATGCCGTCTCTCTTCTTTCGGAACTTATCCATGCAAACATCACACATCCAGATACTATTTAGTGTTCGCGTGAGAAAGTCTATATCATCCTCTTTCAGACCAACGCACTTAGCATGGAAGAGGCCCGCACAATCGCCTTCGCACACGGTGAACAAATCAGTGAGCCCATCAACACAACGAGAACATTTTTTGCATTCCTTGTTGTTCTCCATTACAAACTCGCACTGATCTAACGATTGTAAATTTTTCAATCAAATTAAATTTGATTTCCTGGAGTTTCAGCGGTACTGGCGTAAATTTCACAACGGGTGAAGGAAAGATCGATTCAGCTTTCTTTCATAGAAGTATGCAGACTATTTATCGCGATCAATGAAGTACCAAATTTCATCACTAATTCAGGACCACAACGACAATGACTTGCAGACAACACGACAGCGACTTGCTGAATTGGTATGTCGATGCGATCAAATGCCTTACTAAAGTCCGTATAAAGAGCTTCCACGTGATTTCCATTATCCATTGCATTCAGTATATAGTCAACAAATTGAAGCAAATTTGTTTAAGTTGATCGGCCTTTAAAAAAGCCGTGCTGCATGTTAGTTATTCTGTTTTTGATTTGTAGAAATAACTTTTTATTGACAATTGCCTCAAATAGTTTTGGAATAATTACGTACGTCTGATTTACGACCACATTTAAAAATAGGCACTTAAAAAGAGGTTTTCCATACTTTTGGGAAGTGTGCAGTATCGAGTGATATTTTAAAAAGCCAAAATAAAGGAGCAGTGAGCTCCTTAGCTAAATTTTTCCGAAATATTGGAGGAATTTTGTCAGGACCATGTCCTTTAGAGGCGTCCAAGTTTAAAAGTGCTTCAAAAATTTCATTTGGTTGAATTTGATTCACACCAACATTCCTAATAAAATCTGGGTAGAAAGCAAAGTAATCGCGGTCACGATCTTCTTCCGAAAAAGTTGTATAGATTTCCTGGAAAAAATCCGCAAACAGATTGCAATTCTTTTCCGGGTTGTCTCCAACTTTTTCGTCAAGACGCATTACGGATGGAAAATTGTCAGATTTTAATTTGCTTTTTACGTAATTAAAGAAGTTCTTTGGGCAGGACTTTATTTCGAGTTCAGTTCTCGTATTATATTCTTCAAATGCATTATTAATTTCAAAATTTAATTGGTCGCATATGTTCAAATATTTAGCCAAATTTTCATCAGTTTCATATTTTTTGTAAATTTTGTGTGCTTTTTGTTTGCGATTTTTCAGATTTTTGACTTGTTGATTATACCATATTGGATATTTTGAATTTATATGACGACGTTTCGTTTTTATTGGAGTTTCTTGCCCAATAATTTCATTTAAAATTCTGTAGAATTGTTCTACGGCAGATTCGGCATTTCCTTCATTCTTAAGAATAGCCTGCCAATCTACACTATTTAATTTACATTTAATGTTTTCGTACTTCGCTAATTTGTATTCAAACACTTCCTCATATTTGCAGTCGTTGGGGATCTTGTGCTCATGTATGAACAAAGAATATTCGATTGCTGTGTGGAAAGCTTCATTTTTCCATAATGGAGACAATGATTCGCTAACACAGAAGTCGTCAAAGATATTCGTTAATAAAAAGTCAAGGTAGCAATTTTGGCGGTTTTTTATGTGATTGATTTGGTTTAGACCTAAATTTGCAGTTTTGTCAAAAATAAATTGCAAGGTTTCATTCTCCCCAACGACTGGGAGTAAAATACTTTCATTTTCAGAGTCCAAAATGAAATCAGCATTACGTTGATTAAAGTCCCCATATATGTGGACCTTAATCTCGGGAGGAAGTTCAGACATGATTTGTTCAGCACATTGAAAAAAGTTTTCGTATGTAGTTTTGTTCGCATGGTCTGGTGGAAAATACACTGAGGCGAAAATATGTGTTTCACCTGCTATGTGAGATTTCACCCAGACATGCTCAAATTCTTTAAATTTAGATGTGTTCATGATTTCTGAATCAAAATTGGCCGAAATAGCCACGAGAACTCCTCCTCCTGATTTCCTCTGGGACTCATGAAAATTTTGGTCGTTTCGGAATACATTAAAAGCACTTCCAAAAAATTCTTCGCTTCGAACACATTCATCCCAGCTTGTCTCTGTTGCCTAGACTACCGAGAAAGATGAGCCTAATAATTTTTTTTTGGATTTCTTGTATTTTGGCTGGACTTTTCATTCGATTGAAATTTTGACAATAAATCAAAATTTCGGTCGAGTTGTTTTTTGTCAAAGAAGTAGATGGAAGTGTGTCGGTTTATGAAATATTTAAAATACAGTCAGATTGAGAATTACCCTGGAATTACTGGAGAATTTGTGATTAGATTTGACAAGTAATGCTTAAATGAATTTCATAATTTTGAAGCGGGTAATCACGTCAACGTTTCCAATCGTTCTACATCCTCTGGGCATAATTGATCTCGCTGAAAATATCCAAGTTCCTTAATCGAAAACCAGGAAGAGAAGCAAACAAATGAATATAAATTACAAATAATTAGAGAAATGATAAAAGTGTTCTATCTTGCCAAGAAGCCCTGCGGTGGTCGCTGGTATCCAGCTGAAATATATCAACAAGCGAGTGTGTGGGAGCGTCACCAGGAGGAATTCCGTGATCTTTGGCAAAACGGTACTTCCTGCTAGGAACGGACCGCAACTCGAGTTCATGTTCTGGAGCTGCACCGTACTAACTTCTGCGCCGCTGCTGAATAGTCGCCGCCGGTGGTAATTAAGAGAACAATAGCCGATAGAATTTTAATTACGATGAAATGTGTGCGCATTTGCACTCCGCGCTGTGTTTGCCAACTTCTGTCGCGTGTGGCGGAGGTTCGTCCCATCCGCCCAGCTGCTTGACCAAGGCGGGCGGAGGTCAACCTAAAGTCGCAATCGCCCGCGCATCTCGAGTTGTTGGTAGGTAAACAGCTTGCAGCAGTGAATTTCGCGTAGATTCACAAGCTGTCCCCAGCGCTTATTTACAATGTATTCTGCCTAGCGGTAGACGGTTGTATGAATGAATAAATATCACTTGAAAAATCGCGCGCAGAATTACACCGTGGCTGAATTTTAACCAACAATTTAAATTATGCTAAGCTTGATAATTTTGCGGGTCGTTTGGGGAACAACACGGAAAAGCAGAAAAAATAAAAGATTTTTTATGTCTACAGAAGTGGAAGCTTTTTCCGGGTGCATTGCATGGCTGTCGCAGAGTGGACAGAATTTTGGCATTTATTTGTCTCTGGTGATGTTCCGTTTTTTTTCTGGAATCTTAATTTTAAGTGAACAGTCGGACATATTTTTCACCTTTCTTGAATTGATTAAGCAAACAAATTGGTTCTAAAATATTTCGATTTTTCCGTTACATGAATACAAATGTAAGAAATATTTTCCCTTCGTTAATAATTGAACATTTTCTCAAATCACTAAAGCGTTTTACATTTTTTTCAGTTTTTATTTATACAAAACAGCTTACAGTCTAGAGTTAGCATGGATGGCCACAACGCCATCATCACTTTGAGCCGAAATATAGATATTGGCACGACCATCTCCTCCGACTTGCACAGTTGCGCCAGTGCAGCTTCCTCCTTCCTTGCTACCAGAAATGACATCACAATAAGTACCGGCTGGGAGACATGTCTGCAGGTTCTGATTCATGTCATAGCCTTCCAAGTTGAATGCAACGAATCCACTTCCTCCACGACAGAAAGCAATCTGCTGGTTTCCGTTCGACCACCAATCGTTCAATCCAGTACCTCGGACGGTATTTCGGAATCCAACCATGTTATAGATCTGTCGCCAGCGGTGTTCACATGCCCATCCATTTCCACAGCTGTTATCAGCGTTGATCGATGGAGGAACTAGGTTACCATTTCCGTCTTGTGGTGGTCCTTGATCACCATCGTTGAAGAAGAATGAACTCATCACTCGAATGATTCCGTACGGGTGAGCCAACATGAAGGCACTAGCCATTTTGTAGTTCTTTGGCAGTTTATGCGTGAGCACATTGTCACCACCTGCTCCGTGACCACGTTGGTTATCATGATTGTCAACGAATGCCAGACCCAAATGGGATGGAAGGAATCCCCATTCTTCTCCCCAGTTTGAGAGATGAGCCAAACGATCGCGGCCGTGGAAAACGCGACCAATTTCAGCAGAATAACGGAATTCGGTAACTGTTCCAAGATGAGTATATTCGTACTTGGAGATTGCTTCACCTCCCAAATCAATAACTTCCTGAGTAATGAAAGGTCTAGCACCACCTGGGAATCCGTGATCGGTATTCAAATTGTTAAGACGGTTGAAGATGTGTTCCAGATCTCCGGGCCACATGTGCTTAACTGCATCCACACGGAATCCAGCAATACCGTAGCCAATGCATTTGTTCATCAAATCAACGACCCTATCGCGCACCCACTGGGTTCCAAGAGCCAAGTCTGGCAATCCAACCAACCAACAGTTTCTCACCTGGTTAGGATCATTGTAGTTGTAGATTTCACAGTGTGGGTTGAAATCGTTTGCACCGTACGGAACAGCCGGGAAATTCAATCCATTGACCTGAGAACCTCCGGTTCCCTGTCCAGAGACGGCAGCCATATGATTGATGACAATATCCACGTAAATTCGGACTCCAACGTTGTTACAACGGCGGACCATGCTGGCAAACTCAGCTTCACTGCCGGAACGAGTATTCAGATGGTAGGAAGCTGGCTGATAACGCTCCCACCATGGTCGTCCAGATATGATGACGTTTTCTGTTGGCGGCGAAACCTGAACACCGGCGTATCCACGTGGAGCCAAGAAACGCTCGCACTCGTCAGCAATGTCGTTCCATCTCCACTCGAATAGATGTACAATACCGCTACGGTCGGCCCACTGATGGGTATCGAATTGAGCCGATACCAAAGTGGCAAAGGCAACCGCGAGGAAGCTTGCCAAAAGTTTCATTTTTGCCAAGCTATAATCAATCCCGAATCGCAATTAACTGGTGGCATATCTTGGCTTCGTTGCTTTTATATTACGGCGCTTATCGAATTGTGAACTACGTTTTTCAAAGATTATGTTCAAATGGTGTAAAAGGTTATGGCTAATCACTAAACCTGCGAAGATAACAAAAGAAAATGTTCTGAAACCCCTTGCAGCGACATTACGATAGACTGATAGCTTTTATCTTTACAACAAACGCCATTATCAATTCTACTACTTTCCGCTGCCGAAAAAACCGATTTCGATTGAATAAAACCAGTCAATCACTCTCCTGAAACGTGACTACCTCCAGAAGCTTTCACAGTTATAAAAGTTTTATGTTTGGTTTAAGCTGTATAACGATCATTTGGGCTCTGCGTGCATTGTTATGACTAGTCACTTGGAAATCGCAATGTCCAATCTTCGCAATGTGTGGAAAAAAACACAAAAAGGTGCAGCTTCTTCGGCGTTTCGGCTCATAAAATTCATGATTATTACTGTGTTTACCAATACACGAGAGATAGACAAAATGATAGGGACAAGCATTTAATTATGCAACGAATTGCAAAATGAAGAATTTCACAGCATGATTTATACACTTATCCTGCGAGGTTTGCCGAGAGGCTACACTAGGGTGGCCCGAGCAGAGTAAAATCTAACACTACCCATATGTTCATTCCCGTCAGTGTTACCGCGCTTACCAGCGCCACACTGGAGTAACGGATCGATTTAATGGCCAAAGAGTTTTAACGCGTTTTAATGGTGTATTATGTAGGTTGGGGGATTAGGGGCATAATGGACACCAGGGGCGAAACGGACACCCCTGTTTTTGCCGAAATCGTTGACTTTTATGTTAAACTTTTAATGCATAAGTGTAAAGGAACAAGTCATGGTCCTATTTTATTAAAATCACCATCTATATTGCTCCAGAATGACCAAAATATCATGGAACTTGATATGTTTTTCACATGGTGAAACTTCGAAGCAGCAGCAAATAAGGTATTACGAGTGTTGGAGTGTGTCCACCATAAAAACAAATGAATTGTAACCTTATCTACATTTATACGGAGATTTAGCAATGTATGAAGTACTTTATTTTTGATCGAAATTGAATTTACTTAAAATAGCAGTTTTAATGTTTTAGTCGGTTCGGGGCGAAATGAACACCGGCAATTGCGAATGGATGTACGCGCATGGCATACTGTTAGGCGTTTTAGGAAGTTTGGAAAAAAATCAATCCGATTATTTTAGCCTAAAGTTTATTCAACTAACTTTGATGTTATGTAAACTCGTCTAAGATGGAGTATTATATCTGTGTCATTGATCTCCGTAGGAAGATTACTTAACTGATCGATGTAATCAAAGAATTAGCATAAAATATGCAGGGGTGTTCATTATGCCCCGATGGGTGTCCATTTTGCCCCGTACCTTTCCTGTCAGCAATAAAAAAAACACACGATTTAAAATTCGTTATTTCTTCACAATAAAGGTACTCTATCTGCTGTAAATGATTGAAATACGTAGGAAACAAGTTAAAGTTCTAAGTCAACTGATAATATATTATGTTTTTCTCGTTATACAGGTCTACCGTACTCATTTGCTTAGGGTGTCAATTCTGCCCCTAACCCCCCTACTTGCAATAAAATTGTGCATTTTGATATTGATGATGGATTTTGGATTACAGACATATACATCCTCTTTCAGGCAGGGATTGTCGGCATACACAATGCGGTGCAAAAAAAGCCCGTGCTTCACACCATTTCAAGTGCTCGTCTCCCCTTTTTGACGAGAGTGAGAGACGTATGAGTGAGAGCCTTTCGTAATTGTGCGAGAGACAATCGCAGCACTAGCTCTACTCTTTACGACGCAGGGTGTTATGCACGGTGCTTGGAATTGCGCTTGTCACTGTGCATCCGTTCGATGCTTTCAAGATGGTTCACTGCTGAAAGTTGCATCCTGGCCGATCAAATGATTTTAAAATTATAAAAGGTGGGTCGTTAGATTCAAATTCTACTGATTGGCGGTGTACTAGGCATGCAATCCTGATTGCTGTTCTCGACAAATTTTATTGAGTTGATCATTAGGGTCTGTCCATAAACTACGTAGACTCTGAGTAGTGGAGGGCTGAGGGGGGGGGGGTGGTGGGTATGTTGTTCTGATCAAATTTTACGGTCCATACAAATGCTTTCGAAGCAATTCTAAAATCTTGTATGAACAACTACGAGGGGGGATAATAAATAGCGTCAAAATTTCGGAAGATGGGAGGGGGAGTGATTGATTTTACTCAAAGCGTGATGTTTCAAACAAAAAGTGTGGTCATTGGGAGAGGGTCGGGGGAATGACGTTGCAAATGGTCTTTTCTGCCAGACGTAATTTATGGACGTTAACTTACATTTAATAAGGTGAATTCTAAAGAGGGAGCAATCAAAAGTTACAAAAACTCATTTCAATCAAAGAAGGGTTTCCACAAGGTTTCCGCTGAGAGGGATCGAAAAGTCGGTGCAAAATTATTTCGTGTTTTAGTTAAATGCATTTATCTGCAACAATGACCAACAATCCACAACATCGCCGTTTTAAAGTTTCCCTTCTTGGTTCGTTTTGGAGCATCATAAAAAAAAGAAACAATATTTTATTATATTGAAATCCCGATGGTAACCACAACATGCAGTACCTACACTGAAAACGTGCTGGCTGTTATATAAAGGATAAGAGCAGCATGTGGGCTTTAGGACATTTGGTCGAATGACATTTGGTCGAATGACGTTTGGTCGAATGACATTTGGTCGAAAGTACGTTTGGTCGAATGGACATTTGGTCGAATGGACGTTTGGTCGAAACCCTTGTTACCGTCTTAGGTAACAATGAGCCCGACGCACTTGCATGGACTCAACTAACCGCAAATATAATGTGAGACTTTGCATGAAGTACGTTGAGCGTGTAATTACTAACGCTATTTTGAGCCCTTTGGGCCACGATCCCACGGGCGAATTCTATTATGGCAACTCCATATCCGGGGCGAAAACGAGAAGGAGAGGGAAGAAAAAGAGCGAAAAAGGAGATACTCGAGAAGGGACGAGCTGATTCGGGAGATGAGTCAGTGAGTAACTGATCGTCGTTAAAGATAGTCACACGGACATTCGCACAACACCACAAACGAATTCCACGTGGTCTTCGCTCAAACCACCCGCCGTTCCCGGGAGCTTCCCGGACGAGACACCCACGAAACCACCGGGACGAACTCCTTGGCCGGCGCACCCGGCCCCGATTGGATCGTTGTCGCCAATCCCGGGAGCTTCCCGGACGAAAAACCCACGAGACCACCGGGACGAACTCCTTGGCCGGCGCACCCGGCCCCGATTGGATCGTTGTCGCCAATCCCGGGAGCTTCCCGGACGAAAAACCCACGAGACCACCGGGACGAACTCCTTCGCCGGCGCCCCCGGCCCCGATTGGATCGTTGTCGCCAATCCCGGGAGCTTCCCGGACGAAACACCCACGAAACCACCGGAACGAACTCCTTGGCCGGCGCACCCGGCCCCGATTGGATCGTTGTCGCCAATCCCGGGAGCTTCCCGGACGAAAAACCCACGAGACCACCGGGACGAACTCCTTGGCCGGCGCACCCGGTCCCGATTGGATCGTTGTCGCCAATCCCGGGAGCTTCCCGGACGAAAAACCCACGAGACCACCGGGACGAACTCCTTCGCCGGCGCCCCCGGCCCCGATTGGATCGTTGTCGCCAATCCCGGGAGCTTCCCGGACGAAACACCCACGAAACCACCGGAACGAACTCCTTGGCCGGCGCACCCGGCCCCGATTGGATCGTTGTCGCCAATCTCGCCGTTCCCGGGAGCTTCTCGGACGAGCCACCCACGAAATCACCGGGACGAACTCTTTTGCCGGCGCACCCGGCCCCGATTGGATCGTTGTCGCCAATCCCGCCGTTCCCGGGAGCTTCCCGGACGAGAAACCGCCAGGGCGAACTCCTCTGCTGGCGCACCCGGCAACGTGGTCGTGTCGTCCTCTGCATGCCCGGGAGCATCCCGGCGGAAACAACGAAAACTCATCGGGACGAACCCTACACTGGCAGCCGCCTGGCTGGTTGGTATCCAAAAGCCCGGCCACAGGAACAAGGTATGTCGTCAGGAGCCATGGCTCCTTTTTGTATGTCCACCATGGGCCCCACCGTCAGCGATCGGCCGCAACACAAGTATTAACCCTAACCCACTAACCCTAATTTCATTGGAATGAGCAAATAAAAAAAGTATTAAAATGTACCGCAATGCTAATTTCCTTAATTCTGGACAAGTTCCCTCTGCATGTGCGTCTTTCCACTAGTGTTCGTCTACTTCAGCTGCGTTATCGTTCGTGTGGCCTTTGAGCAGGTAGGAAGCCGACCCTGAGATATTGGAAATTGAGGTGAGCTAGTTAAGGACGTGCGGACGTCCACTGCCCAGACGTGTGGACGTCACCGGCAGTTACACCCTTTTTGTGGAAGACGCAGCATATGACATTTAGTCGAATGGAAATCTGGTCGAAAGGCACTAACCGATGAAAAGAGATTTAAGTGCAAAAAATATTATAGATTTCGGTATCTGAACTCATTTGTTACTGAGCTTATTTGGTTGAAAGTGTGTTTGGTCGAATGAACGTTAAGTCGTATAGCAATTTCATCGTGTTAAATAATACCAAACATGAAAAAGCAAATATTTCATTCAAGGGTGTTTATTATTATGATAACTTGTTTCGCAATGTAGTTGTCGTTAGCATTGGTGAAATGTTGATTTTCCATCGAAGATTTCTCCTTATTTATAATCTTGGCTCTTCTTTCAAGTTTCATCATTTCATTGCGTTTTTGTGTAGCACATACTGGCTTTCCCATCAAAGGTTTCTCCTTCTTTTCAACATATGCTGTTCTTTTAAGTTTGTTATTTATGCTGACAGTGGACATTATGGTTGTGATTTTTTTATCGATGATTTTTTCTTCTTTTGAACATAGGCTATTCTTTCAAGTTTCGTATTTGTATTATGTTTGAATATTATAGCTGCTGTCTTTTTTTTCTCATGTATTTTTCCTTCTTTGAAACATAGGCTATTCTTTCAAGTTTATTAACCCTCCTAGGATGTTAGGTTTTTCGCACCACGATGGCGTAATGCACGTTCAGTGTGCTTGTCATATTGACCCCAACATCGTTTTCCTGTACCAACTGCTGAATGTTTCAGAAGAAATTTTTGCTTAGCTTATGTAGCTGTTCTTCATTAGCTGATGCCTTTTTTTAGATATTTTTCCTTCTTTCAAACATGGCTCGTCTTTCATGTTTACTAATTTCATTGCATTTTCATGTAGGGTATTGGTTCCCTTATTAAGCATGTGGCTCCCATTTTCATCCCACGAAAAACAAAGGATTGAAGCGCTGTATGTTTTGTTTCTTATTTTTGTATTTTTTGTTAGAAGTGAGCACCCATGAAAACAAAAAGAACGGAGTCAATCGGTGCCGTAATCGCTTGTTTTCGAATAGGATGAAAATGGGAGCATAAGATTACTGATGGCACACATACCCTACCACCTGCTTATTTTTTTATCAGTGGTTTTTTCACGTTTCCACCATGTTCACATGTTGAAGCTGCAGATTTTTCATCAGATATTTTTCCTTCTTTTAAACATAGGCTGTTCTTTAATTTAGTAATACAATTCACTTGAACTGAGCACGAGTCGAAAATAATATAAATGCTTTCAGTGTTTTGATTGAAACGCAATAGTCATTTAAACTGCTCCAGAACGCCCGTTCAGATACCGATTCAGCTCCAAACTCATATGTGCTTACTTTATCGATACGTTATGCGAATAAACTGGTCCGGTCACCCGGAGTTTCAGAAAATCCGTAAATATGAATATACATTGTGAGGTTGAGGAGTAAGAAAGTGTTATTGATTGCCATGACTTTTTGAGATTTTTTTTCTGGAACAGCCAGCTGATGACAAGACTGATGACAAGACTGATTGGACAAGACTTTTGGTTTATGATCTTTGATGGTTATTATAGCTGACATGCCGAACATGTTCCTGAAAATCTGGATTTTCCGAAAACCACGGTAATCAATCCGGTTCACTCGGAAATGCTCCCAATAAAAGATAACCTTCTGAATCGAATCTCAAAATTATTCAAATATTTGAATAAATGGCGGATATATAACCATTTCTGTTTTGAGGATACCAGGGTATCATGCAGGCATTGTGCGAATGTAGTTATGTAGAGCTCGCTCGCGTTCCATCTGAAGAATTTTCAAATATTTCTGATCGCAGCGTGCCGAGTTTAAACTTCAACACGTTTAAATGCGTCACTATTTTCATGTTATCCTCTTATGGTAGTATCAATCTGCAAGCAAGTATCATCACTCGGGTATCGCTAGGCTAGGTGTGTGTTTGAACATTCTGTTGCTGTTAAATCAATCTGTTTTATCTAGTTTTGCTTTTTCTGGTAGTTGAAGGTTTTAAGCAGCCTTCCTTACCGGGGCTGCTCTGCCTACATGGCGCTCAAGGGGTTACTACCTTGGGTATGCACCTCCCTATTGAGTATTCGGAACGCAGCTCCTCAAGCTGAAGTCGGAAAGACAACAGTACGCGGACTGCACTACCTGCTAAGCAACTCTTATCTAGCGGTTTTGTCATCGACTGATCTAGTGTCTTTTCATCAGTTCAACCAGATGTCCATTCGACGAATTGTCCGTTCGACTAAATGTCATATGTTTCCTACTCCCTAATATGGGTTTCGACCAAATGTCCATTCGACCAAATATCCGTTCGACCAAATGTACTTTCGACCAAATGTCATTCGACCAAACGTCATTCGACCAAATGTCTTTCGACGAAATGTCATAGATTCCAGCATGTGATATCCTAGCGTGCGAGCATTCCGAGAAATAAAATGATGCGAATCAAAGCAATCACTTTTGAAGATGTCATTATCTGATACTATTTCCAACGAGGAGTAGAAGCAAAATTCTGAGGATCTTTTGGGTGTCTGAATATGTCATTAGAGGTGTCAAAACCCAAGTAAAAAACGGTTTAAGTAAAAAAAAAACGATATCGCTAGGATTGCTGGTAATATGCGTTTTCTTACATTCTAATTTGCTATTCCCTTTTTGCAGACCATGCGATTTAACGATATTAACAAGCATAATTTATTTGGGATGTCAATGTTGGAAGAACACTGGGAGTTCGTCTGCTCTGGAAATTATATTTGCGTATAGCATTGTGAGGTGTCAATGTTACAACATAGAAGAGCTTTTTGATTATAGGTACGTACTTAAGTTTTTTTTAGTGAGTTATTTCTAGATCAGTATGTGAAGAAGGCGTAACAGCCTTTGCGAATATTTGCTTCTCTAGTTTCTCATATTGGCGAATGTCTAATCATTCATACAATCTCTGACCAGTAGCAGGTAGAGCAGACTTCACTCTATCTGATAACGGGATGAGTTTGCATGAATAATAAATAAGCCTACGATGGACCAAAGAAGCTGAGGCGTGCAAAGGTTGTTTCACTCTTTTCATATGTTGGTCTAGATGGTCTAGCCGAGAAACTCATTTAGTCGGACGTTGTTAGTCTTTAACCTTATTTTTAGAAAGAAAAAAACTGTTGTTAGGGGCTATCCATGTATTACGTAAGGCATTTTTCTGGATTTTTCGACACCCCACCCCACCCCCCCCCCCCCCTTGTAAGGTTTTCTTATATGAAAGCCCAAATATTTTTCCTTGACGCGTTAGATTTCTCAACACCAACCTTCCCGATTCATGTTATTAATGGACACCCCTTAGCTAAAAACGTAGCCCAATAAGTGAAAGTCGTTCACTAACTGGTCTACGAGTTTAGCTCAACGAATAAAAGTTAGCAATAAATCCATACATAGAAAGATTCTTCACCTGCCTTCCATTTTATTCACTCTATATCAATTGCTTAATAACGGAGGGATCAATATCAAATTTTTGTAGTTGGCCAAATAACAGACTTATTTATTTAGTTTAGAATCCCTTCAAATCTGACAGACATAAAATAACTTGATTTTATCAAGTATAGCTGTAATTTGACCAACAACCAATTGAACACTAAATATTCTGCAACATATTTGCATTTATTGTAAACTAGCTGTCCCGGCAAACGTCGTTCTGCCTGCCTACTCTGTTTTTTGACGTACAGCTCCATAGGGCACTGCATTGTTTTGATTTTGCAAGGAGTTTTGACATTTCGTGGCCTTGTTGTTTACAAAATCTCAATAAGAGTAAAAGAGAGGGTGAGACTTTCGTGCAGAGCCCTATAGGGACGTCCCCCGCAAAGGCATCTGTATGGGAGTCCCCCGTTCCAAAGACCGGAGAGGTCTCACACCAATCTAAGAACCTTCCTCGGCCCCAATAGCACCCACATACAAAATTTCACACCGATCGGTTCATAGCGGTCAGACAGACAGACAGAAATTCATTTTTATATATGTATATTTATTAGACTGGGTCAACAAAGTCGATTTTTTGGAACAAAGCTTTTTCGATTTCTTTTAGCGTCCTAAACAACTGTGCACAATTTGGGAGCGATTGGTTGCTTCCCCGCATTCCGCATTGTGATTGAAATTTGTATGGAGTTTTGTATGGGAAAACGTGCTTTTTTGCATTTTTGCCATAAAAAGAAATCATTCGTCTAAAATGATCTAACTAATGACGTTGAAGTATAGCCTAGGATATGCTGAAAAACTTTGCCGAAGACCGCAAAGTGATCCGACACTTGTGAAAAAAGTTATAACGTGCAAATTGCCCCGTGGAGCTTATCATTTAACATGTAAAGGAATAACATCAATAATAAAATCTCAATTTTTGGCCCAAGTTACGAGGCGAATAACTTTTTTCACAAGCGTCGGATCACTTTGCGGTCTTCGGCAAAGTTTTTAGGCATATCCTAGGCTATACTTTAACGTTATTAGTTACATGGTGTTAGACAAAAAAAAATCAACTTATGAGTAAAATGCAAAAAAGTACGTTTTCCCATACTAACTTCCATACAAATTTCAATCGCAATGCGGAATACGGGGACGCAACCAATCGCTTCCAAATTTTGCACAGCTCTTTTGGACGCTAATATAGATTGAAAAACCTTTGTTCCGGGTTGATACGATCAAATTTAAAGTTTCTCCATATAACGTTGACCCACTCTAATATTTATAGACTAGCTATAAATCAATGGCAAAGGCTTGGCATTTAAACAACATTTCATCTTATTTGGAACAATCAGTGTACTGTACATGTCCCAAATGTTTTTTTACTGATTGTTCCTACTGATCTAAGGATAGTTTAGCGCCAGTCTCAGTGGTCTAACTGCACTTCGCGCTATTGGCATGGTTCCATTTGCCGAAGAGTGCAGCCACAAATGATGAATTGGTAAGCGATAATAAACTACGTGGATCTGGATAAATATTGCATTATTTGTCAGACTGGGTTCATTGAGCAGTTAGTACGAATACAATAAAAAACTGTAGAAATGCTAATAAGTTATCGGTTTTTAGCTTCAACTTATAAGTATAATCATAAAACATCAACTATTTGGCAGTAGGTAATTCATTTTTATTTCATTTTCATCATCAATGAATAAACTTATTAAACAAAATAGCATAACAAGAATATATAAGTATGACGCGCCTTCCGAAATCATCCAGTAACATCTGTAGCATCATGACAAAAAACTCAAACCGTGATTTGATGGAATAGTTCAGCGTTCAATCTGATAAACAGAATATTTGCCAAAGTCGATTCACCCAGACGAGTTCTTAACTTTGTTAGGATGAATGCTAAGGTACTGAAAGCTCGTTCATTTGACACCTGTGTGGCTGGTGCTGCAAGCGCTACCATTGCCAAGGAGTACAAATCAGGCTTCGCTTGCTTTTGTCCGTACCAATAGTCCAAAATCGACTGTCCTTGTTCTAATTCCAGAACGGCTCAAGTCTTCCAACTGGTCGAACAAACTTGTAGAGATGCTGGTGTCCTGTGACGCATCATGGGAGCGAAAGTATTCCTCCAAAATGTCCTCGTAATCAGCACTGTGGCCCTCGGATCATCGGTTGACACGTTTGATGGTCCGTGCTGTGATGCACGCTGAATGCTCCTCCAGATGTTTTTCAAGTAATCCTGCAATAAACAAGAAATCAGATATTTATACAACATTTTGTTTCGAATAAACCTACCAATGCAGCCTGTCGTTGATTTTCAGTGAATAGCGGACTGTTGCGATAGTTGATGCGTTGGTCAAAAAACAGTGCAGCTAGAAATGCTTTATTGTTGGTCAAGGCTGATTCCCGCGATTCCATATTTGCCAGCAACTGTTCTGATAACGGATGGCCTTTTTTCCCCAGGAGAAGCTTGCACCTGAGCCAAGCCAGATAAAAACCTCCCATGGTTAACTGTGACGATTGCAGTGAAATTGTCAGTTTCGCCATAGGTTCGAAACCATCTGCGAAGTCATCAATAAACTTCCACGATTCCTCATTGAGAGCCACATCTTTATCGTTTTTGGTGATGCTACAGATGAATTTCTTATTGGATTTCAACGAGGAAAGGTTATCGTACCACGAATTCCATCGGGTATCACAACTCAGCTCCGGAAGCTCCTTGTTGTTTAATTTGAACAAGTTCTTGTATGGAATCTTTCGCAGTTTTTTTTATGAATGATTGAATTGTATCCAAATGCACTCTTAACTTGGCTCCCTTGATTGTATCCGACACTGCCAGTTGGGCAGTATGAGCCGCACACCGGACACCGGAAAACACAGGCAAAACGTTTTCCAGAAGCACCTTTTCACGCTCAGCGTCTGCTTCAAGCGTATCAGCAACTTCTGCCTCGGTGTCATCATCAGACTCGTCGGTTGTTTCGTTGGCGCTGAAATGATAAATTGTATAATTAGTAATTAATCGAATCTCTACTTAGTTGCACTTCAATTATTATACCCCAACTCATTTTCTTTGTCGTCATCAAGCAGACCGAAGATTGACATCTCCTGTTGTTTTAAGAAGCGTTTGCTGGTTGCTAGCATATTGGAAGCATTGTCAGTGGTGCAGCTGTAGATTTGCGTCACGTCGATCTTGAAGGGCGTCAAGACATCGATAACAACCTTTTCGAGATGCTCTGCTGTGTGACGTTGCCTAAGCTCAACCATTGCCAATGTTCGAACTTTAATCTGGTTTTTGTCGATAAACTGAATGTTCACACTCAGTACATCTCGGCCAAGTCTTGTAGCGGTGTCTAGTTTTAAGCAAATCAGCCTTCCACGAACCTCATCCGTGATCCTTTTCTTTATTTTTTCAGCAGTTGTGTCGATGATCGGTTTTACCGATCGGGAATCGATCCGCTGGATTCCTTCTCCTGGTTTCTCATTTAAGCCCCTCTCAAGTGCATCAAAGATCCGCCGAAGTGGTGCACAACTCAGCAGACTCAGTGGAGCTCCGACGACTGTGACGGTTTCTACCATGGCCTTGATGTAAATCTGTTTACTCATCTTGATGCTAATTCTTGACCGGCCGACCTCTGTAGTACCCTCTCCAGTCGTTCCAACACCGTCATCCGGATCCGTCAAATGAAGCAAGCCATTTTCCACAGCAATTTCCTTATGCAGGGCCACATAATGTCTAACGTACGTAAAGTTTCTTAAACATTTCACAACTTTTCCACAAATTTTACACGAAGCCACTTTTTTCTCTTCATCGACATTGAATAAATCAATTTCTAATTTACGCTTTCTGGGGTCCGTCATGGTGACTTTGTTTATTCAGCAAAACTGACAGAAATGAAGCACCAACCTAGGCACCAACACTAAAATTGATTGATATAAATATGCGTCACTGTCCCCAAACAAACCTTATTGTCGCAAAAACTAAAGTGAGAGAAGCAATGAAATACTGCAATATAAATATTTTTATTGCTGGTTATGTTTTTAATATTATTGAAAAATCATTTTATAAGATGATAAGTTTCATATTCCAAATCGGAACCAACATGTTGGCCGGTATTGAATAATAAACTTTTTTGTACGGGAAAAGCAAAAAACTTTGAAGTAGCACGAATTTGTGTGAGTCATATTTAGAGCGCGATCTTGCAAAAAGTTGTTCCTCTCGGCTAATCTCCCATAGATCCAAGCACAGAGACAAGCACGGAGAGAGTGCATACGGCAGAACGCGGGAGACTCTCAGTTGAATTGAAACGAGACAGGAGACCTCCAACGCGCGGCAAACAAACGGTGCAACACACAACCGATTGCGCTCACTCGCCTCTTTCAAATTGGTTGTGTTTACTCGTAGCAGTGTGTGCGACACGCAAAGAGTTTTGAGTCGCACCCTATCCCTGCTTTCAGGGCAAGGTACCGTAATCATTGAATTGAGTTAAAATTGATGTTAACATGTAAGTTTTTTTTAGAAAATACCATATTCTTGAGAAAGTAAGACGATTATTAAAGAAATTGCCTATCTTTAGGCGTTTAATGTGGGTCATTCTGTAACTAACTAAACTTTATTTTACTTTTAACATGCAAAATACACTAGTTATAAGAATTTTATAAACTTATTCAGATACAGCATTATCAAGTTTAGTTTGTTCAATAATTTTCCAATCTTGGAATGTTATGTCATTGATTGATCAACTTCATCCCGAATTGAATGTTTTCAAATCTGACATTTGAACCTTTTTTACAAAATGTAGCAGTTTCTTGTAAGAATTTCGTTTACGGAACCTGATACAGGTCCACTTAGTACATGTTTTAAAAATAGTTGTTTGGAATCACATGTTTGACGTGAGCATTTTTTTGCATTCATCTTCTTTCACAGCACACCTCGATCCCTCTTAAAGCCGTGCAAATAATTGGAGATCTACCAGACCCTCTCAACTTCATGATTTTCTTGGAAGCACGTATACAGCGCCATCATCAAACTTGCGGGAGAATATAGAACGAAAATAGTGGCACAAGTATGCTTTGGTTTTCATGGTTATTATGGTCGCTATGGTTGTTTTGTTTGTTATAACTTGGAAAAATCAAATCAAATGGGAATGAATACAAGTTTGCACAAGGGTTTGTATTACATGAATTAACGAAAAATAAGAATCTATTTCTTTTCCAGCACATCAGGATTATGAGACTTCGGCTCGTTTTGGTCAATACAAGAAGTTTGCGTTTCTTTGTGCACGGAGTTTGTGTTACACGTCGGTTACACTATGTTTGAAAAGGAGAGACGAATATTCGAGGATAAATTCAACCTGATGTCCGTATTGGCCAATTTCATTGCATTCAACTCTACCAGGCTTCAAAAGAACTGCCTCGGTATGTGTGCCAGCCTGAACTACCTCCCTTCGAGTTGCTACGATTCGTCGAAACCTTCCGGAACAGGGAAATGGACAACGATCCATTTAAAATGTATAAGCGCTCCTGATTCAGGTGGAAGAATGTAATCCGTAGTCAATGGAGAGGATACCTCAAAATTAAATTGAATTCAATTTCCGTATGTATTTATGTGGAATAAAGTTATGTTTTTTATTCAACCCATTCCAACTGCACCCCACCTCCCTCCTGCAAGCTTGCTACCTCTGAAAACGGCCAGCAAGGTTGAATTTTCTTCGGTGGGGAATTCTAAAAATCACTGACTTAGTTTGTTGTTGAAAGCCGCTCACAAACCAAGCATTTTTCAGTTTTAGTTATTCGGACGTTCAAAGTGCATAACCGCAATTCGAATGAGAAAGCAAAGTGGTTTGCAGTGGACGTAAATCGGGTCGCAACGTACACAATGACTTCCAACTGTATTTGAAGTTCCAAAGTTTGCTGAATTAGGTAACCTCACACACTAGCTGAGGGATCAGCAGGAGCCAGTCCAAAGTTTCATTGAAACGTTCGCAACACTAAACCCATTTATGCAGAAAGTAATCAGATGGCCCCGTCGACGCGTTAATTTGCAGTAGAAAACTCGTCCTATAGTCGTTTTCTCAGTCGGCATCGGAAGACAGAAGAAGATCGAATGTAATTTCAAACAGCAGGTAACGGCCGCATATGAATATATCTACCAAATTGACCGAATTTTATTGGCTTCGTGAACTATAACTCGGTGGGACCTAGTGAAATGAGACGAATAATCAACAATGTTTTGTTTCAGACAGAACTGTCAGTTGGTTTGTTTCCTGAAAAAGTCTAAGTATGCTACTGTGAACTGGCCAACAGTTCTATATTGCTTCGCTTAGTGGCAGCACCGTCACTAAAAATACATGTTTCCTGCGATTTGTATGAAAAGCACCTTCACATGGCCATCTTGTTAATCGGATATCTTTGGATCTACACTAATCAACATTCTGTATCTTCTGAATTTCAAGTTTTCCCAAGTATCTTCTGACCTATACCAGCAAATGTCAGTAAGGGACATAGACATGTGTACCCTTGTTACGTGGGTTCTCAAGTTAGCCTAGTGGTTGAGGCTATGGATAGTCAACCCATAGTATCATTGTCACACGGTGTCAAAATGTCGATTATTATCGAACTTTCATGTACCTCGGATTGTTATTCGAAAATGATTAGCATTTGAGCTATACAGGGTGTTAGGTTCATGAGTGCAAACTTTTCAACGGGTGATACAGGACCATAAATGGTGGAAAAAAGTATTCTACGCATATGTATGGTCAAATCTCAACCGTTACGTACGTAGTTATTGATCTCCTCATGTTTTTGACTCTTATTGCCTTAACTGGCTATAACTTGAAAATGGTCAAACTTAGCGCAGTTTTTTTACCCTTATTCGAAAGATTATTGAATTTTCTATCAAATGACATCTTTGAATCGATTGGTTTAGTTGAATAACTAAGTTTTCTAGAGCAAAATGGCTAAAAATAGTGTGTTTTAATTTATTTTGTCAATTATCTTTGAAACATGCGTAATAAATTGAAATTCTTTCTTTGGCAAAGTTGTTACACTCTACAATTCGTTCTTTGACACCAAACTTCTAGCTCTTTTCGTTTACTTGCAATTTTGAATTAAATGTGCGGCATAGTGCGCAAAAAAAGGATTACCATGACAGTTGCAAATTTATGATCTAAAATGCGATGTTTAAATCGAAATTGCAAGAAAACGATAAGAGCTAGATGTTTGGTGTCAAAGAACGAATTGTAGAGTAGAACAGGGGCCACAACTTTGCCAAAGAAATAATTTTGATTTATTACGCATGTTTCAAAGATAATTGACAAGAACAAAATAAAACACACTATTTTTAGCCATTTTCCTATTGAAAACTTAGTTATTCAACTACAGTATGACCCATAAAAAAATGCGACAGTTTTTGAAGTCATCGTTCCCCTACTTCGAACTGATTAACCTTGCATGTATCTATTGGATAGTATAGTAGAGCCACTTATCTGATAATGGCAAAGGAACATAGACTGATTTCATGCACATACCTTTGGAAATATAACGTTGAACATATGGATGTCGGAATCGTCCACGCGCCAGAGGCCGTTTTTTAAGGATATAATTTTCTTTCAATTGCTTTCAATCACATTCAATCAAATTTTATTTTCAAAATAGTACTTTTATGGCTGGATAAGGTCTTTAGGAGTTCGTTGGTTCGTCGGACAAGAACGAAAAAAATATTAACTTATAAATTAGGAGACATTTTCTGAAAATTGAATTATTTGACAAATGATAATTTTTAGAAAATATTAGGTTTTATGCATGAAATTGTTTTTAAGTACTTAGTATTTGTACCTATCATAAAGGTAGGTTTATAAGCCTTCATCAACAGAAAATTGTTTTGAAAAATTTACAAACAGTGTTAAGTTTTTTATTAATTTATCTTTAATACGGTTTTTAATATGTAGCACCTTTTTAAGTTTTTGTTTCCTAAACATTTGAAATTATTTTTGAAATATTTTACAAACATGGGCGTATTAAAGAGTACATATTTCTTCATGGTTTCCATGTGTTTAAATGTTTTTGTCTTAGTTCATTTTGCTCTGAAAATTAGAGGAAAACTTGGTTTTATTTAGAAATTGTTAACAATCATAAGGTATCCCATATACGTAACCAATGAATATTTTGACAAAAAATTTAGAGATCCTGTATGACAATGACCTTCTTATTGTATCCTAATCCAAAAAAGTTTGATTCATTAGGATTATTTCATTAAAAATCATCAAATACCGCAAAAAAAATGGAATGTCGCATTTTTTTTATGGGTCATACTGTAAACCAATGGATTCAAAGATGCCGTTTGATAGAAAATTCAATAATCTTTCGAATATGGGTCAAAAAACTGCGATAAGTTTGACCATTTTCAAGTTATAGCCAGTTAAGGTAATAAGAGTCTAAAACATGGGAAGTTTAATAACTACGTAACGGTTGAGATTTGACCATATGCGTAGAACACTTTTTATATATTTTTTAATATTTCATCGGCAAAAAATTTTCCATACATTTTGTATGGCACTAGTATTTATTGAGTTCTAGTATGGGGAATAGCGAAAAACTCATCTAAATTAAAATTTCCCCGATAGAATATTTTCAAACTTTTCATTTATACAATATATCCGAAATTCAAACGTTCTATGGAATAAAAAAATCCGAGGTACATGGAAGTTCGATAATAATCAAAATTTTGACACCGTTTGTCACAATATACAAATTCATGCAATGGCAGGCAAAGAAAGCCCTTCAATTAATAACTGTGGAAGTGCTCAATGAACACTAAGTTGCAGCGAAACAGGCCAAGTCCCAGTGGAGACGTAAAGCCATAAAAAAGAAGACACTTGTTGCGTTTCTTCTTATTTTCAAGTTTTTCCAAGTGCGTTCCAGGGGTTTTCAGGAGCCCATCGGGGGTTTTCAGGGGGTTTTCGAGAGCGTTCAAGGTGGTTTTAAGGGTGTTCCGAAGAATTTCAGAGGTTTTCTAGGGGTTTTCAAGGGGCATCCGGGGTATTCCAGGGGGTTATATTCGGTATTTTATCAGAGTCAACGCTAAATCAGCTTGCGCTTAGACAGTAATTTATACAAATGCAGATAATCACACCCTAGTTGTGAATTCAAATAAATGGAGTAACACATTGCTTCATGCATAATCGAAATAGGAGGCAATCAGTGAAGTACTAGATTGAAAGTAGTGAGCTGGATTTTTGTATGGCGAGATGATCAATTCTCCATTTCTGCAATGAAATGGTGCAAACAGCGTGGGTTATATGATTTATTGTCTAATTTGATACTGTTTGAGCAAAAGTTTGGATAACTGTGTTGTTGAAGTTGCAGGAAAAAATAATACAACAACACAGTTATTCAAACTTTTGCTCAAATAGCATCAAATTAGCTAATAAATCATATAACCTACGCTGTTTGCACCATTTCATTGCAGAAATGGAGAATTGATCATCTCACCATACAAAAATCCAGCTCACTACTTTCAATCTAGTACTTCACTGATTGCCTCCTATTGAAGCTTTCAGCTAAACCGCGAACGTACATATGAGGCTGGAACGCGTGCGCTCATTAATGTTCCAATTCACACGGGCAGGCATGTAGGTCCATTCAGAAGCGCAACCACCGACCTCAACTCAAGAACCAACATCATAATCATGTTGAAGCGTACCTATCAACTTACTTTTAACGCTTGTTTATTCTTCCCAGTTATGTTATGTACCCAATAATTAAAAAGCATTGTCGCTGTTTACTGTACAGCTACTGGTTTGGTTTCAATTTCACTTTAGTGGATCTATCTTTAGTGACTGTGGGTGACAAGCATGGTTCCAAAGTGATAGAATTAGTTCATAGCGAATAAAATACTTACACTTTTATGATCAAAACTTCTGTTCTAAAGGTTCCATTTCACATAGACAAAGATACATTTTCAAAATGTGAGAAACAAAAGAATCTTCCTCTTTTGATTTTCTTCCGTGATTTACTCGAGATGCCATGAACCATTAATTTGCGAAATAATTCAGATCAGGAACAACTAGCAAAGTTCAGTAGCAGCTTGAAGCTAATGACAAGTAGTGATACATGGTTGTTCGATGCATTCTGTATCACACCTCATGGGCAATTAACACGCCTCGGAAATGTTCCGTCGAAGTTCATTAGTACAATTTTGCTTCTCACTTCGTCCAAGCCAATATGTTTGCTCTGCTTTCATCCGCTTTAATTCCTAATTGGTAACCCCATTCCTAGTTAACTAAATGAACGTAATGCAACGACATCACGAGAGCAGTCAGTTGCAGCAATGACCGTCGAGCCAATTGGTAGCGAAGGCAAATATGTTTCGTTAACTGATGCCTAAATGGAAAATTCAAACATCGAAATTCCATTAGATTTTCTCCGCTATGTACAACGTCACATTTCAGCGAGCAAAATTATTGCAAAACGATGCAACATTTGGACCAACATATCAGCATATAAAATAACAATGTTGCACCGATATGGAAGTCGGTGATATAAACGCTCGTCGGGAAATGAACGTCGGTGGAGAGGTCAGACATGCCAATTGCTTGAATGTACGGTGGATAAACATACGATGGGGGATTAAACCGCGCTTCGCATAAATATCGATCTGATGCGATGAATAAATTTGCATTGGCGAATAATTACCGTCTTTCTCAAGCGATTCATAATTTTATTTAAATGAACGATTGAATTTGGTTTTCCCATTGAAACCAGTAATACAAGCGTATTTGCGCTGATCTGGGATCTTGCGGAGCGTAGTGAGGAAATATTTGAACAAATTTGACAAGTGACATCTTACGCATGAACATTTTTGTTTGCATTTGGTTTTGAATTCTATTTCACGGGTTGCACGTCTATATGGGGCGAATGCAGGAATCCAGTGTGATCTAGTCCAGTGTACAACCGAACCTCTCTTAAGGTAGGGGTTCAAAAAATAGACTTTTTAAATGCAATTGGTATGATATTTTAATTAATTGCAGGGCAGAAGTTTTGGAATGATTTCACAGGAATTTCATGGCGTTTATGGGGTTTGGACAATTCCAGAGTCTTTTACAGGAGCTTTTATGACAGCTTCAGGGAATTACAATGTGGCTTAAAGGCGTTTCAAGAGGGTCGTAAAGTTGGCCGGCTTTGGCGATGATATTACCCTTGTGGTATACGGCGAATCGATAGAGAAAGTGGAACTGACAGCTACGCACGCAATTGGCATAGTGCAGGACTGGCTGAGGTCAAAACAGTTGGAACTCGCGCACCACAAAACGGAGGTGGTGCTGGTAAACAATCGCAAGCCTGAACAACAGGCAGTGATCACCACAGGCGGGTGTACGATCGACTTTAGGCGCTCACTGAAGCAAATGGAGTTCATGATCGACGATAAGCTGAAATTAGGAAGCCACGTGGAATATGCTTGCCGAAGGGCAAACATTGCGATAATGGCACTGTCAAAAATAATGTCAAAAATCCCAGCAATAGTCTCGAGTAAGCGTAAGCTGCTCGCAACAGTATCGATCTCCATACTACGGTATGGCGCCACTACAAGGTCGAACGCACTATTAGTGAACCGAAACGTGAAGTGACTCGAGAGTACACCTACTGGAATCTCAAAATGTTTTCTTAGAGGTTTTAATGCGTTTTAATTCGTGTATGTGGATTTCACGAAGCCAATGTAGGTTTCCAAAGCGTTTCAAGCCATTTCCAAGCATTCCGAGGCATTTTCCAGAGGTGAGAAACCTCAAGGGGTTTCAGTAGCCTTTGTACTTTGTTTTTACGCATTCACCAATGGTCTGATAGTTTGTGCTTTGCGGCACCATTCCAAATGCTCCGGCAATAATGTCCATGTCGTCCGCAAAGTACCAAATTGACCGAGCCCGGCTCGTCGCATTACAACTCCAAGAGCAATGTTGAAGAGTAGGCATGAGATTGAGAGTTCGTCACCTTGTCGCAGTCCCAGGTGAGATAAGAATGAACTGGATAGTTCATCCGAAACCCTTATGCAGTATTTCATACCGTAAATCGTTTCTTTAACCATTCTAGTAAGCTTCCCAGAAAAGCCGTTCTCGTCCATGATTATCCATAGCTCAGTGTGGACGATAATGTCTTATGCTCAAAACGGCAGCCTATGAACAGGTGATGGGACCTGGTATTCACGGCATTTCTGGAGGATTTGCCGTACGGTGAAGATCTGCCAGCTGCTTTGTTAATTTTGAGCTGGTGAATGGCATCCTCAACTTCCCTCTGCTAATCATTTCCGTCCCATGCTGCATTGGTGTAGTCGTTCCCTCCATTGTCGGGGTCAACCGTGTTTACGTCCTCTACGCCATTTAGGTGTTCGTCGAAGTGCTGCTTCCACCTTTCGATCACCTCACGTTCGTCCGTCAAGAGGCCTGCGTCCTTATGCCTGTATATTTCGGCTCGCGGCACGAAGTCGATGCGGGATGCGTTGAGTTTCTGGTAGAACTTCCGTGTTTCATGGGAACGGCACAGTACAATCAGGTTTATTTTTACGCGGTTTTGATTTACGCGGCCGCGTAAATGAAAACTCCATACAAAAAAAATGTCATCGTCTTATGTTTGCATGATTCGTCGAGAAATGGTGAGACTTTTTTTATGCGGTTTTTCGAAATTTGAACTGAGTTTTTTTTTACGCGGTACGTATCCCCCGCGTAAAAAAAAACCTGACTGTAATTCCATTTCCTCGCATTCTGCTTCTTCCAGGCTGCGCTTTTCCCCCGAAACAGGCAGTTCTCGCTTCTGTTTGTAACGTTCCACGTGCTGGCGGATTCCTTGCTGTAGAATTACCGCCCGTGCTGCGTTCTTCTCCTACAAAATCTCTCTACTTTTTTGGGTCGATCCATTTGTTTCGTCGACTCCTTTCCACGTACCCGAATCCTAACAGCGCTTAATTCCTTTGTTTTGAGTAGAATGAAAATGGAATGCCCTTTGTGATATGTATAAGCCATATGCGCATGTTTTTTTTTTATTAAAAAAGGCCAACTAATGATCGTTTTATACTATTTGCACCCTTACACAAGTAATTCGAGTTGAATATAGCTGAGTAGAGCTGCTCTCCATACATTTTCATGAATGTCCCAATTGTGCCGTAGCCGAAGCTAAAAGCGTGAATAATATTTTTCGCAAGCATCATCCCATTATTCATGTACAGGTGTATGTAACTGTTGGATATAATTCATGCTTCGAGGCACCTTGCTATCGCATCTTCTGCCTTCAACGACCTTCACCGAGATCTGGAGCTGTAGCTACCATGAAACATGCGTGAAGATGAGCCGCTAAAAGTAAAATGGATCTTCCAGCTCCCATAGTGTTGAAAGTCAGCTGTGCAACAGACTGGCGCATTATCGATGCTGCCAGAATGTGGGGTACTGATCCAGCCGGAATCTTGATCGGCCTATATACCGTAGTGCGCTGCGACCGACCATGATTCCCCCGGCTGTGGGGGAATTTCACAGCTAATGGTTCGGGAGAGACTGGTTGCTGGCTGGCATTCCGACCACCCACTGCATGCTGGGTATTGCTGATAATATAGTGAGAGGCCGTCCGTCAATTCGCCTCGGAGAGCAATTAAGAAGCGTGATGTAAATGTTCCACGAAAAACATGCGGGGCAAATAATAAAGTAACAATGTAAAGTACACATTATACACGCCAGACACAGATATTATGCCACAACAGGTCGGTCGGTCGGCAGCCTCCTTCCCACATAGGCAGCAGCTGAGAACCTGCAGAATTGAAGCTGGCTCCGAACAATCTCGCACACACCACACAAATATTTGCCACGGCCGAGCTGAGCAGTCATTCATTATAATGGCTTACTCTGAAAGTTTCAAGACTAGGTTGTTTGGTTCCAGGGAGGAATATTTCGTATAGGAAAACTAGGCGGAAGACACACATCTTCGCGAGGTGCAACCCACTAACTGTTTATCCAGAAAGACCAGCGCTGAGGTCTTTGGCGAAATATGTAGGCGCAACATTTGCATTCGGATGCAGCCAGTATCACGTTCGACGGATTATCGGAGGACGATACCTCGGCATTTGTGCGAGTTCTTGTTTGACCTCTGATGGGTATCACTGTGCAAACAGATGACAGCACGAACTGGCCCCTGCGGGTGTTTGCAGCTTGGCTATCATTGCTAATAATCTATTCAGGCTCACATCTTAAAGCCAATACAAATTTAACAAAATGTTGTGAGCAAACTGTATTTTGACATTTGGGAACTTTTAGCTCCACTACTCCTTCGCTGCTTGAGGACAGGATAGCACAAATTAAATCTGTTTCTATGTGCAATGCGTTGCGTGGCATACAATATTTGGGAGCGGACCTGGTGTGATGGGTAGAGCTTCACAAACTCACAAATAAGTGAGTTCTTCACTCCGGAAAGGAAGTAAAGCGTGAGTCCCGATATAAACAAACCTAGGGCTTAGTACATATAAAATACAATAGGGGGATTCACTTAACAGCGTAAACTGATTAAACTGATTAAACGTCGTGATCACCAAGGCAATCTTTGATTATTTCATTCGCAAAATCATGAAACATTTCAAATAAGCAGAAAATCATGGCTTACGCAGCATTTTAATCTGTTTAGTGAATACCCCTAATAAGGGTATACACTGAACAGATTAAATATCTGCGTAAGACATGATTATCTGATTATTGAAAAGTTTCATGAAATTGTTTTCAATCAAAGATTGCCTTGGTGATTGGCGACGTCTTATCAGTTTAATCAGTTGACGCTGTTTAGTAAATCACCTTAATAAAAAAATACCATTTACCATTAAGAGATGTCAATAAGTTTATCTTAGTTTTGTTCTGCGGTGGACACTAGCGTGGGACACAAAAAGACATTTTACTCCTGTGCACTTTTCGAGTTCCATTTTGGTCCTATATCAACTGTGCAACATTTCAGATAGATCGGAGAAACTATATTTTAGCGCCAGCCATTTTAAGTATTATAACTTTTTCCACGAACGTCGCATCGATTTGCTGTCTTGGGAGGTCTGATTCCTAGTAAAGTATTCTACAGAAATCATTCGTCGACTTATTTTTAGGGATCTAGGGGTGACTCCTAGCGATTTTTCTTTGCGGGAGTAAAATTTCCCCATAGTAAATCGTATGAAAAACTAAGAATGGCGGGCGCTAAAATATAGTTTTTCCGATCGATCTGAAATTTTGCACAGTTGATATGGGTCCAAAGTGGAACTCAAAAAGTATACAGGAACTTGAGTTTTTCCATTTTTTGTATTTTCTCATATAAACCGTGTACCAGGCTAGTGGACACAATGAAGGACAATTGTTGGTGAGCTCCTTCCGTAATATTAAAAGAAATCAATTTACATATTTGATTAATACAATAAAAAAAAAACATTTTGAGTTTTTGTTCATCTTTTTAATAGATGCATAATATAATGATGGGACTCACTAAGTAGATTAAATAACTGCGTAAGTCTTGATTATCAGGTTTAGGAATGTTTCATGAAATTGCGAATGAAATAATCAAAGATTGGCTTGATGTTCGCTACGTCTCATCAGGATAATATTAAATCATCGGTTTTCGCTGTTTAGTCAATCCCTCTTATATTTTTGATTCCTCTTACGATGAGATGGAACTTTCATGATCTGGGTAATTAGCTTGAACTAGTTTCTTCTAAAATTCTTTGAACGGTTTCCGTATACATGTAGATAAGGTATCAATTCACTTGTTTTTATGGTGGACACACTTCAACACTCGTTATACCTTATTTGATGCTGCTTCAAAATTATAAGAATTTCACAATATGAAAAACATATTTCAATTTCAATGATATTTTGGTTATTTTGGAGGAATATAAATGGTAGTTTTGAAAAATAGAACCATGACTTGTTCCTTTACACTTATGCATTGAAAAATTAACATAAAAGTAATAGAAATACACTAGAACGCCAATGGCGCTGTACTCAGTTTTCCAATTTAATTATTTTAATAACCTTTGTTGTAATAATTGATTAATTTTAAGTGCCCATCTTGTAGAGGGCCTTTTGTTTTGGTAAACAAAATTTATTTGACACTTATAGTACCGCTACTGACGCTGTAAGGGCGATGCAAACTAGATGTTAGTCACACGAACAGTCACGACATTGGATTTCTGTGGCTGGTTATTCTAATATAAAAGTCAACGGTTTCGGCAAAAACAGGGGTGTCCATTTTGTCCCGGGTGTCCATAATACCCCTAATCCCCCTATCGGTAAGTGCAGGTTGTCGAGAGTCCCCTGAGAATTATTATAAGAGGTAAGCTACACGGTGTCAAAATTTCGATTATTATCGAACATTCATGTACCTCGGATTTTTCTTCGAAAATGATTAGTATTTGGGCTATATATTCATAATTGGAAAACTAGAAAATATTTCATCGGCGAAAATTTTTCCATACATTTTGTATGGGACGTTTTTTGGGCTAAAATAGTAATTATTGATTTTTAGTATGGAAAATAGCTAAAAACTCATCTACCTCAAATTTTCCCCGATAGAATATTTTCAAATTTTGCATTTATACATTATAACCGAAAATCTAACATTCTATGAAGAAAAATTCGAGGTACATGAAAGTTCGATAATAATCAAAATTTTGACACCGTGAGCTAGTCGGTCTGCGACGTGTCTGCGTCAAAAATACACTTTCACTCTTAATACTAAGCGAATTTTCTTATCCAAAACTAAAAGTGAACAAAAAACAACTCAAATAGTACGGCGTAGGAATCACAGGTTAGTTTTTATGCAATTAGTACGAAAGTGGAAAATCCACTAAAAAATTAAACTTGAATTCTCCCCGAAATGACAGTAAACGTATGTCAAACTTTTAATGTATGCACCTTTTTAATACCCTGCATAAAAAAGAGGGAAAGCTACCAAGGTACTCAGTACTACCAAGTACCAGAGGTACTCAGAACCAATATTGTGCATAAGAAAATGTAATAATAATTGTAACTATTACAACGGTGGCCAAGGTCATTCTAGGGGGTGTTTGTAAGACAGAACAAATGGAGGTTTCAGGAGGTCCCAAGGGGTTTCAGTGGGGTGCCAGGAGATTTCAGGGGGGTTTCCGAATGTCTGAGGAGGGTTTTCGACGGCTTTTGGTACGATTTTGGGGGTTGGCGAAGTCTCACGTGGGGTCCGAGAAGGTTTTAGTGGTATTCTGAGGCATTTCAGGAAGTTTTAGAGCATGGTTTCCCAAACTGTGGGTCGCGACCCCCAGGGGAGGGGGGTGCGTTGGTTCTTATGGGGTCGCCGGTCTTCATTTAGGGGGTCGCGAGGGACAGTCGAATATTTTATTGTAATAGACAACAAATGAGAGAATTTCTATGGTGGGTCGCGAAAAGTACGTCTACTTGCCGAAGGGGGTCGCGCACCACAAAGTTTGGGAACCTATGATTTAGAGTATTTTAGACTGGTTTCAGAGGCGTGTTTGAGGGGTTGGGAGGGTCTCAAGTGCGTTATATAGGGTCTGAGGAGGTTATCGGGGGATTCTAGAGGCATTTCAGGTAGTTTCAGAGGATTCAAGGCGGGATTCAGAGGCGTTGCGCAGATGTTTTCGAGGATTTCGGAGGGTAACATGGGGTCCGAGGGGGATTTTGGAGGCATTTCAGAGTTTCAGAGCATTTTCGGCGGGATTCAGAGGCGTTACGGAAGCGTTACGGAGGAATTACCGGGGATTTCAAGCCTTTCAGGTGCGTTACATGTGGACCGAGGGGGTTTTAGGGAGATCTAAGGGCCATTCCAGGAAGTTTTAGAGCATTTTCGGCGGGATTCAGAGACGTTACACAGGCGTTTTTGGGGGTTTCAGAGCGTCTCAGGTGCGTTACAGTAGGCCGAGAAGGTTTTAGGGTGTTTTTGGAAGCATTTCTGCATGCTTCAGAGCATTTTTGGCGGTATTCAGAGCCGTTATGGAGGAGTTTTCGAGAGATTCGGAGGGAATAAGGTACGTTGCATGCGGTCCGAGGGGATCTTTGAGGTTTTCAGAGGCATTTCAGGGATTTTCAGCGGGTTTCGGAGGCGTTACGCAGGCATTTTCAAGGGTTTAGGGGGTCTCGGATGCGTTTTTTATTCCTGTTCAGGTTTGTCACTGCGACCAGTTTTTAGATCTATTGTGACATTACCCGTATCCTTAGTGTAGTGCATGTCGCATTACTCAATTGCCATTGAGGGGCAATAAAGTATCGATTTTGATACAGTTTTTGTTTTGTTTTCTTATAAAACAAAACAAGAGTACTGATATTGGCCATGCATCGGAAACCTAGCATCACCCTTGTTTTACTGCTAAATTCTCCCCAGTAGGACCCGGGTTTTAACATTAGCAGCAATATCATTCCAATAATGGAACATGTGTTCAGCAATAAGGATTCTAGTATGTTCCTTGCGTACTAGCACTTTCCAGTCTTCGAAGAGTTAGTACATACATGGAGTTTAGCCTCAGATGGTGAGGTTTTTAACTATATGCAAAGTAAAGTTGGTAAACTTAGTTTTATTCAAAGACTGGAAGTCATCACAACACCAGTAGCAAGGACTAAATACTATAATGCCTTTAATTACCAGAACACATATTCCAAAATTGAAAAATAGGACGACACTAGATTTCGGTTTGGTAGATCTATCACCGCAACGCAACCCAAAAAGGCGATCTACCCACGCTACGGGCTCCGTTAAAGATTGAGCATCTTTTAAACCCCCTCAACCATTCATCCCTCAGCACGGGTCGCCTGACACCTTGGATTGGGGTTACCTGTTTGGTGGACTTTTACCCCCGGAACAGGTGGTCCGTAGTGCTATTCTAAGCCGGCAGCTACACGGGTAGTCTCGGATGCGTTACTTGGGGTCTGATGGAGTTTTAGGGGGGAGTTCAGGATGTTTCAGAGGATTTTCAGATACCCGATCACAATATCTTTTGAAACGCCCCAGAAACGTCTTTAATAATTATAAGATCCTGCCCTGAAATGCCTCGAAACGCCCCTGAAAACTCCGTAATCCCATTGAAACGTTCTTGAAATCGTCATAATCATTTCATAGTGATTTCTTCGGCTTGCAGTCTGAAATACTTTGCTTTGACTGATTCCAGATCAGCGCCGACGTTTCGGTCCAGGTATGGGACCTTCCTCAGGGACTAAAATTTATTGCAAATTGGCACAAACATATTCAATATTATACATACAATTTTTAACAAAACATTTAACAGAATTTACAACTCACTCGATACTACAATCAACCTGTCACAGAACTTTTTTGAAAGCAAAAAATGTCGGGTCGTTAAGGGTTGCGCTGTCTGCTACACTTCTGGGCCACCCATGATTCGGTCCAGGGAATCCCCTTCTAGCACGGAGAAATACTTACCAGGATTGACCACTTCTTTAACTGATTGTGTGTTGTATTCGGCGGTCTCATACAAGGTAGTGTTAGTTTTAGTGATTAGTGTTCGACTGGTTCATCAACGTGGTGTTCTGTGGTCCGTCCATGTGCTCGCCTCTCTCTACGCAGCTCACCTATGGTCGTGAGTAGGAAACTATACGTTGCGCTCATGCCATCAGTGCAGTGTCCGTGCGGTGGTTTACTGTTTGTGGAGTAGTGTGTATATGGCACATTTCCAATACTGGTAGAGCCTGTGATTTGAAACAACAATCCACTATAGCTGGGTTGTTGATATCAAATATGTGCTGTTGTGTGTTACAATGTTTCATTAGTGCACACTTTTCGGCCAGTTGTTCTATCTCCGGATCATTGTATGGGGTTCCTGTTGAGAGTTTTCTTAAGAGAGTATTTACTAGCGTTAGGTCCGTGTTTGCAACTGATTTTTGGTCATGCCAATATAGCATTCTGGGCAGTCCTTGCATGTGATCTTGTAGATAACGTTGCTCTTCTGCATGTGCAATACTGGGTCTTTCGCCTTCTTGTAGGTACAGTTGTTGGGCTGTATTATTGTTGCTGCAAGCGATGCCGATGGTTGGAATGTTTTGCATCAGTATTCGCATGATGTTTGTTTTTATTCCATGGACGAGAATCAACGATCGATAGTTGTTTGGTGTGTCAGTTGTTTCGGGCCTCGGTTGGTGCAGCATTTGGTTGATCAGCTGCCGTAGATAGTTGTTCCGGAGTAAATGCTCGAGAATCAGTTTGTTCTTCTCCTCGTCCGTTCGGATGGTGCTCAACGAACGAACTCGATCGATAAAATTTGCCATAACTCCAAGCTTCTGATCGACGGGGTGGAAGGAGAGGAAGTTTAGAAGCCGACCAGACGATATTGGTTTGAGTACCAACCAGTTTTCATTCTACCTCCATTCGTTCTGATCACTAACATATCAAGGTACGGTAATTCTCCATTCTATTCGATCTCGCAGGTGAATTTTATGTTCTCATCTTGTAGGTTAAACACATCGAGGACCTCTTGTACACGATCTTTGTGGTTGACAATGAGGCGATCGTCGACGTACTTTCTGATGTACTTCGATAGGATGGGATTATTCCGTCCATAGCTATGTCAGCCGGCACCGGTGACAGAGGACTCCCCATAGCGGTACCTGATCTTTGGAGGTAGAATTTCCCTCGAAAACCGAAAAAGCTTGCTTCTATGCAAAACGTTATAACTTCCATAAATAAATCAAGATTTATGTTCGTTTTATCGTAATTTGTCCCATATCATGATGACTTCATGAATGATGGTAGGTTTTGTAACGTTTGTGAACAAAGATATTGCATCGAAAGAGACTAAAATGTGGTCTGGTGAAACGTCAAGTATTTTCACATATTCACAGCAGGTTTTGAAATCCTTGGCGTCGTATTCACTGTTGATTGATTATTGTAGAATCTTCACCGCATTTCATAATGCCTCTAAACTCCCTTTGGACACCTTTCATAGGCTCCAGAAACCTCCTGAAACGCACCTGACAACCCCTTGAAACGTCCCTGAAATACTAATAAACGCCCCTAAAACCTCCAGGAACGCCCTTAAATTATTCATAAAACCCCCTGAAACTTTCTGAACTGACTCTAAAATGCTTTGAAACACCCCTCAAAGCCCTTGTAAGGTTCCTGAGACCCCCTGAATTGCCATTGAAGCCCCTTAAAACGTCCGTGAAAACACCTTATTACTATTGAAAGGGCCATGAATTCCCGGTAACGCCAAAAAAACCTAATCGAACACCCCAGTTCCTGAAACAACCACATGAACGGCCCTCAAGCCCCTTGTAACCCCCTTTTCTGGGCTCTCCGGGAACTTTCTGGAAACCCCCTTAGCCTCACCTCAAAAGCCCAGAAGCAAGACCTGTTCTCGCAGCTAGATTCCCTCAGTGAAGCCCATACAAACTACAAACTACAGATTTAAAAATTTGCTCAAAAACAGTAAAAGTTATCCTTCTTATTAAATCCGACGAGCGTTAGCGATATTTTCTGGGTTTCCTTTTGAAAAATACACTTTTTTATTGTCATTGTTTATTTATTTATTGCATTTTCTGTTTTTTTAGGGAACTTTTGTATTTTTTTATTGATTCCATCCCTATTTATTTGCTGGGGCTTTTTAATTTATTTATGGGATTTTTTTTATTTATTATGTAACGTTTGCGCGACCTATACGAGCAGTTGTGCAGTTTGTTCATGTCTATTTGCTTGTTTATGATTCTTTTGAAATCGTACAATTCAGAATAATCAGCCTCACTTTCGAATTATATTTCAAGTATAAAATATGCATGGTTGTACCCCGCAAAGTGAACGACATTTTATTACTCATAATGATTGTTGCTCTCCTATTGATAGTTACCAATAACACCGTCGACTATTTGTCGAGCAGTATTTCATACTTTCTACCCGTAAAATCTACATGTACATAGCCTTGAAGCGCCTTGCTGCATGGAAAAAACAAGCACATAAATTACACAACTCACCCACAACGAATCGGGAATCCACAGTATGGTGCATTCCCAGCGAGCCACAGTTCCACCATCTGCATAAACATGAGTGCGGAACAGAGTCGAGGGTTTTCGCCACGGTTGGGGAAGAGCTCCAGAAAACCTGCTAACCGATATTTTCCCTATCCAATTGCGCACATCACTTCTCTTCTGGCGATATATTCTCAATTAAAAGACCGATACTGTTAAATAGCATGAATTCCAATCGCGAGCTTTCGAAAAGAAAAGAGCAGCTAAGCCCAGTACATTTCCTAGTAAAACATTCCTGACCGCCCCATTCATGGCTCTCGTTGCTACCGATGCAGCGCTCTCAAGCATCCACATCTGTTTATTATTGGTCTCATAAGGGAGTTATTCAAATTACTGGGTCGAGTCGAATTGTGTTCTCAACTACACATCGCGGGCTGCCTTACTCCTCGTTCTCCGCCGACCGCAATTTCACACTTCAGCAAGGTGGTGTGTCGAAAAAAGTGTTCGACTTGCTATACACGCGGTTTCATTGTCACATTCATCAGAATTCGTTGTGTATACCAAGTATACCATTTTACCCGAGGAACGAACTTGAACTGGTACACCGTCGAGAAGCATCATGTACAAATCATTAAAATTGATGCTTGGAACGTTAAAAACGGAGTTTACGGGGGTGGAAATATAAGAATATTGTATTGTATTGTAAATTTTTAGCCAGTGCTGAAAATGTCATTTCGAAAATTTGGGATTCAACTCCCATACAGCTCATTTCAGTAGCTGAACCTAAAAATATGATTTATTGAAAACTTGTGCGGCTAAACCAGTTCTATTCTATTGTATTCTTTTCTAGCGCTTGCACAGGCAGTATTGAACAGCATCCTGGAAATCTGTTTGTTCAGGATATTTTCTTGACAATATTAATATTTGCAGCTTATCAGCAATGATAGGATACAAGTATTACAATGGCCAGGCCCACTGTGCAGACTAAGTAGGCAGGATAAAATTCAAAACATTACGGTAATCAGATTATCCACGTATGAATAACACATATGATTAACGCAATAGTTATTTATGTAACGATTTGCAAAAAGTTGATTTTTTCAGCACGAGTCGTAAATTTATTCAACGAGGCTTGCCGAGTTGGATAAATACGAAGAGTGCTGAAAAAATCGAGTTTTGCAACGAGTTCCATACAAAATTTTATGCAATAATTTTTTTCATTATACAACCCATTTGAGTTGCATAATGTTCATAATGCAACTCAAATGAGTTGCATAATGAACTTTATGCAACTATTTTTCATTATGCAACTCATTTCAGTTGCATATAGAGGTGTGCGCCGCCGCGCCACGCCGGCGCCACCACCGATTTTCTGTTCACGCCGCCGCCACCGATTATTTTTCGGCGCGCCGCCGCTTACGCCGCCGAACTCCAATTTCCACGCCGATCTCAAAAACGCATTGATAAACTATATTATTTCTTAATTTATTTAATTACAATATTTCTACAGTTTTAAAAATTTGAAGGTGAAAGCCCTTTGAATTTAATCTTGTTCACAAAGATACCGGGGGTTCCTAAAGATAACCGATGGTTGAAGAAAGAATCTAGAAATTCCGAAGATTGAAGAAAATTCTAATGATTCTAAAGAAAATGTTTTTGTCGTGTTCATCTTCAGAAGAGATAAAATTTCTCCAGCAACTCTTTTGAGAATTCTTTCAGCAGTTTCACTAAGAATTCCGCTAGGAGTTCCTCCGGGAACTCTAGAAGAACCTTCGGGAATTCCGAGGGTTTCCTCCGAGACATTCTTTAGGAGCTTCTCAGGGCTGCAGAAGTTTCACTGGGACTTTTTGTGGTAATTCCTCTGGAAATTCCTCCAAGAGTTACTCCGGGTATTCTTTTATGAGATCCTCCGAGAATTTCTCTAGAAGTTCTTCCTGGGAATTTCTTTAGGAGTTCGTCCGGTAATTCCTCTTAGAGCACCTCCGGGATTCCTCCACCAATTCTTCAACGAGATCATCCGGGAATTCCTTAACTAATTTCTACGGGAATTCCTTCAAGAGTTTATAGAAATTGCACTGGAAATACCAGTGGATATTATCGGATATTCCGATAATTACTCTAAGAGTTTCTCCGGTAATTCCTCCAGAAGTTCTTCCGGGAATTCTTCTGGGAGTTCTACGGCAATTTCTGTAGCAGTTCCTCTTGGAATTCTTCCAGGAGTTTCTTTAAGAGTTCTTCCGGAAATTCACGATCACGATCAATCACGATCAAATCTGACTATACATGTCAATGGTTGCTACTCCGTGATTGATCTGAGCTGGTACCAATTGCACTGAGATCCAAATGAATAAGGGCTGGGACACTCCACTTATTCTCAAAGTGCAATTCTAGCAGCTCATACATTTTGAATCAATAACGGCGCCGGTCACGTCCTTATAGTCAGTTGGGAAGGGAAAGGAAATTCAGAGTGTGCTGGTTGTTGCTACTAAAGACCGAGATCACCTCTGCATCCCCACAACCAGCACGGACTGGGGTATTTGTTAGACGGAAAGGATGTGAGATCTGGGAGTCACCGTTGGGTCGGTGATGCGATCCATGGATTGGGGGTTATTTATAGTGTTCGATAGTGATAGATTGTGTGGTGAATGAGGTGAATAAGGTCAAGCGGCACAGCACGCTTTTGGTTGCATAACTTGTAGGCGTTATATACACTGTGCTGTGAGTGGAAATTAAAACCGGTTTGGGAAACGACTTTTTTCCAATTCGTTTCTGGTTCTAGCGATGGCTATGAACATATGAATATACATGAGTTGTATATGTAGAGTAGAGAGAGATAGAGGAAGTGGATAGAAAGATACAAAGTAGGATGAAAAGGGACGGGCCAGGGATTGAACCCATGACCTTCTGCATACGAATCAGAAGCGGTAGCCACTAGACCACCAAGCCCGTCTATTTAAGAGTTCTTCCGGAAATTCTTCCAAAAGTTTTTCCAACATTCCTCTAGAAGTTCCTGTAAGAATTTCTCTAGGATTTCCTCCAACCAAGAATTCCTCCGGGAATTCCTTTACGAGTTCCTTCGGGGATTCCTTACCGATTCTTTTTTCGAGAATTACACTAAGAGTTTCACCGTGACTTTCTCTAAAAGTTCTTCCAGGAATTCGAATATCTTCGATAACACCTTCACGAGTTTCACCGGGAATAAGTTATCCAGGCAATTTCAATACGAGTTGCTCTATAAGTTTTTTTTTCTTTTCTAGAGGTTGCACTAGGTATGCCAGGAGTTTCCTCCGAGAATTTCTTCAAGAATTCCCCCGGAAGTTCCTCTAAAAGTTTTTTTCCGGAAATACCTCTAAAGTTCCGGAATTACATCCAGGAGTTTTCCAGAACGTTCCTCCAGGAGTTCTCCCAGGAATTTCTCTAGAAATATCTGAGTTCACCCGGGAATTCCTCTACGAGTTCTTCCGGGAATTTCTTCACTAATTTCTTGGGCATTCTTTAGGAATACCTCCGGGAGTTCCCCTACGAGTTCCTCTATAAGTTCCTCAGGGAATTTCTTAACGCATTTCTTCGAGAATTGCTCTTGAAATTCTTCCAGGAATTCCTTTAAGAGCTCATCCGAGAACTCATTTAAGAATACCTCTGGTAATTTCTCTACGAGTTCCTCCCTGTTTTTTTTCCGAATTTGTTCGGCAATTTCTCTAGGAGTTCCTCCGAAAGTTCCTCCGGCAATTACTTTACTAGTTGCTCTAAAAGTTTTTCTGGGAGTTGCACAAAGAATGCCCGAAGTTTCCTGCGAGAATTCATCTATAGTTGATCCGTGAATTCCACTGAGAGTTCCTCCGGCAATTCCTCTAAGAGTTCCTCCGGCAATTTCTCTAAGAATTTTTCTAAGATTTGTTTCCGGGAGAGTTTTTCTAAGATTTCTTCCGGGAGTTTCCCCAAACGTTCCGCTAAGAGTTCATCAGGGAATTCTTTTAGATGTTTTTTTTTGGAAATTCGTTTAGGAGTTCATCTGGGAATTTCTCTAAGAGTTCCTCTGGGAATTCTTTTAAGAGTTTATTTTGAAATTCCTCTAGAAGTTTCGCCGAATATTAATTATTCTGGATAATTTTTTTGGGCAGCTGATTGATGACTCACCATAACAATTACTTCAATAAATTTTCAAAAAAAAAACATGTGAAAATAAAAAAAAACTTACTAAACCGTAACTATAATTGTATCTTCATCATGATGAGTTACTATAAAAAAACACTGATGTTGAATAACTGATTTAACAAAAATTTAAATATTATGACCACGCCGTTTCACGCCGCCGAAAATTCATTCGGCGTCACGCCGATCACGCCGCCGCCGCCGGCCAAAAAAGTGCAAAACGCCGCCGCCGACAGATTTCAAATCGGCACACACCTCTAGTTGCATTATGAACCGGTACGGAAAAGTGGGTCATTATGATACTGAATTAGGTAGTATAAAATACAAATTATGATACTGAATTGCATAAAGGTTTTGAATTCGATGATGGAAGAAACGGGGACTAGCGTAGCAACCATTCCACTTAACCCTTTGGAGCCGGAGGGATCATATATGACCCCAACATAGAAACGGCTGTATAAATTTACGCATTCAATAAAACAGAATACTGTCTTCGGCGGGCTGCAAAATGGTGAGTCGATAAGGAAAGCATCCAGCATAGCTCTGGTCCTCACAAGTTCCTACCTCATGCTTTCACGGGTCAAGCGATGATAATGATTGCCAGTTAAGAGTTGTGTGCTTAGCTGGTAGTGCAGCCTGGACACTGTTGTCCTTCTGTCTTCAGCTAGATTGGGGAGGTACGACCCGAGCGTCTGTTGACCGAGGAGGTGCGGCTCAAACAGCGTCTGTTCTGGCATCCAACGGCTGAGTACGAAATGCTGCCCAGCTATATCCAAGGTGAAAGCCATATCAGCGTGATCGTCCCAGTGTTGGTTGGGACGTTAAACAGAACTGGCACGATGGCCCTCCGGCGAGACAGGAAATAAGGACTACGATTGGAAACTTGGAACATGGAATTGCAAGTCACTTGGTTTCGCAGAATGTGACAGGATAATCGCGATTAACTCACGGTGTGTCTGGTAGAAGAAATTTATTACAAAAAAATAGGCATCGCTAATTTTTACGTTACGTGAAAGTTGACGCTTCTAGCTTTCATTCAAGCCCAACATCGAAATATTCCATCGGGGGAACTTTTTCATACAAAAATTGGGTATGTTTGTTAAGTAGAAATAGGGATTAATTTGGAACCGTTCATTTTGTATGGGGAAAAACAGTATTCTGAAAAAGTTGTTCGAGATCCCTCGGTGGATTTTTTTGAGGGACCGTGCAAATGAAAGCTGAAAGCCTCTATTTTTGAATAGCGAAAAATTTGACGATGCCTATTTTTTTGTTATAAACCTTTCCCATACACACGCCGTGAACTACATCCTCGCAACTTTGACATCGTGGCGTTGCAGGAACTTTGATGGACTGGACAGAAGTGTGGAAAAGTGGGCATCGATCGGCTACCTGCTACCAAAGCTAGCCATCTACCATCAATGAACTGGGAACAGGATTTATAGTGTTGGGCAAGATGCGACAACGTGTAAGCTAGTGTCAGCCGATCAACGCATGGATATGCATGTTGAGAGTTAAGTGCCGTTTCTTCAACTACAGCATCATCAACGTCCACTGCCCACACGAAGGAAGACCCGATGACGAGAAAGAAGCGTTCTACGCGCAGTTAGAGCAAACATAGATGGTTGCTCGACGCGTAACGTGAAAATCGTTGTTGGAGACATGAACGCGCAGGTAGGAAGAAAGGATATGTACATCCCGGTAATCGGGCGAAACAGCCTGCACGCCGTATCGAATGATAACGGCCAGCAGCGATGCGTAAACTTTGCAGCCTCCTGGAGATCATCCGACTAATCGACGGTAAATTCTTCTCGGATATAACCAATTACCGCACATATCGCAGTGCGAATATAGATTCGAATCACTACTTAGTAGCTGTATGCATGCACTCAAAACTTTCGACGCTTATTACCACGCGTCGAAGTCGAACGCCGCGGCTCAACATCGAGCAGCTGCGTAACGTAGAAGTGGCTCAACAAGACTACGTGCAGCATAGCAGAGGCCCTACCAACGGAAGAGCAGCTTGGCGCAGCTGCACTTGAAGATGGCTGGAGAGACATCCGATCCGCCATCGGCTACAGCACTAGGCTTGCAACTCCGAATCATGGAAACGACTGGTACGACGGCGAATGTGAACAGTCGAAAAACGAGCAGCATGGCCGAGAACGCTGCAACACCATACGAGAGCGAATGAGGCATGCTATAGACAGGCGCGGGACAGGCAGAACTCAGTCTTACGGATGAAGAAGCGCCAGCAGGAAGAACGAGATCGAGAAGCGATGGAAGACCTGTACCGCGCTAAGGTCACACGAAAGTTCTACGAGAAGCTGAACCGCTCGCGCAGAGGCTTTGTGACACAAACCGACATGTGCAGAGATAATCACGGATATATTCTCACGAGCGAGCGTGAGGTGGTCGAGAGGTGGCGACAGCATCACGATGGGCACCTCAATGGCGACGTTGCAAGTACCGAAGGTTGCGAGGTAACAGATCTAGGAGTATATGCACAGAACGAAAGACTTCCGGCCCCTGATCTCCATGAGATTGAGGAGGAGGTTGGCCGGTTGAAAAACAACAAAGCCGCTGGAGCAGCTCAACTACCAAGCGAGTTTCTAAAATACGGTGGAGAAGCACTGGTGAGAGCAGTTCACTGGTTCTGTACCAAGTTTTGGGAGGAAGTATTACCGGAGGAATGGATGGAGGGTATCGTGTGTCCCATCTACAAAAAGGGCGACAAGTTGGATTGCGGGCACTATCGCGCGATCACACTACTGAGCGCTGCCTACAAGATACTATCTCAAATGTTATGCCACCGTCTACCACCGATTGCAAGAGAGTTCGTGGGGCAATATCAGGCTGGATTCATGGGTGAACGCGCTACAAAGGACCAGATGTTCGCCATCCGCTAGGTGTTGCAGAAATGCCGCGAATACAACGTGCCCACACATCACTTGTTCATCGATTTCAAATCGGCGAATGATACAATCGATCGAGAACAGCTATGGCAGATTATGCACGAATACGGATTCCCGGATAAACTGATACGATTGATGAAGGCGACGATGGATTGAGTGATGCGCATAGTTCGAGTATCAGGGACACTCTCGAGTCCCTTCGAATCTCGCAGAGGGTTACGGCAAGGTGATGGTCTTTCGTGCTTGCTGTTCAACATTGCGTTAGAAGGTGTAATTAGGAGAGCGGGGATGAACACGAGTGGAACGATTTTCACGAAATCCGTTCAGCTGTTTGGTTTCGCTGATGACATTGATAATATTGCTCGTGAATTTTAGACGATGGCGGAAACGTACATCCGACTAAAGAGTGAAGCCAGGTGAATCGGATTAGTCATTAATGTGTCGAAGGCACAGTACATGATGGAAAAGGACTCCAGAGAGGAAACACCGCGTCCGCCAACCCGAATTTATATCGACGGAGATGGAATCGAGTTGGTTGAAGAATTCGTGTACTTGGGCTCACTGATGATCGCCGACAACGACACCAGCAGAGAAATTCAGAGGCGCATTGTGGCAGGAAATCGTGCTTTCTTTGCACTCCGCGCAGAGTTACCCATTGCTCATGTGTACATAAATGTGACAGCGAGCCTCCCACCAAATTGTCTCCCAGCTCTTCAAAATCGCAGTGTGCTGCGCTGCTAGGAGGCTCACGAAAATCTGGTGGGTGCGAGCTAGGCACATAGCTCCCGGGGAGCTCGTCTCATGCGCTGCGTGAGCTGTTGGTATCTAAGGTGAAAAACAACTTCTTGGTAACGAAGAACCTCAACAACTTTTTTCCGTACGCAACACAAGTGTCTGGTTGGTCCATGCGATACGACTAGGGACTCTTAATGCAAAGGTTAAGGTTTCAATTCTCGTTCGTTTAGGAAGTTTTTTGTCGTGAAATTTTCTAATTTAACCAGCGCATGAGACAAAGCTCATGAGACACATCTTGAGAAAAATGAGGCGCACAACATTCAGTCTCAAAATGTACTGTGCTCCTGGGAGCTTGCTTGCAATGTGCCTCCCGTACATGGGACTACAGCACGTGTACATCAACTCTGGATTAGACCGGTCGTCCTCTATGGGCACGCAACATGGACCCTACGTGCAGAGGACCAACGCGCCCTTGGAGTTTTCGAACGGAAGGTGTTGCGTACCATCTACGGCGTAGTGCAGATGGAAGACGGGACTTGGAGAAGGCGAATGAACTACGAACTGCATCAGCTGCTGGGAGAACCAACCATCGTCCATACCGCGGAAACTACTGTGGACGGGTCACATCATCAGGATGTCGGATAGCAACCAGAGATGCATTTTGAACGCTCATGAGCTGTGAGCGTGCCGACAATGTTCACTGTTTGCTCTTACGTGCGTGTTCACATTTTTGATCACAATCTAGGCAACTAGATTGCTCACGGGACGGTGTTCAAAATTGACAGCTCAGATCGTTAGCTAAATGTAAATAAGGTTCTTGATATTTGACGATGCTGCGCTTGCACTTGAATTTTCACCCGGTTTAGCGAACTGTCTAAACTGGTGGTAATAAATGTCGTGTGAGATGTTAGGTGGCCGAAATATAAGGACTACACCAGGTCATAAACGGACCGAACCCTGAACACACGCCGAGTCGTAGCTCAGGTGGGTATCCCCAGACTTGCAAGACGCTTTTCCGGTAGAAAGTATTGTCTAGGAACTGACTCGTGTCGGTATAATGAGCCATTTGTATTGAGTGGAAGTCAAATAGCGGAAGGGATCCTCTAATAGGAGACCAGACCAGACTATTTCCAATCGTTCATAGAGAAATTGCCACTATAAATATAAGATTTTGCATGCAACGGTATTTCAAATACCTTGTGAAAAGCTCCACGACCGACGCAACCGACAGGTTCGTCCTGGCGATGATGACCGAATGACTGCAAAGGTCTGTTGCTATTAGCTACACAGTGCACTGTGTTCAAACACCCACTAGGTTTTGAACTTGAACACGGCTCACGTGAGCACAGCTCCTGAACAGAACATGAACAGAACGTGTTCAAATGCATCTCTGATAGCAACCCGAATAAAGTGGTTCTCGAGAGTCATCAGACTGGTACAAGAAGACGTGGAGCGCAGCGAGCTAGGCGGGTCGACCAAGTGGAGGACGATCTGCGAACCGAGTGGAATGGAGACGGCTACTATGTACAGAAGAGGCCACCCAGGCCTTAGCCTGATCGGTAAGGTAAGTACTGTCTTCGGTAAAGTTGTTGCAAATTGAGTCCTATTGAATAAAACTGGGAATATTTGTATTTTAGACTTCACTTACAACCTAGAACATCCTGAACACCATAAAGTTTGGAGAAACGAAGTTGAACTGAAAGATGAATTTTGATATGAGTTTAGATCATATGCATTCATTCAACCTTTGTCAATAATATCAAAATGTGTTTTATATTCTGGAATGTTCTAGGTGTTCCAATTTGTCCGGTAGTGAAGTCCTTCGAATCAACAAGAACAATTTTATGTGTTTTCGCCATAAATTATAGCATTACATTATCTACTGGGATCCTTGAAGCTCATGATATCTACAATGTCATTTATAGACACTGCAGGGATATTCCAGGTCAGCCCAGCTACCTTGGAGTTCAGAACTTCAGATCTACATTCGTATCAGTAGCCATATCTGTTATACTGAGTAACGTTGCATAATCAATCGCGGTTACTGAACCAATGTGAAGTCTATTTGATATTATTATGAACCTTTGGGACATTCAGGGTTGTCCTAACTGTCATATAATGAAGTCCTCCAAATCTATGAGAATAACTTTATGTGTTTTCGCCATAAATAATAGCATTGCATAATCTGCTGGGATTCATGAAGCTCTTGTACTTTTCGGCACATTTGTTCAAGTGTGGAAAAGTATGCCATTTCGTTATTTGTACACAGACGGAAAAATTAAAACTTTCGCAACGTAATTACAAAACAGAATTTTTGCAATTACGTTGCGAAAAACTCCATTTTTCAATTGCCAAAAGTGTGATGAAATGGCCTACTTTTCGCCACTGATGCAAAAGTGCCGAAAAGTACTACTTTTCGGCACTCTTAAGAGTGCTGAAAAGAACTACTTTTCGGCACCTGTGCCAGCACACTTTTTCTACTAACTACAATATCTCCTATAAGATCCAGATGCTGCTTTCACATCCACTGACTATCTTTAATCCGAATCCAGACGATTTTCGTTACGATTTGGACTCCAGTTCCGACGAAAAAGCAGCTACTGAAGTTCCTTCTGCGACTTTTGTCTTTGCCCATGCACAACTGTTTGACAATTGCAGTTCGATGATAGCGACACCATAGCCTACCTGATCGTACAAAAAAACCACCCTGGCCAACATGGATGATCGCACGTGGTTCCTTCTGATACATGTTTGTGTAACGTGAAAAGATTGTGCTGCATGAATATTTTTCATAATTGCAAAAAAAAATTGTATGCAACACGTTGCAAAACTCGATTTTTAAGCACTCGTCGTATTTATCCAACTCGGCAAGCCTCGTTGGATAAATGTACGACTCGTGCTGAAAAAATCATCATTTTGCAACTTGTTACATAAATAACTATAATGATTCCGAATTGCAAAAAGCATTTTAAATAGATTCTTTTCTTTCAACCTCCTTCACTGTTTTCCACTGCTAGATGTAATATTTCGCCTTACAAAACTCACTGCATGATGTTGATTTATCGTTTGATGCACTTTTTCTGTTTTTTTTTTCTCTTGCCACCCAGCAACGATTCGTACCGCGCAGTGGCGGCGGTGCGGCCGGCGGAAAGACCAATATGGAAAAGGCAGTAAAATCATTGCAGATCATCTGTAGATCATCGTTAGTTGGCGACTTCCCGCCCGCCGTTTGTTGGCAGGCCCATGCCGAGATTCACTTGGATGGATGATGTGTGTTTATAGATAGAGGTAGGTATGTGCTGACTTCCCTCCCGAAAGATGTGATCAATGAAATCATTGGGGCTCGGCGGGAGTGCAGGTTGTTATCTATGGGGCCAGCAGCGTACAATAGGGAGAAAACATCAAATATCGGTCACCCGCGTGCCTTTCGTCAGTTTAGAGCGAAAAAAGTGAAGTGCTTTGGCGCGAACGATGACGTTGTAAAAAAAACCGACGGAATTTATTGATCGCAAGTGGGTCACTTCGGATGGAACGACACGTGAGAATTTGCAGTTGATCGATCTATCGGTTTTATATCTAACCCATATTGTGCATGACAAGGTGCACGATAAGTAAAGGTGTCGTCGCCGTTGATGGCAGTGCAGTTAATTCTAAATTCAGATGGGGTGGACATAAAACAGGTACACTTCCGATCGAAAGTTTGGGGTCACGCCCTCAAAACATGGTAATTTTTAAATATGTATCTTCACTACTTTGTGCAAGGTTTCCTAAGCCTAGGTCACAACAGTAGTGTCAAAACTTTACCTAAATGTTAACTATAATTATAAAAAATCCTATAACAATCTGACCAGTCAACAAAACCTGTAAAGTTCCTGATTGTAGGTATGGGAAATAAGCATGCATTAGGGGGCGACATGCTAATCCATCTTCCGGCAAATCAAGTTAATCAAGCGGCGAAGCTCTACATGAAAAAGCTCGCGATGGTAATCATCAAAGTTCCCAGCGGTTTATGATCCCAATAGGCACTCGTCCATTTTCCATATGGGCAAACCGTTCCTACAATAATGGCCACACAGGGATGATCACAACGCACAGCAAGCCCAAGACAGATATGGTACAAAAAGATTTCCATCAGTAAAAAATGCCTGCATATAGTGCAGTGCTGGAGGTGGAGAACGCAAAATAGGTGGTTCATCGGTATTGAAAGATGAGAAGGTAGCTCAATTTTGTTTTGATTCGCCTGATGTGGGCGTCCTATTCTCGGCACCATTTGCAATAACTCGGTAAAAATTTTGCGGGTTTTACAGGTTTATTCGTCTTTTTTGGCTTCTTTGGGATATTTCGGCTTTTCAAAACTAGTGTTGTGACGCCCCCCCCCCCTCCTCCTACAAAGTGGGAATCAAGAACCCGGACAATTTTCCATGGATTGTGTCATACAATCTATTGAGGATGAAATCGCAAATTTTCTCTAGTCATTTCTTACGAAATTGCTTAAGGGTTTCCTTCAGAAATTTCATCAGGATTTCCTTCCAACATTCCTTGAGAAATTCTTTTAGAAAACAATCCACGAGTTGCTTCAGGAATTCTTCCGAAAATATCTTTGGATTTTTTTTGCAGGAATCCTTCTAGAAGTTTCTCGAAAACTTTGAAGAAATTTTCAATTAATTCCCTCGGTGATTCCTTCGTAAATTCCTTTAAAAAACGTTTCAGAGATTCTTTCCGAAATCCCTCCGCTGGCTGGTTGAGTGACTAGATTTTTTTTCACAGATTCCTCCAGAAGTTTCTTCACCGATTCCCTTAAAAAATCTTCCAGGGATTCTCCAAGAAATTCTTCAAGAGGCTCCTTCAAACATTCTTCCAAGATTTTGACGTAGGACTACGTCTCTGTTTTCTATACCCGGTGTCATTTCAAAATTTACGAAACCAAGAGCGTTACGTTTGAGTGAAAGATTTTAAACGCTCACAGTATCTTTCCCACTGTACGAAATGATAAACAAATCCCGTTATTTGAGAGATGAAACTCCCGCGTTTAATTTGTAATATTCGGTAAACCTAATAATCATTGATAAATAGTTGAAAAGTTGTTTTAAAGTCAGACATTGAAATCGCTGAAATCTATAAATATGGGTAGCGGACAAATTTTCTCGTTCAGTCTACCAACGCTCTCTGATTGGTGCGCATCGTGAGGGCAACTACGATGCAGGAAGGAATGCGAACATGCGAGAGCTGTTCGTCAGTTCCATTTCGACCACCGTCGAGGTGACACCTCGAGCTGGGCAGCGGCACATCGACTCAGCGACGACACTCGGCTATCGTACTGATAGCACCAGGAATCTCATTCACGGCAGCAAGCGGCGGGCCAGTTTTCGATGGCGTCTAGCGTTGAGCGCGGAGAAAACCAACACGAATTGCGTGGCATTGTAAATTCATCAAAATCGTCCATTATTCAAACGGTCCTTTTCAGGACCATCGAAAATGATTTCTCAAGAGTTAATTGGATGAATTTCCACCCTCGATCGAGAAAGGTGTAGTGCAAAGCAAGGACAGAGCGTCGTTTCTCAGCAAGAGTGAAGCCGGTCATTAATCGCATCCACGGCTACAAGCGGGGGGGCAGCTTTCGACGGCGTTCAGCATTTAGTGCGGAAAAAACAAACACGCGCAGTGGCATAGTGAATTCATTTAATTTTCTTCCTAAAATTATTCATTATCCAAACGGTCCTTTTAAGGACCATCGAAAATGATTTTTCAAGAGCTGTGAATCGGATAATTTCATTCCAACGAACGGGAAAAGTGTAGTACAACCGAAAAGTGAATGATTGAATGCTTGATGACTCATCCAGCAACAATTATGATGCCTAATTGTTCCACCCGGACTTTGGCAACGCATTATCATAACCGGACCATTTTGCGTGAAAATTTTTTTAATTTTAACATCATTTTAATCTAAATCATCTAATATTTTGGTTACATTATCCGTTCAATGAAAATTTTCTCATTTCTCGGTTGATTAATCGTTTGATGCGTCTGGAGCATGAGGGGCGAGTCATGCAAACGAAATTAACTGAAAATCCTGCCGAATGGGAGGAGCTTCATATGCTAATCTAGGGGTATAAAAGCAGTGTTCTCTGTTTTCTTTCGTCATTTTCGTTGGATTAGTCAAGCGGGTTGGAGGTGAATGTCACCTCCAGCAAGGCAGCAGCACAACAACCCAGCGACTGCTCTCGGCTATCGTGCTGATGATAGCATCTGGAATCGCATCCATGGCAGCGGAGCGGTGGGTCAATTTTCAACGGCGTCCAGCACTCTCCGCACTCCGCAGAGAAAACCAACACGCATTGCATGGCATGGTGAATGCATCAAAATCGTCCATTATTCAAACCGGTCCTTTTCAGGACCATCGAAAATGATTCCTCAAGAGTTAATTGGATAATTTCCAACATCGATCGAGATGTGGTAGTGCAACCAAAATGCAAAAGACAGAGCATCGTTGCCAGCAATAGTGAAACTGGACTTTATTCTAACCCACGGCAGCAAGCGGCGGTCCAGTTTTCGGTGGCGTTTATCATTCAGCACGGAGAAAACCAACACGCATTGCGTGACATGGTGAATTCATGCCATTTCGTTCCTAAAATCGTCAATTAATCAAACGGTTTAGGACCACCGTAAATTATTCCTTAAGAGTTTGTGAATCAGCTAATTTTATTCCATTGAACGAGAAAAGTGTGGTGAAACTGAAAAGTGAAAGATTGAATACTTGGTGGCCCAGCAATAATGATGAAGCCGGTCACTAATGGCCTAATGGTTCCACCCGGAATTTAACATCGTATTATTCTATCCGGACTATTTTACGTGAAACATTGTTTAATAATAATTAAGTTGAAACATTTTCCGAATCAAACTGATCGAAATTATCCAATATTTTGGTTACTCTATCCGTTCAATGAAAATTTTCTCATTTCTCGGTTGATTAGTTGCTTGATGCGTCAGGAGCATTCGGGGCGGGTAATGCAAACGAAATAACCTGGAAAGCCAGCCAAATGGGAGGAGCCTAATCTGCTAATCTAGGGGAATAAAAGCAGTGACTTCTGTTTTCTTCCGTCATTTTCGTTGGATCAGTCAAGGAGGGTGGAGGTGGATGTCACCTTCAAAGCTGGGCAGCAGTACATCAACTGCGACGATTCTCGGCCGATTACACAAGGAATTCCATCCACGGACCACGGCAGCAAGCGGCAGGCCAGTTTTCGACGGCGTCAAGCATTGATTGCGGAGAAAACCAACACGCATTTCGTGGCATCAAAATCGTCCATTATTCATATGGGCCTTTTCAGGACCACCGAAAATGTTTCCTAAAGAGTTATAAATTGGATTGGATTCCTCCATCAATCGAGAAATGTTTAGTGCAACTCAAAAGTGAAAAATTGAGAGATTCGTTGCTCAGCAAAAGTGAAGCAAGATATTAATCTCATCCATGGCTGCAAGCTGCGGGTCAATATTCGACGGTGTCCAGCATTCAGCACTGAGAAAACCAACTCGCATTGCGTGGCATGATGAATTCATGTCATTTTCATTCTAAAATCGTCAATTGTTCCAACGGTTCTTCTCAGGGCCATCGAAAATGATTCCTCAAGAGTTGTGAATCGGATGTTATTCCATCGATCGGGAAAAGTGTGATGTAATCGAAAAGTGAAAGATTGAATACTTGGTGGCTAAGCAACAGCGATGAAGCCGGCCACTAATGGTTCCAACCGGATTTTAGCAACGCAATATCCATTTTTCGGGCAATTTTGCGTAAAACACAAAATTTAATTTTAATATTTTTCAAATTAAAATGAACTAAACCATTAAATATTTTAATTACTTTATCCGTTCAATGAAAATTTACTACTACTTTTAGGGGCATAAAAGCTGTTCCCTCTGTTTCCTTTCGTCATTTTCCATGGATCAGTCAAGGAGAGTGGATATCACTTCCCAGCTAGGCAGCTGCACATCAACTCAGCAACGACTCTCGAATATGGTGCTGATAGCACCAGGAATCTCATCCACGGCAGCAAGCGACGTCAGTTTTCGATGGCTTTCAGCATTCAGTGCGGATAAAATAAACTCGCATTGCGTGTTGAATTCATGCAATTGTCTTACCAAAATCTTCTGTTATTTAAACGATTCTTTTCAGGATCAGTGAAAATGATTCCTCAAGAGGTATCGGATAATTAAAAGCGACCGACAGAAGCCACTAATTGTTCTTTTCAGATGTAAACAACGTTTGTCGTATCCAGATTATTTTACTTTACGTGAAACTCCAATCAAAATGGTCTTTCTAGCGCCATTTAATATTCTAATAATTTTATCCGTTCAATGAAAATACTTTCGAAGAACGGTTGATTGATCATTTACCTTCAAAATAAATTAATTCTTGACCTTCAAAATAAATTAACTAGTCAATGAATGTGAACACAACGCATCACTCCACCCATTTGAATTTTGACAGCGTGTCTTGGTTTTGACCGTTCCAGCCTTTGTCCTACGTCAACATTGCGGTTATATCTCGGACATTACCCACCCCTAGTTTTTTTCATAATATTTTCCCACTACTCCTTTAGAAGCTCCTCTAAAGTTTGCTTTAAAAGCTGTTCTACAGATTCCTGGAAAAAATCTTCACGAATTATTTCACAAAATATTACAGAAATCAATTTAGAAATTCCTTTAGAGATTTCTTCAGCTGCTCTGGAGATCCTTTCAGACTTTTCTCCAAGTTCATCTAGAAAAATTATCATGAATTGCTCCCGAAATTGGTATGCTGCGCAATACAAATCCCACTGTGATCCACTAGCCTCTACCCAGCGACTCCTACCCCTACCTTCTCGTGGTACCGGCTGGAAACTACGAGCAACCTTAGGGAAGATCGGGCAACCAACCCCGGGGGGGACACTCTTTGGCGAGCGTTCGTGCGAGACAGTCGCAACTTTTCGTTCGTCCGGTTTGTCTCCCGATACTATCCAGTTCGGTGGCTATTTTCCAAAGTGCTAGTTTCCCGAGTGATCAAGTGTTGAAGTCAAAATCCTTAGTGGGACGCGTGCGGTTGGCTAGGCCACAATTTTTGCCGCAAAAGTTCGTTTAGTTTGAGTAAAGTTCACGTTTTAATTGTATCACGTGGCGCATTGACCGATTATCGAGCACAGCAGTGCAGCACCCCCCGCACACCGCGCCGCTCGCGCGGCCGTGATCGGCTTCTTCCAGTGAGTACCCAAGCTCATCGTCGTCGACAGCAGCAGCCCCCCGAGAGAAGAGCAGAGAGCGTTCAACCGCCACACCAACGACGGGCGCTCAGCAGCAGCTCGCTTCCTCCCTGTGCGGGCCATCCGATCGCTTGGACCTGTCGTCGTCGAGCCTGTGGCTAAACAAAGTGCACAAAGATAAGTACATAAAGTTACCTCTCGTTGTTCCCCCCTCTCCACTGACTCTTTGATTAGATTTAATTTGGTACATAAGCAGTTTTTTCTCACTTTTCCTGTAGCGTTAATTTTGTCCCTTGTTTTTTGATTATTTCTCGTCCCAGTGATAGTGTTAGTTTAAGGTTTTTGAGTGTCCCATGGTGGTAGTTAACTACCACAATGGGCGATGATGACGATGGCGGGGGTACGTCGTACCGCATCAACGAAGCTTTGTTATTGGCATCGGACTGCTCGAGCCAACAAGGCGATATAAATGCTAACCCCTTTGATTCCCTTCACCCTGGTGCTTCTCCAATGGACACCAACAGTAAATCTGTTTCGACGTCCCCCCGCCTCAAGGCCTACCCTCCCGACTTTGGCGGGCCATACGTTGTTTTCTTCCGACCCAAAGGCAAACGTTTGAACACCGTTCAAATCAGCAAGGATCTGACTAAGCGGTATTCTTCCGTTGTCTCCATTGACATGGTCGGTACAGCTGAGCTTCGGGTGACAGTAGGCGACCGAAAACACGCTAATGAGATTGTGGCCTGCGAGTTGTTTACTCTTGAGTACTTTGTCTACCTTCCGAGCGCGTCGATAGAGATTTCGGGGAAGGTCGCCGACGCATCTTTGACCTGCGAAACGATCATGCAAGGCTGTGGTCGTTTCCATAACCCTTCTCTGCCTCCTGTCCAGATACTGGATTGCCGGCAACTGCATTCGGTATCCCAGGAGGGCGAGAAGAAGGTTTACACACCATCTGATGAATTTTGTGCGACCTTTTCCGGATCTGCATTACCAGATCTGCTGGCGATTGGCAAACTTCGGCTACCTGTGAGGCTGTATGTACCGAAGGTAATGAATTGCATCAATTGCAAGCAGCTGGGTCACACCGCCCAGTACTGCAGCAATAAACCTCGCTGTGCAACATGCGGGGAGAGACATGTGGACGGTGCGTGTAAAACGCCGCCCAAGTGTGTTTATTGTGGCAGCGACCGTCCACATGATCTGATTGATTGCCCAAGGTACATACAGCAGAAAAAACATCAAAAACGATCGTTGCTGCAGCGATCACGGCGAAGCTACGCCGAAATGCTGAAAAAAGCTGCCCCGACCGTTGAATCCCGTAACATCTACTCGTCTTTATCTCTCGATGATCAGGGCTCTGACTCTGAGGTCGGGGACGGGGTTCCCTTTGTTTTCAAGGGTGAAACGAGGAAACGGATGAGGCTCCAGAGACCCACCAAAAAACCTCGGAATCTGCCTAGCAGCGACCCCCAACCCACCATGACAAATTTGAAGAGTGGTAAGAAAGTCACAAAACGTTCCCCTCCGGGATTCAAAATCCAGGACGAACGAGACTTTCCATCACTCCCGGGAGCATCTAAAATCCCAGATGTCCCACGTTTTTCGAATTCTCAACCGGAAAGACAGCATTCGGAGCACCAGGAGCAACCTCAGGGTGCGCCATTGTTTACGCTCTCTGGCATCGTAGACATCATCCTCAGCTTCTTCAATGCTTCAGATTCCGTGAAGAACATTGTAAAAGGACTTCTTCCTTGTGTGACCCCTCTTTTGAAGCAGTTGGCTTCTAAAATGCCCCTCCTTGCGACAATCGTATCTTTCGATGGCTAATTTAACCACAGAGGTCGAAGATACGATTTCGGTTCTACACTGGAACTGTCGTAGTATTACACCGAAATTAGACGTTTTTAAATTTTTAGTTAACAATTTACAATGCGATGTTTTTGCACTATCCGAAACATGGCTGACACCTGATGTAACCTTACCTTTTCCCGATTATAATATCATTCGCCTTGATCGTTCTGACTCGTACGGAGGGGTGCTTCTAGGGATCAAGAAGCAACACTCATTTTACAGAGTCGATTTTCAACCGATGACAGGCATTGAAGCCGTCGCATGTGAGGTGACTATCCGAGGTAAAACCCTCAGTGTTGGCTCTATATATCTTCCACCGAGAACTGCAATATCTCGCAGAGATCTCGCCCACATCTGCTCGGTTATGCCCGAGCCTCGGCTGCTCATGGGAGATATCAACTCCCATGGTACAGGCTGGGGGGTACTGTACGATGACAGTCGTTCAACGTTGATATATGACCTCTGCGACGACTTCAACATGACAATTTTGAATACCGGAGAAGTTACACGAGTGGCACCTCCAGCTCAAGATGGCAGCCCTAGAAACAGCCGATTAGACCTCTCAATCTGTTCGAGCTCACTATCGCTGGAGTGTACATGGAAGGTTATCCAGGATCCTCATGGTAGTGATCATCTGCCGATTGTTGTTTCTATTTCCAATGGGTCACATCAACCTCCTATCGACATCGCCTCCGATCTCACCAAGCACATTGACTGGGAGAAGTACGCAGAAGCAATTATCGACGGTGAGCAATCGGTAGAAGTCCTTCCACCGCGGGAAGAGTATCAGTTTCTATCAGAACTGATCATCAGTAGCGCGCTTCAGGCACAACGTCGGCCAGTGTCAGGTCCTTCGATTCGTAGGAAACCCCCAAATCCGTGGTGGGATAGTGAGTGTACAGAAATCTATCGCGAGAAATCCGCTGCGTTCAAAGCGTTTCGGAAACGCGGTTCGGTCGAAAACTTCAAGCGGTTCGCTTCTCTTGAAAGCAAGTTCAAGAACTTGATCAAGGCGAAGAAAAGCGGTTACTGGCGTCGGTTCGTCGAGGGTTTGTCGCGCGAGACTTCGATGAGAACTCTTTGGAACGTCGGTAGAAGTATGCGTAACGCGTCGTCGGTAAACGAGGATCGAGAAAGCTCTCCTCGGTGGATTCTCAAGTTCGCAAAAAAAGTTTGTCCAGATTCCGTACCCGTGGAGCGAATAATTCGTGACGTTTCCGAGGATAGAGACGATATGGATAGACCGTTTTCGATGATTGAATTCTCACTTGCTCTTCTTTCATGTAACAATTCCGCTCCAGGAATGGATCGAATTAAGTTCAACTTGCTTAAAAACCTCCCCGACGTGGCTAAGAGGCGCTTGTTGAACTTGTTCAATCAGTTCCTGGATAACAACATCATTCCGGATGATTGGAGGCAAGTGAGAGTGATAGCTATTCAAAAACCCGGTAAACCCGCGTCGGATCATAATTCGTACCGTCCAATCGCGATGTTGTCTTGTCTACGGAAGTTGTTGGAGAAGATGATTCTCTTTCGACTGGACAAATGGGTTGAATCGAATGGCATGTTGTCAGATACACAATTTGGTTTCCGCAGAGGCAAAGGAACGAACGACTGTCTTGCGATGCTTTCTTCAGAAATTCAACTTACCTTTGCGCAAAAGCAGCAAATGGGCTCAGTGTTTTTGGATATCAAGGGGGCTTTTGATTCAGTTTGTGTCGATGTTCTTTCCGACAAACTGCACGAAAGAGGCTTTTCACCAATTATGAACAACTTTTTGTACAATTTGCTGTTTGAGAAGCAGATGAGCTTTGCTAATGGCGACTTGACAGTTTCACGAATTAGCTACATGGGTCTCCCCCAGGGTTCATGTTTAAGCACCCTTCTTTACAATTTTTATGTCAGAGACATTGATGATTGTCTCACGGAAAATTGCACGTTAAGACAGCTTGCGGATGACTGTGTTGTTTCTGTGACGGGATCAATAGCAGTCGATCTGCAAGGACCACTACAGGATACTTTGGACAATTTGTCTACTTGGGCTCTGAAGCTGGGTATCGAATTCTCTCCGGATAAAACTGAGATGGTTGTCTTTTCTAAAAAACACAAACCGGCTAAGTTTCCGCTCGTTCTAATGGGTAAGACAAAGACAATCACTCATAGCATGTCTTCACAATACCTCGGCATCTGGTTCGACTCCAAATGCACCTGGGGGAAGCACATTGTGTATCTGATACAGAAATGCCAAAAACGAATCAACTTTATGCGAACTATTACCGGAACATGGTGGGGAGCACACCCGGAAGATCTGATCAGGCTGTACCAAACAACCATTCTATCGGTTTTAGAATACGGTAGCTTCTGTTTTCAATCCGCGGCGAAAACACACTTGCTGAAGCTTCAACGGGTTCAGTACCGTTGCCTTCGGATCGCGTTAGGTTGCATGAACTCGACTCACACTATGCGTTTAGAGGTACTCGCTGGTGTACAGCCTCTGACAGACAGTTCGGGCATGTTAGCGGGGCCAGACAGTTCATCACAGATGGTTCCAAAACCGATGATTCGACTGGATTCGGCGTCTACAACGAATTTCATAGCACCACCTTCATGCTTCAAAAGCCATGTTCGGTATACATTGCTGAGCTAGCGGCTATATACTACACCTTAGAGTACATTCGCACTCTTCCACCTGAGCACTACCCAAGCAGCACCTGCAACATCATCCAAAATGTGGTTTTCTATGCTTTGGTCTAAAAGAGTTGCAATAAAAGCGCACGCAACTTCCATCTTGTCAGTTGAGTTGCATTTAAACTCCGAATATCGTTAAGTTGCAGCTTTGTTTCATAGGAATTACAAATAACATCGTATTTAACATCGATTTATGGAGGCGGAGCTTACATATTCCTCACAAGTGGCAATACCGTCAGCTTGCATTAAATGTGCTATGTAACACACATGAAACATCTTACTATGGTTTGTTTGTTCAGATTAGGTTCCAAATGTGCTGCGGAAAACTTGCGCGTCTTTTCATTTTGACAGCTTTCTAACTTGTGGCAAAGACGGTACAATGAAGTAACCCGTAACTTCAGTAGCTTTTATGGTGCATTGAGCAGCAAATCTTTCGCAGAGCTTCTGGTGTAGTGTGTAAGGTGAGTGGTTAATACTCCTGGTGTCCATGGTTCGAGTCTGAATATATTTTTTGTCATTTTTTTATCATTCCCTCTAGCTCAAGTTGCACAACGATTTAAAATTTGCGCTTTTTGCGTTTCAAAGAAGAAGCAATTGTGTTCTGTTGTCCTTAATTTGAACAGTGAATAAATTGCACTGATGTTGCTGGTACTGGCTTTGAAACAAGTCGTGTTGCTTGGGTACTTCATTTTTACCGACAGTCTAAGCTCTCTGGAGGCTGTTCGGTCAATGAAACCGATGAAGTACTCAGCGTACTTCCTGAATGGAATACGCCAAGTCTTGAGTGCTTTGTCCAAACGCTCATACATCATCACCATAGCTTGGGTCCCTTCACATTGCTCAATCCCGGGCAATGAGAAAGCGGACTCTCTGGCTAAGGTGGGCGCTAGCGAAGGCGATATTTACGAGCGTCAAATCGCCTTCGACGAATTTTTTTGCATTGGCCCGTCAGGAGACCTTGATCAGCTGGCAACACAAATTGAGAGATGGGTAGATGGTTGCACTCCATCATTCCACAGGTGTCGAAGAAGCCATGGTTCAAAGGGTTGGATTTAGGCCGCGATTTCATTCGTGTGATGTGTCGGTTGATGTCCAACCACTATTTGTTGAACGCATATACCTTTCGTATTGGACTCTCAGAAAGCAATCTCTGTGTCTGTGGCGTGGCTTACCAGGATATCGAACATGTCGTGTGGGGATGCAATGAGTATCGTGAGGTCAGATCTGAGCTGCATGAAATTCTCCGGGTCCGAGGAAAACAACAGAAACCCGTTAGAGAAGTGTTGGCAGGACTTGATTTGGAATACATGAACCTGATTTACCAGTTTTTGAAACGTGTCGATGTCAGAGTTTGATGTAGTACGTTCCTTGTTTTCGTTGTCCGCCTTTTGGTTTTGTTGTTCGCCCCTGTTTGTCGTTATCCCCCTTCCGTTTGTCCTCTTCTTGTCGTTTTCTACCGATAAAGTCCTTTCTTTTTGGTTCCGTTACAGATATGGACAATTTGTCCCATCAATGTTTTAGTATAAGTTAGCAAGTAATTTAGTTTTAAACCCATAAATCCCTCCTTCCCAATTTTATTTTATATAATTTTTTTCTCAATCCTTAACCTCGAAACAGCCGCGAGTACTTCGGCTTCCCAAACTAACATAGTTTTAAGGCAGTAATAAATTGTAAAATGTAAAATCATTGTAAAAACAAAAGATTTCGGCTCAGTTATGCCCATGTGGCGCCCGAGCCTCCCAAATAAACGAACAAGTAAAAAAAAAAACCCCGGGGGGATCATTGGTCGTAGACTGACAGGAAAGGGGGAGGGAGTTGCTTCTGCAAACCCTGGTCGTTTGTTCTCCAGAAGGAGCGGCTTATCCCCATGTTAGGGGCGGCTGATAAACGTTCGAGTGCCAGGGAAGGACTCTAAGCTCAACTGTGCATTATGATCCTCCAGATAGTAGGGGGTTGGTGTCAGGCCCTAAGAGCCAGCCGTAAAAAACCATTGTAATGGAAAACCAGCAACAGAATAATACGAACCGAGACCAACGGCAACGGCCCCATTGAACAAAAAAGGACTTACGATTGGAAACTCGGTACGTGGAACTGCCGATCTCTCAACTTCATTGGGAGCACCCGCATACTCGCCGATCTATTGAAGGACCACGGGTTCGGCACCGTAGCGCTGCAGGAAGTGTGTTGGACAGGATCCATGGTGTGAATGTTTAGAGGTAATCATACCATCTACCAGAGCTGCAGCAACACACGCGAGCTGGGAACAGCTTTCATCGTGATGGGTAATATCAGGTATCAGGTATCAGAAGGCCGGCTCCAGAGGCACGTTATCCTCCATTTGGGACATTTGTGCCATCGCCAAAATAACAGCCTATTTCATCATCTACCTGAGGGAAAAGGAAGGAAAAAGGATTTGGATGGGGATAGGGACAGGTAGGGAAATAGGAAAAAATACCCTGGAAGAGGGTACTAACGCACAAGCGTACCACAATGGGTTCAAACAGCGCCCTGAAAAGGGCACTGTAATAACGCATAAAGCGAAAGAGAGCCTATAGCTCTTTACCACAGCGGGTTAAGAACAACAGAATATCCTGAAGATTCAGGTTTCTGAAGTCAGTTTCACTTAATAAGTGTTTACCGAATACTCGGAAACGCAGTTGCGCGAAAACTGGACAGTTACATATCAAATGATACGAAGTTCCATAATCGGATTCACAGCTATCACAGGCAAATGAATCAGCTTGCTGAATATTCGCCATGTGATAGCTGAGTCGGCAGTGGCCAGTCAATGCTTTGACCAGCATGCTGCAATTCTGCTTAGACAGATTAGTTAGATACTTCGCCACCCGTAGAGATGGCTCAGCACTATGCAATTTGGTTTGACGACATGACTCCAAACTATTCCAATATTGTCTGTGTTGAGTGACAGCCCAGGTGTGAATCTGAAGCTTAATCCAACACTTCGATATCGGAATAGCTGGCTCAGGGCCAATGAAGTCATGTGATGCTCCAGAGCGAGCTAACTCATCAGCCAATTCATTTCCAGCGATGGAAGAATGACCAGGTACCCATAGAAGGTGAACAGCGTTTGCTGAATTCAGCTCCTCGATTTGAGTTCGACAAGCGATAACTATCTTCGACCTGGAGTTGGCCGAAGCAAGTGCTTTAATAGCAGCCTGGCTATCTGAACAGAAGTATATTACTTTGCCCATTACGTGCTGCTGAAGTGCTGATTGCACTCCGCACATAAGAGCAAAGATTTCGGCCTGAAAAACGGTACAGTGTCTACCAAGTGAATAAGACTGATACAGCCTTAGCTCACGAGAATAAACACCAGCACCTGCTCGACCTTCGAGAAGGGAGCCATCAGTGTAACATACGATGCCGTCTGAAATACTTCTTTCCAGATAACCAGATGTCCACTCTTCCCGGGAAGGGAATTTCGTGGAAAATGTCCTATATGGAAAATTACAAGCAATTGTAAGATCACTTGGAGCAAGGACAATTTTGTCCCAATTCACCAAAAGTGGAAACAACGAGGTGTGTGTTGAACTGCGGTTCACAGGAGTTTCCTCTAGTAGACCGAGTACCCGTAACCGGTAAGTGCAAGAAAGGGCTTCTTGTTTGAGATGAATGTGTAGTGGGGCAACGTCAAAGAGAACTTCTAGCGCTGCCGTAGGAGTTGAAGAGAACGCTCCAGACATCGCCATTAAGCACATCCTTTGGAGATGGCCTAATTTTGATTGGACCGTTCTCACTTCACCCTTTTGCCACCACACAAGACATCCATAAGCCAATATTGGCCGAACCACAGTTGTGTAAATCCATTTGATATGCTTGGGTTTTAGACCCCAAGTTGTACCAAAAGTACGCCGGCATTGCCCGAAGGCCATACAAGCTTTCTTGATTCTGAACTCAATGTGAGGTGTCCAGGAAAGCTTGGAATCAAGAATGACTCCAACGTACTTTACCTGTTCAGTCACATCGATTTCAGAATCAAAGAGACGCAAAGGTCGAACGCCATTACGGTTTCGCCTTTCCGTGAAAAGAACAATAGATGTTTTACTCGGATTAACCGAAAGGCCATATTGGCGACACCAACCCTCAACTACCTGAAGGGCGTTTTGCATCAGGTCGAAAAGGGTGCTGATGCACATACCAACTAACAATGTTAGGTAGTCGTCGGCAAAACCATAAGTAGGAAAACCGCTATTATTGAGTTGCCTCAATAGCGTATCTGCTACGAGATTCCACAAAAGCGGTGATAAGACTCCCCCTTGGGGGCATCCACAAACACTCAATTTCCTAATCCCTGCTAGACGCAATGTCGAGAAGAGATATCGGTTTTTGAGCATTTGGTGAATCCAATTGGAAATCATTGGAGATATACCATGACTCCGTGCGGCTTCCAATATGGCATCGAAAGGCACGTTGTCAAAGGCACCCTCGATATCTAAGAAAACACCCAAACAAGATTGCTTTTGAGCGAATGCTTTCTCGATATCGTAAACAACCTTGTGTAAAAGAGTCACAGTGGACTTACCAGATTGGTAGGCATGTTGGTTCACATGAAGAGGCACGTTGGCCAGATGAACATCACGGATGTGATGATCCACAATGCGTTCTAAGCATTTCAGAAGAAAAGAGGTCAAACTGATAGGTCTGAAACTCTTTGCTTCTTCATACGACGCACGACCCACTTTCGGAATAAACTTTACAGTAATGTCCCTCCAGAATTTGGGAATATACCCTGTAGCAAAACTGCAGACAAGTAGTTTTTTCAAAACATGTTTGAAATAATCAAATCCCTTCTGAAGCAAAATAGGATAAATCCCATCTGCCCCAGGAGATTTGAAAGGAGCAAAGCTATTGAGAGCCCACTCAATCGATTCTATAGTTACAATACTCCGAGCCGAAGCTAAAGAATCATAACTACAAGAAAAGACATCAGGATCATCCGAAGATGTAATATCCACACATCCAGGGAAGTGTGTGCTGAATAAGCATTCCAAAACTTCCTCATCAGAGGAAGTCAGATCGCCATTTGGCAAACGAAGTTCGTTCACCCGGAAATCCTTAGATTTCGCAAGGATTTTGTTTAACCGACTGACTTCACTCAAGCTGGAAACATTTGTACAAAGGTTTTTCCAGCCGGATCGTTCAGCAGACCGGAGAGCTTTCCTGTAGGCCTTGCGAGCCGACCTGAAAGCCTCCGAACCAGCCGAACGTCGTCTGTTCCAACTCTTTCTACATTGTTTCCTGAGTTTCGCCAGATCAGAGTTCCACCAAGGGGTTCCTCTTGTGATCTTCACAGACCGTAGAGGGCATGCTTCTTCAAAAGCTTCCATGATGAAGGTCGTTGTAGTATCAACGACATCATCTAAATCACTTGGAGTGTCAATGGATGGTGAATATCCATGAAATTTGGCTGCAACCAAATCAGTATAAAGATCCCAGTTTGTTGACCGAGGATTCCTGAAACGCAATGTTTGCGAAGTAACATTTAAATGTTCAAAAAAGATATAGCGATGGTCAGATAAAGATTCTTCATCTGACACATGCCAATTGGTCAGCTCGTGACTAATTCTGCTAGAGTAAAGCGTTATATCTAACACTTCCTCTCTAGCAGATACCATGAAGGTTGGGCGGTTGCCTATGTTAAGTAATGCAAGATCTGTACTACTTAAGTACTCCATCAAACTGGAGCCTCTCAAGTTAATGTCTGAGCTGCCCCAGATGATATGGTGAGCATTAGCATCACTGCCAACAATTAGCGGAAGGCCTTTTGAAGTGCAGTATGCGATGACTTGTTTGAAAGCATCCGTAGGGGATGGTTCATCATGTGGTAAATACACAGAACAATAGACGTATTTCCTGTTGAGGTTTCCAACAGATACATCAATTGTGATAGCACATACATCTCTGGTGGTTAGTTCAGAGATGAGTGTAGCAACTATTGCGTTGTTGACAAGCACACAGGCTCGAGGCATGACACGCGAGTTTGCCATTTCATGTTTACTGAAAGTGGCAAACACCGGGTTCACAAGGTTTCCTAGATAGAAATTTCCCTTACGAAAGTAAGGTTCTTGTACCAAGGCCACTTGGGCTGTACCATTTTGCATAAGTCTGCAGAGATTGATCGTTGCTGTTCTTTTATGCTGAAGATTGATCTGAGCTATCCTAACCGTAGCCACTACCCAAACTAGGTAAGATTAAACTCTTCGCAACAGCAGCACAACAAAGAACAGCAACAATAAAACCAAATCGGTATCGATTGGAAAACGCCAAAGGCGAGGATACACAGAATACACTGTGTAAATCGCATAATGCGAAACCATATAGGTGAAAATTTAAACTAATTAACAACATCTTCATAATCCCGCCCTTATTTAGCCTCAAGTGAGACTAAAGAAGGGCAGCTGATTGTCTCGGAGAAACACAATGTCCACTGCACCATTGCTCCGGTTAGCGCAGTAAGGGCTACATACTGTGGAGGGCGCCCTGGTACTCCACAGGCTCCGTTAGCGGTTAGGTTTTTATTAGACCCCCCTAGCCATTCATTCCTAGGCACGGTAAGCATAAAGCCGCATCACACCATGAATTAGGGGTCACCTGTTGGTGGATTCTTACCACCGGAACAGGCGGTCCGTAGTGTTATTCTTAGCCAATTGAGACAATCGCTACCGACACTACACAGCTATCTAGGCTGATCGAGAAAAGAAGTTAATATTGATGATCAACTTCATACGGACTCGAACAGCCGTTGTTTGTCGTTATCCCCCTTCCGTTTGTCCTCTTCTTGTCGTTTTCTACTGATAAAGTCCTTTCTTTTTGGTTCCGTTACAGATATGGACAATTTGTCCCATCAATGTTTTAGTATAAGTTAGCAAGTAATTTAGTTTTAAACCCATAAATCCCTCCTTCCCAATTTTATTTTATATAATTTTTTTTCTCAATCCTTAACCTCGAAACAGCCGCGAGTACTTCGGCTTCCCAAACTAACATAGTTTTAAGGCAGTAATAAATTGTAAAATGTAAAATCATTGTAAAAACAAAAGATTTCGGCTCAGTTATGCCCATGTGGCGCCCGAGCCTCCCAAATAAACGAACAAGTAAAAAAAAAAACCCCGGGGGGATCATTGGTCGTAGACTGACAGGAAAGGGGGAGGGAGTTGCTTCTGCAAACCCTGGTCGTTTGTTCTCCAGAAGGAGCGGCTTATCCCCATGTTAGGGGCGGCTGATAAACGTTCGAGTGCCAGGGAAGGACTCTAAGCTCAACTGTGCATTATGATCCTCCAGATAGTAGGGGGTTGGTGTCAGGCCCTAAGAGCCAGCCGTAAAAAACCATTGTAATGGAAAACCAGCAACAGAATAATACGAACCGAGACCAACGGCAACGGCCCCATTGAACAAAAAAGGACTTACGATTGGAAACTCGGTACGTGGAACTGCCGATCTCTCAACTTCATTGGGAGCACCCGCATACTCGCCGATCTATTGAAGGACCACGGGTTCGGCACCGTAGCGCTGCAGGAAGTGTGTTGGACAGGATCCATGGTGTGAATGTTTAGAGGTAATCATACCATCTACCAGAGCTGCAGCAACACACGCGAGCTGGGAACAGCTTTCATCGTGATGGGTAATATGCAGAGGCGCATAATAAACGTGCACAGCCCTCACTCCAGAAGCACTGATGATGACAAGGATGCATTTTACACACAGCTCGAACGCGATTACCACCGCTGCCCAAGCCACGACATCTAGATCAGCATAGGAGATTTAAACGCTCAGGTAGGCCAGGAGGAGGAATTCAGACCGACGATTGGTAAGTTCAGCGCCCACCAGCAAACGAACGAAAACGGCCTACGACTCATTGATTTCGCCGCCTCCAAAAATATGGCCATATGTAGCAACTTTTTTCAACACAGCCTCCCTTATCGTTACACCTGGAGATCACCACAGCAGACGGAATCTCAAATCGACCACGTTCTGATTGACGGACGGCACTTCTCCGAATTTGTCGACGTCAGGACCTATCGCGGCACCAACATCGACTCCGACCACTATCTGGTGAAGATCAAACTGCCACCTAAACTTTCCGTCATCAACAATGTACGGTACCGGCGACCGCCACGGTACAACCTAGAGCAACTAAAACAACCGGATGTCGCTTCAGCATACGCGCAGAATCTCGAGGCCGCGATTCCAGACGAGGGCGAGCTCGATGAGGACCCTCTAGAGGACTGCTGGAATACCGTTTGATACAGCCCAGGGCACCATCGGGTACGTGGAACGGAGTCGACGGAACGAATGGTTCGACGAAGAGTACAGAATGGTTTTGAAAGAGAAGAACGCTGCGCGGGCGGTAATGCTGCAGCAAGGGATCCCACAGAACGTGGAACGTTACAAACAAAAGCGGAAACAGCTGACCCGCCTCTTTCGGTAAAAAAGCGCCGCCTGGAAGAAACGGAGTGCAAAGAATTGGAACTGCTGTGCCGTTCCCAAGAAACATGGAAGTTTTACCAGTAGCTCAACGCATCCTGCAACGGCTTCGTGCCGCGAGACGAAATGTGCAGGGATAAGGATGGAGGCTTCTTGACGGACGGACGTGAGGTGATCGAAAAGTGGAAGCAGCACTTCATCAGCATCTGAATGGCGTGGAGGACGTAGGCTCGGAAGACCACGGCAACTTAACCGGATACAAGAGAAGGTTTACGTGACTCTCCGATGGCAGCAAGCAGGACTCCGTGCCGGACGATCCTGTGTGGACCATATTGTCACGCTCCGTATTATCCTGGAGCAAATCAATGAATTCCAAGAGTCTCTCTACCTGGTGTTTATTGATTCACAAGTTTACAAAATAAAACGAAAGTCGTGAACTTCTGTCAACGACCAAAATTTTTGAAGCACAATTTAGTGCTGATTTCGAAACCGACCTTCAAAAAATTTAAAGTAGAACAGTTTTTGAGATTTAGCTCAATATCGAGTTTTGCAACTTTTCAAAATATGTAATTTACTAAAATTCAAATATATTGCGTTTTGTTCAACCAATTTTAAATCTTTTTCCATAAATTAAAAGCTGAATACAATACCATTCGGTCATCTGAATACAGGTTTTGCGTCAGATTGATGAAATTCAAGATATTGGCGAGTTTTAGAGACGATCTTCTTAAATTTTAGCAAAATTCCCTAATTTTTTTGAAGAAATGTATTTTTTTCAATAAGAAAAAACCAACTTAAAAATTCTTTCTCGACGTTCATTTGACATATCATATGTAGGCGAGTTACAGTAAAAAATTCAGCTCAATCGGAGCATTAATTACGGAGAATGAGGTGTGTGAAGTGAGCGACTTTGCTTAAAAATAGAACAAAAATCGATTTCAAATCATCAACCTTGTATGGAAAGTCGAAAAATTTTCCGCTCTACTGTAATTTTTTTCCTTCGCGTTTTCGAACTCAGGGCATGATTCTACATCAAAAATGATCATCAGCTTACCGAGTTCAAAAATGCTGTAAACTAGTAACGAAAAAGCTTTCGACCATCTCAATCACGGAAACAGGAAATCATCGGCTTCAGTAAAGCATAGTACAGGGCATTTTCGTGCAGAGTACTGCACAACGATGGCGATGTCTTGTCCGATCCCATCCGGGTCGTTGCTGGAGTGAGGCAAGGATGTGTACTATCACCGCTACTGTTCCTCATCGTAAGCGACGAGATCCTGGCTGGTGCGATTGACCGTGAACCAAATCGTGGATTGCTGTGGCAGCCCATTACCATGGAGCACCTAAATGACTTCGAAATGGCTGATGACGTAGCTCTTCTAGGTTGACGGCGCTCTGATATGCAGAGCAAGCTCGATGAACTTGCTAATGGTTCCATCAACGTCAACAAGACCAAATCGTTGGATGTAAACACGGTCAACCCTTCCAGTTTCACGGTAGCAGGGCTTTCAATATCTTGGTAACCAAATGACGGCCGATGGCGGCACCAAGATCGACATAGGTGCACGGATCGAGAATGCGAGGGCTGCTTTTGCGAGTTTAAGAAATGTATGGAAAAATTACCAGATCAGTCTACGCACCAAAATTCGAATTTTTATCTCGAACGTGAAATCTGTGCTGCTATACGCCAGTGAAACCTGGTGTGTATCAGCGGCTGCAGGTCTTCATCAATAGATGCCTGCGGTATATAATTCGTGCATGGTGGCCTCACAATTGGATCTCCAACGTGGAGCTCCATCGACAATCAAAAGCCGATAGCGACAGAAATTCAGGAGCGAAAGTGGAGGTGGGTCGACCATACTCTACGCAGGGGCGGTAACGAAATCTGCAAGCAAGCGTTAGATTGGAACTCAGCAGGACATCGCAGCAGAGACAGACCCAGAGGCTCATGGCGACGCAGCCTTAACAACGAAATCAAGCAAGTTGACAAAAAAAAAAAAAAAAAAAAAAAAAAAAAAAAAAAAAAAATTTGACCTGTGATCCAATCAAGGCGACGGGGATGAACCAGCCTCGGGCTGAAATTCCCCATAATAAAAAGTCAATAATAATAATAATAATCAAGGCGATGGCTGGCCAATCAAGGCGATGGCTGGCAATCGCCCAGGATGGAAATCTTTCAATTCGGTCCTCTGCACCACCGTAGGTGCCAAAGACTGAAAGTAAGTCTGTATACTTACTATAGTATTATTGTATAACACATATATATGTATATATAATGTATTTTAATTTTGTAACTTGAATTGAGCGTGAAAAACGAAATATCGTCCTGTTGCTTCGTTCTTTCACAGCATACTACAAAATAAGGGAAGATTTACCTACAATAATTTCTTAAATCAAGCGGTTAACGAAAGCACACCCGCAGCATGTCCGTCGATCACCAACAACAACGGGTGAAAGCAAGGGTGAGAGGCTGAAAATTAGCATAAAGTCACCTGTCAACTGGTTTAAATCGACAAATGCTTGCTGACTTGGCAGTCTTTCTCCCCCGGCAGTCGATCGATTGAAAACAGCTGGTGGTACACAATACTGGGGAGCTTATTTTCTCCCATTGCTGCTGTCAGGGCTGTGAGCAGGGGGGCAAGTGCTTTTCCCTGACTTGCTTATCCGCATCCAGATCTACGGGCGCGCAAGCAATCGATTGCACTAGGTTATGGCCAATTGAAGATGACATGTTGCGCGCGGATTCCAGTAATGTGCCCATGCGACCGAACGCGGCTGTATGCAGCTTTTTATTATTGGACATATTTTTTATTGGCTGCTATTCGCTGAATCAGCCATCATCAGGCTTCAAAGTCGCTCTGTAGGTAGAGCGCATTGACTGCGGACGTTGGGAAATTCGCTATGACGGCCGCCGGTAAATATGAGGTGAATCTAGGTCTGTGGGATTGCAATAGATTATGGTCATTGGACGATGTGGGATCTTGGATCGGAACCACATGGAATGTGATCGATTGAATATTCAAGGTTGAAGATTTAATCACGTTCGGTGAAGAATGATGTGCACTTCCACTCCATTTAAAAGAAAGTGACGAAAGTGTAGGCAATCTTGATTATAGGAAATCTTCAATCAATCTTTTTCCATCTCATAGATGACATTGCATTGATAACGGAAGTTGCATTAAATTATTTCTTTAAGCAAACAACAAAAAATGCTAATACATTTAGTACTGTTAGAAAAGAGACCCCCAAAGTTCTTACTATTCCCTTTTTTTAATCACACCTTTGTGCACTTCAACAGTTATTTTGTTACCCAATCAAGATGGAAGATGTTTTTTTATTTTAAAAACTGTTAGAATGCAGTTTAAGTAACCTTGACCTGAATGAGGTATTAAGAAGCCCTGCATAAGAAGTAAAATGTCTAAAATAATAACTGGTGTGTATTCTGTGCATAACACGTGAATAACGACATGAGGTATGGCAATACCTAAATAATAATCGGCGATTGTTTCATACAAATAGTGAGTTTCCAAAATTGAATAATACCTCAAGCGGTCTTCGACACCAAGCCAATAACTCGTCGAGGTATTTTGTCAATACCTATAAAATACCAAAATAAGTTATTTCCAATACCTTTGTAACCGACCAATACCTCGTCTTGGTATGATACCTGACTCTGGTATGTTGCAGTTATGTGTCAGTTATTAGTTCCTGCTCGGGAAAGACGGCAACAAGATCGATAAAGTAGATTATGTGATCCGTCTTTTTCATGCATGTGTATGGTCTGTCAAAATGACCTTTGACACAATCATTTTCATGGCTAGCTTTGTTGGTGTAATGAAGAATAACGTGTGATAACGTGCTACAAAACTATTCATTCGACGCGGAGTGTAGAAAGATACTTCGCTGGAACATAATATGCTCCTGAGGGTTTAATATGGTATCAAGAGGGTTTCCAGGACGTTCAAAAGTAGAGAGTTCAGGGGCGTTTCAGAGAATTGTTTAAGAGGAGTTTTAGGAGCCTTCACGTTCATGAGTGTTTCAGAGGCATTTCAAGAAGGTTCAGGGACGTTTTAAGAGTATCTATTTCAAGGTGTTTCAAGAGGTTTCAAAGGCTAATCAGGGTAATTAGATCCTCTGAAACGCCTCTTAAAAACCCTTGAAATAGTATACGACCTCCTAAAGATCTCCTGAAAAGCACCTGACACTTCCTGAATCGGCCCTGAAAACCCGTCGCAATGCTTCCGTGACCTCCCTGAATCGTCCCTGACACCCCTTGATATTTCCTGTAACGTCTCTGAGGCCGCTTGACACCGCCAGAAACTCCCCGACTAAGTTCCCCTGAAACCGCTTGAAGTCCTTTGAAACTCCCCTGAGACCTCCTGAGACCCACTGAAACGACTCTTAAGACAGGAGCAGTGTGTTTTCAGTAAATAAAGTCGATTACTTATTGACAAAATCTTATAAGCCCATCCGGTGTTTCAAGTGTCTGCAGGGGCTTACTAGAAACTAAAACAAGCACTCGCAATATATAAACTGTTGCACGGGAAGGCAAATCAGTCAAAAGCTCCGAATGTGTAAGATGGGGAGCTGTAGTTGAGCTGTAGCCATAACGCCCACGAGGACAAGATGCGCCACTCTTATATTAGACATGACAATCCAAGTAATTTGGATTTTTTTTTCAACTGAAATAAAAAACAATAATTTTAAAATTATTGTCTACATTATGTACCTACCTAGGAATATGCGGTTGTGAATGTAACAGGCAGTTACATTTTTCTACATTTGTCGTTCTCCAGGTGGGAGCCTACACAGTTAAAAATTGTTACATCGACTTCGCTGTAACAAAATGACCTCCATCGCCTTCAACACAATTCTACATTGTCAAATTACAGGTTATCTGCAGTATGGAACTTGCTTCCAACTTTGCGTGCAAGAAAATATTTTATGTAAAATCGAATTAAATGAAATGGGAATTTAAACTTTGTAATATTTACGTCTCGTATAGTTTTCGGAATTTCTTTCTGTGTAGAATTCTGTCGAACCAAACTCACACATCAGTGTGGACTTACCACCTTTGGCACCGGGAGAGGTGACCGAGCACCGGCACATACGAACTGCTCAAGCGGAGTAAGCCTAGGCGTGTGGCGGGAGACCAGAAGTGGGCTCTGCTGGTCCTTTTCAGAAATTCCACACATCCGGTAGTAACTATGTTCAAGCGATATGGCACCGCTTCCAAAATGTCACATATCAGCTAGGAGTACCTCGGACACATCAGGGACGATGCCAGTAAGTTCATGATTATGGTATACTGGTCATGCTTAGTAATTGGTAGATGAAATGGTACACGCTTAGGTAACTATGCACAAGTGAGTTGACGGCGACGGCATTCTATCCTTTTATAAGGTCGGGTGACACTGACTCGAAACGGTGGATAGGCTAATGTCGACGCTGTCTTCCGCTCCATAAAACCGTGGCATGGCCTTAAAGTACGTTCCTGATCTGTGCTCAGCTCAGGCAACTAACTGGGTGGAAGCAGGCTCTGATGAACACTCCTGATTAGCGGTGATTCGGCTCTGAGCTCAGTCCCCATAAGAGCGACGTTGAATCCGTTCGCGCGTGGAGGCTTGGCCAGATCGTCACTACGAGGGGCTGGTGCACCCACCAGTGAGCCAGCGGCAAGAAGTTCAAGTTCAACAAGTGGAGCAAGTGGTGCACGAAGCGGTACAGCTCTGAAGGAGGAAGCACAGATGACCGAGCGGGCCTCACGCGGGCGCTGAACCGCAACAGGAGCGGGCTATCAAAGATGTTGGCCAAGAAGGAGTACGACCTCCTGGTTGTAGAGCGGAGTGCTGCTGATGCGAGCAGGGAAGAGCGGTCCACCCAAACGGACAGCTTCCTCTATGCTATGCCTGCTGATGAGACGCGGCCCAAGATGCGTCCGACAGAGATGGGTGCAAAGCCGAAGAAAGAGAAGGTAAAGCGCAGGCCAGCGCAGGTAACCAGGCTGCCAAGCCGGTTGCGATGCGCGCAAGGGACAGGGAAACCAAGCCCCAGCAGGCCAACCCTAGGTGAACGGGGGCCAAGCGGACCAAGGGAAGGAGAACCCTTGGGTACGGTAGGAAAAAAGAAGAAGATTAGAACTACGAAACCAGCCCGCAAACGAGCAAGAAGTGAGGCGCTGATCTTCAAAACCGAGGCAGGCACGTACGCCGTGGTTCTGAAGGCCATGCGAGGCGTAAATCATCTCTCACTGCAGGGCGCGGATGAAAAAGCATCCGGCACACCAGGACAGGAGAGCTGATACTAGTGCTGAAGAAGGAAGCAGCCAACAAGGGTACTTCCTACAAAGCACTATTTCAAGAGGTACTTGACGAAAGGGTGCAGGCTCAGGTTAGGGTTCTTACCCTAACGGTGGAGGCAACCCTCCAGTGTAAAAAAAAACCTGGACGAGATTACTGACGCAGAAGAGCTCGCAGTCGCACTCAAACAGGAGTGTGAGATAGATGTACCAAGTGCATCGATCCGCCTGCGAAAGGGTCCGGCTGGCACGCAGATTGCCAAGTTCAAACTCCCCGTACGGGAGGCGAACAAGGCGATTACAGTCTGCAAGATCAAGGTAGCTTGGTCATTGTGCTCGCTCAACATATACGAGCCACCAGTGGCGTGCTTCAAGTGCTTTGAGCATAAGTCCTGGGCGTGCAAAGGCCCCGACCGCAGTAAGCTATGCTGGAAGTGCGGATCACAAGGCCATATCGCCAAGGAATGCAACTCGGCACCAAAATGCCTGATTTGCACGGCGAACAAGAGCCACACGACGGGTGGGCCTAAATGTTCAGGCATCCGAGGAGGTCCATGTTCCAAACGATAATGCAGGTTACACAACTAAACCTGAACCACTGTGAAGCCTCCCAACAGTTGTTTGTAGCAGTGCACAATGGTCCGAATCCACGTTTTAGCAGGAAAAAAATCCGTAACTCTGTTTTCGTTAATTTTAGGCATTTGGTGTCTTCAGAGAAGTTGTTTGAATTTGTTTGCTGCATCTTTTCCAAAAACTTTTAATTAGGGTGGTCCGCGTCTTAACTCAAATCTGGAATAGAACTTTTAAATTTCAAGTCATACGCGATCGAGTTCTTCAGCAAAGTTGTAGGCAATGCTATATCGAGCAACTTTGCTGAATACGCCGTTTATCTAGCTCTTAATTTGAACATAGTAGGTCAATTTTAAGTTTTGACTTAGGGTGAGCCCCTCAAAAACGGTTTTTTCGCAATAACTTTTTTATTTGATTTTTTTCGAAGATGTGAGCTTCGGAGCATTTGAAGAGCAAGTAATGACGCATATTTATTCTGAACATTGCACGTTGCTAGGTCTTGTCATTCAAATGTTATGGGCAATTTTGACTTAAAATCAACGATGTCTTCAAAAGCTTATATCTCTAGGAGCTGGTTAAATAAAAAAAGTTCTTTAAGCGGCATTTGGAAGGTCACATATAAAGCCAAACTTGGAGCAAATATTACAAGAACGTTATTTTTTAAATTGGAATAAATCGACTCCAAGAATCCCCTTAAAAATTGAAAAAACTACTTATAACTCATACAATTTCAAAGATACAGTCAAACTGTCTTAAGAAAAAATGTAGGTTTTTACCTTGCCTACAAGTTTTCCATACACGACTTTTTTGCAAAACGCGAAACAAAAGCTTGAAATTGATAATTTGATTCTTAGGGGTACATCACAGAACAGATGTGTATCTTCGAACAAATTTGAAGTTTCGAGGTGGAAGTCGTAAAAATTTCACTTGGAGAACTAGATTGGAATGAATTTCCTTGGAGAAATAAATCAAAGCGTGCCTCGCTCCCGCCCTATACTCGCTGTACAAAAAAGCTTGCTTTCCACCACCAGGTTCGCTAGTGTCCAGCAATCAAACGAGCGGCTCTTTTCGTGATGAAGATTCATCCCCGTGGGTACATGCTATGTTTTTCTAGGAAATCAGAACGATTATATTCTTTAAAAACAAATTACAACTTTTCAAGCTTTTATTTCACGTTTTTCAAAAAATTCGTGTATGGGAAACTTTTAGGCATGGTGAAAACCCACATTTTTTTCCGAAGACAGTTTGACTCTATCTTTAAAATTGTATGAGTTATAAGTAGTTTTTCGATTTTTAAAGGGGATTTTTGGAGTCGATTTATTCCAATTTAAAAAATAACGTTCTTGTAATATTTGCTCCACATTTGGCTTTTTATGTGACCTTCCAAATGCCGCTTAAAGAACTTTTTTTATTTTACCAGCTCCATGAGATATAAGCATTTGAAGACATCGTTGTTTTTAAGTCAAAATTGCCCATAACATTTGAATGACAAGACCAAGCAACATGCAATGTTCAGAACAAATATGCGTCATTACTTGCTCTTCAAATGCTCCGAAGCTCACATATTCGAAAAAAATCAAATAAAAAAGTTATTGCAAAAAAACCGTTTTTGGGGGGCTCACCCTAAGTCAAAACTTAAAATTGACCTACTATGTTCAAATTAAGAGCTAGATAAACGGCGTATTCAGCAAAGTTGCTCGAAATAGCATTGCCTACAACTTTGCTGAAGAACTCGATCGCGTATGACTTAAAATTAAAAAAATCTTTTCGAGATTTGAGTTAGGACGAGGACCACCCTAATCAAAAAATTTTGGAAAAGATGCAGCAAACAAATACAAACAACTTCTCTGAAGACATCAAACGCCTAAAATTAACGAAAACAGAGATACGGATTTTTTTCCTGCTAAAACATGGATTCGGACCATTGTGCAGTGTGGCAGTCAGTCTCGGAGTCAAGCAAGACATCGTCCTACTATCGGACCTATACCGCATCCCTTTCGATAATGGAAACTGGGTAGCTTATAAGTTCAAGCTAGCGGCGATCTGTACAACCGGTCGTTTTCCGGTCCACGAAATAATTTCCACGCCTGGGTGTACTACTGCAGTTGTTATGCCCCTCCCAGGTGGCCGATAGACCAGTTCTCGTCTATGCTGAATTCGTTAACAAGCGCAATGGTGGGATTCAGTCTCGTAGTCATCGGTGGAGACTTCAACGCTTGGGCGATTGAGTGGGGTAGCCGCTTGACTAACGCGAGAGGCTGAGCTCTACTCGAAGCTATACTAGACTGAACGTGAATGTCGCGAACGTAGGTGACAAAAAAAAAACCTACAGTAGGAATGGTGCAGAGTCCATCATTGATGTTACCTTCTGGCGCCCGTGTCTAAATCCTAGCTTGGACTTGAGGGTCGACGATGAATACACGCACAGTGACCATCTGGCGATTCGATAGGGTAGAACACGGAGAAAGACGGCCACAGCCGAAGGACATCGAACGTCATCGGGGATGGCTGACCTCGCTATTCGATAACCCGGCACTTGTGGAGCGTTTGCTTATGGAGGGTAATACCAACGATCTATCCAGCTATGATCTAGTTGGAACCCTAAGGCGTGAAAGTGACGCCGCTATGCCAAGGCGATCCCTGCCCAGAAATGGACGCAAACCGATACACTGACAGTGTCCCGAAATCGCAGAGCTCCACGCATCCTGCCTTAGAGCTAGAATGTGGATTCAAAGGGCTCGTACCTACAAGGATAGAATTGAACGAAGTGAGGCCTACAGAGCGGCTAAACTGGTACTGAACAAAGCGATTAAGGCACGTAGGCGGGCAGGCTTCGAAAATCTCTGCCAGGCAGCCAACACGAACCCATGGGGTGGTGCCTACAGAGTAGTTATGGCCAGAGATGCCAGATTATTTTTATTAAAAATCTGTATCAATACAGATTTTTTTGAATCGCCGTATTTGACTGTATAGCAGACACCGAGAGTCGTAGATTTCAATAGAAACTAATAAAAATGTACTGCTTTTTAACAGATTTTAATTTTTGCTGATATTTATTTTTCTAAACCATCAGGCCGAACATTTCAATAGGTCCTATCTGCATTTGAGAGGCTCTCTTTATTCACTTTCTCTTTCAATTATTGCAATGTAATGATACACTTTTCAACTACTTTTGCAGTCATTGATTGATTTGACCATCGTTCTATGCAAGGAGATAATCATAATTCAAATGAAAAGCTGAGATATTAACGAAAGAGAGGGAAACCAAAGAGAGCCTCTCTTCTGCAGATAGGACCTTTAGACATGTTTGGCCTGACATGTGTGAAAATGCACAAATTTTCATAAATTCTTCAAAGTTTAAGCAGCAAATTATGAAGTTTTCATTAAATTTATTGAAAATAATTTCAAATTTTGTGCTTTCTGGAGAAATCTGTAGCACATTTAAAAAATCTGTATTTTCTGTACTCTGTATCTTGTCTGTATAGAAGGTCAAACATCTGTATAATACAGAAAAATCTGTATATCTGGCATCTTTGGTTATGGCCAAAACGAAGGGCGCGTCAGCACCCTCAGAACGCTCCCCCGAGATGCTACAGAAGATCGTGGAAAAGCTGTTCCCTCACCACGGTACAAGACCATGAGTCCTCCATCCCCTATGGCCAAACCGGCCATAGCAAGGTCGTCCCGGTGACGAACGACGAACTCATTGCAATAGCGAAATCGCTTAAGTTGAACAAGGCTCCATGTCCGGACGGTATCCTGACATTAGCCATCAAGACGGCCGTCGAGGCTAACTTTGAGATGTTCAGAAAGGCTATGCAGATGTGCCTAGATAGAGGCGAATTTCCGGAGAGGTGGAAAAGGCAAAGATTGGTACTACCAGTAACCAGTTCAGCTCCCGGAAGGATCAATCGACAGTGGAACGCTTACTATTAGAGTGTACTCATGTGCGCCCCCCCCCCCCCTTTCTCGAATTGATCCCTAACGGGCGTACCACGAAGGTAAGGAAGACAGATAATGAGTTTTTAGTTGGTCGATCCCCGCATAACCCGAGGAACCACCTCTTGGGTATCTGATCAGCAGATTTTCTCATTCTATAAAAAAAGACAAAACCATGGACAAAGCTCTCAATTAATAACTGCGGATGTGCCATTAATAGCACTACGCTGAGAAGCTGGGTTTGTCTCAGTAGAAATGATACGCCAAGACGAAGAAGATCAACATATTTTTAGAAATTGTTGTTCAGTCATCCAAAAGCATATAGTGCCTAAAATATGTCTTTACTAATATGTGTGTTGGACTATACATTAACTCGGTCAAAGTTCTTCTAATAATATACACCACGTGCCATGGAAGGTAATAGTGTATCATCGACATAAACATCGCATCTCACTGGAATGAGTGAACTGATAACGTCTCTCGTATCACAGACTCAACAATAACAAACAAACAAATCAAATTAAGTGTCGCGATGCCTCATAGAACGCCAACTATTTGTGATCAAGATTTGCGCACCGGGAAGAGGCTTTCAGTTGGCGGCAGCATGTCATCTCAGCACGCTCTTGATAGTGCAGTGATCTGCTCAATCACGTCATGTGTGATAGTTATATGATGCTTTCTTATGGTGCTGCCGGTTCAACCCATTACCTCATGAGTCATCGATTAGCAGTGGTACGGGGTAAGCCGATTTATTGGAACGCTCCGCAAAGAGTTAAGTTAGTAGCTTCTTGTGTATTGAAGGGAACCGTATTATGTTCGTTACGCTGTTTGTAAGATGAACTTTATAGCTTATTTTTTACTGAGTTTGGTGACGCTAGTGCGCTCACAGTTCGACACAAATCAATGGAATAATCGGAGTGGGATAGTGCACCTGTTCGAGTGGAAATGGCAAGATATAGCAGATGAATGTGAACGTTTTTTGGCTCCGAAAGGTTATGCAGGAGTTCAGGTATCACCACCAACGGAAAACTCGATCGTGAAAGAACCCAACAGACCATGGTGGGAACGTTATCAACCGATTTCATACAGTTTGGAGACTCGTTCGGGATCAGAGAAGCAATTTGCTGATATGGTCCGTCGATGCAATTCTGTTGGTGTGAGAATATATGTAGATTTGGTGATAAATCATATGGCTGCAATCACTTCCAATGGAGGAACAGGGGGATCCACTGGAAATTCAGACGCGATGCAATACCCAGCTGTGCCTTATGAGCGAAATGACTTCCATGAGCCTTGCTCTATCAATGATTACAACGATGCCGCGCAGGTCAGAAATTGTCAACTAGTAGGATTACCGGATCTAAACCAAACGACGCAATGGGTGCAAGATAGAATTGTAGATTTGATGAACAAATGTGTTGATTATGGTGTGGCAGGGTTTCGAGTGGATGCAGTTAAACATATGTGGCCAGCTGATCTTAAAGTGATTTACGAAAAAGTGAAGAACCTCAATTTAACTCACGGGTTCAAATCTGGTGCTCGACCTTTCATTACGCAAGAGGTAATCGACTTGGGAGGTGAAGCAATATCGCGATATGAATACACTGACTTAGGATCCGTGACCGAATTCCGATACTCGGTGGAAATTGGTCGTGCTTTTCGTGGTGGTAATCAACTGAAGTGGTTGAGTAGCTGGGGAACAGCATGGGGATTCATGCCTTCCAGCTTGGCGCTTGTGTTTGTTGATAATCATGATAATCAACGGGGTCACGGTCCGGGAGGAAGCGACATTTTGACGTACAAAGATTCCAAGAGTTATAAAATGGCCAACGCATTTATGCTAGCTCACCCGTATGGCATTCCCCGTGTAATGAGTTCATTTGCATTTGATTCATCGGATCAGGGACCCCCTCAAGACGCCGAAGGGAATCTTATATCACCATCAATTAACAGAGATGATAGTTGTGGGAATGGATGGACTTGCGAACACCGATGGCGACAGATTTACAACATGATTGGTTTCCGGAATGCAGTCGCTGGTACTCAGATAAATGATTGGTGGGATAACGGAAACCAGCAGATATCATTCTGTCGTGGAGCGAGGGGATTTATTGCATTCAACTTGGATACCTACGACTTCAATCGAGAGGCACAGACATGTTTGCCAAATGGAACGTATTGTGATATAATCTCTGGTAGTGCTGTAAATGGGACCTGTACTGGAAAGAGTATTGCTGTAGGTCCAAACGGACGTGCAAGGATTCATATTCCTGTTACCGCGCAAGACGGTGTTCTAGCGATTCACATAAACGTAAGCTTTATTCGAATCACTGGCTTCTTCATCAACTCATGCTCTACTTTCATGCTTTCATTTCAGGCTAAGTTATAGAGGTCATCTGTTGCCATGACATCGTACAATATGCTCATTGTACATGCAAATTGAACAAATCGGAGTTTATTTCTCATAACCTTGTTGGTTTCCCACATTCGATTATCTTCAATTTTCTCTAGACTCGATAAATCACTTAAAAGGAATCAGATTTTAGTTTTATTACGTCGTTTAGAAGCGTTCCTTCCTCCAGCGAAACATTCATTGCTCGCCATTTCACCGTTACACCGTCCATCCTCGACCAGCTTATGCAGGATAGGCAAACAATGCCTAATAGGAGCATATTATGGTTCTTTATTACGACCCTTGGTACGGCATATGTACGACCCGAGTAGACTCACTCACAAATTGCTGACCGTAAATGTAAATGGCAATGCACCAGAGCGACCACAGCAAGTGAAATTTACATGCATATGTACGAGGATAATGGCAAGATAGTTCAAGTCCAGACACGAATCTCACCACAAACAGAAGCTCACTGGAAATTCCCGTAAGTCGCGATTGCCTGTACTCAAAGGAGAATGAGACTAATTAATAATAGTGCTTAAGTGAATGAATTATGTAACATCATAATCATGGGTCGTGTTAAGTTATTCAGTTGTATGCAATAGCGGGTAAATTTATTTTTAGTCTAGTTATGTTGGTTTATTGAGCTACATTGTACTATGTGCTGTGAAGCCATGATTAAAAGCGCAGCAAGAAGTAAATAAAACTAGCTTTTAATATTCCAATCATTTGTTTCCGAACAATGCACGTCCTAACCGATCTTTTGAAATATTTTTTTTTGTCACTAAGATAAAGCAGTAAATATACGGATATTTAGCAATATGGGTCGCGTAGTGTTCTCTTGTTGGTGGTTAAAATCATAATCATAGCTTACACATTTATTTAATCTGTTTAGTGAATCTTCTAAATATTTATGCCGTGGGGTTCTGAATCTGAATCTCGTGGAAAATGTCCGGTATGGAAAATGACGTGCAATTGTAAGATAAATTGGAGCAAGGACCACTTTGTCCAATTTCACCAATAGTGAAAACAACGAGGTGTGTGTTGATCTGCAGTTCATAGGAGTTTCCTCTTGTAAACCGAGTACCCATTAGCGGTAAGTACATGAAAGTGCTTCTTGTTTAAGGTGAATATAGAACGAAGCCACACCTTGAATTTTCAAAAGCACAAATCTGAAGAACCAAGTATCGCAACAAGCTGAAAAGTTGATCGATTGGTCACCACCAGCGGGTGACCAATCGATCAACTTTTCAGCTCGGTACGATGTTTGGTTCCTCAGATTTGTGCTTTCGAAAATTCAAGGTGTGGCTTCGTTCTATATTCACCTTAAGATGAATGTGTAGCGGGGCAACGTCAAAGAGAACTTCGAGCGCTACCGTGGGTGTTGAAGAGAACACTCTCCAGACGTCACCATTAAGTACATCCTTTGGAGATGGCCTAATTTTGATTGTTCTCACTTCCTTTTGCTTCCTTTGCTTTCCTTTCACTTCACTTGCCTTTTTGCCACCACACAATATTTGTCGAACAGTTGTTTTAGACCCCAAGTTATACCAAAGGTTCGCCGGCATTTCCCGAAAGCCATACAAGCTTTCTTGATTCTGATCTTCATACGGGGTGTCCAAGAAAGCTTGCAATCAAGAATGACTCAAACGTACAGTAACATTGATTTAAAAGTCAAAGAGACGCAAAGGTCGAACGCCATTACGGTTTCGCCTTTGCGTGAAAATAACAATCTATGTTTTACTGGGATAAACCGAAAGGCCATATTGGCGACACCAACCCTCAACTACTCGAAGGGGAATGAACTTTAGAGTAATATCCCGCCAGGAGTTGGGAATATACCCTGTAGCAAAACTGCAAACAAGTAGTTTTTTCAAAACATGTTTGAAATAATCAAATCCCTTCTGAAACAAAATGGCGTATATCCCATATGCTCCAGAAGCTTTGAAAGGATTGTGCAGTCTTGTTTGAGCCGAACCCAGAGGATAATAACTACAATAAAAGATATCAGGATCAGATATCAGAGGACGTGAAATCACCGTTTGGCAAACGATGTTTATTCGCTCGGAAAACCTTAGTTTCCTCAAGGGTTTCGTTCAGCCGACTGACTGCACTTAAACTGGAAACATTGGTAGGGGAACAACGCCCAAAATGCCAAGATAGGGTAAAATGGCCCAACTTATAAAATAATTCCTGAATGTGATTTGATCGTTACTATAGGTGAACGGTGTCAAGATATATTTGCATAAACCATTCTTCTTGAAGCTAAGCCCTCAAACCCACGGAAAATCATTTGATTTTCCAATAAAAATTGACAACCTCCGGTTTTTCGTGCTTGCAATTAAGGTTTTCTGGTGATTTCATTACCAGCCAAGTATTTCCAACGAGATTGAGGCACATATGGAGGCGCATGGTTGTTGATGTCTACGCTATCCATGTCAGGGGTCATTCAAATATGACGACCATCGTTTAGCGGGGAGGGGGGTTACATTTTGTATTGAGTATACGATAAAAGCGGGACAGAGGGGTAAAAGAAAGTCGAAAATGCCCGAAAAATGTTGGACGTAATTTTTGAATGTTTTCATGAAGTGGTATCTTACCCCATGGCAGATGGTCGTTTTGCACCACTTCCGTTTCACGAACAAGTTTTTAAAATCGCTAAAAATCGATGAAAATGCATTAGTTTAGTAAATATTTTTGCTGAAATATCGAGCAAATATTGTCTAGTTGTTGTTACCACTTTGAAAACCTAACAAATGAGGGCATTTATCATTGAAAACGATGAAAGTTTGAAAAATGGCATCCCCACATACCCCACTTTACCCTACAAAGGGTTTTCCAGTCGAATCGTTCAGCAGACCGAAGAGCTATCTGGTAGGCTCAAGGCTCAAGAAAATGCACCCGGAGCGGCCGGGATCAGGGAGATAGGCCTATCAGGTATCAGGTATCAGTAGGTCGGCTCCAGAGGCACGTTCTCCTCCATTAGGGACATTTGTTCCATCGCCATGAACACGAGCCTATTCATCATTTACCTGACGGAGAAGGGAAGAAAAAAGGATAGGACATGGGAAACAGGTAAGGGAATAGGATCGTCATACTCGCAAAAGCGTACCACAATGGGTTCACATAGCGTCCTGAAAAGGATACTGTAATAACCACAACGGGTTCAAACAGCGCCCTGAGAAGGGCACTGTGATAACGCATAAAGCGTAAAGACAGCCTATAGCTCTTTACCACAGCGGGTTAAGAACAACAGAACGACCTGAAGATTCAGGTTTCTGAAGTCAGTTTCACTTAATAAGTGTTTTCCGAGTACTCGGAAACGCAATTGCGCAAAAACTGGACAGTTACATATTAAATGATACGAAGTTCCATAATCGGATTCACAGCTATCCCCAGCAAATGAATCAGCTTGCTGAATATTCGCCATGTGATAACTGAGTCGGCAGTGGCCAGTCAATGCTTTGACCAGCATGCTGCAATTCTGCTTTGACAGATTTGTTTGATACTTTGCCACCCCTAGAGATGGCTCAGTACAATACAATTTTGTTTGACGACATGACTCAAGACTATTCCAGTATTGTTTGTGCTGAGTGGCAGCCCAGATATCAATCTGAAGCTTTACTAAACACTTGGATACCAGAATAGCTGGCTCAGGGCCAATGAAGTCATGTGATGATCCAGTGCGAGCTAACTCATCAGCCAATTCATTTCCAGCGATGTAAGAATGGCCAGGTACCCGTACAAGGTGAACAGCGTTTGCTGAATTCAGCTCCTCGATTTGAGTTCGACAAGCGATAACTATCTTAGACCTGGAGTTGGCCGAAGTGCTTTAATAGCAGCCTGGCTATCTGAACAGAAGTATATTACTTTGCCCATTACGTGCTGCTGAAGTGCTGATTGCACTCCGCACATAAGAGCAAAGATTTCGGACTGAAAAACGGTGCAATGTCTACCAAGTGAATAAGACTGATGCAGCCTTAGCTCATGAGAAGAAACACCAGCACCTGCTCGACCTTCGAGAAGGGAGCCATCAGTGTAACATACAATGCCGCCTGAAATACATCTCTCCAGATAACCAGATGTCCACTCTTTCCGGGAAGGGAATTTCGTGGAAAATGTTCTATATGGAAAATTACAAGCAATTGTAAGATCACTTGGAGCAAGGAAAACTTTGTCCCAATTTACCAAAAGTGGAAACAACGAGGTGTGTGTTGAACTGCGGTTCACAGGAGTTTCCTCTAGTAAACCGAGTACCCATAGACGGTAAGTGCAAGAAAGTGCTTCTTGTTTGAGATGAATGTGTAGTGGGCAACGTCAAAGAGAACTTCTAGCGCTGCCGTAGGAGTTGAAGAGAATGCTCCAGACATCGCCATTAAGCACATCCTTTGGAGATGGCCTAATTTTGATTGGACCGTTCTCACTTCACCCTTTTGCCACTACACAAGACATCCATAAGCCAATATTGGCCGAACCACAGTTGTGTAAATCCATTTGATATACTTGGGTTTTAGACCCCAAGTTGTACCAAAAGTACGCCGGCATTGCCCGAAGGCCATACAAGCTTTCTTGATTCTGAACTCAATTTGAGGTGTCCAGGAAAGCTTGGAATCCAGAATGACTCCAACGTACTTTACCTGTTCAGTCACATTGATTTCAGAATCAAAGAGACGTAAAGGTCGAACACCATTACGGTTTCGCTTTTCCGTGAAAAGAACAATAGATGTTTTACTCGGATTTACCGAAAGGCCATATTGGCGACACCAACCCTCAACTACCTGAAGAGCGTTTTGCATCAGGTCGAAAAGGGTGCTGATGCACATACCGACTAACAATGTTAGGTAGTCGTCGGCAAAACCATAAGTAGGAAAACCGCTATTATTGAGTTGCCTCAATAGCGTATCTACGAGATTCCACAAAAGTGGTGATAAGACTTCCCCTTTGGGGCATCCACAAACACTCAATTTCCTAATCGCCGCTGGGCGCAATGTCGAGAAAAGATGTTGGTTTTTGAGCATTTGGTGAATCCAATTGGAAATCATAGGTGATATGCCATGACCCCGTGCGGCTTCCAATATGGCATCGAAAGGCACGTTGTCAAAGGCACCCTCGATATCTAAGAAAACACCCAAGCAGGATTGCTTTTGAGCGAATGCTTCCTCGATATCGTAAACAACTTTGTGTAAAAGAGTCACAGTGGACTTTCCAGATTGGTAAGCATGTTGGTTCACATGAAGAGGCACATTGGCCAGATGAATATCACGGATGTGATGATCGACAATGCGGTCTAAGCATTTCAGAAGAAAAGAGGTCAAACTGATTGGCCTGAAGCTCTTTGCTTCTTCATACGACGCGCGACCCACTTTCGGAATAAACTTTACAGTAATATCCCGCCAGGATTTGGGAAGATACCCTGTAGCAAAACTGCAAACAAGTAGTTGTTTTAAAACATGTTTGAAATTATCAAATCCCTTCTGAAGCAAAATAGGATAAATCCCATCTGCCCCAGGAGATTTGAAAGGAGCAAAGCTGTCAAGTGCCCATTCAATCGATTCTAAAGTTATGGTACTCCGAGCCGAAGCTAAAGAATCATAACTACAAAAGCTGAGTTGATTGGTATATGTGACTTGACCCTCCGAGCCTTCTATCAAAAAGTCGTACACTTAGTGTACGAGAAAGGCAAAAAAGATGTAATATCCACACATCCGGGGAAGTGTGTACTGAATAAACATTCCAAAACTTCCTCATCAGAGGAAGTGAAATCACCATTTGGCGAACGAAGTTCGTTCACTTGAAAATCCTTAGATTTTGCAAGGATTTTGTTCAATCGACTGGCTTCACTCAGACTGGAAACATTTGTACAAAGGTTTTTCAAGCTGGATCGTTCAGCAGACCGAAGAGGTTTCTGGTAGGCCTTGCGAGCCGACCTGAAAGCCTCCGATCCAGCCGAACGTCGTCTGTTCCAACTCTTTCTAAATTGTTTCCTGAGCTTCGCCAGATCAGAATTCCACCAAGGGGTTCCTCTTGTGGTCTTCACAGACCGCAGAGGGCAAGCTTCTTCAAAAGTTAAGAGATCCTAGTTGGTTGACCGGGGGTTCCTGAAATGCAAAGGTTGCGAAGTAACATTCACATGCTCAAAGAAGATGTAGCGATGGTCAGATAAGGATTCTTCATCTGACACATGCCAATTGGTCAGCTCGTGACTAATTCTGCTAGAGCAAAGCGTCATGTTCAACACTTCCTCTCTACCAGATACCATGAAGGTTAAGTATGTTAAGTAATCCAAGATCTGCACTACTTAAGTATTGCATCAAACTGGAGCCTCTCAAATTGATATCTGAGCTGCTCCAGATTATATGGTGAGCATTAGCATAACTACCAACAATTAGCGGAAGGCCTTTTGAAGTGCAGTATGCAATGACTTGCTTGAAAGCATTCGTAGGGGATGGTTCATCATGCGGTAAATAAACCGAACAATAAACGTATTTCCTGTTGAGGTTTCCAACAGATACATCCATTATTGTGATAGCACATACATCACTAGTAGTTAGCTCAGAGATGAGCAACGATTGCGTTGTTGACAAGCACACATGCTCGAGGCATGACACGTGAGTTTGCCATTTCATTTTTACTGAAAGTAGCAAACACCGGATTCACAAGGTTTCCTAGATAGAAATTCCCCTTACGAAAGTAGGGCTCTTGGACTAACGCCACTTAGGCTGTACCATCTATCTATATATATAAAAATGCAGTGGCATACGTGGGACCGCGCATAACGTGCGAACGGAAGGTCCGATTTTGGTTGTTTTAGTTTTGTTCGGTTGGTTTTCACCCAAGGATGGTTTGTGAGGCAAAAAAACATGGAAAAATTGAGAGTTTTTGAAAATCGATCTTGCATACATTTTGACCGGGGACTTTGTCTTGGCTAGAAACTTGAAACGTCAAAAAACGCAGTAGGCAAGACAAAGTTTGCCGGGTACAGCTAGTTTTACATAAGTCTACAAAGATTGATCGTTGCTGTTCTTTTGTGCTGAAGATTGATCTGAGCTATCCTAACCGTAGCCACTATCCAAACTAGGCAAGATTAAACTCTTAACAATCACAGCACAAAAAAGAACAGCAAAAATAAAGCCAGATCGGTATCGATTTGAGTGCGCCAAAGGCGAGGATGCACAGAATACACTGTGTAAAACGCGTAATGCGAAACCATATAGGTGAAAATTTAAACTAATTAATAACATCTTCATAATCCCACCCTTATTCAGCCTCAAGTATGAGATTGAAGAAGGGCAGCTGATTGTCTCGGAGAAATACAAGGACTCCTACCACTGGAACAGGCGGTCCGTAGTGTCATTCTTAGCCAGTTGAACTAACCGCTACCGACACTACACAGCTATCTAGGCTGATCGGGAAAAGAAGTTAATATTGGTGATCAACTTCATACAGGCCCGAAAAGCCATCTACAAACGAATGAAAGTTTGAAAAAATGGCATCTTACCCCACTTAACCCTACCAAGGTTTTTCCAGTCGAATCGTTCAGCAGACCGAAGAGCTATCTGGTAGGCCCTGCTCAAGGCTCAAGAAAATGCATCCGGAGCGGCCGGGATCGGACAGATAGGCCTACCTGGAGGAGCTTCGTGCGTGTAGGTGTGCCCTTGCTTCAGATCGAAAGGACTGACTTTCAACGGCCGGGCGTAAAACGTTTGGCCGAGACGGTGATGCCTTCGTCCGGAGGAAGTGTTCTTGGGGTGGTCTCGGACGCGGGTTGCAGGCCGACCCGCTGTGGCTTCGGACACGTGGACTTGCCCGTGCTTTAGCCCAAAATGGCCGGTTTCCGATGGGCGAGCGCTGAACGAATTCCATTTACGCCTATCTTTCAATTGCCTCGATGTCTATCTCGTTTTCTTTTTGGAGTTTCTTGTAAATAAACTGCAGCTGCAGTTAAAATTCAATCTATCTATCGGATCTTACCAAACCATTGGGTAAGATCCGATAGATAGATTGAATTTTAGCTTAGTTATCAAAAATAATTGATATCATCGATAAACATTTCTTACTGAGTACTTATAAATTATCAAATAGCTAAACGACATTTTTATGACATTTCCCATCCCTGAGTTAATTCATTCTTCATCAGACAGAGTTTTCAAAGTATTACAAAAATAAATTAAAAACGAGACACTAAGCCCGTCATCAAGAATTACAAGAATCATGTTGGTGATTTGATGGAACTTTAAGTGAGATTAAGCGGTATTAGATAAGATTAGCAACGATTAAAAAAGGAGTAGAAAATATCAATATCAAAAGGATGGAGTGTCTAACCCTCTGGCTGCCACCCATTTTATATTCATCCCAATATCCCGATTGACTTTAAAATTAAAATTTTAAACCTTTCGCATAGACCACTGTGTGCAACGCATTTCTCGAGAAAAAAGAGTGGAATAATTACCGATGAGAACAGATACATACACGCCAGAGTACTTAAGAACCAACAAACGAAAGATGATAAAGATTGACGAAACGCATCTCTTGGAATTGATAACAAAGGTGATCAATCAAATCTAAAATGAATCAACATATGTACCGCCGAGTGAGCAGAGGTAAAACCGATCAATTGTCCAATTTTGGGTCAGTCTGAAGCAATCGTTCAAAATGCAGGTAGCGCTCTCAATTGCCCTGCTGATTGGTAAGTTGTTAGTGGTTCAGAGTCAGTACGAGCCTCACTGGTGGCCAGGTCGAAGTGGAATAGTTCAGCTGTTCGAATGGAAATGGAACGACATCGCAGACGAGTGTGAACGCTTTCTGGCCCCGATGGGCTTTGGAGGGGTTCAAATTTCACCGGCTACGGAAAATGCGTTGATATACTCCCCGTTGCGACCGTGGTGGGAACGGTATCAACCCGTGTCGCATTATTTGAATACCCGTTCCGGCAATGAAGCGGAATTTGCGCAGATGGTACGACGATGTAATGCGGTGGGAGTAAGGATTTATGCGGATGTGGTTCTGAATCATATGGCTGTTAATACTCTGTACGATGGCGTTGCTGGTTCCGTGGCAGATGCAGATACACTTTCCTATCCAGGGGTACCGTATAACTCATCGGATTTCAACACGGATTGTCGAATCAACGAGAAAAGCAACCCTATCGAGCAGAGAGATTGTCGTTTATATGGTCTTCCGGATCTGAACCAGCGATCGGAATGGGTTCGTGATAGAATAGTGAACCTCTTGAATAAATTCATCGTCTATGGAGTCGCAGGTTTCCATATAGATGCTGCCAAGCATATGTGGCCAAATGATCTGCAAGTGATCTACAGTAGGCTGGCAAATCTTGCGCAAGACCATGGTTTTCAAGCTAATGCTAGGCCTTTCATTATTCAAGATGTAGAAGACGTAGGCGATGACGGTGTTTCAAAGTTTCAGTACACCTCGATTGGAATGATAACTGAGTATCGGTATTCGGAAACGATAGGCTCGGTGTTTAGTGGAAAGCAGCGTTTGTCAACCCTAATCAACTGGGGACAACCTTTTGGATTCCCAGCATCTGATAGAACGCTTGTATTTGTCGATAACCAGGTAAACCAACGAAGCCATGGTGAAGGAAATAAGCGTGTGCTAACGTACAAAGATAGCAAACATTACGTCATGGCTGTCGTATTTATGTTGGCGCATCCATATGGAATCCCTCGCATAATGAGCTCATATGACTTCAACAATGAAGACCACGGTCCTCCTATCGACGCTGGTGGAAACATTTTATCACCCACAATCACCGCAGATGGCATGTGTAGTAACAATTGGGTATGCGAGCATCGACTGAACCCAATTGCAAATATGATTGGCTTCAGAAATACTGTCGCTGGAACGGATGTATCATACTGGGTAGATAATGGAGCGTATCAGGTGGCGTTCTGTCGAGGAAACCGAGGATTCATTGTGTTCAACCTTGAAGGCACTGACTTTGATCAAACCATGCAAACTTGCCTTCCAGCGGGGACTTACTGTGATGTGATTACTGGGAAGGTTGTCGATGGTGGATGTACAGGGTACACAGTTGAGGTTGATGCGAATGGATTGGCTAGAGTTTACATTTATGCCTTTGGAGCATATAATGTATTGGCAATCCATGCCAATTCTAGAATTCAGTAGGATAAATAAAGTAAGTGAAGTAGGTAAGGTTTAATTTCAAACCGATTTGAATAAGTATAACTTTACACATTTTTATTTGCATATCACAGCCTTCCTTTCCCTCAGAGAGTATACGCCGCTGAAATAAAAAAAAACTCAGGAGCTTAGTATATTGAGGAAATATCCATGATGGATCCTTTGCTTTCCAATGTACAGTATCGATGACTGAGTCGGTACGGCTGAATCAAACGGATGTCGCCTGTGCGTACGCTTAGAAACACAAGAAACATTGCTGAGCGAGCTTTTTCTCGCTATGGACACATTTTTTTTTCTTCTACGAGTTGCGGGGAATGGGTTAATCTACTTAACAGACACCTGAGAGGAAGCTCAGATCAGGCCTCAAACGTCTGGGAAGACTCCCTCGCCTAGACAATTCGGCATAGCAGATCTCAGCCCCTCAGGCGCCTTTGCAATGGCTACTTTTAAAAAATTTCGTCCGGACCTAGGGTTTCCCTACGATTAAGGATTTTCCAACCCCCATAAGTTCCTCAGCGGTGACCCTCCTCTCATCGCTTGACCCAGTTCCCGGTGAGCCTATGAAAAAAAAAGCAAAGTACTTTGATCGCCCGTAATAAAAAAAAGAAGCCAAAAACCAAACCTTTGGTCATAACGCGGGAGAAGCCCCTTGATAATCCTCTCCAGCATCTTTGAAAACTGCTTAGTGGGAGTCATTATCTCAGCCATTATCACCTCGTATCTCAACCATCACCCACACTGTAGGCGTCATTCTACGGGTTCGCATTTGGCACTCTGATGTAGACGCTCATATCAGGCCTGCTTCATCATCGTCTAAAACACAACTTTGGCCACCTTATACATCACTCATCGTTCATCCCGCTCCTCACCAGTATGTGCTCGCTGCATACGTCCCCTTACCCGTAGACAGGCGCAGCGCAGGTTCACAATAGCTTGAGTCCACCAGTACATCGATGGCCTTTTATTTCTTACTTACCTCACTTACTTTACCGGCCAGACTAAGGCATGAGTGTCCTCTCCTGTACGTAGGAGTCATCTCCATTATTCTCGGTCCATGGCTGTGCGTCTCCAGTTTCGCTCTCTGCAAAGGGTCCGCAGATCGTCCTCCACTTGATCGACCAACTTAGCCCGCTGCGCACCACGTCGTCGTCTTGTACCGGTCGGATGGCTCTCGAGAATCATTTTGATCGGGTTGCAATCCAACATCCTGATGACGTGACACGCCCACCATAGCCTTCCGATTTTCGCGGTGTGGACGATGGTTGGTTCTCTCAGTAGTTGATGCAGCTCGTAGTTCATTCGCCTTCTTCAAGTCCCGTCTTCCATCTGCCCTCCGCCGTAGCTGGTACGCAACACCTTCCGTTCGAAAACTCTAAGGGCGCGTTGATCCTCTGCAAGTAGAGTCCATATTTCATGCTCAAAGAGGACTACCGGTCTAACCAGCGTTTTGTAGACAATTAACTTCGTGTGACAGTGAACTTTGTTTGATCGTAGAGTTCTGCGGAGTCCAAAGTAAGCTTGATTTTCTGCCACAATGCGACTCTGAATTTTGTCTGCTGGTGTCGTTGTCGGCAGTCATCGATAAGCGCAAGAGGTTCACGAACGTTTAACCGTCTCACTTTCATCACCGTCGATGGAAATTCGGGTGGCAAGCGCCTTCCACAAATTAATGACGATTCACCTGGCTTCATTCTTTCGTCGGGTGTACGGTTTCAGTCTCAAATTTGCAAGTCAAAATATCATCAGCAAAACCAAGCGGCTAAACAGACTTCATGAAAATCGTTCCACTCTAGTTTATTCCCGTTTTCCTTATTACACTCTCTAAAGCAATGTTAACCAGCAAGCATGAAAAACCATAACCTTGCTGTAACCCTCGGCGAGATTCGCAGAGACTCGAGAGTGTCCCTGATACTCGAACTTCACTCGACCATCGTCACCGTGATCAATAGTATCAGTTTATCCGGGAATCCGTTACTTACGTGCATAATCTGCCATAAATGGTCTCGATCGATATTCGATTGTGTCATACGCCGGACCCCTCCAAATCTTGGAAATTGAATTGAATTGAATCTCTTGTGGGCAGTGAATCAAAATTCAACCATCGCGCAACAATAATGACAATGTCGCAACCTGTATTTGTTGCGACAAACAAACCCTTGCGACATAAGTTTGTCCCAACTTGAAAATAATGGGATTAACATCGTACACCACGAGTTTAGAGATTTTTAAGCCTTGCAGTGCGATTTTCGAACGGTAACTTCGAGTCGGTAAACACTGCAACTCTGGTGAAGCTCTATCATCAAACAGTTTCGACTTTGGGTTAGCAATAATTGATTATTCACGAGTTGAAAAGTACGCAACAAATTCAGCTTCCGTTTTGTCTGCAACAAAAAATTTCGAGATCATGTCATTATCTGTTACCAGTAGGGATAAAGAGTAATCGTCGCACCTTCTTTGTTGCTTGTTTTGTGCCTCTTTTGTCTGACAATTCTCTTCACTGCTTGTGGGTTAGGAGGCGGAAATTTTTCGTCCTGCGCGCGTACTCCTAGATCTGCGCCACCTTCGGTCCTTGCAACGTCGCCATTGCGTGTGCATCGTAATGCTGCCGCCTTCTCTCGACCACCTCACGCTCGCTTGTGAGAAGATTCCCGTGATTGTCTCCGCACATGTCGGCTTAAGGAACAACGCGTTGGTTTGGGCCAAAATTCACGCTCCATAAACATTTTCAAATTTTTGTATGGACAAAAGTGTCTGAGATTGGCCCCACTAGCCCATGTCTACGGTGTACAACATTAAGAAGGTGATAAATACATTCCGGAAAACTGACACTTTTTTGATGACGTAATTCAAATCGTGCACATGGCGTGAATAAACGACCTTACTCCACTTCAATTTGATCACCGTAAAGGTTATGTTTGTATGGTCCACTGCACGAATTTATGCTGACCTGCTTACTCTCACAGACAAGGATGGAAGAAAATCACTTCAAGCGATAAATGATACAGGATACGAATAATCCAAGATTGCCTTGTTCTTTCAGTAGCATGATGCCGATGCCTCACACCGTGCTCGTATCACCGTGCAATCAAAGCATCTGATGCACGGTTTATCGCGTGATGACCCGTTATCGGATCATGTTACAAGTCATGATATAGTAGTTTACGCAACAAGGTGCAGAATGAAGATTTTTACAGCACGAGTCGTACGTTTATCCAACGAGGCTGGCCGAGTTGGATAATTACGACGAGTGCTGGAAAAATCGAGTTCTGAACCGAGTTGCGTACAAAGTTTTTTGCAATTTCATAAATTATCCTTGAGGATAGTTTTTAACAAAACTTTTTCATCAAACTGCACAATGATGTTCATAGCCATGTTTAAGAAAATCTGAACATAGCAGGTTATACTGAGCAGTTGTCACAATTTTTCAAAACTACGTCCACAAAGCATCAAGAAGTTGACCAAAACTGAAAACAGTGCTGTAATGGTTCATTACGCAACGCAAATCAGTGCTGTAATGAACCATTACAGCACTGTTTATTTGGTGCGGGAAATTAGGCCTTTTCCTGTCAGATTTGCGTGAGGTAAAACAGCCTATTACGATGAGAAATTGCAAAAAAAATTTTATGCAATTCAGTGTCATAATTTTTATTTTACATTACTTATTTCAGTATCATAATGGCGAACTTTTCCGTACCGGTTCATAATGCAACTGAAATGAGTTGCATAATGAAAAAAAGTTGCATAATGTTCATAATGCAACTCATTTGAGTTGCATTATGAACATTATGCAATTCAAATGAGTTGCATTATGAAAAAATCATTGCATAAAATTTTGTATGGAACTCGTTGCAAAACTCGATTTTTTCAGCACTCTTCGTATTTATCCAACTCGGCAAGCCTCGTTGGATAAATGTACGACTCGTACTGAAAAAATCAACTTTTTGCAACTCGTTACATAAATAACTAATTCATCACAATTTAGGCCACTTATGCACCCGTAAACCGCATTCATTATTAGAAATAATATATTTATAAGCATATCTTCAAGTTAAATAAGTAAGAATGCTCAAAAAGTGAATGAAATCGCGAATTTATCATTTCGACTTCATGATAGCGATCGCATCGCGCCCGCACATGCCGAGCGAATCATTCTTCTCGGACCGTAGTTTGTTATGATACTTGACGACAAAATGTTATCGTTGTTGCTATGATCGCACGATGCCTTTCAACCGCGACACATTTGAAATCTGATCATGATCACTAGATTTCCATCCTTGCTCACAGAAAATTTGACGTTTGGGAGGTGAGGTGCCGGCACCGCTCAAACGACAGATTTTCTGTGAGTGTAAGCAGGCCAGCATACATTCGTGTGCAGTGGATCATAGGAAAATGGTCAGCCTTGTTTTCCAGTATGTGGTCAGTAGTCATGAGGTGAATAGGTTACGCAGCGTCTTTAGATTTCTTTCACATGATACTGATAGGTATGTACCCCAATAAAGTTGTTCCGTTGGAATTGTCCTGCTTAAATCATTTGAATTTTCTGAATTCATTTTCGCACATTTATCAGAGCCCTTAAGCTTATACGGACCGTACAAGCATCTTTCTTTATTGCAAACGATGTCTGATTGATCTTCCAGAAGAAGGTCTATGATTGCTCTACACAGCCCCATTATCTCATTTGACTGAATTTCGTTATATTTTATATGTGATATCATCAAATGCAAATTGCTGGTCTTCACTGTTTGCGCACTTGATTCCCCAAAGAAGACTTGCGCTTTCCACTTTTGCTCTCAAGCATACCTACCTCTGGGCATAAGAATGGGCTCTTCCATCAGATTGCGCACACTGATCACCATCTAGTATGAAGATCTGGAATAAGCGAAACTGGGGGGAAACGCAATTAGAATATCTTATGGCACAGACAATGGGGAACCGGTTACAGCGTGGATTAATTATTACTCTCAGATGCTCTGGTTCAAGATGTATGTTACACTTTTCCTGCCAACCAGAAGTAGTGGTTATTTGTCGGTCAGATGCTCGGTGAATTTTATTGTGGGATTGTGCTAATTCTGTGTATGCTTTTCGGCATTGTGAGAGGGAAATTTGCAAGTATTCCTGCTGGATACTGACCTCACAGCTTTAGATAACATTGGATAGGTTTTGAAAACTGGTTGGGGTACTGGGAAACAGATCAATTCAACTGAGGCATCGTACACTAATTACGCAACGCTGTAGGAGGGGGAGGGGAAGGAGTCAAGCGTATGCAAATAATGTTTAGTTCTCATATAAACAGCCTAACGTAATTTGTGGACTGTAAAATGGTGAACCAACAAGCACTAAGGAATCTAAGCGGCATTTCAGGAGAGGCTCAATGGCGTTTCTGGGGGTGTCAGCGACTCTCAGGAAGGTTTCAGGGAGTTTAAAGGGATATCAGGCGCATTTCAGTGGTCGGATGATCCAGGCAGATTCATGAGCATTTCGGAGGGCCACGGGATGATTTAAGAAGCTCCGTAGGAATTTCAGTAAAAAATCAGGGGGCTTCAGGGACGTCTAAGAAAGTTTAAAGAGATCTCCGGAGAGTTTGAAGTTTCAGGATGATTCATTTAGTTAAGGGCGGTCTCATGCGCATTTCAGGGGCTTGAGGTGCTTTTCAGGAGATCTCAGGAGGTTTCAGTTGCATTTCAAGAGAATTAAACGGTGTTTCGGAGGTTTTAAGAGCATCTCAGGTGGTCTCAGGAGCGATTTAGAAGATCTTAAGGGGTTTAAGGGGACTTAATTGGGCGTTTTAGAACGTCTCAGGAGAGTCTTCGTTTCAATTAATATCAGAGGCATTTCAAAGGTTCTCAAGGGTTTTTAGGGGGTTTCAGCTACGGCTCGAGAGCTCCCAGAATTTAACCGTCTAAAGCAAATATCACCCTACCTTGAAACCCCTCAATCCGACCTGGAATACCCCTTAAGCACATATAAAAGTACTTGAAATCATCTTAGGCCCTCTTAAATCCCCCTTGAGCCCCAAAGAGACCTCTGAAACACCTTGGAACCCCCTCCGATTAGATTTCCCTGAAACCCCAAGAAACCTCCTCGTGTAGCATTAAATACTGATCTTTCCGGTTGCTCTATACGACCACGAGACTTGGAAGTTTAAGATTGGTGACCGGAGAGCGTTAAGTGTTTTTGAACATACGGTGCTGCAAACAATACTCGTTTGTAAAAAAGAAAACAGAGTCTACTGGCGTCGGAAAGGATAAAGGATATGATTAAGCTTATAAAACCAGGCAGGCTGAGTTGAGCTGGCCTCGTCGCAAAGTCGCAAAGATGCCAAAAGAATGACAGGCGAAGGTGATATACAGTAGAGAGCCAGGAAAAGGCCGCGTCCTAAATGGTTGCTTGCGATTGGAGAGAACCTGATAAAACTCAAGGGGGACTGAAAACGATTGGCCTAGAACCGAGTCCAGTGGGCAATTATGCTTTCATTCAGCGTAGATTTAGCAAACTTAATTTTAACTTACCAAGTATTCAAGTAAGTATCATAAATTGATCTCCGTAGTTTTGAATATAGGACCCAAATGGTTGAAGCAGTAAAAGCACAGGTATTCGGCAAAAACATGCTGATGATACCAAGTTTGTCCCAGATCGATCCAAGATTTTTTCGTATTTGATTTTCTTGGTAGCTTCGTGTCTGACAGGCAGAATTTAAATTCGTAAAGATCATTGGCTCAGAAACCTCTCACTTAAAAACTTTGTAAGTTCTTGAGGTGTAAGTGCATATCGCCCCCTTAATGCTAGAACTAGGTAGGTAACTCGTTTTGGAAAGTGCGGGTGAAAATAGCTGGTAAAACTAATCGTGGTATAAAACAAACACTTTGTTGGTCTTAAAAGATGAATCATTATGTGTTTTCGTAGTTCCAATGGATAAACTTTTGTTTATTATGGTCTATGTTACGATATAAACAAAACAACCGAGATTTCGCAAAACCAGTTACCTAGTTCCAGCATTAAGGGGGCGATATGAGGCTAAGAAGATGACTTTGTCCTAGTTGAGACGTTACGCCAAAAGATGACATTTTAGGAATGAGCGGCTTTTATGCAGTCATCTGCAAGTCACTGAGCATTGTATTTTTCTTACAAAACTTGTAATCAACAGTTTTTTTATAATCCATGATTAGCTATTTTTTTTATTTTTTCTTTATACAAATAATTGTCCCGCCCCCTAAGCGTCTCCTAGTTTTTTTTGTCATTGCAAATTCCCGAAGATCACAAAAGTACCCTGTCCAGAGCCTTTCACATACTAAATTGCGGTGGTCCAATGCTTGTAGGTTGCTACCGCCTCCACCGACAGCGACATTACTGGCATTCATACACTGAAAAACAAGAGAACCCAAATTTGAGTATTTTTTAACTCACTTTTGAGTTCTTTTTTGCATCCTGTTTCATTCGCTCTCTTAATTGTTGTCAGAGAGTGAATAGCAAAACAATCCAACTTTGAGAGTTCGATGCGGGAAGCCAAAATTGAGTAAGTGGCACAGTACCGAAAGTTGAGTAATTTTAACTGACGGTTGAGTAAAAAGAACCTTGACTTTAGGTACTTTGGCCGTATACGCCTAAATGCAAACTACCTACCTAAACATCGACTCCAGCAACTCAAAATTGGCTTCCCGCACGCAACCTCGAAGTTGGGTGGAATGAACTCACTTTTGGGTACTTTCGTTTTTCCGTGTAGGCCACCGCTTGGCACCGCGCTTGGCAAATAACTCGAGAAAACAAGGTGCAAAGTATGCACAGTTAATTTGCTTACCTTATTTGGCACTTATTTGTACACTTTCATTACCGACTGCTCTACATTTAGCAACAATTTTCCTTATCGAAGTCCATGCCGATGCCAGCCGATGGATGGTCGGAGGCGAATGCAGCCGTTTCTAATTTGCTGCCGAACTGCAATCATGGCCGTTCGGTGGTTGGTTGCTGGTTGAGATGCGGGGGAAAATTGGCTCCTTGCTGCCACTTGGAACCGAGTGACGACGCTGGCTGTGCGCTGTTTAACAGGTAGTCTGACACCGACCGGAGGAGTCCAGGCATCGCATCGTTGTGGTTCGAAGTCAGGAAAATAGGAGCATGTTATGGTATGTATACGTGTGCCATGCGGCACCACAATGATCACATTCGGTCCGAAGATTGCTAAATTGAATGACGGTGTAGAAAAATTCTTGCAAATAGCTTTCTCGCCTGACAACGACTGTCCTAAATTACTTATGGCGAATCTGGATGAGAGAAAGTAAATTGAACATAGTTTTCATAAGACACACTCGTTGACATTCGACAATGCAACAGAACAGCTACCTACCAAACGTTGTGTCTTGTATGAATAGATTATAAGATTGCTGAAGGTACTGCCTTTCCATGAGATAATAATAAAGTTTTGCAGTAGATGCTTTCTTTATAATTCCATTAAATACTTGCTAGGATGATAAACCGAAACACAACAAAAGTTGAAAACTAGATTGAAAAGCATAATTAAAAATTGAATAGTGCATCCTTCGCTGCAAATATGTATAAGGCACCTAGAAACATTTATGGAAGAACTCCAGAAAAAAAAAAAACAAAATGAACTAGGGTAAATTACCCTCCTTAAAAACTCGCTAATTGATGCACACTCCAAATATGGTAAGACATTATTTCATTGCTTAACGCATCAGGTTCCATAATAAGCCGCGAATTTATGTATCGCATGGATGGGTTTGTTTCTCTTTTACATTTGACAACTTCCGGTGGGACACCCATAACCGGTTCCGAGACACTACCGGTTGTCCCGAAAACGGTCTTAGACTATTTTCTAACTAACCGACATTAGGTTATCGAAAACGCTGCTACTTGATGTACCGCATGCATGGGTTTTGTTAAATTTTATATTTAACCACTTCCGGTGGGACACTCAGAACCGGTTCCGGGACAGTGCCAATTGTCCTAAATATGATCGGAGACTAATTTCTTGCAACTGTTCATCAGATTTCCTAAAAAGCCGCGAATTTATTGTCATATGCATGAGTTTGGTTCATCTTTACAATCGACCAATTCCGATTGAATACCCGGAACCGCTTCTGGAACACCAAACCATTCGTCAGGTTATTGAAAAAGGTGCTATTTGATGTATCGCATGTATGGCTCTCTCTCTCTTCTTGGCGTAACGTCCTCATTGGGACAAAGCCTGCTTCTCAGCTTAGTGTTCTATGAGCACTTCCACAGTTATTAACTGAGAGCTTCCTCTGCCAATGACCATTTTGCATGCGTATATCGTGTGGCAGGCACGAAGATACTCTATGCCCAAGGAAGTCAAGGAAAATTCCTTTACGCTGGACCGACCGGGAGATAGATTATTTTCTTGCTGACCTTTCTTCAAGTTAACGAAAAAGCCACCATTCACACTGGGCCAGGAACAGAGATTAGCAAGACAAAACCTCTAGCACATTGGGGATAAGTCCAATCAAGTTGGTGTCTTCGGCAAAGTTGTTGGGTTTTATCTGCGCCTTAAATTGCGCTTGGAATTTAGTTCGTAAAACCGCCGCATAGGTGGCGCTGCGGTGCTAACTTTTTTATTTTACGTCCTAGAGCTTTGGCGTCTTCGGGAAAGTTGTAGAACAGGCAAAAATAAGAAACGTTGACGAAGACACCGAAACTCTAGCTCTTGCAATAACAAAGTTACATTGAATTTTATACAGGAACGACTTAAATTTGCGCTTTTGTGTCATTTTCTTGTGTATCAGCCTACATGTTGCCATGGCAACAGAAAACAATTAATCGCAGTAGTCGAACAAGATCGTACATTTGAAATTGTACTCTTGCAACAATCATGCGTTTTTAGGAATAATACATACATTGATCTAGGTATCACTAGTAGAAATTCCTGTTTTAGTGTATATGAGTGATATAGCGTAATCTGCACCTTCTTGATTTTGCCTGAGTGAAACGCATGTTTTGTAGGTGGGCAAATTCACTTCTTGAATCTTTTTAAACAGTCAGGACTGCTACCAGACGCTGCCACTCAATTTACGCTCACTGCAAATTACAGGTTGTCGTGCATATAAATAAGGGGCTGTCCATAAACCACGTGGTCATTTTTTTGGGACTTTTCACCCCCCCCCCCCCCCCCCGCGCGTGGTCATTAGTCCATACAAAAATTTTTATTAGTCCATACAAAATGGTCACTGGCCGAACCCCCCCCCCCCCTAATGGCCACGTGGTTTATGGACAGCCCCTAAGTTTTTTTTCAGTATTTGACAAGTCTAAAAAGGAGCCTAAACGAATCCTTAAATAAACTAAATCGGATATAAGTTAGCTGAGATATTGTTGTTGGCGTAAAGTGGATGACAGCATCTTATATGAGTCCCAACTCTACTTTTGTTTTATCCGTTTTCACGTCAAATCTGAAACAATATCAACTACAACAGAAAATATTAAACATTTGTCAGATATAAGTTTCCATATTATTCATTTTACAGCTTTTTGTGTGATTTCAAAATAGCAGAATGACTAAAGGTAGATTTTTTTATTTCACTTTATATTAGTTGATACCCTTTTTAACCCTCTAATACCCATTTTTTTTTTATTTTGATCTAAATATCATTTTTTGTCATCTAAAATCGATTTAAACATGTTTTGGAATATGATTCTTTTTAATTCTCGATTTCGTGAATTTCAGTTTTTGATTTTTCTAATTTTTATTTTTGTACATTCTCATACTTTTATATTTTTCCTGGAAGCCTATGAGATTTTATGATTATTGTTGAAATATTTTTTATTTTAAGTTTTTTTCATGGAAAATTTTATTTGCCGTGTAATTTTGAGGAAAATAATTTTAGAGTGTATTCGATTCCATTAAACTATTAAACTAGGATAGAATGATTTGGGAAAAATTTAAAATATGTTAACCCACCATCAGTCGCTTGCGTGTACTGAGTACACGCATCTCAGAAAAATGCAAAAAAATAATCGAAATACGCACCAAATTGAACCGGGTGTTGGTCCTATTCCAAGATACACTCTTCTTCTTGTTAGTAAGGCAGAAAAAAAATGAAAAAATGCACGGAAAGTACTCGAAAAATACGTAATTCTAACCTCACATTTTGAATGTGTACTCAGTACACCGGCGCGACCGCTGGTGTAACTTTTTTGTGAACCAGACCGTTACACGAGCGGTCGCGTCGTGTACTCAGTACACGGCATACGCTTTCAATTATGGTTTATATGCTTCACTAGATACAATGTTGGTGTCTTCAGCAAAAATGTCCAACTGGATAATGCGCGTCTGATAGAGGACATGTGGAACCGGTCAACACGATCTGGTCCTGTCCCGGGTGTCGGAATGACCCTCGCGGGAACCTGTTTCGTGGACATTTCAGTTATGGCACCAAAACTAGGCATGCGACGGCTCTATCTTCATGATTTTTCATATCCATCATCTTAGTAACCATGAAAATGACCAGTGACCTCCCTGGCCAACCCGTGGCCACCGGAATGTGCCCTGAAGGAACCTGTTTCGAAGACATTTTGACCATCACACCAAAACTAGGCATGCGACGGCTCCAACGTCATGATTTTTCATATCCATCATCTTAGTAACCATGAACATGACCAGTGATCTCCCTGGCCAACCCGTGGCCACCGGAATGTGCCCTGGAGGAACCTGTTTCGAAGACATTTTGACCATGACACCAAAACTAGGCATGCGACGGCTCTATCTTCATGATTTTTCATAACCATCATCTTAGTAACCATGAACATGACCAGTGACCTCCCTGGCCAACCCGTGGCCACCGGAATGTGCCCTGGAGGAACCTGATTCGAAGACATTTTGACCATGACACCAAAACTAGGCATGCGACGGCTCCAACGTCATGATTTTTCATATCCATCATCTTAGTAACCATGAACATGACCAGTTACCTCCCTGGCCAACCCGTGGCCACCGGAATGTGCCCTGGAGGAACCTGTTTCGAAGACATTTTGACCATGACATCAAAACTAGGCATGCGACGGCTCCATCGTCATGATTTTTCATAACCATCATCTTAGTAACCATGAACATGACCAGTGACCTCCCTGGCCAACCCGTGGCCACCGGAATGTGCCCTGGAGGAACCTGTTTCGAAGACATTTTGACCATGACACCAAAACTAGGCATGCGACGGCTCTATCGTCACGATTTTTCATAACCATCATCTTAGTAACCATGAACTTGACCAGTGACCTCCCTGGCTAACCCGTGGCCACCGGAATGTGCCCTGGAGGAACCTGTGTCGAGGACATTTTGACCATGACACCAAAACTAGGCTTGTGACGGCTCTATCTTCATGATTTTCCATATCCATTATTTTAGTAACCATGAAAATGACCAGTGACCTCCCTGGCTAACCCGTGGCCACCGGAATGTGCCCTGGAGGAACCTGTTTCGAGGACATTTTGACCATGACACCAAAACAAGGCATGCGACGGTTCTGTTTTCACGATTTGTAACCTTTGTAACCGAAAAAAAAACTGCGAGTGACCTCTGGTTAACCCGTGGCTACCAGCCATGCAAGGGCTCTATCTCCATGATCTTCATCTTCTTTTTTGTGTAACGTCCATACTGGGGCAAAGCCTGAAACTCAGCTTAATGTTCTATGAGCACTTCCACAGTTATTAACTGAGAGCTTCCTTTGCATATGATCATTTTGCATGTGTATAGCGTGTGGCAGGCACAAAGATACTCTATAACGAAGAAAGCTAAGAAAAAATCCATTACAATAGTTCCAGTACCGACCGCGAATCAAACCTGGCACCATCAGCATGCATATACTGAATAATCACGCCTTCACAACTGTGGATATAGGGTATCGGGATGCTTCGTTGGCATAGTCCCCTCGTTCGGCCTATCTCAAAATAAACCAAAAACTCAAACAAACACGCATAACTGGATATCGGAGAAGCTGTGCGCCAAACAACAGTAACATTTCGTTTCAATTTTAGCCCTTTGGAGCATTAAAATTGAATGAAAATGTCACTTTGTTTAGCTTTTGTAGACGCCATGATTCTTCGGCTTAGTGGGTAGTCTATACACATGATAATAAATGGCATGATTCTGGAACATTTCGAATTGACTTTTCAATAACTGAACATTTAATGTGACGGTCAAAGACGCTATTTTGAACTTGTGTATTTGTTTTTAACGAATAATAACTATTTTACAAATTGTATGTGGGCCGAATATTGAGGACATTTTTTTTCACTATGTACCCAAATCTTGGCCCATCAGTAAAGTGACGTCAAAAATACCGATAAAAAAACGTCAACAACATTTCTTGCGTAAGAACCAGAAAGAACGAATAGGAAAAAGATTTTGTGTGCGGTGGCTGTAAAAATATAACACAATAATAGGGTTGGGATGTTTTCCTTACTAAACTTAAAAAGAACTTTAGTTTAAATGATTTGTTTAGAGTTTTTTTTTGAAAATTTTGCTCCGAAAATGTACTTTAAAAGTAAGACTGGTGAACAAACAGAGATAATACTTCAGCAGAAATATTGAAAAAATGAGATATTAGTGGTTCTAGTGCATGGAAAGCAATAGGCCAACGTTGTATCCACTAATAGGCCAATTTTTGTACCATAGACCAACGTTGCATACCATCGCATCGAATCTTTTCAACTTAATTAAGTAAATTCTTGAATATTTACGTTAGTTCACTTCCAATTGCTGAAACATGCATTGCCTAGAGTGTGTAATAGGGTCAACATTTTATTTCTAGTGCTATTAATTCATGAGTTATGGTCAAAATTGTCAAGGCGGCTTGCAAATTAGGCCAAGGAATGGTACATATACCCTAGTAGTTTTCTATCGTCATGATGTTTCATGTACATCATCTTTGTAACTGTGAACAGTGCCAGTCATCTCTCTGGTTAACCTCTGGCCACTGGAATTTGCCCTGAAGAAACCTGTTCCGAATACATTTTGCCCATGGCTCCTCATGTTTTTTCACCTTCGTTATTAAAATAGGACCAGTGACCTATCTGTCACACTCGTGGCCACTGGGGGTAACGGTTACCAAGACAATGAATATAAAAATTATGAAGATAGAGCCGTCCTCTAACATGTTCCTGTGGCCACGGGTTTATGCTAGGTATCGCTCAAGTAATTTTCGTTCAGTTCATTACTTTTTCTTTACCGGAACGGTCAAGAACTTCAACACAGAGAGCTTCTCATTCCGTACTGGAGTCAAGAAGAATCAAAAGCTTCCTCATTTCTCGAGCGATTCCTTACCTGAATTTTCCACGCATCGAGATGGGCCAAAAAATCTTGCAAACTGCGTACTTCTTATAATTCAAGGACGCTGCACAGTGGTTCTACCATAGGTCTAAACCTTTGACCACAATCAACTGTGATATCAATGTGGTAACATTAAGTTTATTGATTTTTTTTTTCTAATTTCAGTCGTTTACATTCATCACTCTACCATCCAACATGTATTTAGTTGATTGTGTTCAATTATTATATGGTTGAAAACGATGTAAATGTTAAATTAAGATGCTACTTTATCATCTTATTTGAATAAGTGTGACTGGTTTCTGATTTTTTAAAAAATGTTTCCCCTTACGATCTCTTCGGACGTTTTTTTTTTTATAAATCTTCCCTGTAATATTTGATGATTTACTGACGAATTCAGTAGTATTTTTTATACATTACATTTCACTATTCTTAAGCAGCTGTGAGTACCGTGGATCGCCCAAACTAATATTAGTATGCATTCATAACTCGATATAACGTAACAACATTTTTATGTTCGTTACGATATATCAAAGTTACGTTATATCGAAGCCAAAAAAGATCCCCCCCAAATTATGTTATTCACTCAACAATGAGTTTTAACCTTGTTTAAATGTTTTTTTTCATTGTTGTATTTTATATACCTATCTTCAAAAGTCAACTTTATAGTATACCTTTTTATATCTAACTATTTGAACCAATATCGCATAAAACAAGATTATTTTTCATTTTTACATACCGAACTGCTCAAGCGTCAAACGTTACCTGTTCATATGATTAAAAGTAACAAATCCCCTAGCAGGTAGCGTTGGAGTGTACATCATTTCATTTTCAGCAGTGGAAAATTCAAAGTTTCCTATACGATAATGCCTCCTAGAATTCCTCTTGAGATTCCTCCAAAATTCATTCGGGAATTCACCCAGGAATCTCTTAATGAAATACCTTCTGTGATTTATCCTGAAATTCTCGAAGGAGTTCCTCTAGAGTTTTTTTTTTCAAGGATTCAAACTCCTCCATTTATTCCTACTGGCTTTAATCTGCTAGGATTCCTCTAAAAAGGGCTTTGAAATAGGACACAATTGGTAAAGTACTAGAATTGTAGTAATGAGCTGAATTTGTGTATGGTGAGAAGGTCAATTCTTCGTTTCTGCAATGAAATGGTGCAAAAAGCGTGCAGTATAATTATTCCTTGCCTAATTTGATGCTGTTTGAGCAAAACTATGGATAACTATGTTATTTATGTTGCAAGAAATGGAGAAAACGACAACACTGTTGCCCAAATTTTTGCTCAAACAGCATCAAATTAGGTAAGGAATAATAGTACCCTCGCTTTTTGCACCATTTCATTGCAGAAACGAAGGATTGAACTTCTCACCATACAAAAATTCAGCTCATTACTACAAATCTAGTACTTCACCGATCTGTCCTATTACTCCAAAAGTTCTCGATATGATTCCTCCAGGAATTTCCCCTGTGGCTTCTCTAGGATTCCCCATGGAATTTTTTTGCAAGGATTCATCCTGCTATTCCCTTTAAAATTTCTACTGGGATTCTCCCAGTCATACCTGCAATGCTCTAATACCTTCCTGCTCAATAAGTATTTGCTGAGATTCACCCAGTAATTCCTGCTGGTACTTATTCTGCACAATTTTGAACTCTTTTCTAAATTTTTTTTCAGGGATTTCATCGGTAATTCTTCCGAAAACTCAGGATAAAAACCACCACTCAGGCAAAAACCACCAGTAATTTCTTCAGAGACCCATTCAAAGATTGCTGGTTCCAGGAAACCCTGTTGAATTACTCCAGGGATGCCTCATTGATTGATTTGTCTTTGTTAAAGAGACTTTCAGCCCTTGGTAAGAGGGATGCCTCATTTTCTTTCAAAGCATTTCTTTTAATGATTCCTTAAGGAATTTCCCCTTTTTCATAGATTTTCGCTGTGATTCCTCTAAAAGCTTGCTTTGAATCCCTTCAGAAATTCCCTCTGGTACTTCACGTGGCATTTCTACATAAATTCTTCATGTGATTATTCCATGAATTCCTTTAGGAAGAATAGAATACTTTTGAAATATTTCCACCGAAATAATGCATCTGTGGGATTCACATCACAAAATTTCGCCAGAAATTTATCAAGAAATTTATCTAGGGATTTATCAGAGAATTTCTTGAGCGATTTTCTGCAGGGTTCTTCTAAGACTAGGCGGACTTGCCCCGGCGTTATAACTCGCAGTATCACATGAAACCGAATATGCTTCCACTGCTGTCCACTGTCATGTCTTTTGGAGTTGGAAGGCTATGTTTCAGTAGGAATGATATGTCAAGAATAAGTACAGTAGACGTTCGGTCGGTGCAAACGGTTTAACTGCAATGCTTTTTACCTGTAAGTCCGGTAAGTTCAACAAATTTGGAGTTATCGCACCGCCAAACGTCAAAATGATGTGCCATGTTTGCCCTAATAGGCTGGAGGAATTGAATGAATGTGGATGAATTAAACGAAGACAAAAATCAGGATCTTCATATAACGAAATGCAAAAGTAACTGATGCTGTGAATAAGTTCCTCTGGCCTATGAACAGTCGCATGGAATTCACGTTCATTTTACGTCAATTGATGGCTTTATGACATCTGTCAGGCGTTGCAGTTACTCAATTTCATTCGATAAGTGAAACGTAAACATGTTGCAGTTAGCAGTTAAACAAAATTACTGACACCGAACACTGTCATATAATTGCGAAAGTGTTCGTATATCGCTAAACTGGTTAGTAGACTTGGTTCCAGGAGGAGCGTAATATCGTAAAGACTATTCCGTGAATCACGTTTATTATTCAAATAGCAAAACATTGGAACCATAAAAAAGTTACGTTATATCGAGGTAAAAGTTTCGTTATACTGAGTTACGTAAGGGAACGTCCATAAATTACGTCACGCAAAAATCGACCATTTTCAACCCCCCCTCCCCCCTATGTCACACTTTTTGTATAGGTCCTCTGAAGTTTTTGTATGGGTCGTCACACTTTGCTGAGCCCCCCTCCCCCCTTAAAGCGTGACGTAATTAATGGACGCTCCCTAATGTCGAGGCTACGTTATACCGCCCAGTTAACCATATATCGCATAAGGATGTGCACATGATATCGCAAATCCATACATCAAAAATCAAAATCGCATAAATTGATTAATCTTGTTGCAGAATTGTCAAAATTTATTGTAAATGAATCAACAGTGCGATTGAGTTAAGACATCTCGCACTGTTATTACTACAAGTTGTACATACAGCTATTTAGATTCACATCCAGTTGTATTCACTGGCAGATCTCATATCTTGTCAGAAAATCATTGGCCGTAATCGCAAGGACTTAGAGTACACTTTCCTCTACGCTGGTATCAAGCGATGAGTATTGACCAATTCACGAAAATAAAAGGGACTAAATATGTTGATCCTCACGAAAACTAAACTGTATTATTTTGCACTACTCATGCCACTCAACCGTATGCAACAATTTCAAACACCTCGCTTCATTTCACTGGTCGTACACTACATATTCCCAAAAAACACTTCCCAATAAACCGATGCGTAAGAATGCTGAAATCCTTCGAAATAATCGTATTCTTGATTGATGTGGGTGGTACAAAACGTTTTTTCGTGCTAGTCCCGTTTTTTCAAACCCATATCGGTTCACCACGGGGGGACGTCTTGGCAGGATGCTTTGGATTTATGCGTTGCGCCTTCCGCAACCGTAGGAATCATACCGATTTTTATGTAGGAACTTGATATTTACCTTCATGAGTTTCAGATCCACATCGCGCTCCTCGGGGAAATGTTCCAGTGTACGGATTCGTTATTTTTCACTGCAGCTGACAAACAACGCACTGCATATTCTATAATTTAAGTTACACCACCGAATTTACACTAAAGAACGGACACTTAGCAAATTTGTTGCTATCACGACGACGACGACGACGACGACGACGTTTTTATTGTTTAGTTAATCAAACTCGCTTCAAGTTGTATAAAATGACAGACCATGAATCGTACATATGGATGTAATGTATATCAGGTTACAAACGCATTAAACAGAATCGCAATGACTTAGGAAGAATTGCGACCCAAGTAACACACTGGGGCAGGATTGAAAATACACGGAAAAAACCTCTAGCTCGTCGAGATGTCGAGATACGTACTTGGTGTCTTCAGAGAAAATATTTCTATGAACAAGGTCGATATTCTGAATGGTAGCATATTTTTCTTACGTTATTCGCATAAAAGTCCTATAAGTCATTTTGGCCATCTTTCATTTTAGCGGTATGGTGTCTTCGGCAAAATTGTTCGGCTATTTATGCTAAAAAAGTTTGCCGAAGACGTCAAATTTCCAAAGCCTACTGTTCTTGAGATATTAGTCGTTTTATAAAATACCTACCTAAAATCGAGTTTTTTCATTAAATTACCTTTGTAAACAAATTTAATGTCCGTTTTCGAGTTATAATAATGAAAAATACTAAAATAAAACATATGTAAAATAAATTAGTTGGAAAAAACAAAATATGCATTGATTTTTCATAGAAAGTTCCTGAAAATCACGCAAAATGTATATAGGACGTTCTTGCAGTCGGGCAAGTTCGGGCAAGTTTTTTCATCGGCGATCACCTAAAAAATACATAAGCTTCCATGTAAATTTTTTTCACCGACATGATATTTGATGATTTTTTTTAAATAGCGTTCAAAGTTTACTGTTTTGTGTGAATTAGTACCACATTTTTGCACATATTTTACCATGTTGTATGTTGCCAAGTGAACCATGAGAAGTATAAATGCAATCTAGTTACAGGTTTAGTCATATTTAAGCTCCAAACAAATTGTAAAACACAAAAATGTCCTAAACACGCCATTCAGCCTTGGTTTTATCATTATCTTATATAATTTTATTTAATAGGAATATTTTTTGTGTGTTCAATGATCTAAAAACTCACTTTTATTGGCGTTTCGGACATTTTTGTGTTTTACAATTTGTTTGGAGCTTAAATATGACTAAACCTGTAACTAGATTGCATTTATACTTCTCATGGTTCACTTGGCAACATACAACATGGTAAAATATGTGCAAAAATGTTGTACTAATTCACACAAAACAGTAAACTTTGAACGCTATTTAAAAAAAATTATCAAATATCATGTCGGTGAAAAAAATTTACATAAAAGCTTATGTATTTTTTGAGTGATCGCCGATGAAAAAACTTGCCCGAACTTGCCCGACTGCAAGAACGTCCTATATACATTTTGCGTGATTTTCAGGAACTTTATATGAAAAATCAATGCATATTTTGTTTTTTTTCAACTAATTTATTTTACATATGTTTTATTTTAGTATTTTTCATTATTATAACTCGAAAACGGACATTAAATTTGCTTACAAAGGTAATTTAATGAAAAAACTCGATTTTAGGTAGGTATTTTATAAAACGACTAATATCTCAAGAACAGTAGGCTTTGGAAATTTGACGTCTTCGGCAAACTTTTTTAGCATAACTAGCCGATCAACTTTGCCGAAGACACCATACCGCTAAAATGAAAGATGGCTAAAATGACTTATAGGACTTTTATGCGAATAACGTAAGAAAAATATGCTACCATTCAGAATATCGACCTTGTTCATAGAAATATTTTCTCTGAAGACATCAAGTGCGTATCTCGACATCTCGACGAGCTAGAGGTTTTTTCCGTGTATTTTCAATCCTGCCCCAGTGTGTAACGCTTGAGAGCTGACATGGAAACGCACTAAGGTCAAGTATCACGGATTTCAAGCTTTTTATTTATGTTGGTTAAAATTCTCTCTCTACGTAGCAAAGATTAGTTAGCACAGTGGTAAGACATCTGAAGTCTTTTTTTACTCTTTTCTTCGATAATTTCGAACATCGTATTATCAACTAAAAGAAATCGAGATAAGTCGTCACAGGTATCTATATGGCCTCCACTTTGGTACGTATATAGCTGTTTAGTGCACTCTATGCGATTGAGTTGGATCGCATATGGTGATGTATAGCACAAATTATATACACCAAAATGTTTACTGGGCGAGGTATGACTGTATACAAATCAGTTGGTAACCAAGTTCACAAAACAAAAAATTTCGGCTCCGTGAAGCAAAAAAACAACTATTTTTTATTTCTTTCTATTCGAAAATTACAAAACTAGATTGGACATATTTTTATACAATACAAAAACGCTTTTGGGAGGCAAATATGTATCAAATTAACGGATTCACCATGCTATAAGCGAAATTATAAGCATGACCGCCTCATACAGAGTTATTGCACACCTTGGAACCTCGCTAAATGTTGCACACTCCATGCTTTTCTTATGAGGTGTGCAACAATTGGCGAGTTTTTAAGGTGTGTAACAATTGGCGATTTATCCTAGATGATGGATATGGAAAATCATGAAGCTAGAGCCGTCGCATGCCTAGTTTTGGCGTCAAAGCCAAAATGTCCACGAAACAGGTTCCTCCAGGGCACATTCCGGTGGCCACGGGTTAGCCAGGGAGGTGACTGGTCATTTTCATGGTTATTAAGATGATGGATATGAAAAAATCATGAAGATAGAGCCGTCGCATGCCTAGTTTCGGTGTCATGGTCAAAATGTCCTCGAAACAGGTTCCTCCAGGGCACATTACAGTGGCCACGGGTTGGTTAGGGAGGTCACTGGTAATTTTCATGGTTACTAAGATGATGGATATGAAAAATCATGAAGATAGAGCCGTCGCATGCCTAGTTTTGGTGTCATGGTCAAAATGTCTTCGAAACAGGTTCCTCCAGGGCACATTCCGGAGGCCACGGGTTAGCAAGGGAGGTCACTGGTCATTTTCATGGTTACTAAGAAGATGGATATGAAAAATCATGAAGATAGAGCCGTCGCATGCCTAGTTTTGGTGTCATGGTCAAAATGTCCTCGAAACAGGTTCCTCCAGGGCACATTCCGGTGGCCACGGGTTAGCCAGGGAGGCCACTGGTCATTTTCATGATTACTAAGATGAGGGATATGAAAAATCATGAAGATAGAGCCGTCGCATGCCTAGTTTTGGTGTCATGGTCAAAATGTCCTCGAAACAGGTTCCTCCAGGGCACATTCCGGTGGCCACGGGTTAGCCAGGGAGGCCACTGGTCATTTCCATGATTACTAAGATGATGGATATGAAAAATCATGAAGATAGAGCCGTCGCATGCCTAGTTTTGGTGTCATGGTCAAAATGTCCTCGAAACAGGTTCCTCCAGGGCACATTCCGGTGGCCACGGGTTGGCCAGGGAGGTCACTGGTCATTTTCATGGTTACCAAAATAATGGATATGGAAAATCATGAAGATAGAGCCGTCGCATGCCTAAATTTAATGCCATAACTGAAATGTCCACGAAACAGGTTCCCGCGAGGGCCATTCCGACACCCGGGGCAGGACCAGATCGTGTTGACCGGTTCCACATGTCCTCTATCAGACGCGCATTATCCAGTTGGACATTTTTGCTGAAGACACCAACATTGTATCTAGTAAAGCATGTAAACCATAATTGAAAGCGTATGCCGTGTACTGAGTACACGACGCGACCGCTCGTGTAACTTTTTTTGATGCGACTGATGGTGGGTTAATTGTAGCGATTCAAAGCAAAATAAACAATGACTTCTGAAAGATGACTAAAATATCAATTTTTCAATGATTTTTAAAAAATGTAAGTGTGCTGCAAAATACACCAAGATTTATTTTGAGATATACAAAACAGTCCTAAATATCATCCATAAATATAAACATTTTGATTTTCCACGAAACAAAAATTACAAAAATGATCAAACTATACCCCGTATAAAGGCGGGATTGGGTATTAGAGGGTTAAGCATATGGTTCTCATTTGCATCCTACGAAGAACACGGGATTGAAGCGCTGTTTGTTTTGTTTCTTATTTTTGTACCTTTTGTTAGAAGTGAGCTGAGCACACAAAAAAAAACGAAAAAGAACGGAATCAATCAGTGCCGTAATCGCTTGTTTTTGAAAAGGATGAATTTGGGAGCGTGAGATTACTTATGACACTTACACCCTAATTATTTTATCAAGCGTAATGCGTTTGCTGAGAGATTTCATGAGCATCTTTTAAAACATTTCACCATTAGGGCAACTGATTTTAATATTCATATGAGATTCCACCTACATACTTCATCGAAAGTTTTATTTTTAAGAAAAATCCCGCAATATTGTACATGCTCATGCTGCTTGCTTTAATCATACTAAATATAATAAATATATTAGTGAATTAAAATAATATACCTGTAGTCCGCCATCTTGACAACTCATAAAGACCGTGGATGGATAGTTTTTCAACTTTTATCTGATAAATCTTTCAGTTTGGGTTGAAAAGTCCCAAAAAAATGACCACGTGGTTTATGGACAGCCCCATATTATTCCTCAAAACGCAAGATTGTTGCAAGAGTGAACTACTATTTGAAATATACGATCTTGGTCGACTACTGCGATTATTGTTTTCTGTTGCCATGGCAACATGTAGACTGATAAACAAGAGAATGACCTAAAAGCGAACATTTAAATCATTGGTTTATAATAATCAATGTAACTTTGTTATTTCAAGAGCTACAATTTTGGTGTCTTCGAAAACTTTTCATATTTTTGCCTGTTCTACAACTTTGTCGAGGACGCCGAAGCTCTAGGATGTAAAATAAAGAAATTAGCACCGCAGCGCCACCTATGTGGCGGGTTTACGAACTAAACTCCAAGCGCAATTTGAGGCGCAGATAAAACCCAACAACTTTGCCGAAGACACCAACTTGATAGGACGTAACCCCAATGTGCTAGAGGTTTTGTCTTGCTAATCTCTGTTCCTGGCCCAGTGTGGCATTGTATGTGCCGCGTGTATGGGTTTGGATGCCTTCTACATTTGACCACTTCCGGCGGAACTCCCGGAACCATATCCGGGTCACTACTGGTTTTCTCAAATTTTTCTCATCTGAGATTTTTTTTTTCTTGGTCACCCATTTGACTACTTCGTACGGGACACCCGGAACCGGTTCCGGCATACTGCCGGTTGTCCTAAATATGATCTTAAACTATTTTCTTAAACGATTCATCAGGTTACCTTAAGAGCCGCGATTTGATATGTCGCATGCATGGATTTGGTTAATTTTTATATACTTCCGGCGGACCGCTTCCGGAACACTACTGGCAGTTTCTTATGTGGTCGGAGCCTATTTTCTTGCTAATCGTTCATCAGGTTATCGAAAAAGCTGTGATTGAGTGCGTCACATGCATGGGTTTGGTTCACTTTGTAACTTAGCAAGAGCCGTGTTACTCTCAGCAAGGATGAAACCCCTGTCTTCAAGCCTCAGGGTCGGCAAGACGCTCGTGACACTCCGCGGAAAGAAAACACTTTTAGGTCGACTAAGGAAACTCCCTCTATATTTGTGGTCTAGCTACACTTTTATTCCACTTCCTCTTGACGTCCTACTTTCCTACCACTTTCCTCTAGCTTTCTCCCACCTAGCTTTTTGGCGTCCGCCCTTAACACTGGACGACGCCTCCCACGTTCTTAAGAACTAGTCCTACCTTATACACGCTACTTTTCTTCACTGCTTCTGGGGCCCCGCGCACTACACGCCTTCGCTGCCGCTCCTTTCGCCTGTCCACTGGCTCCTTCTCTCCTTCCTGGGCCAGGGGGCGGGCAATTCTTCTCCTTTCCTCTCTCTTTCGTTTGCTGCAGCCTCTCGTGGACCTTCCTTCTGTCCCGTGCGCCCCTCGAGTGTGTTGACGGACTCGAGGCTTCAGTGTTCCGTAGATTCACTGGAAAAAGCATGGGTTTCGTTGACGCACTTGATTGTCGTATCGGGTACAGGGTTGATGCGGACACACTACTAATCAGCAGGTAGGGTCTACGCTGCGGTGTGGTTCCTAACGATACCGCAAAGTTCGGTTTTAAAATAAAAACCGTGAGGTCCTGTGGGCACAATGGGAGAATCGCGATGGCGGGCTAAGCACTATACGGATGGGCTAGGTTCGGGGCTATTGGGCAATAGATTACCTGGAAATCCTGTATTCCTTCTCACTTCCTTTTCCACAATGCTTCTTTGCTTCTCAGAATCCTTTTCTGCTCCTTAACTTTGGATAACTTTCTCCTTATAACTTTTCTAAATACCGTAATCCGGGGTCAAATTGGGCTGCAAAACGGTGAGTCGATAAGGAGAGCGTCCAATATAGCTCTGGTCCTCACAAGTTCCTACCTCATGCTTCCACGGGTCAAGCGATGACAAAGACCGCCAGCTAAGAGTTGTGTGCTTAGCTGGTAGCGCAGCCTGGGCACTGTTGTCCTTCTGACATCAGCTAGATTGAGGAGGTACGATCCGAGTGTCTGTTCACCAAGGAGGTGCGGCTCAAACAGCGTCTGTTCTGGCATCCAGCGGCTGAGTAAGAAACGCTGCACCACGCCCAGCTAGATCCAAGGTGGTAGCCCCATCAGCGTGGTCGTCCCAGTGTTGGTTGGGACGTTAAACAGAACTGGCACGATGGCCCTCCGGCGAGACAGGAGTGTTGGCGTAGGCCCAATAAGCCACCCGTAAAAATCCCCATTGCGAATAACATAGGAGAAAATACGACTCGATACAATCGGCAAAGACCCACGCGACGAAATAAGGACTACGATTGGAAACTTGGAACATGGAATTGCAAGTCACTAGGTTTCGCAGGATGTGACAGGATAATCTACGACGAACTACATCCCCGCAACTTCGACATCGTGGCGTTGCAGGAACTTTGTTGGACTGGACAGAAAGTGTGGAAAAGCGGGCATCGAGCGGCTACTTTCTACCAAAGCTGTGGCACCACCAATGAACTGGGAACAGGATTTATAGTGTTGGGCAAGATGCGACAACGTGTGATCGGGTGGCAGCCGATCAACGCAAGGATGTGCATGTTGAGAGTTAAGGGCCGTTTCTTCAACTACAGCATCATCAACGTCCACTGCCCACACGAAGGGAGACCCGATGACGAGAAAGAAGCGTTCTACGCGCAGTTAGAGCAAACATACGATGGGTGCTCGCCGCGTGACGTGAAAATCGTTGTCGGCGACATGAACGCGCAGGTAGGAAGGGAGGAAATGTACAGACCGGTAATCGGGCGAAACAGCCTGCACGCCGTATCGAATGATAACGGCCAGCGATGCGTAAACTTTGCAGCCTCCCGTGGTATGGTAGTCCGAAGCACCTTCTTCCCCCGCAAAGATATCCACAAAGCCACCTGGAGATCACCCGACCATCAAACAGAAAACCAAATCGACCACGTTCTAATCGACGGTAAATTTTTCACGGATATAACCAACGTCCGCACATACCGCAGTGCGAATATAGATTCGGATCACTACTTAGTCGCTGTATGCATGCGCTCAAAACTTTCGACAGTTATCACCACGCGTCGAAGTCGAACGCCGCGGCTCAACATCGAGCAACTTCGTAACGTAGAAGTGGCTCAAGACTACGCGCAGCAGTTAGCAGTGGCCCTACCAACGGAAGAGCAGCTTGGCGCAGCTACACTTGAAGATGGCTGGAGGGACATCCGATCCGCCATAGGTAGTACCTCGGCTACAGCACTAGGCTTTGCGACTCCGAATCACAGAAACGACTGGTACGACGGCGAATGTGAACAGTTGAAAAACGAGAAGAATGCAGCATGGGCGAGAATGCTGCAACACCGTACGAGAGCGAATGAGGCACGTTACAAACAGGCGCGGAACAGGCAGAACTCAGTCTTCTGGATGAAGAAGCGCCAGCAGGAAGAACGAGATCGCGAAGCGATGGAAGAGCTGTACCGCGCTAAGGACACACGAAAGTTCTACGAGAAGCTGAACCGCTCGCGCAGAGGCTTTGTGCCACAAGCCGACATGTGCCGAGATAATCACGGGAATATTCTCACGAGCGAGCGTGAGGTGGTCGAGAGGTGGCGGCAGCATTACGATGAGCACCTCAATGGCGACGTTGCAAGTACCGAAGGTGGCGTGGTAACAGATCTAGGAGTATGTGCACAGGACGAAAGACTTCCGGCCCCTGACCTTCAAGAGATTGAGGAGGAGGTTGGCCGGTTGAAAAACAACAAAGCCGCTGGAGCAGATCAACTACCAAGCGAGCTTCTAAAATACGGTGGAGAAGCACTGGTGAGAGCACTACACTGGGTCATTACCAAGATTTGGGAGGAGGAAGTATTACCGGAGGAATGGATGGAAGGTATCGTGTGTCCCATCTACAAAAAGGGCGACAAGTTGGATTGCGCGAATTACCGCGCGATCACACTACTGAGCGCTGCCTACAAGATACTCTCTCAAATCTTATGCCGCCGTCTATCACCGATTGCAAGAGAGTTCGTGGGGCAATATCAGGCTGGATTTATGGGTGAACGCGCTACAACGGACCAGATGTTCGCCATCCGCCAGGTGTTGCAGAAATGCCGCGAATACAACGTGCCCACACATCACTTGTTCATCGATTTCAAATCGGCGTATGATACAATCGATCGAGAACAGCTATGGCAGATTATGCACGAATACGGATTCCCGGATAAACTGATACGGTTGATCAAGGCGACGATGGATCGAGTGATGTGCGTAGTTCGAGTATCAGGGACACTCTCGAGTCCCTTCGAATCTCGCAGAGGGCTATGGCAAGGTGATGGTCTTTCGTGCTTGCTGTTCAACATTGCTTTGGAGGGTGTAATAAGAAGAGCGGGGATAAACACGAGTGGGACGATTTTCACGAAATCCGTTCAGCTGCTTGGTTTCGCCGATGATATTGATATTATTGCTCGTAAATTTGAGACGATGGCGGAAACGTACATCCGACTAAAGAGTGAAGCCAGGCGAATCGGACTAGTCATTAATGTGTCGAAGACAAAGTACATGATGGCAAAGGGCTCCAGGGAGGAATTACCGCGCCCGCCGCCCCGAATTTATATCGACGGTGATGAAATCGAGGCGGTTGAAGAATTCGTGTACTTGGGCTCACTGGTGACCGCCGACAACGACACCAGCAGAGAAATTCAGAGGCGCATTGTGGCAGGAAATCGTTCTTACTTTGGACTCCGCAGAACTCTACGATCGAATAAAGTTCGCCGTAACACGAAGTTAACCATCTACAAAACGCTGATTAGACCGGTCGTCCTCTATGGGCACGAAACATGGACCCTACGTGCAGAGGACCAACGCGCCCTTGGAGTTTTCGAACGGAAGGTGTTGCGTACCATCTACGGCGGAGTGCAGATGGAAGACGGGACTTGGAGAAGGCGAATGAACCACGAGCTGCATCAGCTGCTGAGAGAACCAACCATCGTCCATACCGCGAAAATCGGGAGGCTACGGTGGGCGGGTCACGTCATCAGGATGTCGGATAGCAACCCGACTAAAATGGTTCTCGAGAGTCATCCGACCGGTACAAGACGACGTGGAGCGCAGCGAGCTAGGTGGGTCGACCAAGTGGAGGACGATCTGCGGACCCTACGCAGAGTGCGGAACTGGAGACAAGCAACCATGGACCGAGTGGAATGGAGGCGGCTACTATGTACAGCAGAGGCCACCCCGGCCTTAGCCTGACCGGTAAGGTAAGTAAGGGGTCAAATTGATCACTTTAAAACAACTTTTGTGGATAACATTAGTGAAATTCCAAATATTGCCAAAAGAATTTCTGTAAAACCAGTACCCAGTGGATCTCCATGGAACCACGTGACAGAATTTTGTTCAACAAATTTAAACTTTAAGTTAAATAACTCCAAATATCATTAAATTGTAAATGCCACTTTGGGGCGAAATTGATCAGTGTACAATTAAGCATCGGTTGGAAAGGAAAATTTCCTTGTCCGCTTAATTTTGCCCTTCTAAAACCGAAAAACGCGTTTAAAATATTACAACTAGTGAATTTATAACTTTAAATGCAAAATTAAATTTTGAAATTTGCCCTTAACCTTCCGTAACTCGCGCAGTTGACTACCTGCGTCAGCACCACGCCAACGCTGAGTACAAAAAGCGAGATTTTTTCAGCGTGTTGTACAAAATACAACATCGCGATCGTTCGAGGGTTAAACGCCTCCAGGTAGGCAATTTCATTTGAAATAAGTGATTTCAGTCACAATAAATGACTATTTCAACATAAAATGAACTTTTTTAAACTATTTCATATTCTTATTAGCTACATAACTTTCCGACCAAGGCTCCACAAAAATGTTAAAACATAGAATTTACGGGAAGCCCTATTAACAATCGATTGTTCAGAAGCCATGGTTTCAGATAAATGAGTAATACATTGCAAATTCCTAAAAAAATAAGGCAAAACTAACTTTTTTCTAAAAAAAATAAATTCTACGCTCATCTCTAGACATCTACGAACCAGATAACGTAAAAAGTTTAAGATCATTACGACGCTTAAGAGTTCCTAGTATGGAATTACAATGCAGTACCCGAATGATCAATTTCACCCCGCTGATCAATTTGACCCCGGTTTACGGTACGACTGTTTGCTCTGAAGATCACCAGGCTTATGAGTCTCCGTTCTGCAGATAGTCAACCCCTAACCTTTGGCCATTGACCCGTCGTAAGTGCCGAAGTTCCTCCTCATCATGGCCACCCAGTTCGCCTTCCATGGCCGCCCATTTCGCCACCCCCCATGGCCGCCCATTCGTGCAGTCCTGTGCAGCCTGGTGGTGACTAGCGGAACTACCGTCGTCCTTACATGGGGCAGTGTAGTGACGGCTGCGTGCGTGGGATTTCGAGACGTGACACTTAAACCTAACTACAAACGTTTTCTTTTATACATATATGTACAAAATACGACGAATACTATACGCGACAAATCTCATCAATACTGGACGTTACACTGACACTTGTTACAACTTTTATATTTGACCACTTAGGGCGGGACACCCCAGTTGAAGAGGTAGCTGATTCGGCTAATTATACCAATTTGCTCTTAGCGGATGTAGCGGGTCGGACAGAAGTTCATCCCAGCACAACGTCTGTCGCGCAGATTTCCCTTACAACCCTCTATAGTAAAAATCACACACAAACACTCACACATACATCACCTCAATTCGTCGAGCTGATTCGATTGGTAGAGTGACTCGACCCTCCGTGCTTTCTATCAAAAAGTCATTTTTGGAGTGAACATATAGCCTTTCCAGTTCATTTGGTGTACGAGAAAGGCAAAAACTGTTCCTATTGTTTCCTTTCCAAACATTCGAAGTCCTTTCTTGGGGCTGTTCGGGCTCGCTTGGAAGTTAACCATCAATGTTAACTTCTTTTCCCGATCAGCCTAGATAGCTGCGAAGTGTCGGTAGCGGTTGTCTCAATTGGCTAAGAATAACACTATCAGGGATCAGGGACCGCCTGATCCTGTGGTCATAGTCAAGGGTGCGATCATTCATTTGCAAAGATTTACATTCATTTGCTATTATCTCAGTTCAGAAGCATGCTATCGAAAAACAATATATGGATGAATTACCCCTTGTAGTTTTATCTGAAAGTTTGCCGAATAACATTGGGGTCGCACACGCATACAAAAGTCGTGAGCGAGCTGTGAAGGCAACTCTCCACGCGGTGAATGTATATTATGGACCGACCGAAAATTGAACCCATCACCCTCTGCATGGTTTTGCTGAATACTCGCGAGTTTACCACTCCGGCTATATGTGTTCTACCTGTGCATCTATCAGTCATTAATGCACTCGTATGGATATTATCTTTCAAACAAGTTATTTGTCAACTTATGTGGTCATCCAAACTTTCGTTTTTTTTTTTCATTTAACCCCATTGTACCCTAAATCTTCAAATTTCATAGGATGCAGAAATAATACTGATTTACTCTTCAATTCACATTATGCATAGAAAAATCAAGGTAAAGCTGTTTTAATTTAAAAGCAATAAAAAAATAAGTTTATAGGGGAGTTTGGTTAAACTAAGCTCTAAAACTATATGCTGCCGCCACACTAAGGGGCGTTTGGCCAATCTAGCTGGCCATAAGTCATTTTTCAAAGTCGCTCGTATTGTGAAAATGTGTACTGAATATGACACATGGATAGTTGTGGAATAATGCCCTATACTCGAATATCCATCCAACAAACCTATAGGGGAGACTGAGGAGACTTGATCCCTGGGGAGACTTGTTCCCCCCATATTTTCTCGGAGTCAAAAACAGTTTTCTTCTAACATATTTTTTCCAAAACAACATCTGCACAGACGACAATGTTTTGGCTACAATTGATTTTAATTGTGTATTGCATTATTTTTTAATGGCTGATGGTTTGTTTTCAGTCCTTCAGAAATCTTTTAGGCAATTCCGAAAAATCTCAATAACTTTGTGAAAATTGAACCAAATCGTGTCAAAACTTCACAGCACATAGTATAAATAAAATACTATCGAACGTATTTATCCAAATAAGGTTGTTATATAAATATGTCAATTAATGTAGCTTAGTGTATGCAACAGTGACATGGGGAGACTTGATCCCTCGAGGATTACACACACATTATACATGTGAAAAATAAAATTCTATTTGGAAGCCTCTATTTACTCGGAATTCTAGTATATTCAATGATAGAACATGTCAGATAATTATTATTTTATTACACATCATTAAAAGGGGGATCAAGTCTCCCCATTTTCAAAATACGGCATATCCTTAACAATTTAAGGAAATCTTATAATTTCAAATACACCATATTCATCAAAAATGTAAGAAAACTTGAAAAGAAAATGAACAGGAAGCTTCTGGAGTTATTTTCCCTTTAAATTAAACATGTGCTCAAAAGGGGATCAATTGTGACCCATTTTTAAAAAATACATCATAAGACATGCCTCCATAAAAACTCAGTTTTGAAAACTTTAACAATAATTTAAAGTCCTTCTGTTGTGGATAAACTTGCAATAGCTGTTTACCTGCCATTCTGTACGAAAAATAGATCTAGTTTTGTGATTTTTCTTAATGTTACAGGCAAATTAAGAAAAAGGGATCAAGTCTCCTCAGTCTCCCCTACAAAGTATGCTTTAGGTCAAAGCTAGGGTTGAGGAATTTTACAATTTTTGAGTAAAGTTTGTCTCTGGTTGTTTGAATATGTTTTCAGTTTTTTAACCGCAAAGTCAGTTTCAATAGGCAAAATATACCACAATTGTTGCAACGAGGTGATAAAACCATTCATGTTTTCAAAATTTGTATAGTTTCTTACTTTGGGGCTCCCTCATGTGAAAACAAGCAAAAAAACATCTGCAGTTTTTGATTGCTGGCGATTGCTGGGTCGAGACTTCCTATAACACAAGCATCCTTTTTGAGCTTAATAGAAAATCTAGCTGCGTAAAAGTGCGTACTTTTGAGTAATCAACGTTTTTCTGAATGAAATCCATTGCAGAATTGTAATTTCAGGGTCATTGCATACTTTAAGGCGTATTACAGTCTTTGGGGATAGCCGTCTGATTTTTCAAATTTAGTTCAATTTCATCAGAACCCATTCAGTTAAGCGTTTGAAGGGCCTATTTTGATTCTATTTTGTTTGATTTACCAAAAATAAATGTCAATTAATTGAAAAATTTGTTTAAAATGGGATTGCACAACAGGTTGAAACTGTTAACAAAGGAAAACACATCTACGAATTTAACTTTTGGCTTAGAAACTCTAAGTTAACTTCTTTTCCATCGAAATAATTTTGAGATGGAGTTCTTTACTTATAATTTTTGATCCTCGTATACATTTTGCTGAACTGATCGTTGAAATGATAGTTATTACGTAAAGTATGCAATGCTTCACGAGTCATCAAAGTAATCGTAATATAAGGTGACATTGATCATACCTATCAATTTTTACCAACGACCATTGCATAAAAGTGAAAGTTACACGTTTCATATTATTAAAACAAGTATTGGTTTACTCAGTACATATTGAACTAAGAATCAGTACATATTGAACAAGAATCTATCATTATTTTTTTGTGTTTTTCAATGAGAAATGTCTTCAATAAACAATGTTCGTTTATGTAAAAAATACCCTGACAAGTAAAATGCAGCTTCCCTAAATTCGAATTTGTTGTCAAAATTCTTACATGTGATGTACTTTTGGAGTTATTCGATAAATAAATTTCTCTAAACCGTGATATACGCCTAAAGGTAGGCAATTTCATTAAAAAGTGTAAGACTTCCTTTAATATATCAATTATTTAATTGAAAAGGGCATTTGTAACTGTGTGAATCATGCAAATTGCATTCAAATATCGTTTATGTAGTGTTTCAATGCTAATTGCGAATTAGATATGTGAAAATCCCCTGAAAATAATATTTTGACTAGCTAGATTGGCCAAACGCCCCTTAGTGCGCCACCTCCCGTCTATGAGGCTATGCGCAAACAACATTTAGGATATTTTTAGCAATGGCTCATCGTTTGTAAATGTTTGGAATCGGTTGTATTGGGATGAGAACTACTCATATTTGTATGCGTGAAAACTCAAATATTACCAATACCGCAAAACGGGGTATCATTGATCAGCGGGGTAACATTGATCGGCTTGACCGACCTCATGAAATGTTCAAACACTCATTTTACATTGAATCAGTTTCTGCTATCGAATGGTATATCGTAATCTGCTATCATTTAGCTATTAAATGACTTGCAATTTATGAAAATTGAATTTCATAAACATTGAAATAAATCGAATTTGCCATAACTGTGTTTTTTAACGCAATGAGATACATTGTCAAACATTCATGCTTGGCGTGAATATTAGATACAATATGAGAATAGAAATCACTGTATTACTTCAATATAATATCCTACAGTTGGATTGAATAAACAAAACTTTAATGGAAACGTTATTTTTCCATAAAATATAGGTACGATTTATTAAAAGTAGCCTATGAATTCCATAAGCTGTTGCCTACCTTTAGGCGTTATTCGCGGTTTGGAGGATTTTAATTCTAAAATAGCTCAAAAAGTACATAACTTGTAAGAATTTGGACAACATATTCAAAATCAGCGACCCCGAATTTAGTAAGTAAGGATATTTTCAACACAAACGAACATTGATCACTAACATGATCCACTGACATGTTACCCCAAATCAACAAAATCAAAAATTAGATTAAAAAGCCTATTAAAACATGTTTTCAAGTTTTACAATACTTTTTCGAGTAGCTTACACATACTCAGAGGGCCAGTACTTGGTGATCGCGCCAGATTGCATTGGTGATCGCGATGTTTAATCAGTTTAAGCAGTTTACGTTAAGTGAATCCCCCTAATAATAAAAATAAAAAAATGAATTTTGACCTTAAAAATATACCATTGCCTAATTGACCCCACAATTCCAACTTTTTAATGACTTTTTGTATGTGGAGGAGTTGGGGCGATGGTATCCCAGCGAAAAAATCATTAAAATCATAACAAGAGTCGTAAAATAGCAGAAATTCTCAAATTTGAGGGGGAACTGGGGTGAAACGGGCCCTTTAACTCGCTTCAGAGTAGTTGCCCGTACATGAACCATCCACCAACCCATTCTTGAGAAAATTTGCTTTCAAATAAGCCATCGATGGTCATTGGTGACATAGGGTCTAAGGAAAGTTATTAACTTTTTTCCACCTTTTGGCTTGATTTTGCCCAATGTGCAATGGTGCAGTGGACCGAGATAATGATGCGTTTCTCCGAGATAATCAGTAGCCCTTCCTAAGTCTCAAATTTGAGGCTGAATAAGGGCGGGATTATTCGAATGTTGTAAATTATTGCGGAGATTCCACCCGTTTAGACTCCTGCGCGAAAATTAGTTGCGTGGGCCCACAGATATAAAACCAGACCGCGTCCTGGTGAATATTTTACGCTGTGTTGTTAGGTACACATTTTATGATAGTTTTGCATTGTAAACAAACATTTATAACGCATCTAGGGGGATTAGGGGCATAATGGACACCCGGGGCGAAATGAACACCCCTGTTTTTGCTGAGACCGTTGATTTTTATGTAAAACTTTTAATGCATAAGTAAGTGTAAAGGAACAAGACATTGTTCTATTTTTCAAAAGTACCATTTATATTCCTTCAAAATAACTAAATTATCATTGAAATTGAAATATGTTTTTCATATGGTGGATTTCTTATAATTTCGAAGCAGCGGCAAATAAGGTATTACGAGTGTTTGAGAGTGTCCACCATTAAACAAGTGAATTGTTAGCTTATCTACATGTATACACAGATTTAGCAATGGATGAAGTATTATATTTTTGATCAGAACTTACCCAAAATAGCAATTTCAATGTTGTAGTCGATTCGGGGCGAAATGAACATTACTTAATAGAATAGCCTTGATCTGTCTATCTGTCCTTCTGTCTGTAATGCTTGCATGCAAGTTGGTAAAATTTGCAAACAAGTACTTGGTACTGAGATGATGACCAAGGGTAGAGGGTTAGGGTAGAGGGTAGGGTAGAGAGTAGGGTAGAGGGTTAGGGTAGAGGGTAAGGTAAAGGGTTAGGGTAGAGGGTTAGAGTAAAGGGTGATGGTAATGTGGGGTAGAGGGTTAGGGTAGAGGGTAAGGAAAGGGGTTAGGGTAGGGTGCAGGGTGTTTGGAACAGAAGGTCGAAGGACAAAAGGTCGAATGGACAAAAGGTCGAATGGACAAAAGGTCGAATGGACAAAAGGTCGAATGGACAAAAGGTCGAATGGACAAAAGCTCGAATGGACAAAAGCTCGAATGGACAAAAGGTCGAATGGGACAAAAGGTCGAATGGGACAAAAGGTCGAATGGGACAAAAGGTCGAATGGGACAAAAGGTCGAATGGGACAAAAGGTCGAATGGGACAAAAGGTCGAATGGGACAAAAGGTCGAATGGGACAAAAGGTCGAATGGGACAAAAGGTCGAATGGGACAAAAGGTCGAATGGGACAAAAGGTCGAATGGGACAAAAGGTCGAATGGGACAAAAGGTCGAATGGGACAAAAGGTCGAATGGGACAAAAGGTCGAATGGGACAAAAGGTCGAATGGGACAAAAGGTCGAATGGGACAAAAGGTCGAATGGGACAAAAGGTCGAATGGGACAAAAGGTCGAATGGGACAAAAGGTCGAATGGGACAAAAGGTCGAATGGGACAAAAGGTCGAATGGGACAAAAGGTCGAATGGGACAAAAGGTCGAATGGGACAAAAGGTCGAATGGGACAAAAGGTCGAATGGGACAAAAGGTCGAATGGGACAAAAGGTCGAATGGGACAAAAGGTCGAATGGGACAAAAGGTCGAATGGGACAAAAGGTCGAATGGGACAAAAGGTCGAATGGGACAAAAGGTCGAATGGGACAAAAGGTCGAATGGGACAAAAGGTCGAATGGGACAAAAGGTCGAATGGGACAAAAGGTCGAATGGGACAAAAGGTCGAATGGGACAAAAGGTCGAATGGGACAAAAGGTCGAATGGGACAAAAGGTCGAATGGGACAAAAGGTCGAATGGGACAAAAGGTCGAATGGGACAAAAGGTCGAATGGGACAAAAGGTCGAATGGGACAAAAGGTCGAATGGGACAAAAGGTCGAATGGGACAAAAGGTCGAATGGGACAAAAGGTCGAATGGGACAAAAGGTCGAATGGGACAAAAGGTCGAATGAGACAAAGGTCGAATGGGACAGAAGGTCGAATGGGACAAAAGGTCGAATGGGACAAAAGGTCGAATGGGACAAAAGGTCGAATGGGACAAAAGGTCGAATGGGACAAAAGGTCGAATGGGACAAAAGGTCGAATGGGACAAAAGGTCGAATGGGACAAAAGGTCGAATGAGACAAAGGTCGAATGGGACAAAAGGCCAAATGGGACAAAAAGTCGAATGGGACAAAAGGTCGAATGGGACAAAAGGTCGAATGGGACAAAAGGTCGAATGGGACAAAAGGTCAAATGGGACAAAAGGTCGAATGGAACAAATGGTCGAATGGGACAATAGGTCGAATGAGACAAAGGTCGAATGGGACAAAAGGCCAAATGGGACAAAAAGTCGAATGGACAAAAGGTCGAATGGGACAAAAGGTCGAATGGGACAAAAGGTCGAATGGGACAAAAGGTCGAATGGGACAAAAGGTCGAATGGGACAAAAGGTCAAATGGGACAAAACGTCGAATGGGACAAAAGGTCGAATGGACAAAAGGTCGAATGGGACAAAAGGTCAAATGGGACAAAACGTCGAATGGGACAAAAGGTCGAATGGACAAAAGGTCGAATGGGACAAAACTTCTAATGGACAAAAGGTCGAATGGGACAAAAGGTTGAATGGGACAAGAGGTCAAATGGGACAAAAGGTCGAATGGGACAAAAGGTCGAATGGGACAAAAGGTCGAATGGACAAAAGGTCGAATGGGACAAAAGGTCGAATGGGACAAAAGGTCAAATGGGAAAAAACGTCGAATGGGACAAAAGGTCGAATGGACAAAAGGTCGAATTGGACAAAAGGTCGAATGGGACAAAACTTCTAATAGACAAAAGGTCGAATGGGACAAAAAGTCGAATGGGACAAAAGGTCAAATGGGACAAAACGTCGAATGGGACAAAAGGCCAAAATGGGACAAAAGGTCGAATGGGACAAAAGGTCAAATTGGACAAAAGGTCGAATGAGACAAAAGGTCGAATGGACAAAAGGTCGAATGGACAAAAGGTCGAATGGACAAAAGGTCGAATGGACAAAAGGTCGAATGGACAAAAAGTCGAATGGACAAAAGGTCGAATGGACAAAAGGTCGAATGGACAAAAGGTCGAATGGACAAAAGGTCGAATGGACAAAAGGTCGAATGGACAAAAGGTCGAATGGACAAAAGGTCGAATGGACAAAAGGTCGAATGGACAAAAGGTCGAATGGACAAAAGTTCGAATGGACAAAAGGTCGAATTGGACAAAAGGTCGAATGGGACAAAACTTTTAATAGACAAAAGGTCGAATGGGACAAAAGGTCGAATGGGACAAAATGTCGAATGGGACAAAAGGTCAAATGGGACAAAACGTCGAATGGGACAAAAGGCCAAAATGGGACAAAAGGTCGAATGGGACAAAAGGTCAAATTGGACAAAAGGTCGAATGAGACAAAAGGTCGAATGGGACAAAAGGCCAAATGGGACAAAAAGTCGAATGGACAAGAGGTCGAATGAGACAAAAGGTCGAATGGGACAAAAGGTCGAATGGGACAAAATGTCGAATGGGACAAAAGGTCGAATAGGACAAAAGGTCGAATGGGACAAACGGTCGAATGGGACAAAAGGTCGAATGGGACAAAAGGTCGAATGGGACAAAAGGTCGAATGGGACAAAAGGTCGAATGGGACAAAAGGTCGAATGGGACAAAAGGTCGAATGGGACAAAAGGTCGAATGGGACAAAAGGTCGAATGGGACAAAAGGTCGAATGGGACAAAAGGTCGAATGGGACAAAAGGTCGAATGGGACAAAAGGTCGAATGGGACAAAAGGTCGAATGGGACAAAAGGTCGAATGGACAAAAGGTCAAATGGACAAAAGGTAGAATGGACAAAAGGTCGATTGGACAAAAGGTCGAATGGACAAAAGTGTTAGAGTAGAGGGTAGAGTAGAAGGTGAGGGTAGAATGTAGGGTGGAGGGTAGAGTAGAGGGTAGGGTGGAGAGTTGAGTAGGGGGTTAGGGTAGAGGGTAGGGTTGATGGTAGAGTAGAGGGTTAGGGTAGAGGGTAGGTTATTGGGTAGGGTGGGGGTAGGATAGAGGATTAGTGTAGAGTGGGGGGTAGAATAGATAGAGTTGCGGTAGAGGGTTTGGGAACAGGGTGTAATAGACGGTTAGGGTAGAGGGTAGGATAGTAGGTAGGGTAGATGGTAGGATAGAGGGTTAGGACAGAAGGTAGGGTAGAGGATGGGGTAGATGGTAGGCTAGAGGATTAGGGTAGAAAGAAGGGATGAGAGGGAGATGAGAGATGAGATGAGAGATAAGATAAGAGATGAGATGAGAGATAAAATAAGAGATGAGATGAGAGATGAGCCAAGAGACGAGATGAGAGACGAGAGATGCGAGATGAGAGATGCAAGATGAGATAAGAGATAAGATGAGAGATGAGATGAGAGATGAGATGAGAGATGAGACGAGAGATGAGATGAGAGATGAGATGAGAGATGAGATAAGAGATGAGATGAGAGATAAGATGAGAGATTAGATGAGAGATGAAGAGATGAGATAAGAGATTAGATGAGAGATATGATGAGTTACGAGATGAGAGATGAGATGAAAGATGCGATGACAGATGACATAAGAGATGAGCCGAGAGACGAGATGCGAGATTAGAGATGCAAGATGAAATGAGAGATGAGATGAGATCAGAGATAAGATCTGGTTTAGGAAAATTCCGTACAAAAATATGTTCAAATATATATTCACTCACTTCCATAGTTGCGAGAAATTTATTTGGTTTGCGGATAAAAAGATTATCAATACTTTAATTTTTAGATGTTTGATCATAAGAACCTTGGTAAGGGCCACCCAATTTTCAGAAGTTCTTATTAAGCGTTGTTTAAATTACAAGGAAACGGCACATTTGATTGTTAGTGGGCTTTGTTTTCGTGTGATTTTCGATGACAATCGTTCAGTCGTATTGCGAGTGCTATGAAGTTATATTTCGCTCTAGATAGGAAAACTATGTCGGAATGAAAATTATTCGCTGTTCACAGCTGGCGGGACACATGCGGCGAAGCCGCATAAAGAGGATTGAGGAAACAAGGCGGCAGCAGGCCGCCGAAGTTTCTGATATCCGACGCGCCGTATTTGCGTCGATTCGGTTCTAGGCAAACCACAAATCCAAGATTTTGCTCGGTATAATGCAAACAGAGATGTTATCCTTATTTTTAGTCCGACGAGCGTTAGCGAGTTCGGACAGCAAGCGATTTCTTGGTCTATTGCACACATAGTTTATACCTTCTCTTCAGTCTTTTTTTATTACAGATAATCGTTTTTTAGGATAATTGCAGAAATGTTTAAAACAATTTTCTCATTGTTTTGCAATCAGTGTTAATTGAGATTTATTTATTTTTAAAATGTGTATATTGTTCTTTATATTGTTTCATATATTGCCATCATCCGTTCCGTAAATCCAACAATTTACCACGCAGTTCTACGGATGGGATCAGTCGTAGATAGTCTTATCCAAAAAAGCATATAAAACACCAATTCGAAAAGCAGGCTCAATTCCAATGGAAGCAGTATGTAAAGAATGAAAAGAATTCAAGGTAATATTCTTGAAACAAAAAATGGATGAAAAGAAAAAAAAAACAAACTGCTGACGGGCGCCGTGGCGCCTGCAAACAAACTAGTCATATATATAAAATCCCAGCGTTGTCTGTCTGTCTGTCCGTAACGCTTTGAAATGTTTCGTTGAAATGTTTCCCAATAGTTGTATCAAATTTCTAAAAGGTACGAGAACATTCTGGATGTTTTTTGACTTTCCAGAAATAAAGAAGAACCTTCTGGAATGTTCTGGAACATCAATATTCTAAAAATTCTAAGAACTTTCTGGAAGTTCCAGAAAATAAGTAACGTTCTGGAATGCTCTAAAATATGGAACTTCTTAAATTTTCGAGAATCCCCTTGAAGTTTCTGGACGCTTCAGAAAGAAGAATAAGAAGAAGAACCTTCGGCAGCATTATGGAACATCTTTTTTTTTCGGCGTAACGTCCCAGGTATCAGGTATCAGAAGGCCGGCTCCAGAGGCACGTTATCCTCCATTTGGAACATTTGTGCCATCGCCATACATAGGGAGAATGGGACAAGGGATGGGAATTGGGAAAGGGAAAGGTGATGAAATAGGAAGGGGTGCCCTAGAAGAGGGAATGAACGCATAAGCGCAACGAGAGCTCATAGCTCATACCACAACGGGGTTAATCAGTGCCCTAAAAAGGACACTGTCAAACGCATAAGCGTAAAAAGAGCCTATAGCTCATTGGAGGTAGCTTGCGACGTCATGCGATTTTCAATATGACATAGAAAGGCACGTCATCAAAGGCATGCTCAATATTCAAGAAATCACCCAAGCAAAAACTACGTTTGAGCGAGTGCTTTCTTGAAAACGTATACAACTTTGTGTAAAAGAGTCACTGTGGACATCCCAAAATTTTTGGGAGACATGTGAGTTCACATGAACAGGCATGTTAGCCAGACGAACATCACAGATGTGATAATCGACAATGCGTTTTGAGCATTTCAGAAAGAACGACGCCCAAGCAACACACATGTTATAATAGAGTTACGACAGCGCAAGTTTTGGTTGTATAGAAGTATATTTTACGTAATTCTAACATTGTGTTGAAATAACGTAAAATAAACTTCTATACAACCAAAACTTGCGCTGTCGTAACTTTATTATAACATGTGTGTTACTTGGGCGTAACCAGATAAATCTGGAATTTATTCCTTCTTTTTACAACGCACGCACCCTTTCGGGAAAAAACTACAGAGCAATTTCACGCCATGAAAATACCCAATAGAAAACTACAAGAGTTCAAAACATGTTTGAAAAACTCAAATCCCTCTGGAGAAAAATAGGACAGAGCCCCATTTGTTCCAGGAGATTTGAAGTAAGCAGAGCTTTTAAGTGCCAACTAAATCGATTCTATAGCTACAATCCTCGGGGTAGAAACTAAAGATTCGTAGCTATACAAAAGACTGGTTTATCCGAAGATATTTAGAACTTGAACAAGTCCGAGTTCCATTCAGGAATACCTCTTTCGGTCCGCACAGACCGCAGAGGACAAGCTTCTTTCAAAGCAGTAGCTATGGTATACCACAATGAAGGGCGTTGTAATAACAAAACCATAATGAAACTCTCTTGGAGTAGCAATGGAAGCGAGTTATCCATAAAATGTGTACGCAACCTATTATTACAGGTTCCCTAGCTTGTTGAGCAGGGACACCTGAATACGCAAAGTTTGCGAAGGAACACTCCAAAGTCCAAAAAGGTCAAATGGAGAGTCCTCATCTGACACATGCCAATCAGTCAACTCATGACAAATTCTGCTCATGCAGATATGGGTTAGGTGCAATTCTATGTTAAGTTAACCATGAACTGTACTACCTAAGTATTCCATCATAGTGAAGCATCTCAAACCAATGTTTGAGCTACTTCAGATGCCAATATCAGCGAAAAAATGCTGAAAACAAGAGCTTGATTGAAGGCATCCATAAGGAAAGGTTGAAACATACTGTTAACGTTATTCTAAAATATAGCATGCTCAAGGCACGACAGTTCATCTATAATGAAAAAAGCAAAGCTGGGTTCACAAGGTAACCTATACAGAAGTTACCCTACGAAATTGAACTTTTTGAAGTAGATCCACTTGGGCTACATACGCTTTTTACGCTGAAAATTGATCTGAGGTTGCCTTGTCGTAGCCACTACCCAAACTAGACAGGATTACACTCTTCACAATCACAGCACAAAAAGGAAACATCAACGACGAACCAAATCGGTGTCAATTGAAAAACGCCAATGGCGAAAACGCATTAAGCGAAACCATATAGGCAGTAATGTAAGCTAATTAACAACATTTGAATAACCCCGCCCTTATTTAGCCTCAAATTTGAGACTTAAGAAGGGCAACTGATTATCTCGGAGAAACGCAAGGTCCACTGCACATTGCTCCGGTTAGCGCAGTAAGGGCGTAATACTGTGGAGGACGCCCTAATTCTCCACAGGCTCCGTTTGTGGTTAGGTTTTTATTAGACCCCCCTAACCATTCATTCTTTGGCACGGTAAGCGTAAAGCCGCATAACACCATGAATTAGGAGTCACCTGTTTAGTGGACTCTTACCACTGGATCAGGCGATCCGTAGTGTTATTCTTAGCCAATTGAGACAACCGCTACCGACACTACACAGCTATCTAGGCTGATCGGGAAAAGAAGTTAACATTGATGGTCAACTTCCAAACGAACCAGAACAGCCGGTAAAAATTTTCGAGAATCCCCTTGAAGTTTCTGGACGCTTCAGAAAGAAGAATAAGAAGAAGAACCTTCGGCAGCATTATGGAACATCTGTTTTTTTCGGCGTAACGTCCCAACTGGGACAAACCCTGCTTCTCAGCAGTGTCTATGAGCTCAGTTATTAACTGAGAACTTCGGCTTCTAATAACCACTTCTAAGTTGTTAAACGTTTTAGAAAAGAACCTTCTAAAATGTTCTAGAGAGCATGAAACTTTATTGGGATATTGGGTATATTGGGAAAAGGTTATGGACGTTAGGGAACGAGCAAGGAACCAAAAAAGAACCTTCTAGAATGTTCTGGAAAATAAAAATCCATAAAATTTCCAGAAACCTCCTGAAAGATACTGAACGTTACAAAAGTAAAACAATCACCTGAGACATTCTTAATATCGCACTTCCTCGAATATCGAAAACTTTCTGTGCGTTACTGAACGTTTCAATCAGAGAAAGGAGAAGAACCTTCTGGAATGTTCTGTACGCTTTTCATTCTTAATTTCAAGAACTTTCTGGAAGTTAATGAAAGTCCAAGAAAGAAGTAAAGGGCCTTCTAAAATGTTCTGGAACACCAAAATTTATTAAATTTCGAGACCTTTCTGAATGTTTCAGAAGGAAGAATAATAATCCACGAAAATGTTTTAGATAATCAAAATTCTTAGAACTTTCGAGAAGTTACTGGACAAAAACAAGACAAAAACCTTCTGCAAACTTTTTTAAATTTACGAAAAGTGTCTAGAGAGTTTGTGAACGTTCCAGAAAGAATGAAAAATATCCTTTAAGAAGGTTCTGGAACAACCAAATTCACAAAATGTTTGAGAAATTTCTGGAAGCAACTGAGCATTCCAAATGAAAACAGAAAAAAATCTCTAGAATATTCTGGAACATTAAACTTCCCAGATACTTTCCAGAAGTAACTGAATGTTTCAGAAAGAACAAGAAAACTAACCTTCTGGAATTTTCTGGAACATTTTTTTAATGCCGATTATGTTCGGGGAGTTTGTTAACGTTCAAGAAAAAAAATGTCAAATGGACCTTTTGAAAAGTTCTGGAAAGTCAGAATTCATTAAATTTTGAGAACTCTCTGGAGATTACTAAACGTTCAAGAGAGAAGCATTCTGGAGAGAGATTCTGGAATGTTCTAGAAAACAGTTTCATTGAAGAAGTGTAACTGGAATTTTAAAAACAATCTTTTTCTAGATAACGTGGCTAGCCACGTCGGGTCAGCTAGTGAATTATGAATGGATGTACGCGAGTTGCATACTGTAAGGCGTTTTAGAGAGTTTGGAAAAAATCAATCCGATTATTTTAGCCTAAAATTTATTTAATTAACTTTGATGTTATGTGAACTCGTCTAAGATGGATTATTATATCTGTGGTATTGATCTCCGTAGGCAAATTACTTAACTGGTTGATATTATCAAAGATACAGCATGAAATATGCAGGGGTGTCCATTATGCCCCGATAGGTGTCCATTTCGCCCCGTACCTTTCCTGCCAGGCCCAAAAAACACTCGGTTTACAATTCATTATTTCTTCACAATAATGACATTCTACCTGCTGTAAATGATTGAAATACGTAGGAAATAAGTTAAAGTTGTAAGCCAACTGATAATATGTTAAGTTTTTGTCTGTTATATAGGCCTAACATACTCATTTGCTTAGGGTGTCCATTATGCCCCTAATTCCCCTACGTTGAAAATAAGCCTAATAGTTTATTTGCGTCGGAATCTATAAATCTTCACAACGGGCAATAGCTTACATTACTACCTACAATCCCGATCAAAAGTTTGGGGTCACCCCCTCAAAAACATGTCATTTTTTTAGGCCCATATCTTCGCCAATTTGCGTCCGATTTCAAAAACCTACGTCTCATTCAAAAGATAATGAGTCAAAGAAACTTTGAACATGATTTAAAAGAAACTTTTTCAAAAAAATTGTATGTAAACTTAACCCAAAGTTGCCAAATTTTCTAAAAAATGAATATAAACTTACGGCAGTGTCGCTGGAAATTGGGTCGACCAAATTTTAAGATGAGAGCGGTAATATAACCCGTTTTCTATTAGCTTTCAACTGCTTTTTACAGAACTTAGCTAAAAAATCTATAAAAACAGTTATTTATGTAACGAGTTGCAAAAAGTTGATTTTTTCAGCACGAGTAAAAATCAAGTTTTGCAACGAGTTCCATACAAAATGTTATGCAATGATTTTTTTTCATGTCATCGACCAAAAGTTTGGGGTCACCCCTCAAAATGATGTATCGGCCAAATGATGTATTGGAGTCACTATCGTCAAACATGGAAGAGTGATTTGTTGATATCTTATTTGAAACAAAATGAATGATACTTACTGCATAGACATTGAACCACACATAGGGTAATTCATGTATTTTGGACAGACTGGGGACAACTTTGAAAAAGTCATCCCCTAGCTTCCTTAGAATGCAATTGATTATTTTGCAAAGTTACCAATACGCTTATAATATGATTGTACTTTGCGTTCCTGGTGACAAAAACCTTATCGAATTATTTTAAGCTGAGAAAATCGCAAATTCCGATCGCCTGTAAGAATTGCATTTTGGACACCGAATACCGTGATTTCGGGTGTAATTGATCAGTGGGGTGAAATTGATTGACGAGAGGTTCATTTTTATTTGTTAAAAATAACGCTTTAAACACTAAACAATTTGTGGAAAATGGTCATCACCTTGCTCAAGGGTTATTGAATAATGAGTTCACATGTTTTACAGCCAATTAGTTACATATTTCGGTATTAAAGTCAATATTTTCCGAAACTGCGTGTTAGGCGATCTTCATAGACACTTCCAAACTTTTGTTATCGTAGCTGTATCACACATGTAATGAATATTCGAATTAATGTTTATAGCTGCCAAGTATTCGCTAAACCCGATTTCGCCATCAAAAGTTCTATAAATATTGTAATTAATGCATAAAATTGCACTTTTTCGGAAGTACAATATTGATACACATAATTAGTAAGAAAATTGCATACTTTTAGGCGTTTTCTTTCCATATTTTTAAACTTTAACCTTTCAGCACGCGCGCTGTTGTAAAAAGTACAACACTACCAAAAAATCTCACTCGTCGTATTCAGCGCGAGCGCGGTGCAGTTTTGGTTGCTTGATAACGCGCGTGCTGAAGGGTTAAACTTAAATAATTAAAAATTTAGTAAACTTGTAACAGTTATTCATAGCTTTTCGCATTCTAGGATGGTTAATTTAGATGGAAAAATAATTTTCAGCATTTACAAAGGCATTTCACTGACTGATCAATTTCACCCCGAAACTAAAATTTTCGATTTTTTATTTAAAATGATATTTATTATAATAAAATGATTTGCTGTAAAAGTTTTAACCTCGTTGACTGACGAAAACCATGATCGTACTTGTTTTAAAGCATGGAATTTAACCATATCGACAAACATTCCAAAATTTTGACGCAAAAAACTGCGAAAAGTGATCAATTTTACCCGAAATCACGGTACCGTAATCCGGGGTAACATTGATCAGAACTTTCGATCTTTCTTGAATAATTCTCTTGTTAACGCAAATGTTACATGTTTTATATTTTTAAAACAAGTACTGGCTCTCTGATTATGTGATAAGCTACTCAAAAAAGTATTGTAAAACTTTTAAACATGTTTAAATAGGCTTTTTAATCTAATTTTTGATTTTGTTGATTTGGGGTAACATTGATCATGTCAGTGATCAATGTTCGTTTGTGTTGAAAATACCCTTACTTACTGAATTCGAGGACGCTGATTTCGAATATGTTGTCCAAATTCTTACAAGTTATCTACTTTTTGAGTTATTTTAATATTAAAGTCCTCTAAACTGCGTATAACGCCTAAAGGTAGGCAGTGGCTTAAGGAATTGATAGCTTACTTTTAATAAATCATATATTTTATTGCAAAAGAGCATTTTCATAAAAGTTTTGTTGATTAAATCGAACTCTAAGATATCATATTGAAGTAATACAGTGGTTTCGAACCTCATGTTGCTTCCAGTATTCATGCCAAGCATGAATGTCATTGCGCTACAAAACACAGTTATGGAACAATCGATTTATTTCAATGTTTATGAAATTCAATTTTCAAGAATTACATGTCATTTAATAGCATAATAACAGCAGATTACGATATACCATTCAATAGCAGTAACTGATTCAATGTAAAATGCTTGTTTGAACATTTCATGAGGTCGGTCAAGCTGATCAATGTTACCCCGCTGATCAATGATACCCCGTATTACGGTATATGTTTTGGACACCCTCTGGTTCTGCTAAACCGAACCAAAGACCATTTTTTGAAAAATTGAGTTTTCTTAACCATTAGATGAAGAATATGATGATCTTCTTTTCGTATAAAAATCCAGTAATTCTGACAGCTCTTCGTGGAGTAAATTCAAAATTTCTGTTTGGCAGAACATACAAAAAATAAAATTGCATCCAACCAGAGTGAACTGTAAACCATTCCATAGAATCAGCGAAATATTTTAGTTTTGGTCCAAATGATAAACATCTCAAGTTTTCCTCATCGCTGTCAGATTTCTAACTTCTAACCGACTCATAGTAGCAATCTGTGAGAGAATTTAACACGTAATCAAAAATACGGGTGTTGGAGGATCGATTTGTATTTCGATGGCGTTGATCGCCATTTTTCCAAATCATAGTCAGCCAGACCGAACCAAATCCACTGCATTTAAAAATCAATTTATTCTCAACAATACAAAGATGAACTGGCTTTGAATACATGCGTTATGTTGATACACCTCATACTGATTATTTAACCCAGGAGCCGTCATTGAACAACAATGCTAATAAAAATAATAAAGCTTGAAAAAAATCAAACACTTGGTTCGCTTTGGCTGATCGAAAAATGGTGTTTTCACGAAAACCATGCTAGAGAAGAATGTTTAGAACTTGATTCAGACTTAACAACTAACCTTCAGCTAAGTAAAATGACCTAGAGGTAACGTGCTTGGTTATCACTTAAAGAGCCCAAGTTCGAATCTCTTTAATATTTTCGATTTTTTTTTGTCTTAGTTCACTTTGGCAGATCATTTTCATGGTTTTCTTCGACCAGTATAAATTTGAAGTACACAAATTGCTCCATTTTCACATCTCAGGACCTCAGGACATGCAAGGACATCATTTGACATAATCACTCTTGTTCTGTGCCTGCACATGCACCGCCTATAAAAAAACATAGATGGGAAGGGCTGAGCTGGGAGGGCTTCCGCCGTTTACATTTCACACTATTTTGAGACCTTTGTGCTACCATACTACGCGTCCTCTCTGATTCATGTAAAGGATTGTGAGTGATATCGATTACAACTTCATAGACACTGAAAAATCGAGATTTTTTATCACATTCCGACTGGTTTTCTCTGAAACAAAGAAACACAGTCAGCTACACTGAACTATAAACCATATTCCAATGTTTTTGTTCAGCCAGAGTGAACTGAGTGCAAAGTACCGTGATTTCGGGTGAAATTGATCAGTGGGGTGAAATTGATCGACGAGAGGTCCATTTTTATTTGTTAAAAATAACGCTTTAAACTTTAAACAATTTGTAGAAAATGGCCATCACATTGCTCAAGGGTTATTGAATGATGAGTTCACATGTTTTACAGCCAATTAGTTACGTATTTCGGTAATAAAGTCAATATTTTCCGAAACTGCGTGTTAGGCGATCTTCATAGACACTTCCAATCTTTTATTACCGTAGTTTTATCACACATGTAATGAATATTCGAATGAATGTTTACAGCTGTCAAGTGTTCGCTAAACCCGATTTCGTCATCAAAAGTTCTATAAATATTATAATTTATGCATAAAATTGCACTTTTTCGGAAGTACAATATTGATACACATAATTAGTAAGTAAATTGCATACTTTTAGGCTTTTTCTTTCGATTTATTAAACTTTAAACTTAAATTATTAAAAATTTAGTAAACTTGTAACAGTTTTGCATAGCTTTTCACATTCTAGGGTGGTTAATTTAGATGGAAAAATAATTTTCCGCATTTACAAAGGCATTTCACTGACTGACCAATTTCACCCCGAAAGTAAATTTTTTTATTTTTTATTTAAAACGATATTTATTATAATAAAATGATTTGCTGTAAAAGTTTCAACCTCGTTGATTGATGAAAACCATGGTCGTACTTGTTTTAAAGCATCGAATTTAACCATATCGACAAACATTCAAAACACAGACGCAAAAAACTGCGAAAAGTGATCAATTTCACCCGAAATCACGGTACTGAGAAATTAAATGGTATTATATCAATGATTTTAAATATTTTACATGTTTTCTTCATCTCTGATGGTTAATAAAGGCTTGTAAGTTACATGTGTGCGAAAAAGTTTCAAATAATCTTAGCTGTTGTTTATTTCTGAGTGGTTGAACTTGAAGCTTAATTATCTCGGAATAAACTTTTTGGCGCTTAGTTCGGTTTAGCAGAACCCCGGCCATATAATTTGGACAGGGCAATTATTTCAATGTTTAGCCATGAATACTGCTAAATCATGGAAGTAGCATAAATTAACAAATATTTTCTTGAAAGTAATCAAATTTCTCCGCTTAACAGGCATCTATTTTGATAACTATTACAGTTTTTGTTAAAATCGAGGATATATCGCCAGACCACAGAATACGCCTCCAACTATGCAATCGCACTGCATCCCCATGTAGTTCGTCAGATGATTAATATATATTTACAGTAGAAACCATGCAATGTATTTTGGACGCATCCTATTTTAAGCGTTCTAGATGAATGTTAACGAGATAGGCTGCCTCATGCTTCTCTATTGCACATTTTTCATTGCAAAAAGGCTTTTAAATTTCTTACAATTATAAATTCAACCATTTTGAGGTGAATATTGTATGTGACTATAAAGTGTATGTCGTCTTGCATACCTGTGCATTTGAGGGGTTTTAGGGAAATAATTTACATTTTCGATAATTTGGAAGTAAATTCTTAAAGGTCAAGCGTATTTTCAACGTAAGTCATCAGAATAGTGCCTTTTTGATCCAATAATCGATATTGAGAAGTATCTACTTCTATTAGCTCTCCGGAACAAGGCATACATCGCCGTGGTAGTCCAAATTATATACATGTCCGAATTATATTTTTTACCCTATTTATTGAAATTTACATACTAAAACTTAACGAAAAGTTGCCTCATTTTTTGAAGTGTGGTGAAATGTGTTAACTTTTCATAACATTTTTATATACAAAAATCGTTAAATACGTTAAGTTTAAGACATCAAACGTAAATTTAGTTAATTATCTTTGAAATGAGCCAAAACGAATTAAAATTGAACTATGAATGACGAAGATGTCACCAAATCCCTATCGTTTATTTAAAGTTTTAATAAAAAACGAATTATTCATTCATTTGCCCGGGCTGCCGCGCAACCATTTGCTCTACCGGCGGCTGCTGCGCCGGTGACTGCTGCGGCAGTGGCTGCTGCACCGGTGGCTGCCGCAGTGACCTTAGCGGTGGCCGTTGTGGCGGCAGCTGCGACGACCTCAGCGGTGGCCGCTGTGGCGGCTGCCATTGTGGCGGTTGTTTTGGATACCGATTCGAAACTCGTCCGTCCGTCCCTTGGTCCGCCCTCTTCCGCGCCCCGCGCTTGCGGCGGGAATTTACACCTCCGCAGCCTCTACCGCGTCCGCCTCCATTTCCACGGCCGCACATGTCTCCTTCAAAGTAAAAATTCACATTCATTTTCTTCGCCTAAAAAAAAAATTAAATAAAATTTTATCTGTCCGCAGTCCATGCCCTTCGGAAATTAAACTTTTCCATGTTTTACGAAAGTGACCCCAAACTTTTGGCTGATACTGAGGAGTGACCCCAAACTTTTGGTCGATGACATGAAGAGTTAATTTACTTAATATCTTTTTTTTCTAGATTTTTTAGCTAAGTTCTGTAAAAAGCAGTTGAAAGCTAATAGAAAATGGGTTATATTACCGCTCTCATCTTAAAATTTGGTCGACCTAATTTGCCGTAAGTTTATATTCATTTTCTAGAAAATTGGGCAACTTTGGGTTAAGTTTACATACATTTTTTTAGAAAAGTTTCTTTTAAACCATGTTCAAAGTTTCTTTGACTTATTAAAGTTCGATGATCCACGAACTGAACTACTAGATCCCGGCGGCGGCTGCCTTCGGTGGGTTCTGCATCAGTGATGGCCAAATAATATTCAATAGCCGCCGAGAAAAGCCAATAAAATTCAATTATAATATTCAATAGCGTTCTACTAGGATGCCTACTAGGACTTTGTCAAAAATCTCTCAAACGTTTAGTTGTACTCCCAAATACTCTATGAATGTTATCCCGGGTACCAAATGTCCAATCAAAATAAAATTCAATATCGTTCTACAAGGATGTCTAAGCTTTCATTTGCTGCCAAGAGAACTCAAATCGTTTGAAAGACGGCTGAGAATCGTATTCACACACACACAAGCATACACTCACACACACAGCAATTTACAGTTTTTTTTTTCATATTACTTACCTGCAGCCAGGGGCGTACAATTTCGTTTCAATGATACACTTTCATGCAACATTTTGAATGAGTCACTTCAAGTGTTTCATACATTTTTCTAATGACTCGGTCGTTAAAAAAAACTTTTCCACTCATCGTAGCACTCGGTAGTCTCCCACCCGGTCGCATTGCTTGTGCTTCACCCGTCAGAGCATTAGTGTCTCACTGGTGCGCGCTAGTCTCTCAATGGTTACGGGCGCCTGTTAATTGGATTTAAGTGGTCGAATTTGTTATCCTCTTTCATAAAACCTAATTATCATTCTATTGGCGTGCACCACTATTAAAAAATATGGTTTAAATAGTGTTTTTAGCATGTTGAAGTATTTCAATGACTCATAAATGAAACGAAAATCCAAGTGTATCATCCCATGTTTCATACACACTTGTTTCTGTAGCAGCAACGAACGAGTGTGTTGCTGGGTGAGAGATGAAGCATCACAGCAGTCCGTTCGCATGGGAAACGATTTGCTACAGTCGTCGTACGTCATGTTTTCCTTTCGAAATTGCACGACCCTGCCTGCAGCGAGGTGCAGTACTGGAAGAGTTTCTTCATGGGCACAAAAGGGAATTTGCGGATCCAACCCACAGCACACGCGACATATTTTGGTTATGTTCAGCATTTTTTTATCTTAATTACACTTTTCTTTTCTACACTATTGTTTTTTTTTATTTTTAAACTTACAATTTAAACTACACTTTAATGAACTTAAATAACTTTAAAAATTACTTAAATTACTTCAAAAAACGCCTTGACACCGAAATAACTTCAAAAAACGCCTTGAAAACTCGACAATCCGGGAATCGTCGCAAAACGCCGCGTTGCTTCTTGGCAATGAATGAAAAAGAGCGTCGTGGCGTGGCACACAGGCGTAAATGGGCCAAATTCCTGGCCATAAGTCAAAAAATTTTTTTCAGGGTTTTTCAGAGTCAAAATTTTTTAAAGATAAATGAAGTAATGCTTCATCATGTGGCAATCAATAAAATACTTTGGGATGCATATTTTTTAAAGAATAAATGCCGAAATTTGACGATTTTCTCTACTGTTTTTTCATTTGCATCATAACTCATCGGAAGAACTTCAATTATCGAAATATTGACAATTTGAAAAAATAACTGAGTATGTAACACAGTTCTCCTGATAATGGTGTATCATTTAAACAAAAAACTTCACCTGGTTTCATTTATTTTGCTTTCTTACAGAAGAGTTTTCAAAATCATGTTTTTTTTGTCAATTTTGAACCATTTTTAGCATTCAAAAAGTTTTCAGATTCTGCAGCATTCCGCGATCTGGATAAAATTACAATAAAATATAAGGCATATCCTTTGTGAATCGCAAAAGAACGGGTACCAGAAAGTACCAGACGAAAAAATGGATCATTTTGAAATTTACACCTTTTTGACTAGTTTTTAGTTACAATTTATGTTTAATTTTGATATAACAACTTCGTTTCGACTACTTTTTCAATGAACGGCTACTTATTCTCGGTAGATAGATCATAGCAGAATACAAATCTGGTCTTCTATCTCTTAACAAAATGTGTCAAATGGAATTAATTTAGTAAATTTGGGCAGAAATCTCCATATACCGATAAACGCCTAAATGTATGCAATGCAGTAGTAACCTGATGTAGCTAGATCTGTTGTGTTCAAAATTTGTTATGAAAAAAATCAAAAACAACTCAAATAAAAAGCTCACTATTTGTTGCATGTTGATGCACCGTTAAGAAAATATTTTCAGATAATTATTGTTTTTATAGATAAACTCATTGAGTTTTTCACTCAGTACTCCACGAAATTACTTTTATGTATAAAGTTGTGTTAAATAGCCATGTTTTAATAGAAAAATTCAAACTGATATATTCCCCACGGCTTCTATCATCATGTTCAAACTCCTAAAATTTCAATCCACGATTAATTTTTGAGTTTTGATGTGTTTTCCAGGGCACTATAAAAGTTACCCCAAAAATCTAGAAAAAGGTACAACATTTAAACTGAGTTTAAGGGACCGTTCAAAAATAACGGCCCATATTCCCAAAAATTGTGAAGTTTCCCAATTATGATAATCCTTACAACTTTGCTGAAGACATAAACACGTTATCTACACTTATAGAAGAATTGAATTTCTCTCACACTTCTATGAGAAATTCTATGAAACGAGGTGGCCCTTGTTTCCAAACAATATTTTTAAGAAATATAATTATTTTTCAGTTCTCTGTTGTCAAATAAAAATGTTCGACGCTTCAAGCGATTTTTGAAAGTGAAAATAAACGTTGTCCTTGGAGAGGTTATAAGAAATCATTTCTAGCCTTTAAGTGGATTAATATGGCTATTTATAATCCAAAATGCTTCCTCAATATCTAAATTCACTATTTTATCGCTAGTTCATACATAATACACCATAAAAACGTGTTAAAACATTTTGGCCATGAATTGGACCCTGTTACTCCAGTGTGCGTGGCTTGGTTTTATGCTGTTTTTCTCAATGAGCTTGTTCTGACCAATGGTCTATTCTATGGGGTATTTTCATGGCGTTGAATTACTCCATAGTTTTATCCCGAAAGGGTGCGTGCGTTGTATAAAGAAGGAATGAGTTCCTAATTACCTCATTCTTTCTGAAATGCTTGAAACGCATTGTCGATTATCACATCTGTGATGTTCGTCTGGCTGACATGGCTGTTCATGTGAAATCTCATGCCTCCCAATTTGGGATGTTCACAGTGACTCTTTTACACAAAGTTTTCATGAAAGTACTCGCTCAACTGTAGTTTTTGCTTGGGTGATTTCTTGAATATTGAGGATGCTTTCGATGCCGTGCCTTTCAAGGTCATACTGAAAGTCGCATGACGTCACAAGCTACCTCCAATACAGGCTCTCTTTACGCTTATGCGTTTTACAGTGTCCTTTTCAAGGCACTGATTAAACCCGTTGTGGTGCTTATGCGTTCATTCCCTCTTCTAGGGTAGGTACTCCTTCTTATTTCATCACTTTTCCCTTTCCTATTTCCCATCCCTTGTCCCATGCTCCCTCAGGTAAATGATGAAATAGGCTTATATGTACAGGGGGTGGCCAAAATGTTTGGGATAGGCAACTTTTTTTCTCCCACAAAAAAATTCAACATGCTGTAACTTTTCATAGAGTGCATCAAAAAATCTCAAATTTTGACTGTTTGTCAACCTATTATATGTGCATCATTGGTACAAATTTGGGCTTGATTGAATAGTTTTTCACGAAGTTAGAACCGTTCGGGTAAAACACTATTTTTTAGACAACTCATTTTTGAGCTGCCATATCTCGGAAACCAGTGAACCGAATTGAATGAATTTTTTAACGCTTATCAACAATATATTGATACTTAATACAACGTTTTAAAATGTAATATTTTTAAACGGTTAATTAAGTTATACCGGGTTGAAATTTTTACCCATATAGAGGAAAATTAGTCAAATTTACAGTACCACCCAAAAATTACTAAATGTGTTCTTCCTTTAAGCTAAATTGGCTCCAATATATCTGATTGAAGATAACTTGAGAACAGAAGTGGAAAATCTTTGGACATCAACACTAAAATTTATTGACATTGACGTAAAAAAATTACATTTTTTTGAGAAATTCCAAAAAGTGTCTATCCATGATAACTTTTTTCAACGTTCAAAAAGTATCTATGTTTTAATAGTTTGTGAAGCATTTGTATATTGTTAGTGTACGTTCAAAATTTCATTCAATTCGGTTCACTGGTTTCCGAGATATGACAGCTCAAAAATGAGTTGTCTAAAAAATAGTATTTTACCCGAACGGTTCTAACTTCGCGAAAGATTAATCCATCGAGCCCAAATTTGCAGCAATGGTGCACATATAATAGGTTGACAAACAGTCAAAATTTGAGATTTTTTGATGCACTCTATGAAAAGTTACAGCATGTTGAACTTTTTTGTGAGAGAAAAAAAATTGCCTATCCCAAACATATTGGCCATCCCCTGTATGTCGATGGCACAAATGTCCTAAATGGAGGATAACGAGGGGCCGGCCTTCTGATACCTGATACACTTGGTGTACGAGAAAGGCAAAAATGGTACCTATTGTTTCCTTTCCAAACATTCGAAATCCTTTTTTGAAAAAAATCTTCCAGGAATCTCTTGGACGAATTATTGAATGAATTTTTGTTTTAGTTCTAAGACTATCCAACTAAGAAAGGGAGAGTGCTACGTGAATTTCTAGCTAGGTAGATGATTGTTCTAAAACGCTTATCTGCAGTAATTGTTTGAAGTTTAAAACACATGCTTTATAATTATTTATTAGGAATTTAATTTAAAACATCCAACACAACTAGGTAGCAGCATTTGGCATTTGGGCGACATATTTTTACTTGCCTAAATGTATGCTTCAGCTTGAGCACCGCTGTACTAATAAAGTGAAGCACTGTCAAACTACTCATCATTGTAAATGTTGATTAATTCTGTCATCTATCACCTCGCAAAGTGAAAACTGACCAGCTGATCAGAAACATCATGCCAAGTGGCCCATTACGAGCAACATTGTTTCTTCGGAACGGTTTCGATTTCATTCAATCGAACGTTAAAGATTACTTCTCCTCCCTCGGCCCACAGAGAGTAAACACATGTGTACGGAACGGTGAAAGACGTTCAATTGAAACCGCTAATGTTCCCACTGCACAGATTTATCTCGCATCCTCATTCGCGGTCAGTCAGTTGTACGGTCCGAAAGCCATCAATCAATGTATTGCACCAAGGTGCTAATAGCACGCTATCAATTATTACTTCCCTTTTAGCTGACAGAGCTTTGCTCCTTGATACTCGAACCTGGTGATGATCTATCCTTACAACGTGATACAATTTTGCCTTAAGAGAGTAAACATGACATATTACTGAACGCATGACACGCAGATCGTTAAAGTGCTACGGGAGAGATCTATCAAACTTTCAACCAGCTGTCGTGTTATTTAAAATGTGCTAAGCTGTCTGCTCCTTGCCAGTTGTACTTACTCTTCTATAGTAAGAGTAAGTTGTTCACGGAGAAACCAAAAAAACTTTCTTTAAGTACGGTATTATTGGGCATATGCAACATATTTTGCAACTAGGTACCGTGATTTCGGGTGAAATTGATCACTTTTCGCAGTTTTTTGCGTCTGTGTTTTGAATGTTTGTCGATATGGTTAAATTCGATGCTTTAAAACAAGTACGACCATGGTTTTCATCAATCAACGAGGTTGAAACTTTTACAGCAAATCATTTTATTATAATAAATATCGTTTTAAATAAAAAATAAAAAAATTTACTTTCGGGGTGAAATTGGTCAGTCAGTGAAATGCCTTTGTAAATGCGGAAAATTATTTTTCCATCTAAATTAACCACCCTAGAATGTGAAAAGCTATGCAAAACTGTTACAAGTTTACTAAATTTTTAATAATTTAAGTTTAAAGTTTAATAAATCGAAAGAAAAAGCCTAAAAGTATGCAATTTACTTACTAATTATGTGTATCAATATTGTACTTCCGAAAAAGTGCAATTTTATGCATAAATTATAATATTTATAGAACTTTTGATGACGAAATCGGGTTTAGCGAACACTTGACAGCTGTAAACATTCATTCGAATATTCATTACATGTGTGATAAAACTACGGTAATAAAAGATTGGAAGTGTCTATGAAGATCGCCTAACACGCAGTTTCGGAAAATATTGACTTTATTACCGAAATACGTAACTAATTGGCTGTAAAACATGTGAACTCATCATTCAATAACCCTTGAGCAATGTGATGGCCATTTTCTACAAATTGTTTAAAGTTTAAAGCGTTATTTTTAACAAATAAAAATGGACCTCTCGTCGATCAATTTCACCCCACTGATCAATTTCACCCGAAATCACGGTACCTGAGTTACAACACCTTCTACATAACGAGCCAGGATAAAACAAAGAGGAGAAACGTCAAAAATGGAACAGTCGATCAAGTGCCATCCCCACAGTTCCAATCGAGCAGGAGACCTGTCAAAACGACAAGGATTCTCCACTTTGGTATACTAGAGACACTTAACTTCTGCACATATGTACCTCTATGAGCCCTGCTAAATATGTCACAAAAATTAAAACAAGGAATAACAGCCTACTTTGGGCATCAGGTTACAAACTGCGTGCATCAAACCACGAGTAAGTTGCATCTCGTTTTACGATCAGCGAGATACATTGTGGCAGGTTGGATGAATACTAAAAAGCGGCGCCTTCCCAATCAATACAGACATTCACGATGAAAATCACGTGAGGGGAATCAATTGACTGAAAGACCACCACCATCGATTGAATGAGATTTATGACACGCCGTAGAACCAGTTTCTGTGAAACAAATTTGTTGACACACTATTTTCTAACTGGATATCGCGCAGCTTAACGAATCGTCCTAATCACCACCAGCGTGTAAGAAAAGAGAGGTTATCCATTTTGTGCATCAGTGAGAGCTGGTCGGTTCGATTCTGCCGTAAATTGTTATTTATTTGCTGCTTATCTGTGATGTAAATTACCTTCCAATGGTGCGCCACGGCGGTGGAATCTTGGTTGGAGCCGCCCCCTTTAACGCCATCATAGCGGGTCTTGTGCGTACATGCGACCCGACGTCCTGGTGTTCGGTCCAATGAGTAAACCTGCTCAGCGTCTCCGGCGGCATTACTGGAACCCGTAAGGCAGATCCACTCATAGTTGTATGTCAAAAATATGAAGCGTATTATTGCCGCTAATAACAGTTTATCGGTGAGCTTCCGTAGCTTCTGATATTGTTGCTGCTGTTAAAAACTTGTCGCTGATGAGAATAATTTACAAGCTGAAGAAGTAAACGCAGGGCAATATGATTAAATTGAATGTCGGCGTTTTAAATCTGAGCTGTCATGCTGTTAAAGAATTCGCCGTTTTTGAACAGAAGAAAGTTGGTAGCAAGCTTAATGAGTCAAACGAGTGCTTCTACTGAACTCCAAAGAGGCCATTGAGCGCATCCGTCCTAGACAACATTGCCTCGAAATTCTGCCCATACACAAGGTGGCAGTTTGTTTTTGTCGCTCTATAACGTGCTCGTCGGTAACGTACTGATAACGGTTTGGGCGCAGTTTAATTATACTGATCGACAAAATTTTACAAAATTTGCTGTTATGGGATAAGAAAAAAAGAACAGGGTTTTTTTTTCCTTCTAAACCATAGGGGAATAATCTGCAAACAGACACCCTAACAGGAAGGCTAGGACAGTGTGGGGCTGAGGCCGTCTTCTACTACAATAGTAGAAGCCAGGACTACTCTCTCCTCGACCCACTAAACACATTCCTATGATCGCCAAACCCTACGTCTCTCCGGAACCACCAAGAAGATATTGCTTCAGAGAGGAGCTAGTGCATATTGCACCCTCAAGGTTAGCTGCGTAGCCTGCAGCAACGAACATCGATGATTCGCTTTGGAGAGTCCATCACGGTAACATGCTGGCGCTTAGCCAGTTTCCCGAGTGGTCCTCACCACTCCCTTTGTCCTCGGAAGGCGGGCAGGGTCAACCCCGCCCGCGCCCTACTGCTGAGCGGACATCAAGAACTGATGCCCACGTGCAACCCGATCTGACCTGCCCGCAAAGGAAGGGTATCACTACCCTTCAGGCCCTATCAGATGCATCCGTAGGTTGCAGACAGCAGGGTCTCACCTACCCCGACCCTTGCCGGGGACCCCTTTCCAACCAAGGGCTCGGATCCAACCCAGTAGACCGACGCCACGACAGCACCGCTACCGAGACTTCCTCTCCGCGGCCACTTAATCGCTGTAAGGGTCGATCTCGACCGCAGGGCACCGGTATGACCTACGAAGCCGACTTCGAACCCCTGGACCACCTCTTGCACTGCATCTGAAGTAGCCATTCTCCGAGTCCACGCGCCACCTCCTCTGTAGCTCCCAGACGATATGGGTAATAGCCGTTGAAACGGCGTTCCAGCCAAACTCATCCCTACACATCCTCTGGACCAAATTGTCCGAAGATGTGTCCTCCCCGCATGTGGCAAGCATGCGGTCGCGCATTGTGCGAAAACGCGGGCACACGAACAAAACGTGTTCCGCCGTTTCCTCTAAACCATTGCACACTGGGCATTCGGGAGAATCCGCATGCCCGAAACGGTGTAGATACTGTCGGAAGCAACCATGACCTGTAAGGACCTGTGTCAGGTGGAATGTAACTTCCCCATGGCGCCTATTAATCCAACTATCTACCCTCTGTATCAACCTATGGGTCCACCTTCCTTTGGTGGAACTGTCCCACGCGCGCTGCCATTTGACCATAGCAGGGCTGTTACAGGTGGCGCGGATTTTGCGCTTTTCGCGGTTTTTGCGTTTCGCGCGTTTTTGCTAATTTCGGCGCGGATTTTGCGGAAATGGTTTTCAAATGCACTTGCATAACATTTTTAGACAAGAAGCTCTACGCAATCAGAAAAAATAAAGAACATTTTCAAATTGGAGTTGTGATTTTAGTGATTGAGTAAAAATAATTTTAATAGCTTGGAGTGCTAGATAGGTTGCACTGCATTGAACACTCAATTTGTGAAAACAGAGAAGATCCTCTTCTGAATTTCTTAGTCAACCTCTTGAAGTCATTTCTGATTTTGGCTGAAATTTTGGATAGAATTGAAATTTTGGACGGAACTTATAGAGTAATGGGGTTCGAAAAAAACACTGAAGCTTGGCAAGATTTCTGAAATAATTGTTACGGTTTCTTGGTGATTCGAATAGCTGCTTTTTTGTGGAATTTGCAAAAAGCCGTCTACCGGAAATTTTAAATAAACATTTGGTTGAATTTTGTAGTAAAATTTAATAGAATCTCGTGAATAAAATTATTGGTTTTGTTGACTGTGTGTATTAGACCTCTTCATAAAAAATGAAATTTCTCGAATTCTGCCAGTCACCCCCACATCTTAATTCTAATGCTGAAACAATCTTCTGGTCAAATTTTCAGCTAAATTGGTGAAGATTTCGAGGTGCCTCAAGTCAAAAATGTGTTTTTTGGTCATTTTTTACCTTTAAAAAATGCCCATGAAAGCTAGAAGCCATATAAAATATCGCGGCCGCCAGTAAATGAAAGTTTTTTCTATTCCTTACAACTTTTGTGAACATTATGTGCTGATCGGAGAATGTTTTGATCATATTTATTCGATTTTGAGTCATGCAAGTACCCTAAAAAGTTACATTTTTTAACAGTTTTTGTTCTACGAAATTCAAACACACAACTTTTCTAACAAGTACCAAATCATTAAATAATTGCCCACATTTTTCTGAACAATATTGCCATACATCATTTTCTTATCCGATCTACGAAAAAAATCACAAAAATCGAAAAGTAGAAGCTTTCCTGTTTTCTGATATCTGGGGTTGACGCAACTGTTGGCAGACAGAATAATCAAACATAGTAGCTTTGCTTTTTTTGATGATTGTGATGATTGATCATTGATTCAAGTGACAGGTAGGCACAAGCAAACATTGCTTTAACAAAAGTGACGTATAATGTGTCACAGTAGAATGTGAGGATTGGCTCAGATGGTAAGGCTATGGACTGGCAAACCAAAGGTTCAGAGTTTGAGTATCGTCATTTTTATCGTATTTTTTATGAAATTTGAATGCATTTTTTTTTCGACATGTGAAAGTTGGTTATCCTACAATGCAATACGCTAACCTAACGACGGAAAATTTTATGATTCTAATGAGCGGATGTGATCCGCTACCCAGCTACCCAGTAAGGGCCGAATTATGGATTGAGAAATAAATTAGTTAGCGTGTTCGATTTTCAACTACGCAAACATAAAAGTTCTGTCGGAGTGATGCGTACATGCATGCGTTTTCCCTACACCAGCCATCGATTTAAAAAGATTACACGGCCAGGTAAATTGAAATAATGAATTGATTCGTTTATTTTGCATTTTAAGTGCAGGTTGATATTTTCAGTATGAATACTGACGATAAAAATGACGATACTCAAACTCTGAACCTTTGGTTTGCCAGTCCATAGCCTTACCATCTGAGCCAATCCTCACATTCTACTGTGACACATTATACGTCACTTTTGTTAAAGCAATGTTTGCTTGTGCCTACCTGTCACTTGAATCAATGATCAATCATCACAATCATCAAAAAAAGCAAAGCTACTATGTTTGATTATTCTGTCTGCCAACAGTTGCGTCAACCCCAGATATCAGAAAACAGGAAAGCTTCTACTTTTCGATTTTTGTGATTTTTTTCGTAGATCGGATAAGAAAATGATGTATGGCAATATTGTTCAGAAAAATGTGGGCAATTATTTAATGATTTGGTACTTGTTAGAAAAGTTGTGTGTTTGAATTTCGTAGAACAAAAACTGTTAAAAAATGTAACTTTTTAGGGTACTTGCATGACTCAAAATCGAATAAATATGATCAAAACATTCTCCGATCAGCACATAGGGGTATTAGGGGCATAATGGACACCCTAAGCAAATGACTACGTTAGGCCTGTATAACAGAGAAAAACTTAACATATTATCAGTTGGCTTACAACTTTAACTTGTTTCCTACGTATTTCAAACATTTACAGCTTGTAGAATGTCTTTATTGTGAAGAAATAATGAATTGTAAACCGTGTGTTTTTCAGGGCTGGCAGGAAAGGTACGGGGCGAAATGGACACCCATCGGGGCATAATGGACACCCCTGCATATTTTATCCTAATTCTTTGATTACACCAACCAGATAAGTAATTTTCTTACGGAGATCAATACCACAGATATAATACTCCATCTTAGACGAGTTTACATAACATCAAAGTTAATTAATTAAACTTTAGGCTAAAATAATCGGTTTGATTTTTTCCAAACTCTCTAAAACGCCTAACAGTATGCATTGCGCGTACATCCATTCACAATTGCCAGTGTTCATTTCGCCCCGAATCGACTACAAAATTAAAATTGCTTTTATAGGTAAATTTTGATCAAAAATAAAATACTTCATGCATTGCTAAATCTCCGTATACATGTAGAAAAGGTAACAATTTACTGGTTTTTATGGTGGACACACTCCAACACTCGTAATACCTTATTTGCTGCTGCTTCGAAATTATAAGAATTTCACCATATGAAAAACATATTTCAAATTAAATGATATTTTGGTTTTTTTTGGAGCAATATAAATGGTACTTTTGAAAAATAGAACCATGACTTGTTCCTTTACACTAATGCATTAAAAGTTTTACATAAAAGTCAACGGTTTCGGCAAAAACAGGGGTGTCCATTTCGCCCCGGGTGTCCATTATGCCCCTAATCCCCCTAATGTTCACAAAAGTTGTAAGGAATAGAAAAAACTTTCATTTACTGGCGGCCGCGATATTTTATATGGCTTCTAGCCTTCATGGGCATTTTTTAAAGGTAAAAAATGACCAAAAAACACATTTTTGACTTGAGGCACCTCGAAATCTTCACCAATTTAGCTGAAAATTTGACCAGAAGTTTGTTTCAGCATTAGAATTAAGATGTGGGGGTGACTGGCAGAATTTGAGAAATTTCATTTTTTATGAAGAGGTCTAGTGTGTATAGTGAGAAATCAATCTGAAATTTTTGAAATCGCTGAAAATCGATGTCCTGAAGATTTTTATGATTGCATACTTTGAGAATTCTATGAAACAATTGAAAATAACTTTGGTTAGAATTAAATATTATTCATAAGAAATTTCTAACGATTTTTTTAACATGCAGGATTTTCTTGATTCATTGAGTTTCAGAATAACAGAATTTACGAAATTGAATCAGTTACATACTTGTGAAACTTCTGTCGAATTAATTTTTTTTTTGTTAAAAACTAGAATTATCCAAAAAAAACGTAAACTTCACAAAATAAGTTTATATAAAAAATAATCCATGATTTTTTCAAAAAAAAAAAAAAAAATCTGACACTTTTCTTGCAGCTCTCTTGAACGATCTTTTGGGACTTACTACAGATTTTATTTCAGGATTCCTACAAAAATAGTAGTCACCCTGATTGATAAGCAATCATAGAACTATTAATCCAAACATGCTTATTCCAATTTTAAAAAACTAGTCTGTTTGAAACATTTTTAAATTCTTCGTAAAAAACCAGCGCCCCTGATCTTCTTATTTTAAGCTTGATACAAGTGCGCAAGAACAAAATCAAACATGCAGTGTCGTTCGAAGCTTGCTTCTTGAGACTTGTGCGCCTGAAATTCTGATGCACTGTTGAAGCGGGATTTCAAGACGTTTGTCCTTAACATTAGACATGATCTTCATCTTGAGTGCAACAAAAGTCACGAATAGTTGAAAAATTCTGGCTTTTTATGAGTTTGAGACAACAAAATCATATATTTTGCACTGGCGCGGATTTGATGACCTCGGCGCGGATTTCAAAAAGCTTGGCGCGGATTTTGCGGTTTTCAAATCGACACTTTTGTAACAGCCCTGCCATAGAGGCCATCCTGGCAGTCCTGCGTATGCCTCTTGTGCCGCGCATTTCGAAGCACTCCATGTCCTCACTGATAAGAATGCTGATAGGCACCATACCAGTAATAACGCAGAGAGCGTCGTGTGACACGGTACGGTACGCGCTCGCAACCCGCAGGCACATAAGCCTGTAAGTACTTTCCAGCTTCCGTCGGTAGCATTCAGTACTTAACGCGGTGCCCCACGCCGGGCCACCATACCTAAGTATGGACGTAGCAACACTAGCCAGAAGCTTGCGCTTACTGGCGTACATCGCAGAGCTATTGGACATCATCCGGGACAGTGCCGCAATAGCTGTGGAGGCTCTTTTACAGGCATAATCGACGTGGCTACCGAAGGTAAGCTTGTTGTCGATCATCACGCCCAAGTGTTTGACAGAGCGCTTAGACATGATAGTGCACTCTCCTACACTCCGTCTGCTGCGCCGATTGCATGTTGTTAACAACCGTCACCTCTGTCTTGTGGTGAACCAACTCCAGTTTCCTGGACCGCATCCACGCCTCCACAACCTTGATCGAGTGATTGGTAGTCAACTTTACCTCCTCGATCGTTTCACCGTAGACCTCGAGCGTAATATCGTCGGCAAATCCGACAATCACCACTCCAACTGGGTACTCTAGCCTCAACACCTCGTCGTACATGACATTCCATAACACCGGACCCAGGATGGAGCCTTGCGGGACTCCTGAGGTTATGTGAAAGCACTTCCGACCCACCTCCGTGTCGTAAACTAGTACGCGATTCTGAAAGTAGCTTCCGAGAATCTTGTACAAGTACTCCGGTATCCCCAGACGCAAGAGCGCATCGGCAATAGCAGCCCAACTGGCGCTATTGAATGCATTCCTTACATCCAGAGTCACTACCCCGCAGAAGCGAATTCCCCTCCTCTTAGGCTCAAGTGCTTTCTCGGCGGTTTTTGTAACCGACAAGATAGCGTCTACGGTGGACTTCCCCTTCCGGAAGCCATACTGGTTGCTCGAAAGACCATTTACGCCCTCAGTGAACCGCAACATTCTATTGAGGATGATCTTTTCGAGCACCTTCCCCGCCGTGTCAATCAAGCATATTGGTCTATATGCCGACGGGTCTCCGGGTGGTTTCCCCGCCTTTGGCAATAGTACCAGGCTCTGCCTCTTCCAAGCTTCTGGGAAAACTCCCTCGTCCAGGCATTTCTGCATAGCAGACCTGAACATCTCGGGAGCCTCTGCAATAGCTACTTTTAAGGCCAGGTTCGGAACTCCGTCCGGACCTGGAGCCTTACCTACGCTAAGGGACTTAGCTATCCCCGCAAGTTCCACATCGGTGACCCTCTCCTCATCGCCAGCCCCAGTCCCCGGCTGTCCTACGAAAGGAGGCCAAGGACTAGGATCATGACGCGGAAAAAGTCCTCCAATGATCCCCTCCAACATCTCTGGAGATTGCTCTGTAGGAGCCATCACACCTCTCGTCTTGCCCATAACGATCCTGTAGGCGTCACCCCACGGGTTCGTATTGGCACTCTGACAGAGACCCTCAAAGCAGGCCTTTTTGCTTGCTCTTATCTCGGTCTTGAGCGCGGCTTTTGCAGCGGCGAACACCACCCGCCGTTCGTTTCGCTCTTCCTCTGATCGTGCTCGCTGCATCCGCCGCCTAGCCCGTAGGCAGGCGCGGCGCAGGTCCGCAATCGCGTCGGTCCACCAGTAAGCCGGTGGCCTCCCATTTCTAGGGTGGACTCGCCTAGGCATGGTCGCATCACACGCACGTGAGAGCACCGCTACCAGCTCGTCGCCGTCTAAACCGAGTAAGTTTCGCTCACGGTGGAACGCTTCCCTAAATACCTCTTCGTCGAAGTATGATGTCTTCCACCTACGAGGGCTTGGCCTTGGCCTAGTCGCCTCTTCTTCTATCCGCTGTCTGCTGTTGTTGTAGTCGATACTGTAGCGAACCGCCAGGTGGTCGCTGTGAGTGTAGCCATCATCTACTCTCCAGTTTGAACTACTTGTTAGGCCAGGACTACAAAAGGTCACGTCAATAATTGACTCCGCTCCGTTTAGAATATAGGTACTCTTGGTACCAGTGTTTCTAGCAGGATCTGACCCCGCTGGTTCGTAAAACGGCTTTCCCATTCCACAGCCCAGACATTAAAGTCACCCGCTATTACCACCGGCCTTCGCCCTGTTAGCACGGTCGTTAGGCGGTCCAGCATTTGCGTGAACCGCTCGATCGGCCACCGCGGAGGTGCATAACAGCTACAGAAGAAGACCCCGTTTACTTTGGTGACCACGAAGCCCTCATAGGTAGTAGCCACCAACTCCTGCACGGGGTATTTACCCGTCGTCCATATCGCCGCCATTTTCCTGGTCCCATCCGCGACCCAGTTGCCGTTGCCGGCGGGTACTCGGTATGGGTCCGAAATGATGGCGATATCCGTCTCCCACTCAGAAACCGCCTGACAAAGCAGTTGCTGAGCCGCATCACAGTGGTTCTGGTTCAGCTGCGTTACCTGCACTGTGATTTGTTGTTCACTGCGGCTTTCTTGAAGGCCGGGCACCTTGGACCACCCGTTGGATGTCTGTTGTTCGAGGATTTCCCGGTACATACAGATCATACAGATGGGTGGACTCGTGCAGCTTTGGGCCTTATGACCTTCAGCGCCGCATCGCTGACACAGTTTGCGCCTGTCAGGGCCTTTACAGTCCCACGACTTGTGTTCTGGTTCCAGACACCTAAAGCAAACCTCTGGTGGCTCGTGGAATGTCAAAGGACATACGCACCAGCCCACCTTTATCCGCCCTACTTTAACGGACTTTTTAACGTCCGCCACAGGTAGCTGAACCAGAGCTATCTGTGTCCCTGCTGGCCCCTTCCGCAGCCTGACGGCTGCGGCGGCCACCTGAACATCGCACTGTTGCCGCAGTGCCGTGACGAGCTCTCCCGCTTCGGTGATCTCGTCTAAGTCTTTGACCTTCAGAGTCACCTCATGCGTAAGAGCCCTCACCTCCACTCCATCACCAAGGATCTCTTCTGCCAGCCTCTTGTAGGCGGCGCCCTTGTGATCCTTCTCGCGCTTAAGCTCCAGGATCATTTCGCCCGTACGAGTACGTCTGATACTGCGTACGTCGGCTCCAAGACCCTCAAGCTTGGCGTCGCACCTCATCGCCTTCAAGACGTCCGAGTATTTCGACTGTTCAGTCTTGATGACGAGCGCGTCACCTTTCTCGCGCTTGGCACGTACCCTCCTGCGCCTTGGCTTGGCGCCCTGCTCTTCTACCTGCGGATTCCTCTTCTTCTGCCGCTCAACCTATGCCCAAGGAGGGCCTTCTCCTTGGAACGCCCTGCTCTGTGGCTGCTGAGGGCCCACCAGTGGGCGCAACCCCTTGTTCCCATCGTTCCGGGACGGGCCAGCCTTTTCAGGCCCACCCTTCCCAGCTTTCCGGGAACCCTGGCTGGGGTCCGACTTTCCGGCATTACCACCGGCTTTCGGGGTTATTATACGCCTGGCCTTGCGGGCGCCGTCAGACAGCTCCTCACCTGACGGCTGCCTCGCCCGCTTCTGCGAATGCTTGTCACGTTTGTCACGATCATTCGCTTCCACTCTCTTCGGACTACCCGCGAAGGAGAAGGCCTCCGTTTGTGTAAACGCTTAGACGCTTTCTCCTTTGCGGGTTCCGCCGCTGCTGCAGCCAGCAACGCGACCGCGTGCTCCTGCTTGGCCTCATCGACAGACACTCTAAGCCGAAGCAAGGCCGTTTTCAGGTCCTTGCTTATATTCGACTTAGTTGTCGCAAAGTCGATAATTTTGCCAAGCTGCTGCTCAGCTACCTCTATTGCGGGCCGTCCTTTTCCTACTACTTGGCTTATGGCCCTCAGCAACCATGCTCCGTCCATGACCTCCGCCGGCTGGCTTGCCGTGGAGTGGACAGGAGCTCCCACGCTTGAGCTGCGTAAGCAGCTTCCAGCACCTGACTCCTCGGTTCTCCTTGTTGGAGACCTCATCAACCCGCTTCTTGCGAAGGGGTTGATCGCACCACTACTACCTACTGCACCTGACTTCTGAATTTGATTGGATTTGTTACTCATATTTGATTCCCACGAGTCGCACGAGAAAGAATGTCCACCACGCCAGAGCTCTGCATTAACGCGGTAAGGGACAGCTTACTGTGGGGGGTGCCCAGGTGCCCCACAGGCTCCGTTAAAGATCGAGCATCTTTTCACCCCCTCGATCACTCATTCCTCGGCACGGGTCGCTTGACACCTTGAATTGGGGTTAGTAGTCCCTATTCTTAGCCGGCAACTACGCGGCTGACTCGCAAGCGGGGGGGTACGTCAGGCCCCAGGACATCCGTCCCTGCTGCCCCAAGAGAACAGGGGTTTGGGACCCTAAAAGTGTCATAGTGAAAGAATTTGCGAAAAATTTTGGACTTTTATGACCGAAATTTGTATGGAGAACTTTGGGTAATCAGTTGAAACACAGAGAACAGACATCCAGGCTAGAACAAATTTCATTCGGAAAGTTGTGTAAGGATTTGAATCTTCACTTGAGTGAGGTTGCAAACCAATACACGATGACAACACTAACGCCGCCAAACACCATATTGCCACAGTCAGTGGTGAATTGAAACATTTCATGTGGTGAATAAAATTAGTATGGGAAATTAATCGATTGCAGCGCCACGCTATTGCCACTTGTGTTGCCGATGAAATATTCCTTACACAAAATTCAGATTGGACTTGAATGTCTGTTCTCTGTGGTTGAAAAGTACATCAGAACGTGCCGAGCATATATTTAAGCGTTTTCGCTGTTTGTTCTGTTTGTTTCGTTATTGCCTAACGCCTAAATATATACACAGTTCAAAAATTAGTCGCCTGAAAAAAGTGTTATACGAGAACGGTTTCAGCTTCGCGAAAGATTAACCAGTCGACCATAAATTTGTACCAATGATGCACAAGTTGACAAACAGACCATATAATAAGATGACGACCTTAGCTTTATTTTTCGATTTTTATTATTTAGACTTTTGAAAATAGAACTATATATGGTAAGTCGAATCAAGTCAAACTAGAATGCACTTCTCCATAGGAGCCAATTCAAAAGGCTCGTCACGATAAACCCCAAGAAACCCCAACAACTATTAGGTCTCGACAAAAGGGATCTCAATATCTACACCATTATAATAACTGGCTACTACTGACCCTACAGATACTATCTACAAAAGATCGGAACAATCCAAACCTCAAATTATTGCATATGTGACGAGGAGAAATAAACATTAAAACACATCCACTGCTACTACAGTTCACTTACCCATCGTTCAAAGTTTTCGGCAAACCCATCTTGGGCCTGCTTACATATGGTTCTTATCACCATAGGACGCGGTTGACTTTGTAGGAATATTATTTTCTCACAAATATAAAGTAATACTTTTGAATTCAAACGTAAAACTGAATGTCCTATTTTGGCGTGTAGCACATACAATTTTACGTACATACGCCACCATCCTGTGAAAGCTCATTTGAAATGAAATATTTCGGCATGAGAGGTCTAAAGCTCGCGATAAACATCATCGCGCAATATTTAAATTGGACTGTAGGGGAATTAGGGGCATAATGGACACCCTAAGCAAATGAGTACGTTATGCCTGTATAACAGAGAGGAACTATACCTATGATCAAATGCAGACTCGCCAGCTTAAAATTTAGAGGGGGGGGGGGGGGGGAGGTGGTGATGGTCGGGGTTCCGGGTTGGTCGGTGTGCAAAGTCTGGTTTTTCTGATTTTTTGTATGGCAAAATCGAAAATCGTCATATAAGAGGGGGGGTGGACAAAACCATGCTTGCAGCCCCCCCCCCCCCCCCTAAATTGGCGCCTATGATCAAATGGCGTAAAACTTTAACTTGTTTCCTACATATTTCAATCATTTACAGCTGGTAGAAAGTCTTTATTGTGAAGAAATAATCAATTGTAAACTGTGTATGTTTTTTAGGGCTGGCTATGTACATAACTTTCCCACTTTACATTGCTGTCTTTGGGAGCTTCAGAGGGTCAACGAAACTATTCTTAAGAACATGTCATTATCTGGTTTTATTCGAAATTTAAATATTTATGTTCATGTCGCGGATTTGTTTTCCAAGTCGCGGATTTTATTTCAGGAGTCGCGAATTTCGCGAGTGATATTTTCGAAATATTGTAACAGCCCTGACTCTTTACTGTCCTACATTTATTTTGAATGTAGGGCCTTGTACCATTTGGGCAGGTGTACCTATTTTGGGCACTTGCTGCTATAACTAAGTCAATTTTAAACCGATTGATTTGAATTTTTGTACAGAGTTAGATACTGTACGTGCCTAACTCTATACAAAATGTCTTTCTTTCTTGCAAAAGTTGCTAACGGTCTGCCGTTCTAGCTTGCCACTTCTTTAATTCAAGACGGTATGACATTTACAGGAAATACTCGAAATATCGTAAATATGCATGAGTATGTTGACAATCCGAACTGAAGTGTTTCCTCGTTTTCTTTACTTTTGGAGTACGGCGTTTAATTTAATCATTTGTGATAGTGCTACACCACACCACAACCATTGTCATTATCATATTATATGAACATAGGCGCCAACTTAGGGGGGGGGGGCAAGCATGGGTTCGCCCCCCCAATATTTGACGATTTTTCGATTTTCCCATACAAAAAATCAAAAAAATCAGGCTTTGCCCCCCCCCCCAATAATTTGACCAAGTTGGCGCGTCTGTATATGAAACTTGCATTGAACGACCGAAACATTCCAGCAGTTTAAGTGAACACAGAAGACTCACTTTCTGACGTCCCGTAACGAAACAAAAACATCGACAACCGAGAGTCATTCGTCGTCGGGATTCAAATCGAACTGTACGCGAGTGGACAAAGTGGTGAAACATTGTATTGTTGCCTGGACCAGAAAGGTTTATCATTGTCTTGTCAGCCTACTGCGGATCTTCGGCATACGTAGCTGGATAGCTGTACAGCACTGGCCTGCAAAATCTGGCTGCCAATGCACAATGGTACACGAAACAGATTTACGAGGAAAGATGCATTCAGCGCCTTTAAATGATTTTCTAGATTATATAGTCTTCTACAAAATTGTTCCTAAAAATAAGGCCCTCTTTTCAATATACATGAAAATTAGGGTGGTCCATATTTTCAAAGAAATTGGGAACCAAACTTTTTTATTTGCAAGAACAACTGTATACATTCTTCGGGATAATTGTAGATGTATCAATTTTGAGCAAGTTTGCAGAAGACACTTCTTATGTAGCTTTAAAACTGACCGATCAAGAGGTATTTTTCTGAATAAGCTTAGGGTGGTTCAAGGAAAAACGGTTTTCTGACGTTAACTTTTTCAGTTTCGATTTTTCATCCAAGTCGCCCAAGAAACACTTGTAGAGCACTTGAAGACGCGTCGTTTCGTGCACTGAGATGGTTGTTAGCTCTTTTGGTTCAAAAGTTACAGGCATTTTTCTTTAAAAATCATAGTTTTTTGAAAAGGTGTTATAACGGGTTGGGGCAAACATAAAGAATATCTTTTGCCCGCATTCAAAAGAGGAAAAGTTGTTATAAAACATATCAAAACATTAGAGGGGTGTTATTTTTGTTACTCAAGTGAAAAATACTTGAAAAGTGCCTATTTTTTCTAGAAAATCATCAATATCTTTTGAACGGAATGATGTAGCAACATTCTCAGGGCACGGAAATGTGCGTTTTTTAAAGCTCTAAAACTGGTTCTTGGACAACTTTGATGAGAAATTTGAAACAAAAAAGATAAAGCAATAAAACGTTTTGTTCTAGCGTCACCCTTTGAAAACTATGGGAAAATGCTCCAAATTTGGTCAAAACAGTTTTTTTTTCACAGGTCATATTTTTCCTATAACTTTGCCAATGATAAACCTGTTGACTTGATATTTCGTACACCGATAGTACTGACCGCGTCTCTATGTGTGTATTGGTTCAAAATTGACTGAATTATAGCGAAAAAACGACCCGTGCAAAAAAAAAGAATCAGGTGTAAAATCAAGAAATCGAATCAATATATCAAAATTGGGTCTATGGTTAATCTTTTATCATTTAGTAGGTAGTAGTTGATTTGATTGTATTTTCAGTGTCTATGTGTGATGACTAAGGCCTTATAGGCACAGGGTCAAATATTTGACAAGGAAGGAATCAATGATCAAACATTGGTTTGACACTAATGAAAATGCGATCGAGTCAAACAGGATGTTTGAGCATTGGTTTCTTTTTGGACAAATATGTGGACTTTCAGATACCAGTCCACATATTCGTCCAATCTCTGTTTGATTTTATCATGCGTGCTTTTACATTGATGTGAATAATATCTTGGTGGATGCACAGTAGGCTGTGTTACGCAAAGTTGCGTATCTTATATTTTAGACATATTAAATTATATTTGAACACCCCTAGTCATTTATTCTGCATAAGCGGCATGCTAATTAGAATTCAATTGTTAGTTTCGTGAGGAGGTATTTCCTAATCAGATCACCGAATTTGTAAGTACCGTCAAGGCACCATTCACCGTGGATCTAAGAGGATTCGGGGCAAATAAGGGCTGTCATTTGACACCAGTCTTATAAACATTCTTGGTGCCGCTTTTAATTGCCTTCATTATAGGTTAAAATTGAAGTAATATCCACAGAAGTAGAAAATTTTTCACAAAATTTGGTAATATAGTACAATTAGTAAAGGGTAGTAGGGTCACCTAATTCCGTGGTAGGTCACCATTCACCGTGGTAGTAGAGACCCATTCACCGTGTATAAGAAATTTTATTCTACTTTGTTTAAAAATGATCAAAACAACCCAGCCAAGGGAATTTTCTTCGTTTAAATTTATTTCAAGAAATAAATTGCAAGATTTTATTAGAAAAACGAATGTTCAAATTTTCGATTTTTTCTAGATATATGGGACAATATGGGACACGGTGAATGGAGACCATTGATTTTTAAGGTACCCATTTACCGTGCCTTTTTGTTTCAATTAAAAAGTACGAGTAACTTTCTTTGTTAACTTACTTCGGTAATGCAAAATACATACCTGATATGTGAATTTAATTGCTTCTTGGTGGAATAAAAACGTTACTACATTTAGTTTATCGCTTAAATCACCTTAGAGCTGTTTTCACTATGAATGCAGTGAACGAGCAGAAAACCGCTTTATGTAAACACACTTTAGTGTCAAAATGATACTTTTACATGTTTCTTATGAGCGTTTTGACATGTTAACAATACATTAGTGTTGTATTGGTGAAATTGAAGGGAAATTGTCATATAATTCAATCATAATATGGAAATAATGAAAAAAATATTCGAAGGCACACGGTGAATGGAGCCCCCACGGTGAATGGCGCCTTGACGGTAGTTTCGTTTTTCATGTGTAATATCTGTTTAAATAAATGTAATATTTTAGCTTTTTAGCTAACCGAAGACAAGTCCAATGTCGGGTTTGCTGTAAGAGTCGGTACAACGATGGCACCTCCCGCAACAGGCTGAGTGTACCAGTTATCACCATAGTGGCTCCCTATTTGGCCATAGTGGTTATTTAAGATAATTCAAAATTTTGCATAGTTTCAAAAGTGTTAATGACAAGATACGCTTAAATTCTTGCTACTAAAACTTTCATATTAGGTCAAAACTTGATAACTTTCTAAAGTACCACTATGACCAAATAGGAACCACTATGGTGATAACTGGTACACTTACCCTAATTCATCTAGGGTGGTGGATTATTATTCGGACAAGGGTCCAGTTTTGGGTGTTTCCCGCTCATAACTTGGTAATTTTTGTACACGTTTACTTTGATTTCGGTAAGCGGTGAGATGTATACGCATCTGATCGTGTACTGGATTTCAAGTTGGTCAGAACAGGATTGACCGAATCATAAATTGATCTTGCACTGTCGTTGTGTACAAAATTAGTTATTCCATGAAATGATGGTATTTGTTTTTATCATTCTCATGGTGCGAATATTTAATATTATCACTATATATTTTACACAACAAAATATAGTGTACCGTAAAACGGGGTATCATTGATCAGCGAGGTAACATTGATCGGCTTGACCACGCATTTTACATTGAATCAGTTTCTGCTATCGAATGGTATATCGTAATCTGCTATCATTTAGCTATTAAAAGACATGCAATTTATGAAAATTGAATTTCATAAACATTGAAATAAATCGAATTTTCCATAATTGTGTTTTTTAACGCAATGAGATACATTGTCAAACATTCATGCTTGGCGTGAATATTAGATACAATATGAGAATAGAAATCACTGTATAACTTCAATATGATATCCTACAGTTGGATTGAACAAACAAAACTTTAATGGAAACGTTATTTTTCCATAAAATATACGATTTATTGAAAGTAGCCTATAAATTCCATAAGCTATTGCCTACCTTTAGGCGTTATTCGCGGTTTGGAGGATTTTAATTCTAAAATAGCTCAAAAAGTACATAATTTGTAAGAATTTGGACAACATATTCAAAATCAGCAGCCCCGAATTTAGTAAGTAAGAATATTTTCAACACAAACGAACATTGATCACTGACATGATCAATGTTACCCCAAATCAACAAAATCAAAAACTAGATTAAAAAGCCTATTTAAACATGTTTTCAAGTTTTACAATACTTTTTCAAATAGCTTAACACATACTCAGAGGGCCAGTACTTGTTTTAAAAATATGAAACATGTAACGTTTGCTTTAACAAGAGAATTATTCAAAAAAGATCGAAAATTCTGATCAATGTTACCCCGGATTACGGTACTATGGTTATTTACTAGATTAAAGTTTCAGTTTCAACTTTTTATTTGAACCACTGTTGCACAATTTGAAACATTGTGAGTTTGCTTTCTGGTGTCCTTGCTTAGCCGTGCAACGGTTTATGCAATAATACCCCTTCCCTTCTCAGTTATTTTTTATACAATCTACATATCAATTTCTAACAAATTACTACCGTTTTCCCGTTCAGGTGATGATAAAGGCTACTGATTTAGGTGAACCAGTGTCTGTGCCGATTTTATGATATCTGATACCTTAGCACCAAACCAGTGTTATTTCATCCGCTGCTGTAGTAATTATTGATAAACTCACATACATCATACAGCCAAGGACTGAAAGTCTCTTAAATAAAGACTATTCAATCAATCAAACATACATCTTTGATATCACCAGATCCGTTGAACAAACATTGTATATTAAAATGCAATTTTTTACCTGGTACTCGCTGAAAATTTATCTGTACTTTTAAGAAAACCGTACTAATGCAGCATATTAAAAACAAAATCAAAATTCAAAAACATTTCGTAGCACTGTACCAGCTAACACACAGTTTAATAGAGAAATATGTTTTTCCTGCAATTAATCAATTAAGAAATGCTTGATTCGCCCGACGTTGCACATTCACACGCTCACAATGACACCATCAGCTACCTGCGGGAGCTGAAAATACCAATCAAAAGCAATTATTTATCTACCTGGGTGTACTTTTGGAGCTGAGTGAAACGACCAACCAAGCTCTGGTAACTACGGAAGGTGCAGACAGGGGCGATGCAGTAAATTCCATTTTCATCGATAGACACATTTCCTTTTTCCAATGGAATGCTTCCCGCGTGCGCCCTACCAGTGATCATCACAAAACCAGCAAAAAACTAAATCTCAAGCTTTCCATTGAGTTTGTGGTAGGTCTTATAGATGAATAAAATGTTGGGAGCCTCTAATTCAACTACATCAAAGCTTCAATCCGGTGCTATCCATAGGATGAGCAGTGCATTCTGTGTGCCTTTTGAGCTGCTGGTAGGTATTGTTGCCGACAATGTCGAAGATGTCCAACGGAGAGGAGGTGATTTATCGTGGCATGAGTACAAGTCTTTTCCTCGGAAGATAAGAAGAAACCAAGGGATGTTTACGAATGATTGACTGGCGATCTGGTTGAATGCACAGAGAACTACGAATGACATCCCTAGTGAAACTTTGAACAGCAGCTCACTTTCGCTTTCCCGGTGAGAAACCGACGACGACTAACCATCATGTGATTTAGTGGTCTATCGCTTGTTCATTTCAGCTGACACTTTATCCTAACCCAGACCCTCCCCAACCGAACGCGAACCATGCAAGAAGGTAGGTACAGATTTTCTTTTCATAGGGACAAACCACGGTTTTTGCTCCTACACTTTCTTCGCCGCTTGGCAGCTAGTTGAAATGATAAACGGTTCATTGATTTCGGCGAACTCCCGTGTGTTGGACGATCTAGACAAGAGGTCGTCTGCAGTGCTCTACCATACCCCCATACTGGCTGACTGACTGACCGGACCGACCATGGGAATGCATCAAAGGCGCGGTGCCATGCGGGATGTAGGTCAGCCGGTTGCTGTATGGAGGAAGACTTTCCCGCTCATTGATTGATTGCAGCGAGGGAAAACAATTCCGCTCTATTAAGTGTGAACAGACCGAGCTTGTTAAAATAATAAATTGGTGCAAGACAAAAACTACTCGAGCTAATCAAGCGATTAATTTGGCATGTCGCCATTCAATCGGCACCAAGAGCAATTGACGCGAAGTAGTTTTTGCAACAATCGAATTCAGTCGATACACTCGGGTGAAGTTCACCCAACTTTCCGCTCCTACGAATGTTTCGCACGTTTATTAGACACTTATTCGCCATTTGGTTAACAGAGGAAGAAGGTGTCAGTATACTCACGAGATTTTCATGCAAAATTATTTACTCACGAGCAAAGCGCCGAAATCTCTTTCTCGATTGTAAAAAGAATCCATATAGATTTGAATTAGGGGGTTGGGGGCATAATGGACACCCTAAGCAAGTGAGTACCTTAGGCCTGTATAACAGAGAAAAACTTAACATAGGGTCTGGGGTCATATGGGCAGGGGGGCGTATTTTGGGCACTTGCTGCCATAACTCATAACGCGTTATTTCAAAAAACGTCGTAAAAATACCAAGCCACTTGAGATGTGGTCCTGATTACTTTACGCGGATTTTTGAAAATCGCGGTTTTTACAACCTTTTTTGAAATAACGCGGTTTTGTTTGTGTATAATCGGCTGCAGTCTTTATCATTTTCCATCCCTGGGATCCTGGGGTCATCCTAGGAACTATCGCTGAGGCCGGCCCACTATTTACACCTTGTTTTAGGTGTGTTGTTTTGCGTAGGTGGCGATTTTCTGAAAGTAAAAAAATAACGAAAATGTAGTTCGTTACTCAATTTGGTGGACCCCCGGTAGTTGGAGCTACCTACAACACTTTTTGCGGACCCCTCTATTTGGGACAATTGTTTGCTCTTTAAAACTACATATTATAACTTGGAAGTTTCTTCTGAAACCAGTGGGGTGACACAGCTGTCAAACTCGGTACATCGCCGCCCTAACTTTTTGGTACGTCGCGTTTTGGTACCCACTTCCTGGTCGGTTTACCCCAACTTGTTCCTGATTTTCGGATGTGTGGCTCGTGTGTTGCTAGTGCTTATTTCGGAGTTTGCACATTTCAAACGATATTGTTGCTTTTGACGAATGTTTCTCTTTGTTTATCACTTTGCACGATATTATATGTAGCACAGAAGCAGTGTCGACGTTTTAGGCGCATTGTTGCCATGAACAAAGCAATAAAAACAAAAACAATGGACGCCATGTTGAATCAAATGCTGGGTTGCCGATTCTGGCCCTTTGTCACCCCCCTGTCTGAAACCCTTTCGCTTTCAGAATTCAACGTCATCAACCATCTAACCGCTTCAACAGCACGTAACCACCGCTCTTTCGTCGCTTTCATTTTTTCTCAAATTCTCTCTTAACATCGCATCGTCGGGAACATGACCGAGTAGTTCGTGACATAGTACCGGTTTTGAGTCGTCGGAGCGCTGGTGAACCGGAAGTCAACTACCAACCGGAATCGCCAGACAGACCTCGGCACCTGACTGGTTGGGACTGTCGATATCAGGAGATCTTCCATCGCCGGGGCTGTCTCCGTCGGTGACTAGACCGAGTAGATCGTGAAAAAGTATCGGAGCTTGGTCGTCGGGACGCCTATAAACCGGAATCGCAGAACCGACCTCAGCACCTGCCCGGGAAGAGACGGTTTCGAAAGACCTTCCACTGTTGGGGAACTTTTCGTCGGTGTAGGATACATTCTCCGCCGGGGACTATCCGAGTAGTGCGCGAGAGTGCCAAAGGGCACATGGTCTCTTTAAGAAGACCTGTTTTGCAGGGATGGATAATGATGAAGATAGCAGCTGAGTAGACACAAATCAATGCAAACCTACTCGTGAACAACAGGGGCCCGAGAATACTCGTACTTCTTTATTCGTGAGTAAACGAAGCTGGCAAGCATTCGCCTGTGATACGCGAAGCTTTTCTGAGTTTTTTGCATTTGGACGAAAAACGCATTTTCACAAATGACAGTGTTGCACAAGGGCCCATATAGCCGAGGCGGTAAACGCACGGGTATTCAGCATGACCATGCTGAGGGTGACGGGTTCGATTCCCGGTCGGTCCAGGATCTTTTCGTAAAGGAAATTTCCTTGACTTCCTTGGGCATAGAGTATCTTCGTGCCTGCCACACGATATACGCATGCAAAATGGTCATTGGCAGAGGAAGCTCTCAGTTAATAACTGTGGAAGTGCTCATAGAACAGCTGAGAAGCAGGCTTTGTCCCAGTGAGGACGTTACGCCAAGAAGAGGAGAGGAGGAGTGTTGCTTTTCAGGAACAATGAAGCATAAAGCATTAATTTATGATGGATAATCACTGGATTTGCTATTATAACCACACTAAAATGCACTTCCCGCACCTACACTAGTTCTTCACGAATAAAAACTCATGAGTGTTTTTGTTTTCATTTTGCTTCTTACTTACAAAGCCACCCGTCTGCTTTGTGAATAAACTCACAAACAGTTTACTCTTTTAATCGTGAGTCCTTCTCTCCTCCTCTTCTTGGCGTAACGTCCTCACTGAGACAAAGCCTGCTTCTCAGTTTAGTGTTCTATGAGCACTTCCACAGTTATTAACTGAGAGCTTCCTCTGCCAATGACCATTTTGCATCTGTATATCGTGTGGCAGGCACGAAGATACTCTATGCCCAAGGAAGTCAAGGAAATTTCCTTTACGAAAAGATCCTGGACCGGCCGGGAATCGAACCCGTCACCCTCAGCAGGGTCATGCTGAATACCCGTGCGTTTACCGCCTCGGCTATGTGGGCCCTGGTTTTAATCGTGAGTACACATTGCTAATAGGGCACTGCACTGTTTTGATTATGTATGGGATTTTGACGTTTCTTGGCCTTGTTGTTTACAAAATTTCTGTAAGAGTGAAAGAGAAGGAGAGAATTTCATGCAGTGCCCTATTGGAGCCAAAAGGCTCGTGGCATGGTAAATGTGACTAAAATACTAGAAGGTCGCCAAATGGCGAATGTTTATTCGAAATAAAATAACAAATTGCACGGGAGCCAAAGGGCTCACTATCAATTATACACACAGATTTTTTTTCGCTGAATCTTGGCAATTTTTCTTGCTTTTACCGAGATTGGCACCGTCTAGCGCTCAGCAAACTCGTTTGTCAACGAGATCTCAGCAATCGTGGTGTTTGTTGAGGTTCAAGAAGGTATTGCCGAAATTCAGCTAACAAACGTAAATATTTGCTGAGACATTGTGGTACCGGAGTGAAATTAAAGGTGGACTGCACGGCAAATTTTGTTTGCTGGTATTCAACAAACTTTGCTGATATTTTTTTGCTGATTGCATTGCTGAGTATCAGTAATGATTTTTCAACTTGCTGAACCATCCAGCAATTTTTACAGTTGACCAGCAAAAATTTTGCTGAAATTCAGCAATTTCTTTTGCTGTTTTTTTTTTTTTTTGTGCTGGAAGCATATCATAAAATTTGGTATGTAGGAGAGTGTTTTTAGTGGGTAGGCGAACATTCGAACCCTACACAGCGTCTTTGGAAGATTTTTGGACTCCCAGATAAAAAAACATCATCTCAATTCGTTGAACTGAGTTGATTGGTGTATTTGACTCTCCGAGCCTTCTAGAGAATTCGTTTTTGAGTGAACATATAGCCTTTCAGTATACTTTGGTGTACGAGAAAGGCAAAAAAGGCCATCTGGCCACAATTGTTAGACTTCTAACAAATCTCGTTATTAATAGGATTTTGTGTAGTTACATATGTGCCCACTTTCGCCAGTGCTGGTCCAGATCACCGAAATGAACATAACTCCGGGACGTCTTAACCGATCCTACAAACAATACTGACGTATCATCAGTGGAAGTCATGCGTAGTGCTTACTACCAGCTTCAGAAGAAACTGTGGCCGGAAAAGATTCATCCAGCACGAAATAGTGTATTTACAAAATTCTAATTTGACCGGTTGTTCTCTATGGATTTGAGGCTTGGACCATGCTTGAGGAAGACTTAACAGCACATGGAGTATCGAACGACGAGTACTAAAAGGAGACAACTGGTTAAAAAAAAATAAAAATAGCTAGATAAAATAATGATGGTCAATTTTCCTCATCCAGCTCATCGCTAATTATTTTAACCTGTATTATCAAACTTTTAGAGCTCAACAAAGGCTAAGAACTGGTACTTTGTCATTAACCCTAGCCCAGCATGGTAAACTGACACAACTAACAAATGAGGAATGCTGTATGAAGCTTGAGATCCTAGGACTAAGTGAAGTCCGTTGGTCGAACTTTGGAGATCACAGATTGGCGTCGGGTCAAATTCTGCTATACTCAGGCTTACGAGGCGAATACGCTCCTCGCCACCGTGGAGTTGACCGTGGAGAATTCACGCCCACGCCCAAGCTGCGCTCATGAAGTGGGAATCTATTAATAAGAGGATAAAGGTATCCAGATTCAGAACACGGGTTCGAAACCTAACCATCCAATGCTTGATGTAGCTTTTTGGAATGCGACCAGGGTTTTGATAAATTGTCCCTCTGTTATTGACTATTTCCGGTAAAAATTGGTTTTAATCGGAATTACTTGGCGGAATGGGTTTTCCGACAGCCTACAGCCTAGCAAAGGGCGATGAAACGCTAGCGGTTCGCCTATAACCTCCCTGAGGAAGGCCCAAACCAAGGACCGAAACGTTGTAAGCTATTGAGTAATTCCGCCTACAACCCTTTTTACCGGAAATAGCTAATAACAGAAAGACAACTTACCATCCAAATGTTACGCGCCAACCGATTTGCAAGGCAAAGAGAACGTTCACTGTCAACTAAATGCTGTCGTGGATAAGATTCCAAAAGGTGATAACAAGATCCTCATGGGCGACTTAACGCGAAGGGTGGTTTCAACAACTCGGACTATGAGCACGTCATGAGACGCCATGGTCTCAGAGAAATGAGCGAGAACGGTGAGCTGTTTGCAGAGTCTTGATGTACGGAACAAACGTAACGCCGACATGGCGTCTGACCACCATCTCCTAATCAGAGTGATCCGGCTGCACATTGCGGGGATCGATCGACAGGAGGAGACATTCTGGAAACGGATGAAGTTGAAACAACGTCTGACGGTGATTCGATGGTCCTACACCAGGGTCGTGCAATTTCGAAAGGAAAACATGACGTACGACGACTGTAGCAAATCGTTTCCCATGCGAACGGACTGCTGTGATGCTTCATCTCTCACCCAGCATCACACTCGTTCGTTGCTGCTACAGAAACAAGTGTGTATGAAACATGGGATGATACAATAGAAATACAGTAGAACTCCAATGGCGCTGTAGTCACTTTTCCTATTTAATTAAATTTATAACTTTTATTGTAATTATTGATTGTTTTTAAGTGTCCAGCTTAAAGAGAATCTTTTGTTTTGGTAAACAAAATTTATGTGACACTTCTAGTACCGCTACTGACGCTGTAAGGGCGTGGCAAACTAGATGTTAGTCACACGATCAGTCGCGACATTGGACTTCTGTGGCTAGTTATTCTACTGATGATACACTTGGATTTTCGTTTCATTTATGAGTCATTGAAATACTTCAACATGCTAAAAACACTATTTAAACCACATTTTTAAATAGTGGTGCACGCCAATAGAATGATAATTATGTTTTATGAAAGAGGATAACAAATTCGACCACTTAAATCCAATTAACCGGCGCCCGTAACCATTGAGAGACTAGCGCGCACCAGTGAGACACTAATGCTCTGACGGGTGAAGCACAAGCAATGCGACTGGGTGGGAGACTACCGAGTGCTACGATGAGTGGAAAAGTTTTTTTTAACGACCGAGTCATTAGGAAAATGTATGAAACACTTGAAGTGACTCATTCAAATGTTGCATGAAAGTGTATCATTGAAACGAAATTGTACGCCCCTGTCCTACACAGCTAGTCGTCTTCGGTAATTTTACCGAAATCTCAACTGCTGAGCGTTCGGTGACGGGTTTTTAACGAAATTCTGTTAAAAATTTCGAATTTCGATTATCATTTATCTGTCAAGCTCTAACGACGTCCGGTAAAAGCTGCAAGCTTTACCGAATTTTTCCTGTAAAACAAACTTAATGGTTGAGATTTCGGTAAAACATTACCGAAGTCGGTGATTTTTTATAAGTGTGAAGGTGATGGAACGTTGAGTATAGTAGCTTGGAATACAGGATCGCTTCCAAATATGTCGTCGATCCTAGTGGACGATGGACAATGGCAAAGTACAGCCAGCTTTCGGTGGCCACCACTGACGTCACTCTGGCGCACAAAAGACCATATCTTCCACATTATTCGACCCCCGGCAGAGCTTGCAGTCGAATCGATCCATTTCAGGCATCCTTTCTCTTGCTGATCGAGGCAGTTTTCTTAAGCTTTTGTTGGTTAGATGTTTCGGAGGTCTCAAAACCTGTCCAGGCAAACGTGGTATAGAGAAGTGTTCCGCGAATTCATCTATATGGAAGTTCCTCTTTCCAGATGAGAAGAGTCTTAGACCATGCTTAGAAGCTTTCTCAAAAACACCTGCGTACAAATTTTCACGACAATCAGTCCAGTAGTTTCCAAAGTGACACTAACCGTAATTCAATATTAATTCACGATCTGTAATCTTCTCAAGCGACTACTAGTTCACATGACTAGCTAAATTAAAGCCTGTATCCGCAATAATCGGGACACAGAAATACAGCTGAAACCTGCAATAGATACATTAAAATTGCTCAAATTTGGCCATATAACATCTTCAGATGTGATCATTTCACCTACAAAATTTCAGTTTTGTCGGTGCAGTACTTTTTGTTGTAGCAATAAAAGAGTAGAATGTGTGCCATTGAATTTTGTACAGCTCCTAGTTTTGCTAGTCAGCGCTGTAACTTTTGAATTTGGCAAAAGAAATAGCTGAAATTTTAAACACAAATCTCTCAATCTACATTTGTTGCATAGGCAAAATTTCAAAAAAAAATCGATGCGCTATTAACAATTTTATAGTCTAAACATGTATTAAGACTGAACGTGATTTTAGCCCCTCAGACAGCAATTAGTCAACAACCTTTATTGTTTCGGTTGTACTTTTGAAAGTACTATACTAATAATCATCAAATTTTGCAGGCATAATACATACATAATCAACTACCTTCTGTGAAAATTTCATGGAAATTGGCAGAGAAATTTAAAAAGTTAAGAATAGGCAAATATTTCACATGAAAAACACGAAAAATTTTCACTAAGATTCACCCCTATCAACACCAGTATTTTGCAAACCAATGGATCAAAGTTGATGAAATTTTGCAAGAAAGTGTCTCTATAAGTATCATAACTGCTAACGAAATTTCATAATTATCATCACAGAACTAAGAACTGTAATGCAAAAGAACCATCTATTATGCGAATGAAAATTGGTCATAGGTCGGACTCGATTATCCGGAGTATTGATTTTTATTTCACTCCGGATAATCGAATTTTCCGGATAATCGAATCACGAAAAAAATATTAATTTGGAATTTAAAAACGTATGAAAAAGTAATGTTTTTGTTATTTTATGTGCATGAAGCAGTGACGTAGCCAGAAATTTGGATTGGGGGACGTCCATAAATTACGTAACACAACATTTTTAGTTTTTCCTTTCCTCCTAGTCATGCTATTTTAATGAGACCCATGAAGTTTTTGTATTGGTCATTGGTCATTCCCCCTCTCCTCGTGAAGCGTGACGTAAGTTATAGGCGTTCCTTTAGAGTATTGTATACAGTGGGACCTTGATTGTATTTTATGCTGCCAAATCGGCATAGTTTTTTTTTGTGAATTTTGAACTCCATAAAAAGGTTCTGATTCTATCAAAGGAAACAGTACAGTTAGCCGTTATGTGTCCGACAATTTTTTTGCTTTTTTCTACACCGTGCTTTTTGAGCGCTGGGTACCCGGGTACCCTGTCGGCCACATAAGGATTAAAGGGGGTTGGTGAAGGGGTGTGGTTTATTTTAATTTTTGTCAGTTTTGATGAACGGGATAAAATGTAATGAATAGGGCTGTAGTATTAGAAATGTACTTTTGCTATTTATAGCGGAACTAGTTTTTCTTCTTATTTTTGTTAGCAAAATAAAATTGGCTCATAAAATGGTGCTCTTTTGTATAAAATAAAAAAAGACATTTTTTGTTTAATTTAAAAACCCAATTGTGTCCTAACAAACAGGAGACAGTAGACGATAGGTGTAGGCAGCTTGAATCATAAATCATAATTGAGCGGCAAATAAAAATAAACATCATTTCAGACCAACAAGTGGATCCGTTTTCGTTGCCTTTCCGGGTTATATTACAAAGTATTCTAACCCAGAAAGAGCTTCTGCGCTAAGTCTTTGATACACACGTAGACTGAGAGCGGTGATGCCAATTCCGCAAAAACACGCTTAACACAAAAACGATCACAATCTCGCTAAAGGAATCCTTGTAGAAATCTCTGAAGGAATTCCTTGATTTTCCCCTGGAAAAAATCACTGGAGGAATCCTTAATGAAGTTTGAGAAAAGTTTCTGAATCACTCCGGAGATGACTGTAATGGATCATTAAAATAACTAAAACAGCCGCTATGAAATGAACAGATAGCGCCACCGTAGCCTTGTGTGTTTGACGTAACTCGACTGCTGTCACTGTGTTACCGTCCATATATGGTGGCGCTTTTGTTTTGATGCGGTGAGTAGCGGAAAAGTCGGCTTCAATGATCCATTCATAGAAGATTTCTGTAAAAATTTTTCGAAAAAGCCATAGAGAAATCCATGGAAACATCCTGAAGGTCTATACCCGAGCAGAAACGAATTAAATATCATACCAAGACAAGGTATGGAGTCATTAACAAAGATACCTCAACAAGTTATTGGTTTGGTATTGATGACTGCTTGAGGTATTATTGAATTATAGAACAGGCACAGTTTATTGTTTCAGGTTTTGCATACCTCAGTTTAATATTTTACACGTATTCTCTCCTGCTCGGGTATCTGGGAGTTCCTGGAGAAAGCCCTAAACATATTCTGAGAAATATTTAGAAGAAACTCTGAAGAAATCCATGCTCGAGTTTCTGCAGAAAATTCAAGGAAGAGGAGCTCCTGGAATAATGCTTGGAGAAATTCCAGCAGTACTTTTGGGACTTCCTCCCTGTGTGAAGAATTAGCTTAAGTTAAAATTCACAAATAAAAAGAAATAAAAAAAAAACTTCCTCCTTAAAGGACTTCCTATGCTCCACCAAGATTATGTTTTGGAGGAAACTTTAGAAAAATCCTTGGAGAAATCTTTCCAAGAATTGCAAGAATAATTATTGGGAAATTTTTAGAGAAACCCTGGTGGTGTTGTAGGTGAATTCTTGAAGAAATCCCAGGCGGACTGAAGGATTCCATACGGAATTCTTAGAAGAATATCAATTGATACCAAGAGGAATTCATCTTATTTGGATGCTTCCAACTGCTGGAAGTTTGTACCAGAAATTCATCATTTGAAAAAATCTCTGGAGGACTTTTCCTTGGAAATTCTAGAGGAATCCCAGAAGTAATATCCGATGGAATCTCTGCAGGCATTGTTTGAGAAATTCCTGGATTGGCGTCTTTTTCCAAAGGATACCGTAAATTTTATTTTGAAAACAGACGCAAATTTAGCATTTTTTTCGCTGAAACGAAATTTTAAATAGTTTGCCCCTTTTCAAATATAACGGGAGATTTGATCGTTACGTAATTTGTATATGATTCCAAAATATATTAAGGACAAACGGCTTGAAATTTTTGCTTTTTTTTATTGTGAAATGGTATGCAGAATGTAAAACACTTTTTCTTGTTACAACAAAAAGCTAACACAATCTGGTCAGAAAACCGAAAATATCTGGAGAAAACGCAATCGAGGAGTCTCAAAATCGGGTCAGCACAGTATTATAATATTAAACGATTTCGAATTTCTGCATTAAAATATAAAAAAAAATCTCAATAAAAAATTCTCCGGATAATCGAGTCTATAATTCCGGATAATCGAATCCCGGATAATCGAGTCTCCGGATAATCGAGTCTCCGGATAATCGAGTCCGACCTGTAATTGTACAAAATGCTTAAAACCATGTCTGTTTGTTTTTCATCCACAATTAAAAGTAATGCATCGATTTTTATAAAATTTGGCACACGTACTAAACATGCACCAAAGAGTTCTCAGTCAATTATTTGGCCAATTTTACCGATTCATTACAGAGCTACAGCTATACTTCTGTGTCCCGATTACTGCGGATACAGGCTTTACTTTACTCTCTCGTCATCTTGACATTTACCCTGGCATTCGATACCCACCGGTTCTTGCGCACAGATTCTGTCTGTTTTTGGGGGGTATCGTAGGTCTAAATTTTCAGTGCTGCAGCAACGCGTATGTTGTGATGGTTAAGCATAGACCACGATTTCGGTACGGCCTACGGCGAACCCACCATTCCAAAGGTTTCCGGAATCCAAAAGGATACGGTGGGTAGGGCATTTTGAAACGATTGCGGATATCAACCCTGCAAGGATAGAGTTAAAAAAATATTCCGGCTTTTGGAGATGGTCCAGCCTCGGGCTGAAAATCTCCCGAATAAAGCTAATAATAATAATATTCCGTTGATGGTACTAGACGACGTGGAGCACAGCGGACTATAGGTGTGCTGATCAGGTCGAAAGAGATTTGACGGGCAAGCCTCGTTGGATAAATGTACGACTCGTGCTGAAAAAATCAACTTTTTCCAACTCGTTACATAAATAACTATTATCTGCCCCCTTAAAACGCAAAATCCAACCAAAAATTTTTGAAGGGGGGGGGGGGAGACAAAAAGTCAAAATAAAATTTGTATCAGCCTAAATTTAATAAACCACTTGTTTTGTTTGCTTACACCTAACCCCCTGATCAACTGACGATGCCAATGACGTACTCACCTGTGCATAATATTCGAGATCTTTTAATCGAACGCCAACTCTCCTATAGCACATGAATTATTGCGTAACAAACGCCAATTAACTTAATTATTTATCAAATTGCATTCCCATGTATCATTTTCAATTTCCTCTCTCTCTGTCATGAAGCGCACAAGCCCAGCCAGGTGCTGTTGATACCTACGTGTGCAGCGCAGCAGCGGTGGTGATGATGATCACCATCCTACGCGTCTCCTCCACGCTTGCTGATCTTACTGTGTCTCACTTGGGTGGTATACGGGAACGGGATGCTCCGAAAGGCCGGTGCGTACTGTGCTGGTGTCCCGGCCCACCACTGTAAGTGTAGCACATTTTTTTCCGACCACAGAGCTTAAAGCCATATAAAAGCACGTTTATCAGTGCGGTAGGCAAAGACAGTTGTGCAAATTTCTATAATTAATTTAAAAGTTTTTACTACGGAAGCCTTCGACTCGAATGATATTTACTCATATGGGACTTTTAAGTGTAACATTCCAACTGGGACAGAGTTAGCATTGTAACTTGTGCTCACAGTACTTCTGCTATTTCATGAAAAGTTTCTCCAGTCAACATACCAAAGAAGGGCGAAGACCTTCACCGATTCCAGCACAAGGGTACTTCTGCAGTTGTATCGCTGTCCGATGAGCTGAGGAAAGCCCCACCTGGACCAGTGTCCCATTATTCAGTGCAGTAATAGGGAATATCCATCCACTCATAGCGGTAAGGGTCGATCCGCAGATTTGCCCTTAATTGGACTGATGATGCGCGCGCACGCTTTCGGTTCCAATTTTGAAGGCCCTTGCCTTGATTACTTTAATTTCTATTCGTTTGTTTGGAGTTTACCCTTTTTTGTTTACTGGCACAATTATGCCGACAACTGGGAATGAATTGGAGCACTATCAGCCACTGCGCACACCAGTCAGTCAATCAGTCAGTCGGTGGTCGATCGAACATACGATGATAGTGTTGGCGCGAGCGGAACCATTCAACTGTGGGTAAACGCGTCTGTTCGTGAAGATTGATTGGAAATGGAATGTAAAGTGTTCATAAGTTTCATTCGTAATTAGGCTGATAAAAGGGTGTTTTTCAGATTTATTTGCTCAATATCGTGTCAAGCAGATAAAAGTATTTTCAATGGAAAAGTACCAATGTGCAAAACCATATCACGTCTACTATACCAATACTAGTACCGTAATCGGAACAACAGTGTACTAGATGAGCCCTCCCTACATTCACAATTATTTAGATAACATGATCAGACGCGCCAACTTGGTCAAATTATTGGGGGGGGGGGGGGGGGGGCAAAGCCTGATTTTTCTGATTTTTTGTATGGAAAAATGGCATGGAGTAACCCCAAATCAAGGTACTAATTGATACGTTTGAGAAAATGAGTGATCCAGGGTGGTGTGATCGTTAACGGAGCCGATGAGGTATTTACCTGCGCATTCCTCGCAGTCATTACCTCTCTTGCCGCGTGACCGCAAGGCTGTAGCGTGGCGAACCTCTTTTCTCAAGCTATTTGCGGGATATCAATATTCAAATAAATTCGAATAAATCGAATACTGTAGCTACTGTAGCGGTAGTACCTCCTTCGTGGAGGGTAGGTTTGCTAGGTCTCCTCTAAGGATAGCAGAAACAGGAGGAGGTGTCTGTACGCGAAGTGCCTGCGTAGGAAACCCCCTTTCATCACCGGCTTAAACGCCGGGAGTGGTTATGGATGGATCGTGGTAGATGAGGACCATGACCGATGTCAACTTACTTACTTTCTATCCTGAGCATCCATGGTGGTGCAGAAGGCCGAATTAAAAGATCTCCATCCTGGGCGATTGCCAGCCATCGCCTTGACCTGTGGCCAGGTCATATTTATGTTGATTTTCTTTATTTCCCTGTTGAGGCTGCGTTGCCATGAGCCTCTGGGCCTGCCTCGGCAGCGATGTCCTGATGGGTTCCAATCTAAAGCTTTCTTGCAGATTTCGTTCCCCTGTCCCTGCGTAAAGGCTGGCCGACCCACCTCCACTTTCGCAGCCTCCTCGCGTTGTTGATCCGTGTACCTATGCGAATCTCGGTACCACCATCGACCGTCATTTGGCTTCCAACATATTGGCCTTCGTTGGCTAGGGAGTCCACCCATGCTCTTTTGTCTCGCCTACATGAGCGTTTCCCTTCCTTCTCGACAAACGAATAGCGCTGACGGGCTGCGGCTTTGGCTCTTCGTGTTTTCGCACGCTCTATCGCGGCTTTGGCGTTCCTTCGCTCCTCTGTCTTCCTCCAGGTATCATCTGTGATACACTGCTTTCTCCGGGTACGTTACTTACCCAAATTATTCTCGCCGGTGGCGATAAAGACGTTCTTGATGGCGTTCTTTTGATCTTCTACGTTTCCACCTTCCAGAATATCCGTTCTCCAGGTCCACGACAAATGACCTTTACACCGCAGCGTCGGCGTTTGTTGAACCGGCGCCCGATTTTCTCATCCTGTCGATGAATCCTCGAAATGCGCAGCCGTATCTAGTTGATTAGGAAATGATGATCGGACGCAATGTCGGCGTTGTCCATTTCCGGCTGATGTAGATGTGATCGATTTGATTTTCCGTGACGTCATCACGGGAAGCCCATATCACTTTGTGCATTGATCGATGGGGAAAGAGCGATCCTCCAATGTCATTGTTGCCACAAAACTCTGCAAACAGCTCACCGTTCTCGCTAATTTCTCCGAGATCATGACGTGCTCATAGGCCGAGTTGTCGGAACCAACCTTCGCGTTGAAGTCGCCCATGAGGATCTAGATGTCACCTTTCGGAATTTTGTCCACGACAGCATTTCTTTGACTGTAAAAGTTTTATTTGTCTTGCATTTCGGCAGCATTGGTTGGCGTGTAACATTGGATCATGGTAATGGTTTCTAACCCGTTTCCGTATGTTTCCAATCATGAGCGCAGTGTGGGCGTGAGTGCTGAGCAGGAAACCAACTCCACGATGACGAGGAGCGTGTTCATGAGTTCAGCATTTATTTTGGCCCGACGCCAATCTGTGTTCTCCATCGTTCGATCAACAGATTTTGCTCAGTCCTGGGATCTTATTAGCTAGTTGTGGCACGCTTATTAGCTAGTTGTGCTTGTTTACCCTGCTGGGCTAGGGTTATACATTAAAAGTTCTAATTCTTGTCCGTTGGTTCGAGCTAAAAGTCGTTGCCGTTGAATTAGTTCGTTTTCGGTTTCTGTAACGGTTTTGGGTTTCGAGAACAATATCTTGTTGGCCTAAGGTCCCCTGTCCACCGTGCTGGCTGCCACCTTAGGTATAGGTTCCGGTGGAGGAGCATTTCATACTCAGCCGCGCTGGATGCTAGAACAGACGCTGTTTGAGCCACACCTTCATGGTGAACAGACGCTCGGGACGTACCTCCTCAATCTAGCTGAAGTCAGAAGGACAACAGTACCCAGGTTGCACTACCTGCTGAGCACATAACTATTATCTGGCGGTCTTTGTCATCGGTTGGTCCGTGGTAGGAACTTGTGAGGACCAGACCTTGGTTGGATGCTCTCCTTATCGACTCACCGTTTTGCAACCCACGCTTGTGCGATGCCAACCTCATACATATTGGAACCGATTTGGCGTTCTTGTACCTACGAAAATATCCCTGAGCTCAAGCAAGATAAAACTCTTAAAGGCGCCGTTGTCAAGAGTTTGGCGGAAGTGGTTCTAGGTGAGGGAGTCGAGATGAGTGTTCTAACTGCTGAAGCAATTCTAAAGGACTAAGACCTGGACGATGTCATGGATGCAGCAACACTGCGAGGTGCAGGTTGTTACAGCTGACCTTTGGTGAATGATCTGAGCGGGACGCCAAGAAGACCATTAAAGTAGGTAAGCATATGGTGGGCTGGTTGGCATGTCCACTGGGCATACAAGAGCCACCGGGGGCTTTAACTTGAAATGTCTTGAATCGGGGCACTAGTCGGGGGACTGTAAAGGCCCTGCCAGGATCAAACTTTGACAATGTGGAGGCACCAGGCCTGCACCATAAGGCACAAGGCTGCACAAACCCTCACAATTGTTTGATTTGTTCCGGGCAAAGCTGCAATTTCTCGACGGTACCTACCATTATTATAAAATTATGTTCTGTAAAATTATTTTCTCGGTGAGTGTTTTCACCCATGGTTGCGTACAAGCAACCGCTTAAGACGAATGGCCTGCCAGCATGAGTAGTGTGTTGATGATTGGGGATGATACTTGGTTGGGTCACTCACGAATGAAGCTCTCGGACGCAGTCAGTTCTCTGAAAACGACTGAAACGAGAAAAATCTGTGAATAGCAAGTACCCGACAATTGACCCAAAGGGTCCCGCCTTAAAAAAAAACTCAGCTGATAAGCCACAGTGCAGGTAAACCTGAAACACTGTAACGCAGCTCAGTAACTGCTGTGTCAGGTAGTCGATAAGTGGGGGACGGATAGCGCCATCACAGTGGATCCATACCGAGTACCTGTCAGTAACGGCAATTGTTTTGCGGATGGGTTCAAAATAGGACGGGTAAATACCTGGGTAAAGTCCTGGAGTTGGTATCGGCATCTTGCGAGCGGTAGTTTCCTAAGTCGACGAAGTCTTCTTCTGAAGCTGCATTGTATCTCGTTACAAAGGGGAGGGGTGGGGGTGGGGGGGAATGGGTATTTGAGGTTAAGCCAACGGGGTCTTGATGGCCAAGATACGAGTTGTTCCCACCGAGAAGTCTCCAGAGATGCTGGAGTGGACCATTGAGGTGCTCTTCTCATGATATGTGATCAAGTTAGCATACGGAGCAATGCTCCTATATTCCTGGCTATGCCTTTGCCTTAGTTACTATGTATTGTTGTTTTTTCTAACACAAAAAAAAACTCAGTTGAAGACACACACACATTTCAAACAGTTTCCGTTAGTTCTTATCCAAACGGTATACCATTCTAAGAGGTTATGGGCAACAAGTAAGGACTGGAGTTTTCGTGTACGGATGTATCTGGACGTTATGAGAGTGAAACATATCTTAACTGAAGATTCCTCGGAAGTGGCTGCGGAAAAAGCTAAGCTCGATGAGGCGGACAAGAGAGCAAAGCGATGCTGGTTTTCTCGGAGATGATTGCCTCTAGATCGTTCGAGACAAACGGATAGCGAAACAGCTCGCAACGTTGCAGAATCCATTTGCCAAGAAATATCTAGCGACACAAACTGCGACTGGTACGGAAGCAACTCGGGCATTTAAAGATGAAGGAAGTAGAACCCATGCGGAACCATCTGGTGTGTTTCGATGATCTGATCCGACAGCTTCGAGTGGCAGTAGCGGGTCTAAAGGAACCGGATATGAAGTTCGGGATTTTTCCCGAGTCATACGGCCCGTTATAACTACTCTGGAGAATCTCGGCGATGAGTGAAGAAATCAAGCACCTCAACAAGCATCAAGATGGTACAAACATGTAACCCCTTAAGGAGAAACATCAGAAAACACAAATATTGTTGATACAATGACCGTTTTGAGCCCCTACTCGAGTTTTCAAGAGCACTTACCTGGAGAATTCGTCAACAAATGCGCCTGATTTTGACAATAATCTGCCTCTTTTAGCAAGTGAGCAAAGCCAGAGAAAACACTCCGCTTCTTCCTAGTGGCTTTTTTTCTGAATAAGGCGAGATTCCTGTTTTGCTTCTGTTTGCATCGATCCACGTTCTGTCGGGTTTTGTATTGCAGCATCACCGCTCGCGCTTTGCTCTTCTTCTCCACAACCGTTGTTGTTTAAATTCATAAAACAATGTGTAACACGAACCCTTACATAATAAGCGCCATAGTTCCGAGATAAACTAGCCTAGGGTTATCAATCTCGTTAATACAGACAAAAAAAGTGCCATAGTATCAATCAATATATTGACGAAACGTTGACCTGAAGACTAAAATCATTACAATATTCTCAGAACAAATTCCTTCCGCTGAAAAATTATAATTTTCTGCAGTGCACCGAAAATGAGGTCGAAACTTGCATCAGCGATCAATGGATCCTGTGTGGGTATCGTTACACAGAAAGCACATTTTTCTCGTTGCATTTGCATATTGAGCATGCAATGAAGTGCAGATCATTGTACTTGCAGTAAGTTTCAGGCCTGGGGCGTTGGAAGCTAGGCAGGGCAGCACAATAAAATAAAATCTGTTCCAGTTCATCCTTTTTGTGCTCGACGAGACTCATGATCTTCAATTTAGTGAAGTCTTTCTGCATTCAGTGCCTACTCACATGATCATCAGCAACGTTCTTCTTCACACGAAAACCATCGTCCGTCTGTCGTCCGTGGGGCCAGATTAGCTCCTGCCGCGTGCCGTTTGGATTGATGCCATACCGTTGATAATCGACTGGAGATGATCTCCCCTATCCTGTAGGCTGCCTACCATATGCTAAACAATAACATTTATATTCTTACACCAACATCGGGCCTAATGGCGATGGTTTTGATACCCATACGTTTGGGGTGAAGCCCATGGAATGGCTCTGCCCGGTCACGATGATGGTGTGAAAGAGGCACGCGTTTTCCCACTCGAGGTTAGGAGGTGCGCTGGAAGTTTATTTATGCACGGCAATTTCCGAGAACTACCGTTGTGTTTTAGGTGGAATTTGCAAACGGCTTCCGTTGACCTGTTCAGCTGTGCAAGAATGCGATCTCGCCAGATTGTCCGGGTGCAATTCTCGTTTGTTTGCTGATGGTCACCGATAATGAAACAGATACTTTCAGAGCAGTGAAGCAGTAGATATCGTTTAGAAAGAGTGGCATTGCTTTCCATATAACAGTCCACTGTCAGTTAGGGTAGCACAAATATCCCAAGGCAAGGAAAACGTGCCTCTGGAGCCGGCCTTAAGATAGAAGTTAATGATGTCAATAAGCGAGGAGCATACATCATAGCAAACAGCTTTCCCAATATGTTCATATCAATCTATTTTATACCGACAAAGCTTTAAGACCGAAATAACTGATTCTTCGACGTTTGCACGCCATATCCACCTTGTTCCCTTATTTTATGATACACTAAGTTTTTAGCATTTGGTGATAAAGCCTGTATCCGCAATAATCGGGACACAGAAATACAGCTGTAACTCTGCAATAGATACATTAAAATTGCCCAAATTTGGCCTAATAACATCTTAATATATGTTCATTTCAACTACAAAATTACATGTGAATCGATGCAGTACTTTTTGTTGTAGCAATGAAAGAGTACAATATGCGGCATTGAATTTTGTACAGCCCCTAGTTTTGCTTGTCAGCGCTGTAACTTTTGAATTTGGCAAAGGAAATGGCTGAAGTTTTGTCCGCAAATCTCTCAATCTACATTTGTTGCATAGGCAAAATTTCAAAAAAATCGATGCACTATCAACAATTTCATAGTCGAAACATGTATTGGGACTGAACGTGATTTTAGCCCCTCAGACAGCAATTAGTCAGCACCCTTTATTGTTTCGATTGTACTATTGAAGGTAATATACCAATAATCATCAAATTTTACAGGCATAATATACACATAATCAACTACCTTCTGTCAAAATTTCATGAAGATTGACGGAGAAATTCAAAAGTGATAAATAGGCAAACATCACACATGAAAAACACGAAAAATTTTCACCAATACTCAACTCTATCAACACCAGTAGCTTTCAAACCATTTGAGCAAAGTTGATGAAATTTTTCAAAAAAGTGTCTCTATAAGTATTATAACTGCTAACGAAATTTCATGATTATCATCACAGAACTTTGAACTGTAGCTTAAAAGAATAATCTATTATGAGATTGAAAATTGGTCATGATTGTACAAAATGTTTAAAACAACGTCAGTTTGTTTTTCATCCACAATTAAAAGTAATGCAAAGATTTTTATGAAATCTGGAACAAATAATAAACATGCACCAAAGAGTTCTCATTCAATTATTTGGCCAATTTTACCGATTCATTAAAGAGATGCAGTCGTACTTCTGTGTCCCGATTATTGTGGATACAGGCTTTAATTGTTCAAGCAACCTAAATAATTCTGGCAAATGGATTCAATTCTACTCATAAAATTGAACAGTTGGTAATGAATCAAAGCTAATTTTAAATCCACATACCCAAATGGAATGGATCATAACGGAAGCACCGTCCGGCGGACGGTTAAACACGCCGATCAAAGCGTCCAGTTCCCATAATCCAAGCTTCGTCGCCGATTACTCCTCCGGCTGTCGTAATACATCTTCAATCAGCAAACCCAGATCTTCCGACACCATGAAGCGATGTGCGCCGTTGTTAATCCGTGCCGCACATTCGATTGCAGTACAGAAGAGAACATATTTGTTCCCCCTTATTGCATGGCTCCTGGGCTGGCGTACCCGGTAGTGAGCAATGATTAGAAGACCTGCGCATCGCATGGGATGCCAAAAGGGACAATAAAATCATGAGATATATTGTGGCGTCTAACGAGGAAATAAATGTCCTAATTGATCGTGTAAGATTCATTACCGAAGAGCAGTATGGACCATCAATATGTGCCAATGATGATGGTGGTGGCACGGGTGGCACGCGTGTGTATGCTATGAAACATGTTCCTGATTGGTTGACTACTTGCGGTACTGCAAATAAGCGCTAAAAGCACAAACCACCCAGCTGCAATGCTGCTTGTCATATGATATGTAATTCGTTAAAAGCAAGGATGTTTATACTGCTATGGTCTTCCAGATTTGAAATTAATCTTTTTCTTGGCGTAACGTCCTCATTCGACACGTTGTTTGCTTCTCACCTAAGCGATTTATGATTGAATATCAGTTTTTGACTACGAGATTTCCAGGTAACAATTGTGGGCTTCGTGGCCGTGCGGTTAGGGGCGTCAGTCGTCTAGCCGTTTCGTAAGCCTCGAAATGCGGGTTCGATTCCCGCTCCAGTCGGTGAAAACTTTTCGTCAAACGGAAAATTCTCCACTGGACCACTGGATGTTTCGTGTGTTGTCCGTTGTCTCATGTTAGTGATTGTTCAGTCTGTACAACCTTTGGTTGAAGACGGTGTAGTGTCTTTTTAAACAATTCGATGCTGTACAAACGTTTTTACAATCATTTTAAAGCAACCTTCATTTGAACAAAAGCTTAGCACAATGGATGTACAGAATGTACTCAACTCCGAAACATCTAATTTTGGAGATTTTATGCAACGTTTAGCTGATTTGAGGTTAATTGAAAGGCTGATATTACATCTTCGGATGAACCTGATGTCTTTTCTTGTAGTTACGATTCCCTGGCTTCGGCTCGGAGTATTGTAAGTATAGAATCGATTGAGTGGGCAGATGGGATTTATCCCATTTTGCTTCAGAAGGAATTTGATCATTTCAATCATGTTTTGGAAAAAAAAATACTTGTTTGCAGTTTTGCTACAAGGTATATTCCCAAATCCTGGCGGGATATTACTGTGAAGTTTTTTTCCGAAAGTGGGTCGTGCGTCGTATGAAGAAGCAAAGAGTTTCAGACCTATCAGTTTGACCTCTTTTCTTCTGAAATGCTTAGAACGCATTGTGGATCATCACATCCGTGATGTTCATCTGGCCAACGTGCCTCTTCATGTGAACCAACATGCCTACCAATCTGATAAGTCCACTGCAGTGATGTGCCGGGACCTTATTTATCGATATTATCGAGGGTAAATGTACTATTCCTTGGCCTAATTTGTAAGCCGCCTTGACAATTTTGACCAAAACTCATGAATTAATAGCACTAGAAATAATATGTTGACCATATTACACAATGCAATGCTTGTTTCACCAATTGGAAGTAAACTAACGTAAATATTCAAGAATTTACTTAATTAAGTTGAAAAAATTCGATGCGATGGTATGCAGTGTTGGTCTATGGTACAAAACTTGGCCTATTAGTGGATACAACGTTGGCCTATTGCTTTCCATGCACTAGAACCACTTATTATCTTATTTTTTCAATATTTCTTCTGAAGTATTATCTCTGTTTGTTCACCAATCTTACTTTTAATTTTCATTTTCGGAGCCAAATTTTCAAAAAACTATAAATATATTACTTAAACTAAAGTTTTTTCTTAATTTAGTAAGGAAAACAACGCAACCCTATTATTGTGTTATATTTTTACAGTCACCGCACACAAAATCTTTCCTCCCTTTCGTTCTTTCTGGTTCTTACGCAAGCAATGTTGTTGACTTCACTTTATCGGTGTTGTTGACGTCACTTTACTGATGGGCCAAGATTTGGGTACATAGTGAAAAAATGTCCTCAATATTCGGCCCACATTCAATTTGTAAAATAGTTACTATTCGTTGAAAACAAATATACAAGTTCAAGATAGCGTCTTTGACCGTCGCGTCAAATGTTCAGTTATTGAAAAGTCGATTCGAAATGTTCCAGAATCATGCCAATAATGATCATGTGTATAGACTACCCACTAAGCCGAAGAATCATGGCGTCTACAAAACATAAACAAAGTGACATTTTCATTAAATTTCAACACTCCAAAGTGCTAAAATTGAAACGAAATGTTACAGTTGTTTGGCGCATAGCTTTTCCGATATCCAGTTATGCGTGTTTGTTTGAGTTTTTGGTTTACGTTGAGATAGGCCAAACGTGGGAACTATGCCAACGATGCATCCCGATACCCGATATCCGTTTACCCAATTATCGATATCGAAACGATATCGGTTTCCAAATATCGATATCGGATCCGATAATGAATAAAATATGATATTTTATTTTTAAATTCACTTTTTATTCATATTTGGCGGTTTCTGTTGCCAGTCAATTTCCTCAAAGTGAAAAATTAACACCATGTTCATTTATTAAGCCTTCCCGGAGACAAACGCTCAGAAGCAACTGACGATGCAATTTTAGTTATTAATTTTCTTGGAGCTTGATACAACAGCGGGTACCCACACTTAAAATTCTACCTGTATATAAAAATGCTGCTGTACAGATTCACCCTTTGGCTGCCCTTATGGACCTTAAAAATAAAAGGAATAAAGGATGAGTCCTAAATATGTCGTTGAACATGATTGAACCTTGTGTTGAACTATCCATTCGTGATTACTCCAAAGCTTCGTAGCACTGATGGACTGTAATTTGGACCCGATAATTATCGATAATATCGGATTTATCGATATCGGTACACCCCTAGTCCACTGTGATTCTTTTACACAAGGTTGTTTACGATATGGAGAAAGCATTCGCTCAAAAGCAATCTCGTTTGGGTGTTTTCTTAGCTATCGAGGGTGCCTTTGACAATGTGCCTTTCGATGGCATATTGGAAACGCACGGAGTCATGGTATATCTCCAATGATTTCCAATTGGATTCATCAAATGCTCAAAACCGATATCTCTTCTCGACATTGCATCTAGCAGGGATTAGGAAATTGAATGTTTGTGGATGCCCCCAAGGGGGATTCTTGTCACCGCTTTTGTGGAATCTCGTAGCAGATACGCTATTGAGGCAACTCAATAATAGCGGTTTTCCTACTTATGGTTTTTCCGACGACTACCTAGCATTGTTAGTTGGTATGTGTATCACCACCCTTTTCGACCTGCCCTTTAGGTAGTTGAGGGTTGGTGACGCCAATATGGCCTTTCGGTTAATCCGAGTAAAACATCTATTGTTCTTTTTTACGGAAAGGCGAAAGCGTAAAGGCGTTCGATCTTTGCGTCTCTTTGATTCTTAAATCGATGTGACTGAACAGGTAACGTACGTTGGAGTCATTCTTGATTTCAAGCTTTCCAGGACACCTCACATTGAGTTCAGAATCAAGAAAGCTTGTATGGCCTTCGGGCAATGCCGGCGAACCTTTGGTACAACTTGAGGTCTCAAATCCAAGTATATCAAACGGATCTACACAACTGCTGTTCGGCCAATATTGGCCTATGGATGTCTTGTGTGGTGGCAAAAGGGTGAAATGAGAACGATCCAATCAAAGTTAGGCCATCTGCAAAGGATGTGCTTAATGGCGATGTGTGGAGCGTTCTCTTCAACTCCCCCAGTTGCGCTCGAAGTTATCTTTGACGCTGTCCCTCTACACATTAATCTCAAACAAGAAACACTTTCTTGCACTCACCGTCTACGGGTACTCGGTCTACTAGAGGAAACTCCTGTGAGCCGCACATCAACACACACATCGTTGCTTCCACTTTTGGTGAATTGGGACAAAATTGTCCTTGCTCCAAGTTATCTTACAATTGCTTGTAATTTTCCATATAGGACATTTTCCACGAAATTCCCTTCCCGGGAGGAGTGGTCATCTGGATATCTGGAGAGAAGTATTTCAGACGGCCTCGTATGTTACACTGATGGCTTCCTTCTCGAAGGTCGAGCAGGTGCTGGTGTTTATTCTCATGAGATAAGGCTGTATCAGTCTTACTCGCTTGGTAGACACTGCACCGTTTTTCAGGCCGAAATCTTTGCTCTTATGTGCAAGAAAAAATTTGATTTTGGCCTGTATTTGTCTGTTTTCCATACTAAAATTCTATAAATACTGTTTCAGCCTAAATATGCCCCATGTATGGGAAAGTTTTCGCCGATGAAATATTTCCTTGTCTTCCGATTACACTAATTAACAGCATTTGGAACTCGGTAAGCTGATGATCATTATTGGTGTAGAATCATGCCTTGAGTTCGTAAATGTGAAGGAAATAAAATACAGTAGAGCGGATTTTTTTTTCCACTTTTCAGACAAGGCTGTCGATTTGAAATCGATTTTTGTTCTATTTTTAAGCAATTTTTTTTCCGTAACCAATGCTCCGATTGAGCTGACATTTTTACTGTAACTAACCATCATCAATATCTCAAATGTGAGAAGGATTTTTTTATTTTTTTTCCTACTGAAAAAAGAATACATATCTTCATAATTTTTTTTTGATTTTTTGCTGAAATTTAAGGAGATTAGACAATAGAATTACCAATATCTAGAATCGCACTTATTTGATCCAAAAGTTATGGTCAGATAATCAAAACATATTATTGATAAATCTGCATATACTGCTCAAAGTGGACTTCAACCTACAAGGCGGACACTACACTTCTGCGGAGGAAACTTCCTTACTTTAAACACTTCTTTCACGTTATATTAAAACCACTTGGAATTAGCTTGACTGTCTCGACTCACTGATGGACTTCGACTGACTTACTTTTATTTCATACTCGATGAGCGAACCGCTCTCTTCATCATTTTATCGAACGCACATATTCATTTGAGTGCCTAAATCTAAATCGTTTAACGCATACATAACAATTATATTCAGCTTTCTATTTCTGCAAAAAGATTAATAAGTGATTGACCGCAACGCAAGATATTTATTAGCGTGGTTCAAAAAATCGTTTTTACCCCACACTATCAATAATGCCTATTCGATTCGTAACCAGACTCTAAGCCTTCTCGAAAAAACTTGAGCTGATTTGATTGAAAGTCAAGAATGGACAAGCCCTGCAAAGTTTGTATGGGAATTGCTAAGGGTAAACGACGTTATTCATTCAATTGAACGTAGCCTTTCCCCAAGTGCCCTAGAGCATGGTCTCCCAAACTGTGGGTCGCGATCCCCAGGGGGGCCACCGGCCTTCATCCAGTGGGTCACGAGGGACAGTAAAATATTTTACTGTAACAGACAACAAATGAGGGGATTTCTATGGGGGGTCGCGAAAACTACGTCTACTGGCAAAAAGGGGTCGCGCGACCTGAAAGTTTGGGTACCTAAGCCCTAGAGCAGCGCAGCCCAACCTTTTTCGCTTGTTTCATACATTTTTGGTCCATACGAGCGTAAAAATGGTCAGATAATAAATCTTTTAACATCAAATGGAAGCCTGATGTTAGGGCTAATAGATGCATGTTTTGAAATTCAAATTTAACTTATCCACTTAGCTACCGTGACAATTCAGTCAAAAAATCCATCCGGCCCGCGGGCCGGATTGTTTTTCGGCTTCAACTGCACCGGTAGCTAAAAACTGTCAAAAAAATCTAACTTTATCACTTGCATGAGTTAGATGTAATACTAAGCTTTCATTTGATACTAAAATATTTCATGTTTGACTTGTTTCGCGAAAGTACCGATTGAAAATGTCCGAAACATGTGAAAAAGGTGGGGCAGCCCTGCCCTAGAGTGTAAGTTGGCCCTTGGTACTCTTAGGCTACTCTATTAGTTACAACTTTGCCGAAGACCATATTCAAATCGGACACTTCATTAATAGGACGCAATCAGTGAAGTACTAGATTGAAAGTAGTGAGCTGAATTTTTGTATGGTGAGATGATCAAATCTCCATTTCTGCAATGAAATGGTGCAAACAGCGTGGGTTATATGATTTCTTGACTAATTTGATGCTGTTCTAGCAAACATTTGGGTAACTGTGTTGTTATATTATTTATTTCTCACAACTTCAACAACACAGTTACACAAACTTTTGCTCAAACAGCATTAAATTAGTCAAGAAATCATATAATCGACACTGTTTGCACCATTTCATTGCAGAAATGGAGATTTGATCATCTCACCATACAAAAATCCAGCTCACTACTTTCAATCTAGTACTTCACTGATTGCTATTAGGGGGCTGTCCATAAACCACGTGGTCATTTTTTTGGGACTTTTCAACCCCCCCCCTCCCGCGTGGTCATTTGTCCATACAAAATTTTTGATTTGTCCATACAAAATGATCATTAGCCGACCCCCCCCCCTGTAAAATGAAAAGATAATGATGTTTTGGTGGTTCTCACCAGACTCAAACTTTATTCATAATTTCGACTTAAGCTAGCCTTAGTAACTAATGAGGAGTCTGAAGTCCTATGTAAATTACAACCAATCAGAGATCGATGCACCGATCTCGAGAGAGAGAGAGAATAGGCATAGAAAGAGACCACACATTTGGCTCTGCCACACCGCAGGCAGCTTGAGAATGAGCATTGCCTGGAAACAGTCATTAAGTAATATTCTGTAAAATGACACTTTCCAACTGAAAGTGCTTATGCATTGAAACGGCCATCGAATCGACGGGTTGTTGCTTATGCAATGCAACGGCCATCGACTCGACGGGTTGCTAACTGATAGGGTCTAGAATTCGACCCAGCATGGAACAACGTGCGAGTTCTGTTGAACTCAGGCATGGTTCGATGACATGTGTGAAGCACATGCCCCACCACCACTCTTTGTGAAAAAATGATTGAAGATCATTTTTGTTTTGACTTCAGATACCTCTTACAACATGTTTTGATTTAATAATAGTTTTCGTTATAAATTTCATTTTCTTAAATGCTAGCTCATCCTTCCCCTTCAAAAAGAATGATTTTCAATAGTAGAATCATTCACAGAGTTTCATATAGCACAATTTGAGAAAAAGAAATTAAGATTATTTGTGAATTGATAAATGCAACTTAAATTTGATTTATAATTATTCGATTTTTATGGACTATTATTTCATCTTGATTAATTATATTTTTAATTTTTACATTTGGATGAATTATTTGTACAATTTCAAATGGACCAGAATAAACTGGGTGTATTTTGGCTTTCGATTCTTACTGATTTAGCTTTTTCTAACAAGATTTTTGCTTTCTTTGATGCCTGTTGCATTTAATATTTTAGTTCGTATAAGTAAGACTCGTGGTTATAGACCGGATCTACTGCTGATACATTTGAAAATTGACTCGGAATGTTTGCAAGATTGCCGAAAACTAGTTCGAAAGGAGTATGTAAATGGTCTGAGTATGGCGTAGTGTTATAGCAAAATGTGTAAAAATTTAACCATGAATCCCAATCATCTTGGTTTTCATTGATAAAACTTCTAAGGTATTCGTTTAGACAACGATGGTTTCTTTCAAGACTTCCTATTGTTTCGGGATGGTAGGCTGTTGAAAACTTATGTTGAATTGCTAACAGTTTGCAAACGTTTTCGAAAATTTCATTCTTATACTCGGTACCCAAATCTGATTTAATCGTTTTTGGGCAGCCGTATATGAGAATGCAGTTTTCTACCAAAGCTTTTGCTAACGTGTTTGCTTGTTTATCAGGTATTGGTGTTGCAATTACATATTTGGATAGGTCGCATTGAATTGTTAAAGCATACCTATTTCCGTTTTGAGACTTGGTTAAAGGTCCAATGGTATCAATTGATACGAGATCAAAGCTCTTGGTTGGTGTCGTGGTATTAACAAAAGTTTCGTTTGTTTTTGGTTTATGTTTGTTCTGGCTACACTTCACACATAGTTTGACAAAATCTGCTATAGTATGTTTCATGTTGTGCCAGTAATATTTTGACCTAATCCGGGTAAGTAATCTACTTGTACCAATGTGACCTCCCGTAGGGGTGTCATGGTTTTCAGAGATTATTTTTTGAATAATTTCCTCATCGGTTATAATCTGAGCTGGTTGGTATATGATGAGTGTTAAATTTTTCAGTATTTTATTGCATGCGTCTTTAAATAATTGACGAGGAATCACATTAAAAATGTTATCATCATTCTTCATTGCTAGCTTTTTTAATTTTAGTTTGGCGGCCATATCATCTAATGTCTGCAGACATTTTTGTAAGTTAACTTTTCCACATTGGTAGAATAATTGCTCTCGTGCAAGAATCCTTTTCAGTGTTTTCGTTAAAATTCTTAAATTCAGAGTATTATCATTGATTTCAAATATTATTTTCGGCATGTTAAATGCGTCAAGGTTGTTAACCGATTCATAAGCCTTGAGGTGATCAATCTCGTCAACAGATAAATTGGTTTTTGTGTCATTATTAGGTTGATTCAATTGTTGCCTTGTCATGGATCTAGTTTGAATAGGCAATACCGAGAGATTTTTTAGTTCCTCAGAGTCGATCATAACGCGAGATAGAGCGTCGGCGCCAACGTTCTGTTTTCCGCTAATATGTTCAACATCAAAGGTAAACTCCTCTAAATCTACCCTCATTCTGGTCAGTTTTGAGTTGGGATCTTTCATCGAAAATAGGTAAACAAGTGGGCGGTGATCTGTTTTCACCGTAAAACGTCTACCATATAAATATGGACTAAAATGGTTGATTGCCCAATGTATGGCTGTCAACTCTTGTTCAATCGTGGACTTGTTGCTCTCGCCTTTAGTGAATGTTTTGCTCGCGTAAGATATTGGTAACTCAATGTCACCGTAAGGTTGAGCTAATACAGCACCGCATGCAATCTTGGATGCATCCGTGCTAAGAATAAATTGTTTATCATAATTTGGGAATTTCAAAATTGTAGGTGATAGAAGTTTCTGTTTTAATTTATCAAATGCCTTTTTACAGGTATCGTTCCATTCAAATTTTACACCTTTTCTCAAAAGTTTGTTTAAGGGAGCAGTAATCTCAGAAACATAAGGAATGAACCTTCTGTAGTAATTACAGAAAGCAGTGAATCGTCTCACATCATCCGCATTTTGCGGTTCGGGATAGTTAAGAATTGCTGAAAATTTTGATTTATCGGGTTGTATCCCCTTACTAGATATGTGATGGCCAAGATAAGTCACATCACTTCGGAAAAACATACACTTCGATGGGTTCAACTTTAGGTTGTATTCTCGAAGTTTTAGGAAAACCTTTTCAAGGTTAACTAGGTGATGTTTAATTGAGCACCCAACGATAATAATATCGTCGATGTATAGAAAAGCACATTCAGGGGGAAGACCACTCAAAGCTATGGTCATCATTCGTTGGAAGCTATTTGGCGAAATGTTGAGTCCAAATGGTAGTCTATTGAATTCATAATGACCGTTAGAAGTGGAGAAGGCTGTATACTTTTTGGACGAATCATTCAATTCTATCTGGTGAAATCCAGACATTAAGTCTAACGTAGTGAAGTATTAAGCCCTTCCCAGTTGATCGAGAATGTCATCGATTCTAGGGAGTGGGAATTTGTCAGCAATGATATTTTTGTTCAATCGTCTAAAATCAACTACAAGTCTCCAATTCTTCTTCGTACCGTCATTTGACTTCTTTGGTACAAGCAGTATTGGAGAATTGTAGGGTGATACCGAAGGACGAATAATGTTGTCGTTTAGTAATTTTTCCACGTTCTCGTTTATTTCCTTCCGGTGGACTTCGGGGATTCGATAATTTTTGGTGTAGACTGGCGTTTGATCATTTAGCAATATTTCTTGCTTATAAAAATTATTGCATGTTAAGTTATCATCTTGGAGTGCAAAAATGTCACTAAACTTTGAGCATAAACTCGTTAAGCTAGGTTTAGCTTCATTTGGGACTCCATCCAGTTTCAGTTCCGCCCGGAGACGTTCCTGTCTATTTTGGGAATCTATCTTATTGAAAGTGAAAACGTCAAAATTTTCTAATGGCTCATATGTCCTATCAAAAGTTTTGCTAATTTTAATCATTTCAGGCGTTGTATTTATAATTTTTATTAGATGGTTTCTGGTGTTTATGATTGATTTTGCACAAAAAACACCTGGAAGAATTTCTGCTGAGTCCATGAAGTAGTTTCCTTGAAGTAGTCCAGAATCGATGATTCTCAGAACTTCGCACCTTGGTGGTATAACGAAATGTCCACTCAGGTTATCCTGAATGGTGAATTCAATTTCTTTATTCTCATGAAATGCAGTCAGTATCCATGAGTCATAATTGATGTTGCAACGAAATTCAGTTAGGAAATCCCTTCCTAAAATTCCGTCTGTTGGTAATGGAAATTCATCTGCGATTAATTGAAATTTTTGTTTAATAAGAACGTTATCAGGACAAATGATGTCTGTTGATATTGTTCCGATAGTTTCTAATTTTTGTTCAGTAATGCCTGTAATTGAGCACGTTTCATTAATGTTAACAAGTTCACTTTCACTAATTACATTTGATTTTAATATTGACACATCCGCTCCAGTGTCCACTAGAAGAGTGCACACTCGATCGGAGGCAGCTAATTGAATATTTATAAAATTTGTGCAAGACGTGTTAATGTTGTAGCATTTTAGCGTCTCACAATATTCGCTAGTGCTACTTGTTGGCTTTGTAAAGGGACCTGTTGGTTCGACTGTTGCGCTGGTTGTACGTTCATTCCCGTTGTGCCCATCATGCCCGTCGTGCCCCCAACGTTCAGCTGTTGGGGGGCTTGCATGTTTTCCTGTTGTGCATAGAAAACACGACTCTGGTGGCGAAAATTTCCTCCTCTGAAATTGTTACCACCTCTAAACGAATGATGATAATTGCGTTGTAATCCGTACTGTCCTCTGAAGTTTCCGTGGCCTCTGTAATTCCCACGGCCTCTGAAGTTACTGTGGACGTTGGAATTACTGTTGCTGTAGAAATGTCCTCGGCTATTATTCCTAGATTGACGGTTTCCATGTTTCAGATACCTATTATTCCCTGAATTACCAGCGCTTGCATAAAAAATTTGGCTTGTTGACGATGGTTCGTTTTCTGTAATTTTTTCAATAGCAGAGTCAAGGGTAGTAAACTGTCCCGCTTTTAACAATAGTTTGGTTTCCTCGCTTCTTATTCCGGAAGCAAGTGCCTTCACCCCAGCTTTAACCGCCATTCTCGAAGCTGTATCTACTGGGACTTGCTCATTGATATAAGCTCGTTCCAGCTCTAAAGTTAACTTTTCAATGTCTTGGGTGAATTTTGAAACTTCACCACTTTGCTTCGTAGCATTTAATTTTGCTACTACGGCTTCAGGAGCTATGGTTATTTTGCATTTATCTTTTAATTTTTGTATAATTTCTTCAACATCTTGTGGATTACTACCCACCGCACTTTCCCCTCTAGCCTTGATAGAATAGTATTTAAGGATGCTGCTTTATTATCAGCGTTAACCAACGATTTACAGGCATCCAAGGCTGACACGATCATTTCCAATTTTTCACCCCTACCATCGTAAACAGGCACTAATGAAGTAATGATCCTGATAATTTCAATAACACTAGCCATTTTTGTTTTCGGAATTTGAGACAAACGATTGCAAAATATTATGCTTTGTACAACTGATTTAAACGTTGATGTTTTCTTTGCTGTCTGAAATTTTTGCTTAATAATATCAAGAATTTCCTGAGCTGTTATTCTACTGCACTTCACGAAATAATTAAATTTTACTGGATTTATCTGGTTTTCGTTTTTCAATAAAATTTCTGTAATCAACTTGTACAATTCTTTAACATATTTTTGTTTCTCACATAACGTTTTATATAAATAATTTCTGTACGGGTTTTTGATGAAATTCGATTTAATTTTGATCAAATTGGTTAAATAAAGTTCAATGTCACCCTCAATTTCCATGTGATACTAGGTTTATATTACCTAGAATAGTTTAAAACTCGTTCGTTGCATTAAGCTATTATACTAAATCCAATTAAATTTTATTTTCAAATTTATAAATATATGGCTTACGGGTTCCACTCACTAAATTACACAATATGCACTAAAAAAAAAATGGTCGACTTTACATCAAAAGATTATCAAAAAACTCACTTTTTTTTTTACTGTTGACAGGTTTATCCATGTTCAGACGGGAGCGAAGGTTGGTTCGTTCTTGCTGGAGTGGTCGCAGGGGTCACAGGGGTCGCAGGGGTCTCAGGAGTCGCAGGAGTTACTGTATCGCTGGCTTCATCTATTGCGAAATCACTTCATTCAAATTTGCAGGGGTCGCAGGTGTCACTGTATCGCTGGCTTCACTGTTGGGGATGATTTCTGATTTCCCATTTCTTCTTCTTCAGAACAGCGAAAATGTCACAATATCGTCCTTATTAAACTTGCTTTCCATGCGCTTCGTAAATTTCGTTTGCTCTTTGATCACGTGCACTACGGTTTGCGATGATAAATAACTGGATTAAAGCTTAAATCCATTTTTTTTGATAACCTCTATCACTTCTGCAAACGTCCGGATTTTGAAGCAGCACATTTTCAATGTTCATTCACTTGGATTCACTGTGTGCATTTTTCGCTATTTCACACATAAATTTGTCTATCTTACAAAATATTGTAGATAATTCACTTTAGCTGTTTCGCGAACATCGCGTATGGTAATGGCTAAAACTTCACTGTACTAAAGGTACAGGTATCGGTCACTTGACGCGGTCTGCCATGTAAAATGAAAAGATAATGATGTTTTGGTGGTTCTCACCAGACTCAAACTTTATTCATAATTTCGACTTAAGCTAGCCTTAGTAACTAATGAGGAGTCTGAAGTCCTATGTAAATTACAACCAATCAGAGATCGATGCACCGATCTCGAGAGAGAGAGAGAATAGGCATAGAAAGAGACCACACATTTGGCTCTGCCACACCGCAGGCAGCTTGAGAATGAGCATTGCCTGGAAACAGTCATTAAGTAATATTCTGTAAAATGACACTTTCCAACTGAAAGTGCTTATGCATTGAAACGGCCATCGAATCGACGGGTTGTTGCTTATGCAATGCAACGGCCATCGACTCGACGGGTTGCTAACTGATAGGGTCTAGAATTCGACCCAGCATGGAACAACGTGCGAGTTCTGTTGAACTCAGGCATGGTTCGATGACATGTGTGAAGCACATGCCAAAACCCCCCCCCCCCCATGACCACGTGGTTTATGGACAGCCCCTAGTTATCGATTTTTATCCAGAATGAAAATATTTGATCATAATTGATGGCCATCACTGCAATTTGCCTTGAAACATAGTAGCCATGATTTCTGTGTGCTATCTTTGGTGTCATGTGCAGCAATGTTGCCTGCTGGGAAGCTGAACGATCACTCTTGAAGTTTCTCCAGTTGGATAAAAATCAATAACTAATTAATGAGGCGTGCGGGTCTTCGGAAAAGTTGTAGCTGATGAAGTAGCCTAGGAGTATCAACTAACATTCTTGAGCTATTGGGGAAATGCTACGATCAATTGAATGAAAAACATCGTTTTTTCATAATGCCCATACAAAATTACAAACCTTGTGTGGAGCAAAAACTCAAAAACGATTTTTTAAACCACGCGAATATTTATATTTTAGTAAATTCCTTATTTTTTTAAACTGTAGAACTCGATTTTCAGCAAAAACTCCTTTTCTACTTAAATACAATGCAAAAGTGCTTTTATTTTATCCAGCTTAACTCAGTATCAAAGAATAAAAAAAAAAAGACGCAGATGTGTAGGTCGAAGATTTAAGATAAGTTTTTAAAACTGAATATAGTTTCGAATCAGTCATGCTCAGTCAAGGCTCTTTCAATGTTTTTCCTTGGTCGATTAATAATAGTCAGTCAGACAATCTCTCCGTTTGTCGACAAATAAATAGATTAAGCAAAAAAAAAAGAAACATATCTAAATATCTCATTACAGTCTTTATTCCTATGACTGCGATCTATTTTCCATCCGATCGTCTTATTTTCTTGTGCTGTATCGCATAACCGTCTCACCAGGTGTGACACACACGTGTTTCGTTTCTAGCGTGAATATGATTAGGGAACACAATAGCAGCAAGCTGTTTGTCCCACATCGGATTCGTCAGCACCTCGCCCTGGAGGCTGACTATAGGGGTCTTAGTTATAGTTCTACTGACACATTTATCCAGCCCAGCGGAATGCGCCACATAAGAGAGTGAAGAGCATCCAGAAGGGCGCGCAAAAATTACGAGCGCGCTTGCACAAAAACAACAATCACCATCACCTCGCAACAACAGAACGAGCGATGGAAAAACAACATGACATGCTAACAAAAGAACTTGTTACCGTACAACACACCACCGACTGACTGTGGGGGCTTAGCCTATCTGGCAGCCCTCTAAATAGATCCGGCAGAGATTGAACCCCCATAAGGTGAATTCGTCACGCATCTTCCCGCGGGTTTGCAAGCTTTTTAATATGACAGCTCGGGAATGCAAAAAGTGGCGGTGTCTTCAAGGCCCTCCTGTGCCGCCGCCATTCAACGCAACGAACGTAACGAAGGCCGGGGGGTGCTGGGTAGTTTGTTTGCGCGGCGCTCCGAGGAATGTTGTCGTTAGGTATCTCGCATTGCAAGCTCCAATTTAGATGCTAATTCGACAATTGTTGGGGATGTTGCTTCTGTTAACGTACCCTCGTTGTTGGCTCTAATGAGCAAACAAATGTGCGACCCAATATGCAGGTATGACATGCAGCCCAATGTAGATTCAATGATGATTTCATAAGCAGTACGTAGAACTTGATGACTGGTTTCGTCAATGTTTGTAAGGAAGTTAAGTATGCATTATAAGTAATCATCCAGGGCGTGGTGTGAAGATGTTTTTTGTGTTCAGGAAACCTAGTTATCCCTTCTTGGAACTTGTTATTATACCTATATCTTATTAGTACACAAATTACTATTTCGCATGTGATGCCACTGAATGTTTCGTAATTTCAGGGCGTTCCATGGTAGTTTCGATGGTGTCGAGCCCCTAGGGGTCTAAAAGCATGTTCTATGCATTTCAAGAAATCTCAGGGCGTTTCAGACAATTTTCAGGAGATTTCAAATAGGCGAGAATTGATAAAACATCTATGAGTGAGCCCATGTTAATATAACCATGTTCATAATATAATACAGTAAGAGCTCACTAGCTCCGCTTGTGGATTCAAGGGGTTAAATACATACCTTGCGCGGATAAAAAAAAATCGAACTTTTCTATTACAAGAAGTATACTAGCCAAATTTCAAAAAGATTGGAGCACTAGAAACAAAGTAACAGCCCATTGTAGTGCGCACCCTCCATAGAGACAAGGCAAAGCGCGAAACTTTAAACGCGATTATCAGAAAGTTGTGATTTTAAAATGTGCTATTACGATGATCACAATATCTTAAAAACTAGTTGACCGATTTGCAAACATTTTTTAATTGTTCTTATTTTAAATCTTGAGCACTGCACGGTTCAACGTTTAATTAATTAATGCATAGTTGATCTAAAAATACTTTATTTAAACTTTTTACACCAAATACTAAAACTTTTTCATTTAACCTGGATTTTGATAGGTAGTGGATTTTTTAAAATTACTAGTTTTTAAGGCCGCACGGGACGACGTGTAATTTTTCCTATCTTCCCTCTCTTTCTAACAATTTGCCTCGCGATTTTGAAGAAGCAAATATCAATTTCCACTGCACTGACGTAGCTGAAACTTTAGTCGATTGTGCACCACACGTGAGCAAATGAACGATCAAATTTTTAGTCAGTAATATGAAGTAGAAGTTGAGATTTGCATCTTACTAGCAACAGAGCAATGGCGGACGATTCAACCACCGTCCCGTCCGGCCTTAAGAAATCATGATCACCGTAACGACACTTTTTAAAAACACAACATCAAGATAATCGCCTTTAGAGTTTCGCGCTTTACCTTGTTTTGTTTTATCTGTATTAACGAGATTTTTAGCCCTAGGCTAGTTCATCTCGGGACCCACGCTTTACTTCCCTTCCGAAGGAAGAACCCACATTTTGTGAGTTTGTCGGGAGTGGGATTCGATTCCAGGTCCTCGGCGTGATAGTCAAGTATTCTAACCATCACACCAGGTCCGCTCCACAATCACAAGCTTTACCTTGTCCCTGTGAAGGGCACGCGCTACAATGGGCTGTAACTTTGGTTCTAGTGCTCCAATCTTTATTAAATTGGGCTATCAGATTATGCAATATATATATATCGCTTTTTCATCCCCACAAGATATGTGACCCCTCAATGATTCATAAACAAGAAAGATACTAATCACTCAATGAACTTACCATTTGACTGAGGTATTGTGAGCATGAGCCGCAAACGGTGTTCCAAATAATCAATTGTTATGTGTGTAGAACTAACATCTTGTACGCAGGGAGTTGTTGCATTACCCTAAGGGGCTATCCATAAACCACGTGGTCATGTTAGGGGTCCATACATTTTTTTTGTATAAACGAAAGACCATGCGGGCGGGGGGGAGTTCGGAGCCTCCCAAAAATAACCACGTGGTTTATGGACAGCCCCTAAACAGATTTTTCAACTCTCCCCTCATCTCCTTTCCTGCAAAACATTTCTTAAAATTCATCATGTGTTGAGCGGCAAAATGGTGAGACGACAAGGAGCGTCTAATATAGCTTTAGTTCTCACAAGCAGGGATGGTAATGCTCTCATTGTGAATCAACTCGCGAGTGAAAAAACAACAAACGGCTCACACGGTTCCGAGAGTAAGACGTGTGTGAGTTTATTCGCACCTGCCTGCTTCATTAGTATGAAAAAAAAAAACAAAAACAAAAACACTAAATAGCAAAACCAGTGATTATCCATCAGATAGTAATGTTTTGCGCATCATTGTTCCTGAAAAGTAGAGCTGTCAGCCGTCGAAATTGAAAAATGCTCAGAGCGGCTTTGCGAATCACAGGCAAGTGCGTACAAGCTCTGTTAGCTTGCGAGTGAAGGAGTGATCCTATGTTGTTCATGAGTAGATTTGCTTTGCGTTTGTGTATGCCCAGCTAAAATCCTCACTATTTTCCAGCCCAGCTAACAAGTTCTTACCACATGCTTTCACATGTCTAGCGATGACAAAGACCACCAGCTGAGAGTGCTTAGCTGGTAGTGCAGCCGTGCACTGTTGTCCTTCTGACTTCTGCAAAATTGAGGAGGTACGTCCCGAACGTCTGTTCACCAAGGAGGCGCAGCTCAAACGGCGTCTGTTCTAGCATCCAGCGGCTTAGCATGAAATGATCCTCCATACAAACATACATTTATTTGTTGAACATCAGATTTAAAGACATAATAAACAATAGAACGCCACCATACTCGGTTTGTGGCTGCCGCTCGCCAGGCCACGCTCCACCTGGTCCGTGCTCTCTGCGCCCCACGCCTTTTTGTGCCAAACGGATCAGTAGCAAACACCAGCTTAGCAGGGTTGTTGTCCGGCATTCTTGCAACATGCCTTGGCCACCGTATCCTTCGGGCTTTGGCCACCTTCTGGATGCTGGGTTCGCCGTAAAGTACAGCGAGGTCGTGGTTCATCCTTCTCCGCCACACACCGTTCTCCTGCACACCGCCGAAGATCGTCCTTAGCACGCGTCGCTTGAAAACGAGTGCTTGCAGGTCCTCCTCGAGCATGGCCCATGTCTCGTGTCCGTAGAGGACCACCGGTCTTATTAGCATTTTGTACATGGTGCATTTGGTGCGTGAGTGAATCTTTTTCGGCCGCAGTTTCTTCTGGAGCCCGTAGTAGGCCCGAATGAATTTTATAGTTAAAAGTGACGTTAACCTTCACGTACCCGACGCCCAACATCTCATTTTCAAAATGCTGGCATTTCGTCAATTTTAATCCAATCTTTTTGAAGTCGCCCTCGATCGACCATAAGTTGGTGCAAGTTTATTACACCCCAGTGGCCATGCAATATCCGAAACCATTTCGGAGATATTCCGGGTTGTACTGGGGTCAGAGAGGGTGCCGAAATGGCTAAAAATAATTATTTCGTGTGTTATTGTGGTTGAACCATCGATTTTTAGCTGATTTTTTTTTATTGCGAACAATAAAACACAACTACGATAATCTGGTTTGAATAAGTTGACCCATCCGGATCACCGTGACTGGTTCCGCGGAAGCCTCATTGGGGACGGGACACTTCTGGTTTTCATCCAAACATGTCGTGCGACATATCGAACTTCATGATTTCGAATGACTGAGTCAGAAACGATACACCAAAACCTCCATTTAGGTAATGAGTCGGGACTGTCTCAATAGAATTTTTACCTAAATGTATTCAGTTTATTACCTAAATGGAGTACAAGGTTGCAAAGAAGTTTAAGAAGGGAGAGTTTCTAGAAGATTTAAAGGAGGTCATGTGGAGTTTCAGATGTCTTTCAAAGAGTTTCAGGGAGGATGGGTTTCAGGAGTGGAGGGGTTTCAGGGGCGTTTTCGGTGGTTTTGGAGGGTCTTAGATCAGAATTGTCATTCAAATGACTAGCTGGGCACGAAACACGATAAACCCTGCAAAATTCCACCAGACTGAAAAAAATTTGAATGTCGAGTCAAAGTCGGGTCAATTTTTATCGTATGTTGGGCCATTGTTGGACCAACATCGAACAACTGTTGGGTCTATGTTGGGTTTGGTGGCCAAAATAAAAACAGGTGAATGATAGGTTGATGTCGGGTTTGACGTCATCAATGATGGAGCTGATATCAATTGAATGGGATGATACACAAATTATGTAAAGCAAAAATCGACCTATTTCAACCCCCCTCTCCCCCCTACGTCACGCGTTTTGTATGGGACCTCAATATTTTTTGTAAGGGTCGTCACGGTTTACTAAATCCCCCCTCCCCCTGGAAGCGTGACGTAATTTGTGTACGGCCCCAATGATGGAAGGATGGTTGCTTATCTCAATGCCAGATGTAAATGACGCTGGATACTGACACTTTTCAACACTGCTTCGAAGGGGGAAGGGGCGGGTGTTTAGGGGGCATATCTCAACATTGCATCCCCCTCCCCTCCCACCATATCCCCTCACTACTTATTTCCCGTAAGCCAACCCTAATCTTAAGTACTCCAACTGATCTGAACACAATTAAATTCTATTTAGGTAACGTTACCTAAATGGAGGGACCTAAATAGATTTTACCTAAATAAATCCTACCTAAATGGAGGTTTGAGTGTACCCTGAAGTCTGTAACAACTAATATGGCCACCTTGGAACATCTAGCATAGGTTCCACGGGGTTGGCATCGGGGACATTTCTGGTTTGCAACCAAAACATGCCATGCGACGTATCAAACTTCATGATTTCAAGAGAATGGGACAGAAAAAAATGACTGAAGTATGTAGCACCTGATGTGGCCGCTCCGGAACACCTGCAATAGGTTCCCCGGGAGTCTCTCAAACACACTAACACACGAAATAATCACTTTTAGCCATTTGACAAAATACAGTACTGCGGATATTCCAGAAGGTGGAAGCGTAGTAGAAAAATGGAGCGCCATCAAGAACGCCTTTAGGATAATTAAGGTGATCTACGTACCCGGAGAAAGCAGTGAATTACCTACGATTCCTGAAGGAAGATAGAGGAGCGAAGGAACGCCAAAGCCACGATAGAGTAAGCGAAATCACGAGGAACCAAAGCCGTAGCCCGTCAGCGCTATACGGCTGTCGAAAAGGAAGTGAAACACTCATGTAAACGGGACAAAATAGCGTGGGAGGACTCCTTAGCCGACGAAGGTGGGAAAGCCGCAAACACCGGCGGCGTCCGTCTTCTCTATGATGTTTCACGTCGTCTTAATGGGACTAAGATGAATGCTACGCTGCCCGTGAAAGCACGTCTGGATTGTTATTGACCGACCCGGCAGACCAGTAGTTGAAACAGGTTTGACCATTTTGGAAACCTTTTGCAAGTACCTATAGGCCATGCCATCAACACCTCAGCAAGGGTGCGACGCATTACCCGTACCAACACCGAAGCTCCATCAGTGCAGGAGAAAGAAACAGCCACCCGTAGCATGAAATCGAACAGAGCTCCGGAGGTCGATCGCAAATCAGCTGAGATGCTCAAAGCTGACCCCGTAGTATCCGCACAACTGCTGCATCAATTATTCTGCAATATATGGGAAACCAATTGCAACGGCAAGACGTTTTAGTAAAGGTACCCAAAACGGGTGACCTGACTATACGCGATAATTGGCGGGGCATCATGTTACTGTGTATCATTCCGAAAGTCCTGTACAAAGTGATCCTTAACCCAATACAAGAGAAGATTGACGCAACTCTTCGATGGCAGCAAGCAGGATTCCGTGCCGGACGATCCTGGTGGACCATATTGCCACGCTCCGTATCATCTTTGAGCAAATCAATGACTTCCAAGAGTCTCTCTACCTGGTGTGCATTGATTACGAAAAAAGCTTTCGACCGTCTCAATCGCGAAAATATGCGTGGAGCCCTCAGGCGCAAGGGTGCCCTTGAGAAAATCATCAGCCTCATTGAGGCACAGTACAGGGCATTTTCGTGGAGAGTACTGCACAACAATACCTTGTCCGAGCCTATCCGGGTCGTTGCTGGAGTGAGGCAAGGATACATATCATCTCCATCTCTATCATCTCTACTGTTCCTCATCGTAATCGATGTGATCCTGGAAGGTGTGCGATTGATCGTGAACCAAATCGTGGGTTGCTGTGGCATCCCATTACCATGGAACATCTAAATGGCTTCGGATTGGCTGATGACGTTGCTCTCCTAGCTCAATGGCATTCTGGCAGTGGAGAATGTTGAAAGTTTCCAATATCTTGGTAGCCAAATGACGGCCAATGGCGGCACCAAGATTGACATAGGTGTACGGATCAAGATGGCACGGACTGCGTTTGCGAGTTGTAGACATGTATGGTAAAACAACTTGATTAGTCGACGCATTAAAACCCGAATTTTCAACTCGAACGTGAAATCTGTGCTGCTAGTGAAACTTGGTTTGTATCACTCAACGGCTGCAGTTCTTCATCAATAGATACCTTCTGTATATAATTCGTGCATAGTGGCCTCATAATTGGATCTCTAGCGTGGAGCTCCAGCGTCAATGTCATCAAATATCAATAGCGACAGAAATTCGGGTGCGAAAATGAAGGAGAGGACGGCCACACTCTACGCAAAGGCGGAAACGAAATCTGCAAGCAAACGTTAGATTAGAACCCTCCTCTTTGGCTTTTCTTGGTCTTTTGGCAGACAACCACTACCATTTCCCCCGTATTGAGCACGTGGTTTATAGATGGCCCCGTTAGGGAGTGTGCGACGTGGGCTCGAAGTCAATTTGTCTTTCTATTCCGAAAAATCGTTACCGTAAACTAGGGTGTAGTTGATCAGTGGGGTGAACATGATCACTCAATTACCCACGATTATCGACCTTCAAGGAAGTTACCATTTCATTTTAATGTTACGTCATATGATTGCGAATGGTTAAAATATTATTGTTGCTTCTTTGAAAGTCGATATCCGCGGGTGATTGAGTGATCATGTTCACCCCACTGATCAACTACACCCCAGTTTACGGTACCTCTTCTGTGGCTTAGTTCACAGATAAAAATAATGAGATTTACACGTCATGTAAACTTCATTTTAGTCATGTAAACTTAGTGTTATGATGGTTTACATGATATATCATGTAAATTTGTGTTATATGTCATGTAAAAACTCAGAGTCATACTGAATTACATGATATATAATGGAAGTTCACATGATTTTTCATGAACTTTACATGATATGTCATGTAAACTTCTGTGATATCCCACGCTTCAATTATGTGCATCATATGTCACAGAATTTTACACTCTTTTTTCGATCTGTGTTGGTTAATGCGCCGATCTAGCGAATACGGAGTCGCTGGAGCAAATCTCACCAGAACGCGTTTTTTTAAAATAAAGTTCCACTCCCTACTTGTCAATTAGTAACATTCGGTGCCTTATAATTATAAGTATACTTCTAATGGCAATTGATTATCAGATTGAACTCCTTAAAAGGATAGTGCAAGACTAGCTATCTTATTGCAAAAAAAAAAAATGAAAAGTCCACTCTCAACCTTTAGACACCGATTGATTTATTTCACCATACTGATAAATTTAGCCTTCGGCAAGATAAATCTCTTAAGGACAAACGTCATGAAATCCCGCTTCAACAGTGCATCATAATTTCAGACGCACAAATCTCAAGAAGCAAGCTTCAAACAACAAAACATTTTATTATTCTGTTCTTGCTCACTTGTAATAAGTTTAAAACTAGAAGCTCTGGTGCGCTGGTTTTGTTTACGAAGAGATTTGTGCTCTCGAAATCGTGAGTACGTGCCAAAGTCGGCCATTAAGGCGGCCATTTTGGGATTCTAATAAGTCTGTCCTTAAATGGTAAATATGGGGATTTTTTTTTATTACCGTACGGGTTTGGGCCGAAGGGTTTCAGATTTTCATGAAACTTTTTCCACAGGATATATGAAAAAATTGAGGAAAATTTAGGGTCGCCTATTTTCTCGGAAAACTCAGGTGGATTTTTTTTTTGTTTTCCCCTGACACTACTTACTTTGAAAAATCATAACTCAAGAACGAAGGATCGTAGAAACAAAGTTTTGTTTAGAAAATGAAAGCAAATTTTCTCAGGAATAAAAAAAATGGAAAAAGTTTCTCAAAAAATTTTCCACAGTTGAGAATATTCGTAAAGCAAAGCCGGAAAAACTATGCCCGAACTCGTGGAAAATTTTCGAAAAAAACATTTTTGAGAAGGTTTTTTTTATAAGCTTTAATCGCTGAAATTTTTGGAATGTACTTTTTTCGTTTTTAAGTTATGGCCAATTTTGTTGAAAAATGTCCAAATGTGCCATAAAAGCATTTTCTTTGAAAAATCATAACTCAAGAACAAAGCATCGTAGAAACAAAGTTTTTTTTAATGAAAATGGAAGCAAATTTTCTCAGAAATCAAAAGAAAAATATGAAATGGAAAAAGTTTTCCACAAAATTTTTCACCGTTGAGGTAATTCATAAAAAAAGCCGGAAAAACTATGTCCGAACTCGTGAAGAATTTTAAAAAAATATATTTTTGAGAAGGTAATTACATAAGCTTTGATCGCTGAAATTTTTGGAATGCACTTAATTTTCGTTCCTGAGTTATGGCAAATTTTGTGAAAAATTACCACATTATATAGGCTTACATGGTCATTTTCACATAATTGACCATAACTCAGTAACGAGAAAAAAGAACATTTTAAAAATTTCAGCAATCAAAGCTTATAAAATGACATTCCCAAAAAAACTTTTTTTTTAAATTTTCTACGAGTTCGTACATAGTTTTTTCGGCGTTTCTTTACGAATTTTCTCAACTGTGGAAAATTTTGTGGGAAACTTATTCCTGTTCATATTTTTTTTTTTGATTTCTGAGAAAATTTGCTTTCATTTTCTAAAAAAAACTTTGTTTCCACGATGCTTCGTTCTTGAGTTATAATTTTTCAAAGTAAGTAGTGTTAGGGGAAAACAAAAAATTTCCACCTGAGTTTTCCGGGAAAAAAGGCGACCCTGAATTTTCCTCAATTTTTTTTGTTCATATATCCATGAGCCCTGCCTGTGGAAAACAGTTTCATGAAAATCTGAGACCCTTCTGCCCAATTTGTACGATAATAAAAAAATGCCCACATTTAACATATCAACAGTATCGTCAGCGGTCGTAAAGCTTGGGATTTTGAGAAAAAAAAGTCGCTTTGCAGTGCTCATATGGTACAGAAATAACAATTCATATATCTCAGAAACAGATCTTAACTATGCTAACATCCAAGCCCTGCATAAATACTGATCCAATTCTTGCAGCATGAAACATAATGACAACAAAAAAGATCGTACAGATATTTTAAGCTCAAACAAATAGGCTCTTGATTGTTTCTTTAGTCAGAGTACGCATTATTCACATTTTGTTTTCCCGCTTTACCGTCAGTTAGCTATTCACATGAATGGATTGATATCATTTTACAAGCCCGTTTGCATAAAAATGCCCCCACCAGACGAGAAACCTAGAAAATAATGCAAGTAAAAACAAAGAATGATACATTCTCGTGAACATTCAAATTGCCTATTAAATGTGGATATAAATTTATTAAATTATAAACAAAGCCACAAGACGGTTGTGTTCTCAGCCCGTTTGCATTCAAAGCGCGTTTAGAAGCAATCAAGCCTGCGCTCGCAGGCTGGGATGGGATTCTGCGTGGTGTGGTGTGTGCAATTGCGGGATGACCTCAAAATCAACGGTAGCGAAAATCTCTAACGAGTGATTGAAAGCTGCCTGGTACCCTGTCAGCTGAGAAACTCTGCCAACGTGGTGACATTCTCTGCGCGCTAGGTATTCGTGAACCGTTGTAGAAGAGTAACTCGCTACCCGGTATTGTTTCGAAAAGGAACAAGTGAATTAGCGAGAAAGATCAATCATGTAGCGCCTGTCTGCTGATAGACGAAGAAAGGGACTGTCACTTGCTCAGTTCGAGTCGAAGCCATTTCGTCGTCGCCGCCGTCCTCCTCCTCTTGGGGTAATGATTTGGGAATAGAATGCAAGACACGGAACCATCCCGCAGCAGTAGGTTGGTGGATACCTAGTGTGATGGGTTCGTGAAGATTCAGCTAATTTTCCACTGTCATGTCTTGATTTACCCGACTGGAATGCTACTGTACGTGTCACTGCGAGTTGCAATGTAGCTTGGAGCATTCCAGTCAGTGATTTCGCTAGATTTATTGATCTGTCAATGTGGAAAGGTAACATTCCAGCGACGGTCTCCAGTTCGAGTTCGCTAATTGGTAAATATTTTCCATATATGGCAAAGGTTTTCTTGCCTAAGCAATTCTACAGAACTAAAAACGATAATAGCGGCAAAAATTTTCAAATTAGTTTAACACTAGAATATCTAAGAAATAGATTTCAAGGCCAGAGCAGCTGATGGTTCAGTGGTCCACATCTAGGTCCAAGTCCTGGTCCCAGTCCTAGTTTAAATCCTATATCAAATGCAGGTTCCAATCCTGGATCAAATTCTGATACATTATTTGGTTCAAATCATAGCCAAAATGTTGGTCCAAACCTAGGACCAAATTCTGGTTCAACTTCTGGTTCAAACTCTGGTCCAAATCCTGTACCATATTTTGATTCAAATATTCAAACCAATGTTGGTCCATATCCTGATTAAAATCACAATTTGAATCTTGGTCCAAATCCTGATGCATATTCTGGACGAAAACCTGATCCATATCTTCGTCCAATACCGGTAAAAATTGCGGTCCAAGTTCTGATCCAAATCCTAGCCCATTATCCAGTTCAAATCCTGGCCAAAATATTTGTACTAATCCTTGTTCAATCTTAATCCAAATCTTGGTCCAAATTCCGGTACAGACTCTGATCGAAAACCTGATCCGATTTCGGGTCCAAATCCTGGTCTATATCCTGGTCCGAGTCCTCGTCAAAATCCTGGTTCAAATTCCGGCGCAAAGTCTGATTCAAATCCTGATTCCAAATTTTGGTTCAAATTCCATATCCAGATTCAAATTCTAGTCTAAATTTGGTCCAAATTCTGGTTCAAAATCTGGTCCAAATTCTGGTCTATAACGTGGCCCAAATTTGAACAAAATCCTTGTCCAAATCTTAGCCCAAATCTGGTCCAAATTATGGTCAATATTGTAGTCCTAGTTCTGCTCCAAACCTAGTTCAAATTTGAAACAAATACTAATCCATATCCTAATTCAAATTCTAGTTTTAATCTGGTGCAAATTCTGGCCCAAACCCTGGTCCATACCCTGGTTCAGAGCCTGGACGAAATCCTGGTCCACATATTGGTACAAATCTTTGCTCAAATGCTGGTTAAAGTCTTGGTTCGAATACTGGTAAAAATCACGGTCCAAATTCTGAATCAAATCATGACCCATAATCTGGTTCAAATCCTGTTCAAAATATGTGAACTAATCCTTGTTCAAATTTTAATCCAATCATGGTAAATATTTTAATCAAAAATGTGGACCGATTTCTGGTTCGAATCCTCGTCAAAATCCTGGTTCAAATCCTGGTCCAAATGCTGATTCAAATACTGTTCCAAATTTTCTGATTTAAATTGTAGCCCATGTATGGTTCAAATCCCGATTAAAATATTTGAACTAATGCTTGTTGAAATTTTATTCCAAAACTTGGTCCAAATCGTGGTATAAATTCTGGTAAAAAATGTGGCGCGATTTCTGGTCCAAATCCTGGTCTATATCCTGGTCTGAATCCTCATCAAAATCCTGTTTTAAATTCTGTTCCAAATTCTGGTTTAAACACTAATCTATATCTAGGTTCAAATCCTCTCAATCTTGGTCCAAATTCTGGTTCAAAATCTGGTCCAATCCCTCGTCCATAACATGGTTCGAATCCAGGACAAAATCCAGGTCCAAATCTTAGCCCAAATCTTGGTCCAAATCCTGGTCATAATTTCCCAAGTAACCACGATGCTGGAAGCCTTATTGCATGCTGATATACGGTGTATTTAGAGCAAACATTACTTTACATGCAAACTTAAAGTTGATTTAAAGTGGAAATGGGCAATTATGCGACTGCTCCAAGATTATACCAGTTTAATCTTAATTTGATTCTATAATTGCCCACTTCTACTTTAAATCAACCTTAAGTTTGCATGTAAAGTAATGATTGCACTAAATACACCGTAAATATATCTGCATGCAATAAGGCTTCAGCACCGTGGTTACTTGGGTTAGGTCCTAGTCCTGCTCCAAATCCTCGATCAAGTGTTGTTTCCAAAACTCGTAAAATCCAGGTCCAAATTTCGAATCCTCATCAAAATCCTGGTCCAAATCCTGTGGTTCAAATTCTGAAATAAATACTGGTCCATATCCTAATTCACATCCTAGTTTAAATATAATCCAAACCCTGGTCCATACCCTGGTTCAAAGCCTGGACGAAATCGTGGTCCACATCTTGGTCCAAATCTTTGTTCAAATACTGGTGAAAATCGCGGTTCAAATTCTGATCCCAATTCTAACCTTTTATCCGGTTCAAATAATGGTCAAAATATTTTTACTAATCCTTGTTTAAGTCTCGGTACAAATTCTGGCCAAAAATCTCATCCAATACCTGCTCCATATCCTGATCCATATCCTGATCCGAATCCTCGTCAAAATCCTGGTTCAAATTCTGGTATCGAATCCTGGTTTCTAATCTAAATCCTATCCAAATCCAATCCAAATTCAATCCAAATCCGATCCAAATCCAATCCAAATCCAATCCAAATCCAATCCAAATCCAATCATAATCCAATCCAAATCCAATCCAAATCCAATCCAAATCCAATCCAAATCCAATCCAAATCCAATCCAAATCCAATCCAAATCCAATCCAAATCCAATCCAAATCCAATCCAAATCCAATCCAAATCCAATCCAAATCCAATCCAAATCCAATCCAAATCCAATCCAAATCCAATCCAAATCCAATCCAAATCCAATCCAAATCCAATCCAAATCCAATCCAAATCCAATCCAAATCCAATCCAAATCCAATCCAAATCCAATCCAAATCCAAATCCAATCCAAATCCAATCCAAATCCAATCCAAATCCAATCCAAATCCAATCCAAATCCAATCCAAATCCAATCCAAATCCAATCCAAATCCAATCCAAATCCAATCCAAATCCAATCCAAATCCAATCCAAATCCAATCCAAATCCAATCCAAATCCAATCCAAATCCAATCCAAATCCAATCCAAATCCAATCCAAATCCAATCCAAATCCAATCCAAATCCAATCCAAATCCAATCCAAATCCAATCCAAATCCAATCCAAATCCAATCCAAATCCAATCCAAATCCAATCCAAATCCAATCCAAATCCAATCCAAATCCAATCCAAATCCAATCCAAATCCAATCCAAATCCAATCCAAATCCAATCCAAATCCAATCCAAATCCAATCCAAATCCAATCCAAATCCAATCCAAATCCAATCCAAATCCAATCCAAATCCAATCCAAATCCAATCCAAATCCAATCCAAATCCAATCCAAATCCAATCCAAATCCAATCCAAATCCAATCCAAATCCAATCCAAATCCAATCCAAATCCAATCCAAATCCAATCCAAATCCAATCCAAATCCAATCCAAATCCAATCCAAATCCAATCCAAATCCAATCCAAATCCAATCCAAATCCAATCCAAATCCAATCCAAATCCAATCCAAATCCAATCCAAATCCAATCCAAATCCAATCCAAATCCAATCCAAATCCAATCCAAATCCAATCCAAGTCCAATCCAAATCCAATCCAAATCCAATCCAAATCCAATCCAAATCCAATCCAAATCCAATCCAAATCCAATCCAAATCCAATCCAAATCCAATCCAAATCCAATCCAAATCCAATCCAAATCCAATCCAAATCCAATCCAAATCCAATCCAAATCCAATCCAAATCCAATCCAAATCCAATCCAAATCCAATCCAAATCCAATCCAAATCCAATCCAAATCCAATCCAAATCCAATCCAAATCCAATCCAAATCCAATCCAAATCCAATCCAAATCCAATCCAAATCCAATCCAAATCCAATCCAAATCCAATCCAAATCCAATCCAAATCCAATCCAAATCCAATCCAAGTCCAATCATAATCCAATCCAAATCCAATCCAAATCCAATCCAAATCCGATCCAAATCCAATCCAAATCCAATCCAAATCCAATCATAATCCAATCATAATCCAATCCAAATCCAATCCAAATCCAATCCAAATCCAATCCAAATCCAATCCAAATCCAATCCAAATCCAATCCAAATCCAATCCAAATCCAATCCAAATCCAATCCAAATCCAATCCAAATCCAATCCAAATCCAATCCAAATCCAATCCAAATCCAATCCAAATCCAATCCAAATCCAATCCAAATCCAATCCAAATCCAATCCAAATCCAATCCAAATCCAATCCAAATCCAATCCAAATCCAATCCAAATCCAATCCAAATCCAATCCAAATCCAATCCAAATCCAATCCAAATCCAATCCAAATCCAATCCAAATCCAATCCAAATCCAATCCAAATCCAATCCAAATCCAATCCAAATCCAATCCAAATCCAATCCAAATCCAATCCAAATCCAATCCAAATCCAATCCAAATCCAATCCAAATCCAATCCAAATCCAATCCAAATCCAATCCAAATCCAATCCAAATCCAATCCAAATCCAATCCAAATCCAATCCAAATCCAATCCAAATCCAATCCAAATCCAATCCAAATCCAATCCAAATCCAATCCAAATCCAATCCAAATCCAATCCAAATCCAATCCAAATCCAATCCAAATCCAATCCAAATCCAATCCAAATCCAATCCAAATCCAATCCAAATCCAATCCAAATCCAATCCAAATCCAATCCAAATCCAATCCAAATCCAATCCAAATCCAATCCAAATCCAATCCAAATCCAATCCAAATCCAATCCAAATCCAATCCAAATCCAATCCAAATCCAATCCAAATCCAATCCAAATCCAATCCAAATCCAAATCCAATCCAAATCCAATCCAAATCCAATCCAAATCCAATCCAAATCCAATCCAAGTCCAATCCAAATCCAATCCAAATCCAATCCAAATCCAATCCAAGTCCAATCCAAATCCAATCCAAATCCAATCCAAATCCAATCCAAATCCAATCCAAATCCAATCCAAATCCAATCCAAATCCAATCCAAATCCAATCCAAATCCAATCCAAATCCAATCCAAATCCAATCCAAATCCAATCCAAATCCAATCCAAATCCAATCCAAATCCAATCCAAATCCAATCCAAATCCAATCCAAATCCAATCCAAATCCAATCCAAATCCAATCCAAATCCAATCCAAATCCAATCCAAATCCAATCCAAATCCAATCCAAATCCAATCCAAATCCAATCCAAATCCAATCCAAATCCAATCCAAATCCAATCCAAATCCAATCCAAATCCAATCCAAATCCAATCCAAATCCAATCCAAATCCAATCCAAATCCAATCCAAATCCAATCCAAATTCAATTCAAATCAAAATAAAATTCCTTTGAGCTACATTTAGATTGAAAAGTGTCCTGAGGCATACAAATTGTTTGATTTGGGTAATTCTTGTTCCATTTTTCTCGCTCTCGGTAATCAATAGTTTTAGGGATGCTTTCATCAAACGTAGTATTTTTTTTTTTCAATGTTGAGGTATTACCGACACACTCTCTAGATGCATTCCAGAAAAAAACTCAAAGACTAAGTTTTGCAATCACATCCCTATGATCCTTACCCCTGCGATGCCAATTCACCACTCATTCACGTGCAGTCCAACATCGGCATGGTACCGATACGATGCGACGACGACAGTCTGCGAAGTAGCAGAGTGAAAGAAAACATGGTTGGCATTTGCATTACCATGCCTAGCATTCAGCCCCTCCGGTACGGGTGGAACGTGCGCAAGAATACCTATTTTAGGCAAATAATATAAATTGGAAGAAAAATCGGAACATTGATTGCAATTAATTATTTCTCACCATGATTGTGGTCCGAGACGATGAAAGCATAGCGACCGTGCCAGGGCTAGGCGCATAGACAGTCGAACAGCCTGCAGCTAGGTGGTTCTTTGCTACTTGCATACGGTGTGTGGGTTGATAGTTATTTGCTGAACTACTTTCTGCTGTTTGCAAACTATGTGGCTTCGCTTAGGAAAACAAACAAGGAAGTATGAGTTTAATTAGTCCGTTAATTAGCCAACCGAGTAGCCAAATGGCACAAACAGCTGGTCCACCGTGTCTGGTCTAAAGTCCATTAGGAAAATGTCGTTCTGGAATGTCCTCTTTGTGTTTCTATATCATTTTTTGGCATTGTTGTGGTGTCAAATTTATCGCTTGTTGTAACTTTTTTCCTACTTCAGCGTTTCGGTACTCTTGAATTCTGCAATTAATTTTGGACCCGGTGCAATATTTTAGAGATTCACATAATTTTTCCTCAACTAACAAAAGTGGTAGGAATTTTTATTACCTTGACTCAAATAAATACATCAGTGCCAATTCAATTTCTAGGTGTAAATGGCCCATTTCGCAAGATATGTGTAAGCTTTTAATCAGACATTCTGCTACTGAACTATTTAACCGCATGGGAACTATTTGCTGAACGTATGTACTTTCGTCACGAAAACGACAATTTTATCTATAAACCCCATTTAATTGTGACGATAAAATATAATCGTTTATTAACTGTGCACTGGCGTACAAGCTTATGCCAGCACAGAGCGCTAGCACCACTACGATCTCCTATTTCATTGGCTGCTATCGGAATCACGCTGTTCGATTATGGCTGCTACTGTGATGTTGTTGATGATTATGATATTGGCGATGTGGCTACCTAGAGGACCTACGGAGTTGGGTATCAACGGCCGAAGATTTGTGCGATTCATGGCTGGCGCCCACATACCTTCGGGGGCCTAATGGTTTCTCTCATATTCTGGGTGCAATTAATTGCTTTCAAGCAGGCACTGACAACGGGAGTACTCAACGAATGGCACGCCTCCTTTTTTCCTACAATGAGAAAGCATTCCAACGACCAGCACCGTTCGGCCTGCAGCGTTCATGTCGAGTAAATTAAAATTAACACCCAAGGTGGTGGCATGCAGTAAAGATAGGTTATCTGGACACCTTCTGTAGCAAAATTAAAATGAATCTAGCAAATGTGGCTTTGAATTTTATCAAATGTTGACAACGCATGCAAGTCTTGGCATTTTTGGGTAGCGCATCATTTGTCCCGTTATAGTCATACAAATCTTTTATTTCTAAACGCTGCACCCTAAACAAAGCAAAATTTATATTCCAACATGCTTTATTTGATAATTTCCATTACGATTTGTTCACTCTAAAAATTACTTTTTTGATAGGAGGCCCGGAGAGTCGTGTCACATATACCAATCAACTCAGCTCGACGAATTGAGGTGATGTCTGTGTGTGTGTATGCATGTTTTTTTTTCATCTAAACCATAGGGGGATAATCTGCAAACAGACACCCTAACAGGAAGGTTAGGATAGTTTGGGGCTGAGGCCGTCTTCTACTACAATAGTAGAAGCCACGACTACTCTCTCCTCGACCCACTAAACACATTCCTATGGTCGCCAAAACCTACGTCTCTCCGGAACCACCAAGAAGGTATTGCTTCAGAGAGGGGCTAGTGCATATTGCACCCTCAAGCTAGCTGCGTAGCCTGCAGCAACGAACATCGATGACTCGCTTTGGAGAGTCCATCACGGTAACATGCTGGCGCTTAGCCAGTTTCCCGAGTGGTCCTCACCACTCCCTTTGTCCTCGGAAGGCGGCCAGGGTCAACCCCACCCGCGCCCTACTGCTGAGCGGACATCAAGAACTGATGCCCACGTGCAACCCGATCTGACCTGCCCGCAAAGGAAGGGTATCACTACCCTTCAGGCCCTATCAGATGCATCCGTAGGTTGCAGACAGCAGGGTCTCACCTACCCCGACCCTTGCCGGGGACCCCTTTCCAACCACGGGCTCGGATCCAACCCAGTAGACCGACGCCACGACAGTACCGCTACCGGGACTTCCTCTCCGCGGCCACTTAATCGCTGTAAGGATCGATCTCGACCGCAGGGCACCGGTATGACTTACGAAGCCGACTTCGAACCCCTGGACCACCTCTTGTACTGCATCTGGACTATCCATTCTCCGAGTCCACGCGCCACCTCCTCTGTAGCTCCCAGACGATATGGGTGATAGGCGTTGAAACGGCGTTCCAGCCAAACTCATCCCTACACATCCTCTGGACCAAATTGTCCGGAGTTGTGTCCTCCCCGCATGTGGCAAACATGCGGTCACGCATTGTGCGAAAACGCGGGCACACGAATAAAACGTGTTCCACCGTTTCCTCTAAATCATTGCACACTGGGCATTCGGGAGAATCCGCATGTTCGAAACGGTGTAGATACTGTCGGAAGCAACCATGACCTGTAAGGACCTGTGTCAGGTGGAATGTAACTTCCCCATGGCGCCTATTAATCCAACTCGGTATCAACCTATAGGTCCACCTTCCTTTGGTGGAACTGTCCTACGCGCGCTGCCATTCGACCATAGACGCCATCCTGGCAGTCCTGCGTATGCCTCCCCAAGCAACACACATGTTATAATATAGTTACGACAGCGCAAGTTTTGGTTGTATAGAAGTTTATTTTACGTAATTCTAACATTGTGTTGAAATAACGTAAAATAAACTTCTATATAACAAAGACTTGCGCTGTCGAAACTTTTATATAACATGTGTGTTACTTGGGTCTTGTGCCGCGCATTTCGAAGCACTCCATGTCCTCACTGATAAGAATGCTGATAGGCACCGTACCAGTAATGACGCAGAGAGCGTCGTGTGACACGGTACGGTACGCGCTCGCAACCCTCAGGCACATAAGCCTGTAAGTACTTTCCAGCTTCCGTCGGTAGCATTCAGTACTTAGCGCGGTGCCCCACGCCGGGCCGCCATACCTAAGTATGGACGTAGCAACACTAGCAAGAAGCTTGCGCTTACTGGCGTACACCGCAGAGCTATTGGACATTATCCGGGACAGTGCCGCAATAGCTGTGGAGGCTCTTTTACAGGCATAATCGACGTGGCTACCGAAGGTAAGCTTATCGTCGATCATCACGCCCAAGTGTTTGACAGAGCGCTGTGACAAGATAGTGCACTCTCCTACACTGATCTCAGTCTGCTGCCCCGATTTCCGGTTGTTAACAACCGTCACCTCTGTCTTGTGGTGAGCCAGCTCCAGTTTCCTGGAACGCGTCCACGCCTCCACAACCTTGATCGAGTGGTCGGTAGTCAACTTCACCTCCTCGATCGTTTCACCGTAGACTTCGAGCGTAATGTCGTCGGCAATTCCGACAATCTCCACTCCCACTGGGTACTCTAACTTCAACACCTCGTCGTACATGACATTCCATAACACCGGACCCAGGATGGAACCTTGTGGGACTCCTGAGGTTATGTGAAAGCACTTCCGACCCACCTCCGTGTCGTAAACTAGTACGCGATTCTGAAAGTAGCTTTCGATAATCTTGTACAAGTACTCCGGTATCCCCAGATGCAAGAGCGCATCGGCAATAGCAGACCAGCTGGCGCTATTAAACGCATTCCTTACATCCAGAGTCACTACCGCGCAGAAGCGGATTCCCCTCCTCTTAGGCTCGAGTGCTTTCTCGGCGGTTTTTGTAACCGACAAGATAGCGTCTACGGTGGACCTCCCCTTCCGGAAGCCGTACTGGTTGCTAGAAAGACCATTTTCGCCCTCAGTGAACCTCAACCTAGACCTCAACATTCTATTGAGGATGATCTTTTCGAGCACCTTTCCCGCCGTGTCAATCAAGCATATTGGTCTATATGCCGACGGGTCTCCGGGTGGTTTACCCGCCTTTGGCAATAGTATCAGGCTCTGCCTCTTCCAAGCTTCTGGGAAAACTCCCTCGTCCAGGCATTTCTACATAGCAGACCTGATCATCTTGGGAGCCTCTGCAATAGCTACTTTTAAGGCCAGGTTCGGAACTCCGTCCGGACCTGGGGCCTTACCTACGCTGAGGGACTTAGCTATCCCCGCAAGTTCCACATCGGTGACCCTCTCCTCATCGCCAGCCCCAGTCCCCGGCTGTCCTACGAAAGGAGGCCAAGGACTAGGATAATGACGCGGAAAAAGTCCTCCAATGATCTCCTCCAACATCTCTGGAGATTGCTCTGTAGGAGCCATCACACCTCTCGTCTTGCCCATAACGATCCTGTAGGCGTCACCCCACGGGTTCGTATTGGCACTCTGACAGAGACCCTCAAAGCAGGCCTTTTTGCTTGCTTTTATCTCGGTCTTAAGCGCGGCTTTTGCAGCGGCGAACACCATCCGCCGTTCGTTTCACGCTTCCTCTGATCGTGCTCGCTGCATCCGCCGCCTAGCCCGTACTCTAGGTGGCCAAGTATAAAAGTTAACCAAATCCATGCACACGACATATCAAATAGTGACTTTTTTTATATCCTGATGAACAGTAAGCAGGAAAATATGCTCAGAACATATCTTAACCAGTAGTGATCCGGAACCGCTTCAGGGTGTCCCACCGGAAATGGCCAAATAAAAAGGGAACCAAGCACATTAGATATCTCAATTTTCTTTAACAAATTCGGACATATTTGGGACAACCGGTAGTGTTCCACAACCGATTACGGGTGCCCCATCGGAAGTGGTCAAATGTAAAGGAGAAGCAAACCCATATATATAACCCATATAACCTGATGAACGGGTAACAAAAAAAAAACAATTATAGACCACTCTCTGCAAAACCAATAGAGTGCCGAAACCGGATCCATGTGCCACGCCGGAAGTTATCATATGTAGAACGGAATCAAGCGCATGCACGCATCACAATTAATAACGGCTTTTTTTTTTGATAACGCGAAGAACGGTCAGCAAGAAAATAGTCTCTGGCGTCTGGCCACATTTAAGACTACCGGTAGTGGTCCAGAACCAGTTTCGAGTGCCTCGCCGAAACTGGCGAAATGCTCAAATGAGCCACACCCATGTATGCGGTACATCAATTCGCGACTATCTAGGAAAGCTGATTCACAATTTGCATGAAACTAGTCTAAGACCACATCAGGGACAATCGGTAAGTGATGAAATGTGAAATTCAACCAAAGCCATGCTTGTGATACCATAAAACCACGCTAATCCGACATGATATTTGATGGGCTACAACTCGTAGCGGTGAGTCCACGCCGAATGAAGTATCCGCCTCCACTGGCCTCGGTCCTGGGACAATCGCTTCCTATCGCCCTGAACGTTTAGAGTCCTTAGGTCCTCCACAACTGCAAAAAGCAAACGTGTGCGCGGCCTTCCACGATGCCGACGACTCCATCCTGGTTCTCTGCTGAACATAATTTTAACTTGTCGTTCCTTCGGCATACGAGCTACGTGTCCTGCCCACCGCAGCCTGCCGTGTTGTGTTCGCTTAACTATCTCTTTATATACCTGGTACAATTCGTAGTTCATGCGCAATTATTGCTGTCAAATTACCTGGGTAAACTTTTAATTCGATACTAACTCTATTTTGGTTTTTATTTAGATTGTAGGATTTGTTTTTGAACACAAATCCTACAGATATTGGGGTGATTCGAATTGAAAACTTGTTCATTTTACGATTGTTGGCTTCTAAAGTTCACAGTGGTTGATCACCAAACGGACCAGGTGTCGGATAGCACCAAATTTGAACTTTCGGAAGTAGCAGGATCCGCTGCGGGTATGAATAGCATCACAATATTGGATCATTTGAATTTACAGTATATTACACCGTGACATTTGATCATTTTTTAATTCGACAAATGTCGAATAAGAGGGGTACGAATTAAAAAGTGTCGTGTTGAAGAGTGATGAATACGCGGGGTTAGACAGTACATCAAATAGCAGCTTTTTGATAACACGATGATCGATGCCTAAGAACATAGCCTCAGACCGTATTTTAGACAACCAGTAGTGTCCCGAAACCAGTTCTGGTGTCCCACTGGAAGTGGTCAAATGTAAAAATGATTTATACCCATGCATGAGATAAATCAAATCTAGGGGCAATTCAGATACACGGTGTTCAATAAGTTTGGATACACCATATAACTTGAATTAATTTCACATCTGTAGTTCAGATTTTCAAAATCAATGTATTTATTGAAAGGTCATATAACACTGATCAAATATAGCATATGGTTTTGAATAGAGTCTTTTTCTACTTTTATTTATAAGCCTTAGATGCATCTAAAGTTTGTTAGCTCCGGCACGCTGGAATAATTTTTGATAAGTTGCTCAAGCTACAGAAGTCTAAAACGACAAAAGCTTTACACTGCTATTTTAGTGATGATATGATGATAAATTTGCAAGTTTAGTCAAAATGTGCTTAAATCTATGAAAAAAGCATAAATACATTATATAAAGCCAATTTCGGTTAAAATTTGCCACAATAGGGATATAATCAAGTTTTGGAAAAGATAATTATGGATTAAACTGAGATATAACGCAGCCTTGCTTTTTGACAAAACAAAAATCATTAAAACAGGTACAGCGGCAATTTAAGCAATTTTTAAGATCAAAATAAAATGAGTCTGTTTTTTTTTTTATTTCTGTTCGGGTTTGTCACTGCGACCAGTTTTTAGATCTATTGTGACATTACCTGTATCCTTAGTGTAGTGCATGTCACATTACTCAATTGCCATTGAGGGGCAATAAAGTATCGATTTTGATACAGTTTTTGTTTTGTTTTCTTAGAAAACAAAACAAGAGTACTGATATTGGCCATGCATCGGAAACCTAGCATCACCCTTGTTTTACTGCTAAATTCTCCCCAGTAGGACCCGGGTTTTAACATTAGCAGCAATATCATTCCAATAATGGAACATGTGTTCAGTAATAAGGATTCTAGTATGTTCAAGTCTTTCCAGTCCAGCACTTTCCAGTCTTCGAAGAGTTAGTACATACATGGATCCCTAACCCAATTTGATTTCCTTTGCATTGAGTTTAGCCTCAGATGGTTTTTAACTATATGCAAAGTAAAGTTGGTAAACTCATTTTTATTCAAAAACTGGAAGTCACCAAAACACCAGTAGTAGGACTAAATGCTATAACTCCTTGAATTACAAGAATACATATTCCAAAATTGAAAAATAGGACGACACTAGATTTCGGTTTGGTAGATCTATCACCGCAACGCAACCCAAAAAGGCGATCTACCCACGCTACGGGCTCCGTTAAAGATCGAGCATCTTTTAAACCCCCTCAACCATTCATCCCCCAGCACGGGTCGCCTGACACCTTGGATTGGGGTTACCTGTTTGGTGGACTTTTACCCCCGGAACAGGTGGTCCGTAGTGCTATTCTTAGCCGGCAGCTACACGGGCAAAATGAGTCTGTACTACACCCAATCTGAATCTTCTAGATTATTTCGTATGGCCATAGTTGCTACCACTACGGCTGAGGACAACAACCTAATTTGATTTAACTTAACACCATTACTCAATTAAAAACTAGACGACGTGCGTGCCGGCCAAAAGGAACTTGAGACACATTTGATCACCAGATCACTCTGGTTTTCCCGAAGTGTTGCCTGATACATACCAGTAAAAAATCGGGAAGTCTTGCCCTATTTCCCGCTTCGTAGAGACGTTTCGGAATGGATTCGAACAAAAGGAGTTACTCAGGATTGCTCAGAGTTGTTCCGGATTTCACAGTGTCTTGCCCCTACAATCAAATCGTGCTTTTTTTAGGTAACCTAATGAACGTTAGCAATGAAATAGTCTCAGACTATATTTGGGAGACCCGGTTGTGCTCCGGAACCTGTTCCGGTACCGCATCGAAAGTAACCAAATGTACCATGCGACTCATCACATCACGGCTTTTTTAATAACCCGAGGAACGGTTAACTAGAAAATAGGCTCATACCACATTGGAGACTACTAGTAGGGTTGCACAACCAGCGATTGATGCTTCGCCGGAACTACGAAATTAAATAAAATCAATGCAAGCGATGAATACCTATGTGTAAGAGAACAAAATCTTGAAAAATTAAACCCATATACAAACAGACGTCTCACTATACTCACTACCTATCGTTCTTGTTTTCAACGTTCAATAAAATATAGCCTAAAATGTGCAGAAAAAACTTTGTCGAAGACCGCAAAGTGATCTGTGATTGTTTAAAAAGTTATATCTTAGCTTGTTAGTATCGTCTTGATATTGATCCGCCACCAGTGTTAGTGAAGGTGCTCAAGCAGTCAACTGAGAAGTCTGATATTATTCAGCCCTGCTTATACGTTGAACATAACGTCGAACTTAAGGCTTAAGGCTTAGGCTTAAGCGCCATTACTCGCTCTCAGAAACGAGACAAAAAGTAGTGTGATCCCTTCCCCAAGTGCATACATATAATAAAAGTGTATAGAACCTATTAAAACAACTTGGCATAACAATCATGATTGTGATATAGAAAACTACACAACATAAATCAGAACGAACTCACCAAATTCATCAATTCGAAATTGAAACGGATGCCTTTTTCTTTTGATCAGCCAAACTTTTTAAATTCTTCACACAATGCCTTCGTCTGTTGATTACAGCAATAATCAACACAATACTAAGCACCCGCGCATCAATTGTTTTCGTCTTCACGCGAGACATTGACGGACGCAATCGATTGTTTAATACGTGAACCAAAACATTGCGTTTTCACAACACAAGACGTGATTTTCCCGATATACAGCACATCGCTGGCAAATTCTTCTATAAGTTTTACCTATCAATTACGCGCAATCAGATCGACAAAACACACTGCTAGCCTACAAGATTGGTTACCCGCATCAACAAAAAAGTATTTCGAAGGCCGTAGCTGATGAAACTGATACGAAAAAATAACACCTTCGGCGGAGTGAATCAACGAGAAAGGCACTATCACCACTAGGTAGATAAATTTGGGTTTTAAGTTTAAAATCATGAAAATATGTTGAGATGCTAATGACGTGTTGAACTGCTACTAATGATGGCACTCTTAGCATCGCTCATGAGGTTGGTAGTCATTTTCTCAGGCCAAACACGATTTCCACTCGCAATTGTCATTGTATTCCTTTCTGCTTTCTCCAAGGTTCGCATTAAATCAAACGGTTATTGTTTTTTCTCGGAAACCCAATCCATACGGTTAATCAATCTCCATTATATCATTTTACCCGATTAAAGGCGTCGAAACTCGAAACTGTGTGCAAGAGGGCCCAACCTGGCCCAACCAACCGCTCGCTCGGGTCTGACGCAGCTCCATGGCATGGCATGGGCCGCTCTATGCCTTGCACTCAAACTACAAACAACATTACGCGCAAAAATTGCGGTTCTTATTGCGCAATCGATATCAAGTAACGTTGAAAAGAATTCCTCATTAAAATGAGAAGCTTTACATAAAATCTTCCTCATTTTGGTTTCCTATTTATGCGTACCTGGAATGCGATCTGAATGCTTTCGTTTTGTTATTCTTTTATACTGATATGCAGTTGTACGTTTTGCTTCGCTCATTTGCTCAGCTGGCCTCATGCAGCATGTGCCCAGCCAGCCAGCGCTCGTCTTCCCAGCTCGGTTCAGCTGCGCTACAAACATATAAGCATAATTCAATAAACCCTTCATTCTTATTATTATTACAAACCAAATCAAAAGGGTATCATTGCATCTTCTGCCGGTTTGAAACTTCCATGATGATGCTGCAGTCTGGAGAAGAGATTCATGCTAAGGCGAATCCAACCGGGTGCTCTGCTTTTCTTTGTACTGGGAGTGGTTTTTATCTAGCATTGCCTTCGGGGGAGTAGTAGGTACCAGACATTCTTTCGATCCTTTTACGAGTCTAGTAGGAATAAACGTACATAAGTTGTGGCGTAGGGCGCCGGGGATTATGTGTGGAGTAAGGCAGAGAGAAGCCGGCGTATGTTGAATGCACTAATTTGTTCCTGTAACTGTTCTACATGACATTTTGTCAAAATAGCGCTCAGAAGAGTCTTGTTACTAATTATGGAGCAGTTTTCTATATAGGAATTTGTAAGATGGATGCGATAGATCTCACCACCGTTGAGTTTAAAGCATTTTCACAGTTTCATTTTGACAGTTATTAACCGAGAGCTTCCTTTACGAATCTTTGCATTCCTATATCTTATCGTATGATCCTCTTTTTTATACCGTTTTTGTTTCATGTGCAGAAGATTCTGGGTTCAATTCTGATTAGTCATTTTCCTTTGTGCCTTTCTATCTTCTTTCTCCCTCTTTTTTTTAATATACAAATCATGTAAATTCACACGTTCATAGACATAGCTTAAATCAAAAACGATCACAAAAGCCGTTTCCCATCTTACAAACTTCACAGCACACATTTGGCGGTATGCAGGAGAACGGTGTGCGGCGGTAAAGGATGAACCACGAGCTTAGTGCACTCTACGGCGAACCTAGCATCCACAAGGTGGCAAAAGCTGGAAGGAGACGATGGGCAGGGCATGTTGCCGGATAACAACCCTGCAAAGCTAATGTTCGCTAGAAACCCGTACGGTACAAGTAGACCTGGAGTGTCGCGTGCAAGGTGGGTGGATTAGTTGGAAAGAGCTCAATTTTAGTTTGAATTTGATAATATGCTGAATAAATGAAACGAACTTAACAGCACAGTTATTGCCTACAAGCTGTGCAAACAGCTATCAAACCTCGGAATCAACCTCTGGGTCCTTCCTTTGTTGAAACTGTAACACGCGCGCTGCCGTTTGACCATAGACGCCAAACTGGCAGTCCTGCGTATGCCTGTTGTGCCGCGCATTTCAAATAAAAACTCTATGTCTTCCCTGATAAGGATACCGAACCGATAGGCACCATACCAGTGATGACGCAGAGTACATCGTGTGCCACGGTACGGTACGCTCTCGCAATTTTCAATCACATTGGCCTATAAGTACTTTCCAGCTTTACATAGCGCCGGGCTACCATTCCTTAGTATGGACTAGGCGACACTAGCCAGAAGCTTGCGCTTGTTGGCATACACCGCAGGGCTATTGGACTTCATTCCTGACAGTGTCGTTATAGCTGTGGAGGCTCTTTTGCAGTCTCAATCGACGTGACCACTAAAGGTAAAAAAGCTTATTGTCGATCATCACCCCCAAGTGTTTGACGGAGCGCTTCGAAGTGATGATGCAATCGCCTACACTGATCACCGCTTGCTGCTCCAACTTTCGGTTATTCTAAACCACCACCTCAGTTTTGTGATGAGTTAACTTAAATTTCCTAGATCTCATCCACCCTTCACAACCTTGATAGAGTGGGTAATAGCCAACTCCACTTTTTCTATCGATTCATCGTAGACTTCCAGCATAATGTCGTCAGCGAAGCCAACAATCTCCACTACCACCGGGAACTCTAACCTCAACGCATCGTCGTACATGACATTCTATAACACTGGACCTAGGATGGAACCTTGCAGGACTTCTGAGGTTATGTGAAAGCATTTCCGACCCATCTTTGTGTCGTAAACTAGTCCTCGATTCTGGATGTAACTTCCGACAATCTTGTACAGATACCCGCATCTGCAACAGCCGAGGAAGATCTTTTCGAGTACCCTCCCCGCCGTGTCGATCATGTTGGTCTACATGCCAATGGGTCTCCGGGATGTTTCCCCGCCTTTGGCAAAAGAACCAGGCCCTGCCTCTTCCATACTTCTGGGAAAACTCTCTCGTTCAGGCATTTCTGCATAGCAGACCTGAACATTTCGGGAGCCTCTGCAATAGCTACTTTTAAGGCTAGATTCGGAACTCCGTCCGAACCTGTGGCCTTACCTACGCTACGGGATTTTGCTATCCCCACAAGTTCCACATCGGTGACCCTCTCCTCATTGTCAGCCTCAAGTCCCCGGCTGTCCTACGAAAGGAGGCCAAGGACTAGGATCATGATGCGGAAAAGCCTCTCGATGACCCCTTCAACATCTTTAGAGATTGCTGTGTAGGAGCCATTACACCTCTCGCCTTGGCCGTCACGATCCTGTAGGCATCACCCCACGGATTCGCATTGGCACTCTGACAAAGACCCATGAAGCAGGCCTTTTTGCTTGCGCTTTTCTCGGTCTTCAGCGCGGCTTTTGCAGCGGTGAACACCACCCGCCGTTCGTTTCGCTCTTCCTCAGATCGTGCTCGCTGCATCCGCCACCTGGCCCGTAGGCAGACGCGGCGCTGGTCCGCAATCGCTTGAGTCCACCAGTAAGCCGGTGGTCTCCCATTTCTAGGGTGGACTCACCTAGGCATGGTCGCATCGCACGCACGCGAGAGCACCGGTACCAACTCGTCGCCGTCAAAACCATGTAGGTTTCCCTCATGGCGGATCCCCTCTTGACACTCCACTTCGTCGAAATATGATATTTTCCACATGCGAGGGCTTGGCCTTGTTCCAGATCGACCTACTTGTTAGGCCAGGACTAGAAAAAGTCATGTCAATAATCGACTCCGCACCGTTCAGACTAAAGGTACTCTTGGTACTGACATCAGCCAGGTCGACATCTAGTATGACCAGTGTCTCTAGCAGGATCTGACCCCGCTGGTTCGTGAAACGGCTTCCCCATTCCACGGCTATCATTAAAGTCACCCGCTATTACCACCGGCCTTAGCCCTATTAGCACGGTCGTCATACAGTCTAGCATCTGCGTGAACTGCTCGATCGGCTTCTGGGCAGGCTATTTACCCGTCGTCCATAACGCCGACATTTTTCTGTACCCATCCACATCCCAATTGCCGTTGCCGGCGGGTACTCGGTATGGGTCCGCTATGATGGCGATATTCGTCCCCCAGTCAGAAACCGCATGACAAAGCAGTTGCTGAGCTGCGTCACAGTGGTTCGGGTTCAAATGCGTTACCAACACTGTGATTTGTTCACTGCGGCTTTCTTCAAATTATACAAATAGGTGGACTCGTGCAGCCTTGTGCCTTATGGCCTTCAGCGCCGCATCTCCTGCACAGTTTGTACCTGTCAGGGCCTTTGCAGTCCCATGACTTTTGTACTGGCTCCAGACACTCAAAACAAACCTCCGGTGGCTCGTGGCCCGTACGAGTACGTCTAATACAGCGCACATCGCTTCACATCGCCTTCAAGACGTCCGAGTACTTCGACTGTTCCGTTTTGATGACGAGCGTCTTTCTCGCGCTTGGCACTAACTCTTTTACGCTTCTGTTTGGCGTCCCTCACTACTTCTACCAGCGGATTCGACTTCTTCCTCTTCCGTTCTACCTTAGTCCAAGGGGGGTCCTCCTCTTGATTCGCCCTACTCTGTGGCTACTGATATCCTACCAACGGTCGCAACCCCTTTTCCCATCCTTCCGGGACGGGCCAGCCTTTACAGGCCCATCTTTCCCAGCTTTCCGGGAATCCTGACTGGGGTCCGGCTTACCGGTATAGCTGCCGACTAGACCGGCCCACATTTGTACTGCCGGTCTACGCCCAATGGTCCTATGTTATATGGGAATCCCATATAACATGGGACAATGCGTAGAACGGCAGTGTAGGGCGTGAATAATAAGTTGTCAAAACTTACGGGGCAACTCTCTAGAATCGTGCCTTCGGATGAAAGGAACAATCTGTGTGAAAATATAGCAAAAATTGAAAATGAGTAATGAACTTAATATGTACTACAAAAATTACAATATTTTTTGCTGTGATGGTACATAAACTCCCGATCAAAAGCTCAGGGTCACCCAAAACAGGCCCATATCTCTGCCATGTTGCATCCGATTTCAAAACCCAAGTTCATATTCAAAAGATAATAAGTCGAAGAAACTTTAAACATGATTTAGATGGAACCTTTTTAAAAAAAATGTAAATCACTTTTCCGTGTTTACGAAAGTGAAACCAAGTTTTTGGCTAATGCATATTGAGGGATGACCCCAAACTTTTGGTCGATGACGAAGAGTTAATTTACTTAACACCTTTTTTTTCTAGATTTCTTAGTTAAGTTCGGGAAAGCAGTTGAAAGCTTATAAAAAACAGGTTATACTACCGCTCTCATCTCAAAAATTGGTCAACCCGATTTCCAGCGACACTGTCGTAAGTTTATATTCATTTTTTAGAAAATTTGTCAGCTTAAGGCTAAGTTTACATACAATAATTATTGCCAAAGTTTCATCTAAACCATTTTAAAAGTTTATTTGACTTATTATCTTTTGAATGAGACCCAGGGTTTTGAAATCGGACGCAAATTTGCGAAGATATGGGCCTAAAAAATGACACGTTTTTGAGGAGGTGACCCCTAACTTTTGATCGGGAGTGTGTATATTATTCTAATTGAATGAATTTTCATCGTGATTTATTCTACAAACGTGCAGAAATAAATTCCTGAAAGACTGATACCTATCGCAATGTTCTCGCGTTCATGTCTATAGCGAACCATGTTCCCTTGTCTGTGAACTTCCTTAACATACAGGTAAATCAAACATGAATTTATTGATTGACTCTATGCGTCTTCCGGCGGGAGCTTCACGGTCCAAGTGTTGAAATCTGGAGTGTGTATCGATCGACTCCAACACGAACATATCCCATACAGAACGGAACCAATCGTCCCCAAGACTTCTCTTAGTTGCAGCGGACTCATCGCCATCGTGGCCGTCTCCTTCGTCGCTGTCGTCGTCGATGTTTTCATAGTCTAATCTTATCAGCGGCTGTGATCGAATAAATCCCATAGCTACATGCATTGACGTTCGACTTTGAGCTCCTGCCCACTCTTCTCTTCTTGTTGGCCATACTTCATAGTATTACTTTGTGGTCTGAAGCTATGGGGTGGAGGTCGACAAATGGTTGTGTGAGTTTTCACACTGATATCTTGAAAAGTGCTGGGTTCGAAAGTTACCAAACTTTTAGTTGGTTCCTAAACATCGATTCTCATGCTTTGTAACAAAAATCATTTTGCACATTTGTACCTCCATAAGTTGAACACTGATAGCTGATTTAAACGTACCCTGCGGATGTGCAAAATCGAGAACTGTTATGCAGCACATTGGAACAACCGTAGAACATCTTAGCATGAAATATTCATATATGTAATAGGCGAGTAAATTTTGTGTTCATGTTTTGTTTATCGAATAACATACAAGCCAAATTGAATCCAAGATGGGCAAGTAACGTTCGAACACTTCCCGTGAGGGCATATTGTGTATTTCTTATATTGAATATAGAAGCAGAGTCCCGGTCGCGAGTTTAGCTTTTTTTTGCATTTCTTTCCCCTCGGGGACTTCAGGCGATCTATAACGCGCAGGCGCGCGCCACTAATCCGCTGCATTGGCCCTGTAGATCAAACTTTTACGATTTGCGAAACAGAGCATTGCATCACTAGTAAAGATTTTTTCCTAGTTCCTTTCTTGGCTTTTCCGCAACACAAGTCACCTGGTCAATGACTTTTGGCTCCGGCGGTCAGCTGAAAACATTATGTGTCGATCTCGTCTCGAAGCCGTCGTCGCAGGGTGTTGACCTTGAGGGCTGCGAGATTTACAGGCAAGGAATGGGCTGTTGACATAGTCCGTTAACGATTCGCTGCCATCATCCCTCGAAGACATCGTTCCTTGTAGCAACAAGCGTTCCAAACCTATCATCAGCAGAGTCAAATTACGTAATTAGCCTCTGGAGCCGGTGCCGGCCGGCGCTTGCTCGGCAGGTTTTCCTTTCAGAATCGACCCGATTGAAGATCAATCTTTTCTGATGAACGTGATCCTTTGCCATTGCGTTGCGATACCTACGCGTGAAGACAGTAGAAGGAACAAATCAGTACTCGGCGGCACACGCTGAATATGGATATGTTCGCAGACAAACTTCACTTGCGGGATAATTTATCGGTTGACAACGAAGACGAAAGCCGTATAATCGAATTAACTTAGTTACATGCTAAACATTCAATATACGATCCTGTTACCGTTAACCTGTTCTGAACTATAATATTTGGGTAACTTTGTTTTCTTCTTCTTGATTCGTTGTGCTTACCGGGATAGAGCATGTTTCTCGTCTTTATTTTACATGACCATTTTGCATTTGTGGCAGAACTGAGACACTCCTTCCTTGGGCATAGGAAGTCAAGAATATTTCCATTACGAAAAGATCCTGGACCATTCTGGATTTACATCAGGCAAACATTCGTCTACAGCTATTTCGTTTCTTACAGTAAGCTACCATGATAATATAACTGCTGCTTATACAGCAGCACCTCGTCAAAGTATTGTGATTGAGGCAACATTACCATTGGACATACTTCCTGAACCAATGCTTCCAGAAATGATGTAGCGTAACATGGATGGCACTCCAACTCGAACAAAGTGCAGCTACTTCTTGAGCTACTTCATCCGTTGGCCTTATAACTGGTTGAACTACCCTGCTGGACCTTAGAAGCAAAACATGTTCGAGCGTCAACGCTTCGTACTCTACGCTCAGTCGGTATGTCAGAAAACGCGAATACACCGGCGATTTAACGTCAGCCAGTACAGTAGTTCAAGCATCATCGTCGAGACCTCTTCCCGTGAGCAGACAGCTGAGATTTTTTTTAACGAAGTGCGCGAACCTCTCCCACACGCCACCTATATGAGTTGCGTACAGATAACTGAGGTTGACACATTTTTTGATATATGTAATTACAACAAACTTTGTTTTATTTCAGCAAGACTTCCAAGACTTCATAGAATTTTTAGCTATGATTTTTGGGATTATCTTGTTACTTATAATTTGACTTATTTTACCTTCCGTAACTCGCTCGGTTAGCCACCACCGTCAGCATTAATGCTGAGTACAAAAAGCGAGATTTTTTCAACGTATTGTACAACATACAACAGCGCGATCGCTCGAGGGTTAATACAGCCGCGAAAAGATCGTCATGCGAGCAACGGCGCTTAAACCTAGCTTCAATGGAGTGACAATAACTTATTTAGCATCGTCACTCCCAATATTTTTGATTTATGTTTATAACGCATACGATATGGAGTAGTTGACGAGATGTCGCCGCTCCATAGTTTTGTTCAATTGAATCAAACATGCTGCAGATTATGCCTGGCCGCTTCAATACCGTCTACCCCCGTTGGTTTGACCGCATCTAATCTGAACACTTTTTTAGTTTGACCCTAATCTTATCTGCACATCGTTCAAACTAAAAATGGTTCGAACGTCATACTGCTCATGGAACGGGGTGAAACGGAACGCAGAATCAAAACAAAGCAGCAAAAAGGGTTTCCATCAGTGTGTTTTACGATGCCCACAGGTTTACTAGAAATTCAAATTACAAACAAAACCCCGTTGGTTTGCATGAGATGTCGTTCAAACCAACGGGGGTAGACGGTATGTACTTGTAATGCATTTCTAATGCCTTGCTTGTATTAATAATGACAGGATTCTTCCAAAACATGATTGTGTAGGTGTAGACGAGACTAGCCTACACTAGACTAGGAATACAGGTTCTTTTAACCAGTATTAGTGAGAACCACTAAACAGGAATAGGAAAGTATTTTGAGTTGTTTCATTGGAGCTGAAGGCTTCGCTCCGGCAAGACAGCTCCGAACTTCTTCGTTATAGGCTGTTCCGGAGTAGGTGAAGGTATCGTTAGCGTTCTCGCTCACGTCGACAAAGACGTGTAGCATCTAGCGACCATAGCACCACCAACCACTGATACAATCTAAGGAGAGTTTCGACGGGAACACGTTCATTTCATCCGACTTTTGCTCACCAAAGCTATTGGATGATGTTCTTCCCCTTGGGAACCAACGATGTAACAAGTCTCAACGGGTTAAAAAAGACTCATGAATTTTCTAGTCGCATTTCTTTTTTTTTTGTAAGGATTTCTGTTACGTCGAAGAGGCATTCGATTCAAAACTTCTGGAGAGTTAACGTCCAAATGACGTATCTGCTTGTCCGTGGATGGTTTTCCTGCAAGTTGAACCGCTCTTTCGACGCTGTCCACACTCTGAGTGTTCATTGGCGTTGGTATTCTTGGCGTACTGCGTAGAACATCGCGAGCAAGTTGATCCCAAAATGGTCACATCCATTGCAAAAACTTGCGCTGGTTCTGCTGGATTACCCTGCCACAGAAAACGTTTGGGCTTGGCGATTCTACGTCCCTGAAATCTACTGGTACCTCCTGAAATCTCCCTGAAACGCCCTTGAGACCCCCTGAGTTTCAGTGCTGAGAACCCTTGTAACGCATCTGACATTTCTCGCAACTCCCCTTGAAACCCCTGCAATGGCTCTGAGACCCATGAAGCGCTCCTGTGACCGCCTGGAACCCCCATAGAATCACCTGAGACAACCCTGAGAGTCCCTCATGTATAGTCAAATAGACTAGCGAAGGTTCTGAAAACAATCCTTAAATTAACATACAAGGTTTTAGGTTCTATGACGGTTCTCAAGACCTCTACAAGACTAATTGATCATCAACACGTTACTTGGGCCCTAAAACGCCCCTGAGTTCTCACGTGACCCTTTGAAACCCTCTGAGACCCTCTAAAACGCCCCTGAGATCTCCTGTTACCCCACTGAAACCACCATGAACGCACAAGAGTCTCTATGAAATGCTTCTGAGCCCTTGGAAGCGTTCTTTGAGCCCTCTGGAATGCCTCTGAAAACCTCTCAGACCCACTTGAAGGCCTCTGAGATCCTCCTGAATTCGCCTGCGATAACCTTGAGATCCCATTAAATGCCACTGAGACCTCCTGGTATCCCCTTAAACCCTTGAAACATAACAATGTATTACCATCTCCTTGAAACGCTCATGAGATTTTCTGGTATCCCTAAAATCCTCTGAAACGCCCCTCTGGGGCTACCATGGAACCCTCTGAGAAGCGTCCCTGAGGCCACCTGGAAGGTCTCCTCAAGCACTCCTAAAATCTCATGAAGACTCTCTGGAGTTACTTTCAAGGTAGTGACACGATCGAATTAATGTTAATCGGGGTAGAGGCGTTCGAAGTAATGTGGTGAAGTCCATATCAGAATTCCTCCACTTCTGCACGTGTCAGTTGAACTTTTAGTTGAACAACTCATCTTGGCTGATCTCTTAATGGTAATTGTTTTCCTTTTCCATCATGTTATACCTACCCGATCAGAAAGGCATAACAAAAACATAACATAATTATATCTACAGTTGATATCTATATCATGGTTTGTTATATTTAGATACATTTGTTGGAATCGGTACGAAAACTAGTTTGTATTATTTCAAGGTTCTAACAAAGTCAGTTACAATAAATGAATATGTGATTTGATCATCATTACATCAACATTATAACAAACTCAGTAATATTTTTTAAAATGGAATGCGTAGCTAATCAATAGGGGTACTCACTAAACAGATTAAATTGCTGCGTAAGCCATGATTTTCTGCTTATTTGAAATGTTTCATGAATTTGCGAATGAAATAATCAAAGATTGCCTTGGTGATCGCGACGTTTAATCAGTTTAATCAGTTTACGCGGTTAGGTGAATCCCCCTAATATTTTTTGGTAGTGTTTAGTGCGTAAATTAACCGCTGTATGGCGCCATTGTGTTTAGAAAATACACAATTGTTGATATCCTTTATTATATGAACTACCAAAAAAGCTCATGTCTCCATCAAATTTGTACAGAAAGCTTATGACTTTGGAAGGTGGAAAATAAGGTTAGCAACTCCACCATTACGTGATGATATTGGGTAATTTTGAATGTTTCTTATAATGATCCAGATCACCTGCACAGTTCGTATGTTCAGCAAAGTTGTTCATGATTCTTGAAATTCACGAATGGTGTAAAATTGTATGCAAAATTTCACTACTATGAGCTGTTTGATATGATAAATCTCATTATTCTGCTGTCCTAGGAAGTTCGGATCATCACTCATCAGCGAAGTTGTCGAGAAGTCCTAGGCTCTCAATTGGAAAATGTTATATGTAATTGAACTGCGGCGTTAACATTTGTTTACAGGATTTTGTACATGTCTTACAGGTTGAATATTTATTATGGATGGCCACGGAGTACTTTCAGGGAATATTTCTAGGGATATTAAATGTATTTCTCTTGTAGGTCTTCTAGGCGGCTCACTAGAAGTTCTTCCAGAGATCTCTCCGAGAGTTTCCATAAGAAATTTCTCCACGTATTCTTCCGGGTAATCCTCTAAGGAATTCTCCAACAATTCCTCCATGACTTTTTCCATGACCTCCTCTTTGAATTATTTTAAGAACTTTGCCCTAAGGATTTGTTGGAAGATTAGTTCATATACATGTTGAGATCCCAAGTAAACCACTCCTATGATTTCTGATGATAGAACACGAAAACACATTCCAATTCACCAATTATATTTTACCGACCAGATTACGTCACATTTGATCTGTCGGAGATCTCAACTAAAGGATAAACGTCTTGAAATCCCGCTTCAACAGTGCATCAGAACTTCAGACGCACAATTCTCAAGAAACATGCATTAAACAACAGTGAATTTTAATATTTTGTTCTTGTACACTTGTAATAAGTTTAAAATAAGAAGCTCAGGTGCGCTGGTTTTGTTTACGAAGAGATTTGTGCGCTCGAAATCGTGAGTAGGTGCCAAAGTCGGCCATTGTGGCGGCCATTTTGGGATTCTAACAAGTCTGTCCTTAAACTACTAATAGGAAGCAATCAGTGAAGTACTAGATTGAAAGTAGTGAGCTGGATTTTTGTATGGTGAGATGATCAGTTTTCCATTTCTGAAATGAAATGGTGCAAACAGCGTGGGTTATATGATTTCTGGCCTAATTTGATGCTGTTTGAGCAAAAGTTTGGGTAACTGTGTTGTTGAAGTTGCAAGAAATAAATAATATAACAACACAGTTACCCAAACTTTTGCTCAATCAGCATCAAATTAGGTAAGAAACCATATAACCCACGCTGTTTGCACCGTTTCATTGCAGAAATGGAGAACTGATCATGTCACCATACAAAAATCCAGCTCACTACTTTCAATCTAGTACTTCACTGATTGCGTCCTATTGAGTACAGCATACAGATCATTCGTCATAGGGATATCCCGCAAGGTTTAACTTAAGTTTAAAATCCAACATACATCTCGTCCCTTAAGAATTTCTTCAGAGAATCCAAAAGGAAGATTCTTTAAGACATTCTTAGCAAATTACTTCAGCCTATGCATCAAAAATTCCTTAAAGGATTTTCCATCAGGGAAAATCATTCAAAAATTCTGACGGATCTCAGTAATTAAATAAGTTCTAGTTTTAAAGTTAAACTTTTCATCCCAATTCCAATTTCTTAGAAATTTATTAGTAAATATGTGGTCACTCAGTCTCTGTTGTAAATATCACTACAATTAACTACAGCTTTTTTCCGCATAGATAATATGTGTATGCATATCTGCCGATCGAAATAATTATGTACTACCAAATGAAGTGTAGTTGTTTTGTTAAAGTTAATAAAATATTCAGTTCAACAGCGAAACGAAGTGTTTTGATATCCCTTTGGATTTCCTGAACGCTCTGTGTTCGAAAACAAATTACTTCAAGTATTTATCAAAAGGTTTCTTTGCAAATTTTATCGACAATTACACCAATGACTTATTATGGGAATGCTTTTTCCTATCCTTTTAAAAATTCATTCATAAATTTCTCCAAGGATTTGCGGTGGATATTCCTACCGAAACATTCACCACTTAAGCGCCATAATACTACTGAACAACTTTGCAGAAGGAATATCATTAATTAATAATAATGAAATAAAACATGCCAAAAAACGCTTTAAACATTTAAATAAACGCTGGCGCAACTGGTGCTTAGTTACACACTTTTCACTATTTGAAAGTCATTAGCTATCTGTTCAACTTAGTTAATAACACGAAGATATAATTGCTATCAACTGTATTAAAAACAGTTTCGTGTGACGTCCATTCTCGTAGGTACAGCGATGTGGGCTCCAGCTCCGAAGTAGTGAAAGCTGGCTCTAGTGCACAACGAGCGCACACGACATTGAAGCTGAGGGACTAAATGGGCTGTAGTAACGTGTATGGTGACGTCATAACTGGGTATGGTGACGTCATACTTTCCCTCTCCGGTATGTTTTTTTTTTTTTTTTTTTCCTTCTAAACCATAGGGGGATAATCTGCTCAACAGACACCCTAACAGAAGGTTAGGGTAGTGTAGGTCTGACAGGCCGTCTTCTACAACAAAAGTAAAATCCAGGACTACTCTCTCCTCGTACCCACTAAACCATTCCTATGGTCGCCAAACCCTACGTCTCTCCGGAACCACCAAGAAGGTATTGCTTCAGAGAGGGGCTAGTGCACATCGCACCCACAAGGTTAGCTGCGTAGCCTGCAGCAACGAACATCGATGACTCGCTTTGGAGAGTCCATCACGGTAGCATGCTGGCGCTTAGCCAGTTTCCCGAGTGGTCCTCGCCACTCCCTTTGTCCTCGGAAGGCGGGCAGAGTCAACCCCGCCCGCGCCCTACTGCTGAGCGGACATCAAGAACTGATGCCCACATGCAACCCGATCTGACCTGCCCGCAAAGGAAGGGTATCACTACCCTTCAGGCCCTATCAGATGCATCCGTAGGTTGCTGACGGCAGGGTCTCCACCTGCCCCGACCCTTGCCGGGGACCCCTTTCCAACCGCGGGCTTGGATCCAACCCAGTAGACCGACGCCACGACAGCACCGCTACCGGGACTTCCTCTCCGCGGCCACTTAATCGCTGTAAGGGTCGATCTCGACCGCAGGGCACCGGTATGACCTACGAAGCCGACTCCGAACCCCTGGACCACCTCTTGTACTGCATCTGGACTAGCCATTCTCCGAGTCCACGCGCCACCTCCTCTGTAGCTCCCAGACGATGTGGGTAATAGCCGTTGAAACGGCGTTCCAGCCAAACTCATCCCTACACATCCTCTGGACCAAGTTGTCCGGAGTTGTGTCCTCCCCGCATGTGGCAAGCATGCGGTCACGCATTGTGCGAAAACGCGGGCACACGAACAAAACGTGTTCCGCCGTTTCCTCTAAACCATTGCACACTGGGCATTCGGGAGAATCCGCATGCCCGAAACGGTGTAGATACTGTCGGAAGCAACCATGACCTGTAAGGACCTGTGTCAGGTGGAATGAAACTTCCCCATGGCGCCTATTAATCCAACTATCTACCCTCGGTATCAACCTATAGGTCCACCTTCCTTTGGTGGAACTGTCCCACGCGCGCTGCCATTTGACCATAGAGGCCATCCTGACAGTCCTGCGTATGCCTCTTGTGCCGCGCATTTCGAAGCACTCCATGTCCTCACTGATAAGAATGCTGAAAGGCACCATACCAGTAATGACGCAGAGAGCGTCGTGTGACACGGTACGGTACGCGCTCGCAACCCTCAGGCACATAAGCCTGTAAGTACTTTCCAGCTTCCGTCGGTAGCATTTAGTACTTAGCGCGGTGCCCCACGCCGGGCCGCCATACCTAAGTATGGATGTAGCAACACTAGCCAGAAGCTTGCGCTTACTGGCGTACACCGCAGAGCTATTGGACATCATCCGGGACAGTGCCGCAATAGCTGTGGAGGCTCTTTTACAGGCATAATCGACGTGGCTACCGAAGGTAAGCTTATCGTCGATCATCACGCCCAAGTGTTTGACGGAGCGCTTTGACAGGATAGTACAGTCTCCTACACTGATCTCCGTCTGCTGCTCCGACTTCAGGTTGTTAACAACCGTCACCTCTGTCTTGTGGTGAGCCAGCTCCAGTTTCCTGGACCGCATCCACGCCTCCACAACCTTGATCGAGTGGTTGGTAGTCAACTTTACCTCCTCGATCGTTTCACCGTAGACTTCGAGCGTAATGTCGTCGGCAAATCCGACAATCACCACTCCCACTGGATACTCTAACCTCAACACCTCGTCGTACATGACATTCCATAACACCGGACCCAGGATGGAACCTTGCGGGACTCCTGAGGTTATGTGAAAGCACTTCCGACCCACCTCCGTGTCGTAGACTAGTACACGATTCTGAAAGTAACTTCCGAGAATCTTGTACAGGTACTCCGGTATCCCCAGACGCAAGAGCGCATCGGCAATAGCAGACCAGCTAGCGCTATTAAACGCATTCCTTACATCCAGAGTCACTACCGCGCAAAAGCGAATTCCCCTCCTCTTTGGCTCAAGTGCTTTCTCGGCGGTTTTTGTAACCGACAAGATAGCGTCTACGGTGGACCTCCCCTTCCGGAAGCCGTACTGGTTACTCGAAAGACCATTTTCGCCCTCGGTGAACCGCAACATTCTATTGAGGATGATCTTTTCGAGCACCTTCCCCGCCGTGTCAATCAAGCATATTGGTCTATATGCCGACGGGTCTCCGGGTGGTTTCCCCGCCTTTGGCAATAGTACCAGGCTCTGCCTCTTCCAAGCTTCTGGGAAAACTCCCTCGTCCAGGCATTTCTGCATAGCAGACCTGAACATCTCGGGAGCCTCTGCAATAGCTACTTTTAAGGCCAGGTTCGGAACTCCGTCCGGACCTGGGGCCTTACCTACGCTAAGGGACTTAGCTATCCCCGCAAGTTCCACATCGGTGACCCTCTCCTCATCGCCAGCCCCAGTCCCCGGCTGTCCTACGAAAGGAGGCCAAGGACTAGGATCATGACGCGGAAAAAGTCCTCCAATGATCCCCTCCAACATCTCTGGAGATTGCTCTGTAGGAGCCATCACACCTCTCGTCTTGGCCATAACGATCCTGTAGGCGTCACCCCACGGGTTCGTATTGGCACTTTGACAGAGACCCTCAAAGCAGGCCTTTTTGCTTGCTCTTATCTCGGTCTTAAGCGCGGCTTTTGCAGCGGCGAACACCACCCGCCGTTCGTTTCGCTCTTCCTCTGATCGTGCTCGCTGCATCCGCCGCCGGTATGTTGGATCTACCAATATGAAGAACCATTTCAGCATATATCGCCACTCACTTCAAGTGCTGTGATGGCGTCACTGGTAAAAACGACGAGCTCCTGTTCTAGGTTCTAGCCGTCGTAGGTTCGAATCCCTGGGTTTTATGTTTACTATGTGGAGAAGTTTTTTGATGCCAGTAACTTTTTACAAAAAATAAAATTTCACTCTAAAAATTGATACCCCAAAAATGAGTTAATTTTTACACTACTTAATTTTTACCCAATATATTTATAACTGCTTTATAACAACATGTAATATAATTTGATTGATTTTTTATATCTCATTTTGTTTTAAACTTGTTATAATTATATCAAGACCTGTTATAATTATGTTATGACTAGAGCAATTTTAGTTACATTTTTTGTTATTTTAACACCTAACCGGCGAATTTTATAACTCATACTGTTATGAAAAATCTTTGAAATAAATAACTTAATCGGTTATAATTTTGTTATGCCTTTCTGATCGGGTATTCCGCCAAGGTTTCAGATGTCATTTCCCAAAACTAAAAACCACTTCATAATCATGTTACTTGAGGAAAATGACAACTTCAATTTGCTAGTGCGTATCACTTTCGCAGCGATAGCATGGATTTCCCCACCGGTGCTTGTACAATTAAATTCCTTCTCGCTGGCCATTTTTCAAGAACCCACCTCAATTAGCAATGCAAAGTCGGACCCACAGCTTCGGGTGCATCCTACAATAAATCTGGTGAGCTCGTTCCAGCCACCTGAAGCAAATTTTTCCACCGACGTGCATTGCATACGGCCAGCTCGCAGATTTATTGTTGTTTATCTTCTCGCCCTCGTTTCCAAGTTCCTCCGTTGGTGGCGGCGCGTGGCGATGCGGGGCTAAAAATATCGGACATGCTGCACTCATCCTACTGATGGGGCCATTATAACTCTTAATTAGCTTCATTACAAACGTTCTTATTCAGTGGCCTGTTTTTTGCTGTTGTACACACCTAGATAAGCTCTCACTCCGGTGCGGATTCCGGCCACATTGGAAAGGGAAATTAAACGTGCGAAAAAGGGCCGTCTTCCGTCGTCGTGCTGGAGGCTCGTTGCGTAATGAATGCAGGGGCCGAACTGAGATATTAATGTTGGGAAGATGTAGCCATGACAGAGACCGAGCAGATATCAATAATAAAGGACTACGTGAAGTGTAGATGATTGGTGTTGTATATGTCCTCAAGTTAAAATCTACACGTCAACGTCAAGCAATGCTTCCTCTTTTGGTAATCTGCTATTCTGCTATTCTGCTATTATCAACGCATCCCCTGGCTTTCGCCCATCTGCGTTGTCTTTTCACTAGGCAATACGTCTACCAATTGATGTTTATGGGCTTGCCGGACCAAGTCATGTAGCTAAGCCAAACACCCCACCTACAACTGTTGGGTAGGCACCATTGTCCCGCCCACTGGTCTTTTACAGCTAGTTGTAGGTGCATGTGTGCGTGTAAGTATTGGAGTGTGTGTGTCAGTGTTGGTGTATTGTAGGCGCCAACTCGTTCTAAGCCACTCTGATAGCTAACACCCTATTGAACCATTACCCTTAAATTTGGCAATCTATGAAATAGAATGAGTTAAACGCCTGTAAAAAACAGTCGGTTAAATCAAACAAGGAATATTAGTATTAAAGCGAAGATACAACGAAGCAACGCCCCGAACCTCGAGAGCACAAACCCCAAGAACCAAATGACAGACAGCGCCGATAAGTCGATCGACTGGCCACCATCAGTGAATAACACAAGTTTACAAAATAAAACGAAAGTCGTGAACTTCTGTCAACGACCAAAATTTTTGAAGCACAATTTAGTGCTGGTTTCGAAACCGACCTTTAAAAAATTTTAAGTAGAACAGTTTTTGGGTTTAAGCTCAATATCGAGTTTTGGAACTTTTCAAAATATGTAATTTACTAAAATTCAAATATATTGCGTTTTGTTCCACCAATTCTAAATCTTTTTCCATAAATTAAAAGCTGAATACAATACCATTCGATCATCTGAATACAGGTTTTACGTCAGATTGATGAAATTCTAGATATTGGTGAGTTTTAGGGACGATCTTTTTAAATTTTAGCAAAATTCTCAAAATTTTTTGAAGAAATGTATTTTTTTCAATAAGAAAAAAAAACAACATAAAAATTATTTCTCAACGTTTATTTGACATATCATATGTATGCGAGATACAGTAAAAATTTCAGCTCAATCGGAGCATTGATTACGGAGAATGAGATGTTTGAAGTGAGCGACTTTGCTTAAAAATAGAACAAAAATCGATTTCAAATCATCAACCTTGTATGGAAAGTCGAAAAAATTTCCGCTCTACTGTAATTTTTTTCTTTCGCGATTTCGAACTCAGGGCATGATTCTACACCAAAAATGATCATCAGCTTACCGAGTTCAAAAATACTGTAAACTAGTGTAACCAATCGAGTCAACCCCCCAGCACAAACTGCCACCAGCTCTCTCGACCTGCGCCCAACAAATCCGAGGCACAGCCCAGCCTTAGCTTCACCTTAAAACCAAAATCTAGATTACAGAGCACAATACTTCCCAAGTAACCACGCAGCTCGAGCCGCAAATCACGCACAACACGGCACAAATAAGACAAACACTACCACGCCCGTACAACCGAAACCGACCTAGAGTAGAGAAGGGTCTCTTTCCACTCCAACCCGGACTCAACTGCATCCACAGGGCAGCGCACCTCATCCACACCGCACTCATTCATGCATCACTGTCCGAGCCGCACGGTCACCTGGGTTGAGTCTATCTGCATGACCTCGCCCAACCCGTAACGCAGAGTTTAAATCCCTCTCTTGCATTACAAAGTACTCCCTCTTCCCAAAAATCTGTGCGTGGTATAAATGAGATCTTAAGGCTGAAGAAATCGTCACCAATACAACCGCCAACACTGAGCACTCAATGATGTCGGCCTTATCAACGACGACCCCCTCAGTCCCAAACCCAATTATCACACACTACCCAAGTAACCACCCTGCTGAAGCCGTAAGCACCGCACGCACAAAGCACACACACACCGACACGCACCACCCCACACAAACCACCAAGGCCGAACAAAAGCGGAAAGCGGTGCCACCACTGCTGAATCACGACTTTTTCAGTATAATTCAGCAATCGTAGATCCATTCCTCGACCCTACTCAGCCCTAACGGTCCATAGCAATGCCTGTCAATATATGCGCCTCACACATGCAACTCCTACACCCTAACAGTATGGTCACTTGGGTATCCCTGGGTTTTGACATGATGGTCAGGGATCACAGCCATCAAAACGTTCCACACTTTATCAGGGCTTAGGACCTGTAGACATGCTGATTTCTCAATAGTTTCAAGCTCTTTCGGACCTTCCGCTATTGGAGACCATCATGGCTAGCGGTGTTAATGCTTCCTCTTTTGGTAATCGCAATAAAACTTTTTATGAAGCAAACAAGTGGCCATGTTGGTTAACTGTGTGGCAGTTTTCTTAGAGCTTTGTAGAATGCTAATATTGTTCAATAAAATGTCTACCGATGACAATATCAATGACTGATATAAAACTCTCATAAAACCTCAATCAATCAATCCAGTTAAGAAAAAAAAGTTTAACCCTCCAGAGGAGACCAGTGCTTGTTTTACTTGTCACTCAAGGTGAAAATAAACCAACGGTTAATTTTTGAACAACGTGAGTTTTCAATTGAGATAACAAACATGTGAATAAAGCCTTAAATATCTCTGTTTTGTTTTGCATTGCACTACGACGGTTCTGTCGGCTCATAAGAATTCTGATCTAGTTTCTATCTCCGGCTTCGAGAAGCGCCATTAATGTGAGAATTTCAGCACCATTTCCACGTATCTAAATTGGAATGGAAGTCATTGTGTTTACCGTGCAGCAAGCCCAAGCATACATAATGAAGATGCTATTATACAAGAAACAATTACTCCCTACATGCAGTGAACTAATAAGAGGCGGTCGGAGATAATCTTGTGGGTTCAAATAACAACTCAACAATCAGATACGGGTGCAACGCTTAATATGCACTCCCATGCAGTAGATTGATCGATCGGACGTCAAAGGTACTTATATTGACCTAATAACACATCCCGTTCTACGCTCTACGGATCCTTCAGCACAGAGAAAGCCAATTTCACCTGTCGTTTGATTTCGCACCGGATTCGCATGCGTCTTCAGCCAGCACATGACGATGGGTGATGCGGAATAGACGCTTCAGCCGCCAGACTAGATGATTGCAAATCATCATCATCACCATCATCATTTAACACGGGATAAATCATCTTTCATTCATCTATCGAGCACGAGCTCCCAGTCGAGTATATTTGAATGAGTAGTTAGGTATATGCTGAAGTGGTTGGTTGGTGGTGGCTGCAGTAGGAATAGGAAAAAGGTGGCAATGTAATCGCATTAGCTTGCTGTTACTGAGACATCGTGGAGTCTTGATCAGAGATGAAATCATCAATGAGGGGAGGTAAAATATGACATGGTCCCATTCCTGAAGTGAAGAACTTCTTCTGTTGGAGATTATGTTGTTCGTCAATTACATACATAGGTACCATGTTTATTTTACGTAAGATGATCCTCAAAGGTTCAATCGATTTTGATCTAGAAACTAGTAACGGGGATTCCTCAAATAATTACCGTTGAATACTATACCAACTAGCCTTCTTTACGGGTCTGTCGATCAGTTTAGGCAGATGCAAATAGATATTATTTTCTTTCGAGACCTCTCAAAATAAACGAAAAAAAAACTATTGGAAAACTACATAATATGTTCACAATTAAAATAGCATTTTCAACTCTTGAAAAAAATATGCTTTAAAGCAATGTTTCAAGTGAAAAGTGAAAACCATGAGCTTCCAGGATGTTTGTACCCTTCAATATTTAGGCTAGTAATCACCAAGTGGGGGGTGGGAGCGGTTGTGCGGTTTGGTAGGTGATCATTTCTTCTTGTCATAAATTGAAATTTTAAACCACGAATGGAACCATTTTGGGGTCTTTCGTTGTGAAGGCTCAAAACTGTTTTCCTGCTCTACGTAGATAAGGACGATCAAACATAAAAAAAATGTTTGATAGAAAAAAACCGCAACAAATGGTCATCGCCCGAACAGAATGGCCTTATGACACCTAGTGAACCAACGGCTAATGCTATAAATAGACCTCTTTGGTCGTAAGCCGCAATGCATTCCCGGGTGAAATTGAAATCACGCGCACAAATTAGTTCTCTACAGCTTTACATTAGCAAAAATGACCCGCTCAAATTTCATACCTCGTTGGAGATGCGATATTAAATCAGAAGTTTTATTACCGACCGAACTATAAAACCGACAGTGAATTATTCAAGCCGTTCAACTAACAGGCATGAAATTAGTAAAACAGCCAAAGAAACTGCCGGCAAAACCATGCACATGGACTAACATAGAGGTATACCGTATCATTCGTTCCTTTCTCTGATAAGGTTCTCTTTCTTCGCCGCTCAATGTTCAGGCGTTTAGTCTGTGAAACTAGGAGCACGTAGCCAGTTTTCCAGAAATACCAACAACAGTCACATAGACAGCAGAGCACACAACTACCGAAACTTTTGATGTCTCAAATACGATTTGATTCACTTTTAGGAAGAATAAATTGGTCATGAACAGTGAGTTTTCATTTTGGTATCAGGCGAGTTCCAGAGTGTTTCAGGAAAGTAACAGGAGTTTTCAAGGGCAAAAAGGATTCAACACGGTTTCAGGCAGGTTTAAGATAATTTCGGGGGTTTCTGTGGCATTTCAAAAGTAGTTCCTGAAGGATTCAGAGGTGTTTCAGAGGTTTCATAGGCTTCTTTGGGTATTTCAGGGAGTTTCAATGGCTTTGCATGGGATTTCATGGTGGTGACGGGGGTTCAGGAATTTCAGGGGCATTCCAGGAGGTTTTAGATACGTTCTAGAGATTGTGTAAGTGATTACAGGGAGTTTCAAAAAGTTTCAGGGGCGTTCAAATAGGTATCAAAAAGTCTCAAGAGATATCAAGAGCGTTCCAGGTATTTTCAAGAGGATTTATAGGAGTTGCAAATGTGTTAAGGTGGTTTCACGAGGCTGCATTGATTTAGGAGCGATTTGGGAAGTTTTTGGCTTGGTTTTTGGAGTTTAGTAAGGCATTTTAGGGAAGCAAACTGTATCCCACTGGAACGGCTGAGTTATAAGCATGACTTCAAAAAAAATATGGGAGTATCGGGGGGAAGTCTGCCCAAAGTCTGCGCTAATTTTTCTTATGTTGAAATCGAAGCAGTCTTTTTTTATGTTTTTATTTCTGAGTATTTTAACTAATGGTTATTCTACACTTGTTTGTGAAAACAGTCTATTGAACGAGCCAAATGGTCTGATCGCACCAGAATCTGGGACGCTGGGACCGCGCATAACTGGTGAACGGATGGTCCGATTTGGGTCGTCTAAGTTTTGTTCTGTTAGTTTTCGCCCAAGGAAGGTTTATGAGACAAGAAACATGGAAAAATTGAGTGTTTTTGAAAATCGGGTTATCATGCATTTTGAACGGGGACTTTGGACTTGGCTAGCGACGTAAAACATCAAGAAACGCAGTAGGCAAGACAAAATTTGTCGGGGACAGCTAGTATAGGGCACTGCACTGTTTTGATTTTGTATGGGTTTTTGAAGTTTCGTGGCCTTGTTGTTTACAAAATTTCTGTAGGAGTGAAAGAGAAGGAGATAATTTCATGCAGTGCGCTATGGTCCACTGCACGAATTTATGCTGGCCTGCTTACTCTCACACGAAATTTGACGTTTGAGAGGTGTCGGCACCGCTCAAACGTCAAATTTCGTGTGAGAGTAAGCAGGCCAGCATAAATTCGTGCAGTGGACCATGCCGGAGACTGCATTAAAGTGGCTCAGTAGCTATCTAAGCAACCACTGACTGCATAACCTAGTGACAAGATATGAAAATTCGGTATAATTTGAGTCAGCCATGGACGTTGAAGTGTAACAATGTAGCAAGCAATAACTTGTGCGTTCGCGCCCGCTTCAACAGTGGGTACGGTTCAATTTAAAAGCGATAGCTAAGCTAATGCTTTTTATTTTCTCCTCATCACATCAGCGCAACTCATCAGATGCAAAATGTCAAGGTAATCTGACCCGCGAGTTTTCTTTCTAATTCATTTTGAACAACCGGTTCTTTTTGAACTTATGACGTCGAAAGGATACAGATGTGCTAAAGACCAGAAAACATTTCTAGTTCAAAGTTGGCCAGAAGAGACTGTGTTTTAAGGCAAAGGAGGTAAGTGATGAAAGGGAACAATTCGATGTGTGGTCTGCAGCTAATTTCTTCAGTTATTTGAAGGCTGCGCCTTTCAGCTTGATTAGGGCGAAGAAAAGTGAACGGTTGGATATCCCGACACCACGTGGCGATCCGTTGGCATTCCGTCGACACTCTAGAGGCAATTTCCGACCAAACAAAGTGGCCTTGTACCACCACCGGTGATCCGCTGGCAATCCGTCGGCCCCGCCCAGTCACCCAGTCCGATACGTCGAGACGCCGTTTCATATTGCTAGCTATCCGCTGACCCAGTTACGCCGAAGAGTCGCCCAAGGATTTTGAGTCCGGGGCAAACCACCGAATCGCCGCTGTAGCCATCATCACATCAAACACTTCGTCACGTGAGTCGAATTATTATTATTAGTTTCATAGAACATGGTAGCTACCCGATTAGGACTTTAATAACCACTAGATTCTGTGTGCGTGCACAATAAGCTAGGGAGAGGAAATGTTATGCTGAAGGCAATGAATAAGGACTGTTCAATTTATAAAACGGACAACTTTACAAGGCTATAGAAAAAAGACGCCTAGTTCAAATTTAACCACCCTTGCTTCGTTTTTCAGTACATCATCTATCATTATGGTAATCATTTTTGTATTGAATAAAAATAGTTTTATTTTATAGAAAATCAGCCAGATGTAAAATGAGGTGAAATTTTTGATTGCTGAAAATTTGAAAAATAAATAAAATTACTGTTCACATATTGTATATCGTTTTTAATATCAGAAAACGAAGTGCCATGCTGCAGCAGCATGAGTAATAAACATTCTGGCGAAATTTAAACCCAATTGGAAAATTAGTTGTTGAGGTATCAAAGTATCAAGTCAGATTCAATTTTATGAATAAAATTCAATTGTTAAGCGAAAAGGGCATGAAAATATTAAACAAACAATTATTTTATGCATTCAGTCGAAAGTAGGAATAATGTGGTTTCAAATGCAGAAAACCGCTTTTTAATAGCATTGCTGGTTTGGATACTGTGTGCCATTGCAGGTACAGTAATCAAAACAGTTTCGTTCTTTGAAGGTTCTTCCAAATAACAATGCAACCTTATGCAAAATTTAGCATAACAGTGATGTTGGAAATGAAAACTTTACATCTAATTATTATTAAATAAGGCGTATAATAGCATAGGACCAACTTTGTTGAAAATAAATAATAACAAGATTCGCTAGTGTCGAAAAACTGCATCAATGGAGCAGAAAGTATGCAGTTTTTTACTATGACCATCTTTATGGATTAAATTTTTGATGAAGAATGCAATTTCAAGTAAATTTTTCTTCTGTATCATTCAGAAAGCAATATTGTACTCTGGACAAATTTTCAGCCGAATCCGTTGTGCTTTTGCAACACAGGACTTAAATAAATATTTTTTAATAATTACTATGGAAACAAGGCAACTCACTATATCAAGCTGGAGGCTGCCCTGTGCATTATTACTGACCAACTATTGAGCTTTACCTTCAGTAGAATAGTATGAGATTGCAATACATTGAAAACTTCATGAAAATGTGCATGTTAAATATGTGGAAAGTTATGTCGAATTTTGAGAAATGGGTTTTTATTGATGTTTTACGAAAACCGCTACAGTTACACAATAAAGAACATTTTACTCAATGTTATATTTTTCCTACATTTGAAAATAGCTATAGAAAGTTATGCAAAAAACTGATTATGATTTTATTGAAAAATAAAAAAGATATCGCACAAGCAAGTTGTCCGTTTTATAAATTGAACAGTCCTTATAAGCTAAAACACTAGCTCCCAATCGTTTTGTTTACAAAATCCAACATTCTTGGTACGGTTGTTCATTTGATTTCTTTTGTCGAGTGGATCGTCCTGAAACCCGCCCTGAGTGAGGTAGTCGTGCAATTTACAAAAAAAAACACTGTTCTGCAGCTGTGGCCAATTATTGTTACAGAAGTTCTTTTGAGGTGAAGTTTTTGGATTACTTTTAATAATTCTGTAAGTTGCATGACCTCCACAAGACCTTCGTCAGAACTTACCTTTTCCTTGGTCCAATCCAATCCTTCCTGGTTTTCCTTGAATGCCTGCTCGTTATCCTTCCCAGGTTTTGTTCTTGATCCTTATATCATCCGATCTTCTTTCACACATAGCACAAATACCGTTTTCACAAAAAACACATATTACAAAAACTGCGTTTATTTACATTATACTACGAAAATTTATTGCTCAATCTAACATACAATAAAAACCCAGATTAATCCACCTAGTGGTGATAGTGCCTTTCTCGTTAAATATGTACTCAAGAGCCATAAGCCGAAGTGTTCCTGAACAAAGCTTATTTCAGGCCTGGTAGTGAGTCACTATTTAGTGACTTGGTCACTATTTTCATGCTGGTCACTAAAAAGTCACTATTTTCAAGGTTTTTCAACTAAAGTCACTTTTTCTATCAAAAAGTCACTATTTTCAACTATTTTGGGAAGTATAATTCTTTTTTCAGTGAGTAAAACCCGTACCTCTCAGATCACCTTCAAAGAGTTGTGTAGTTGTTTTAAAATTCAATGCACTGTTTGCAGCTTCTGATTGAAAAAAAAAAATCTGCAGTGAAGTAAAGTGTCAAGCGATTTAGGCGGTGTACTGTTCAATTCTTCCTTATAGCCCCTTAGCGCACCACGAGAAGACTTATGCATTTCGCATTCTCTTAGTGATAACGTTGTCATATTTACCACGAACTAGTATGACTATGTCATCAGAGAAGCCAATAACTTCGAAGCCCTGTGCTTTTAGTTTTTTTTTAAAGAGATCATCAACTATTAAAGACCACAAACGCCTCCTGATACCCACTTTCTTACTAATCTAACGGTAATAAATGAGCTGCCAAGGTTAGATGATATCTTTCTTTTTGATAACACTTCGTCTTGGCATAGCAATTTTCATTAAATCGTAAGAAGACGCGATGTATGATGTCGAAATAGTTATTTCAGTGACCTCACTGAACATACAATAATGACCAAATTTAACGCTCCTTCAATGTCAAGAAACGCAGTAAGTGAAATCTTCAAAGAATCTTTCCAATTTCCAACTTATGAAGTGCTGTTACCAAAGATTTGCCCTCTTGATACGCAAATTGAGTTTGGCTCATTGGGCTTTTTGTTAACCGTTATGTGGCCGGCAAACTTTTTGCTTTTTTCTACACCGTGTATTTTAAATGGGTGCTGGGTACTCGGGTACCCTGCCGGTCACATAAGGGTTAAATATGACGATTTTATATGCTCTCCTAGTGTTTTTTCATTATTTTCAACATAGGGGGATTAGGGGCATAATGGACACCCTAAGCAAATAAGTATGTTAGGCCTGTATAACAGAAAAAAACTTAACATATTATCAGTTGGCTTACAACTTTAACTTGTTTCCTACGTATTTCAATCATTTACAGCAGGTAGAATGTCATTATTTAGAAGAACTAATGAATTGAAAAACGTGTGTTTTTTGGGGCTGGCAGAAAAGGTACGGGGCGAAATGGACACCCATCGGGGCATAATGAACACCCGTGCATATTTTATGCTGTATCTTTGAGAATATCGACTAGTTAAGTAGTTTGCCAACGGAGACCAATACGACAGATATAATTCTCCATCTTTGACGAGTTTACATAACGTCAAAGTTGATTAAATAAATTTTAGGCTATAATAATCGGACTGATTTTTTTCAAATTCTCTAAAACGCCTAACAGTATGCAACGCACGTACATCCATTTATAATTGCCAGTGTTCATTTCGCCCCGAATAGACTACAACATTGAAATTGCTATTTTCAGTAAGTTCTGATCAAAAATATAATACTTCATCCATTGCTAAATCTACGTATACATGTAGATAGGCTTACAATTCACTTGTTTGTATGGTGGACACACTCAATCACTCGTAATACCTTATTTGTTGCTGCTTCGAAATTATAAGAAATCCACCATATCGTCCCCTTAATGCTAGAACTAGGTAACTCGTTTTGGGAAGTACGGGTAAAAATGGCTGGTAAAACTAATCCTGCTATAAAATAAACACTTTCTGGGTTTTAAAAGAAGAATCATTATGTGTTTTTGTAGTTTCAATCGACAAACTTTTGTTTATTGTGGTGAACGTTCAGATATAAACAAATTGCTCGTGATTTCGCAAAACCAGTTACCTAGTTCTAGTATTAAGGGGACGATATGAAAAACATATTTCAATTTCAATGATATTTTGGTTATTTTGAAGGAATATAAATGGTACTTTTGAAAAATAGAACAATGACTTGTTCCTTTACACTTATGCATTGAAAGTTTTACATAAAAGTCAACGGTTTCGGAAAAAACAGGGGTGTCCATTTCGCCACGGGTGTCCATTATGCCCCTAATCCCCCTAATGGACGACAAACTTAAGGGTCTGAAGTAATTTTGATGATATTTTATGTTTCTTATTTGCCTTTGGGATAAAAGGCACTCGCACTTCTCTCCAAGATGTAGAGATATGGCCTAATGATAAGCTTAAGGCGAAACTGGATCCATTTCCTCACTTTTTGGTTTTTGATTTTTTATTAAATAACGAAGCAATATTTTCAAAATCGGTTTTCGTGCACATGTAGAGTATAGATCAAAGTATCTCCTGATTTTTTTTCGCGGTGAAAATGTTTTTCGTTTTTGCAGAAACCATTTTTTTGATCAAATTTCACAAAAAATGGTTTCTGCAAAAATGGAAAACTTTTTCCATCACAAAAAAAATCAGAAGATACCTTGATCCATGCTCTACATGTGCACGAAAACCGATTTTGAAAATATTGCTTCGTTATTTAATAAATAATCAAAAACCAAAAAGACGAGGAAATGCTTCCAGTTTCGCCTTAATCGGAACAACTTGGTTAAAATAAGCGTTAAGATTTTTTTACGCTTCTGAATAGTACAGGAAAAATCCCAATCCTACCCGGCGCTTTGAAGGGTTCAAAGGAATTAATCGCTTATTGAACGTGCAGAACCTTTTGACGATCTTCTAGGGAATGTTCTGTCGCATACAAACGAAGATTCAAATTGCAAACTTTAATACTCAGCATTTGTTGTTAATATATTAAGGCAGGATATGTATTGGGTTTCTCTTTAATGTTTAGACAACTGTGATAATTTGAGAATCCACTGAATCATCATTTCCCAGCGAAATTTCACACTAATCAAACTAATTTTGTTTACCTCTCGTGCATCCGACGCCCCTGTCATGAACTCAACCGAACTTGTGTATGCCAGCCGCTGCGAAGTCGTGTGCGAAATTCGACTGTGATGATAATGAATTTCGACCGAGTCTAAATGGGTGCAAATGTCGCAATATGAAAATGAAGCTTGTTCATGCATCTATTTCCTATATCCTTTTAGTTACTTAGATCTACCCTCAAATTCACTATTCAGTCACTATTTTCGCATCTGAAAGTCACTATTTGGTCACTATTTTGTTCAGTAAGGTCACTAAAATAACCATTTTCGACATCATATATCGCTACCAGCCCTGTTATTTTCTACTTTGCACGCACAAAAATGGCGCTTGTTTAAATCAATAAAGCGCATGGTTGATTTTCAAACTGAGAATTTACTTATTCCAAAGTTATATTTGATTGTTTTATTTAGAGTTTATCGATAAAAACAACCGATTACCATCATTTCATATAATGGCAAAAATTTAATTTGTTTCAACAAAATAAAAACCATAAATACCCCAACATCGCCACAACGAAGAAGGTGCAGCAAATCCATCACGCCAACTTCCAAGTGCAGCTTTGGCCGTGATGGATAACGTGCAGGTACTCACGACAGTATCCACAAAAAGTTGATCGGTTTCGCCTTTATTGTCTTTTTTTTTTAGTCGTTCTCCTCCCCATTCGCTTACCGACGGTCTAAAAATAGATTTCCGAGCTGCCGCAGTTGCTGCCGTCACCAACAAAATCACATTCCGGGTTTGTTAGTGGCAAAAGTGCAGTCGTTTGAATCAATCCATTATTTCATGTTGAAAATACCATATCTCTGTTTGTTTTAACTAACTGTCAAAAATTTCGACAAATGAAAATATCTGTATCATCAAACAATAGAACAGTTCAGTTTAAACTAGAAATCAGTTTGTCGCTATAGTAAACTGAAAAATCGATTGATTTGAACTAGAATTTAATTGTGTTTATGATGAAATATATCGTAGCAACCCATGACTTCTTTGTAGATTTAAGCAATTAATAAATCTGTCATTAGTTCTCTAAGCGTTCAAGCAAACACACGCGTTTTATTCACTCTGCTGCCCATTAGGTTATGGGCCCAGAGAAAGTTCTGTGAAGAACCGAAGATGCAGCAAGCAAATCCTGGAAGAAGCGGATCCGGAGACTCGACGGCCGTTACGGGATCTCAAGCTCGGGCAGCCACGCAGAATTACTCCACACAGAACCACCCGGCAATCGAACGCCTGGTCGGCCGCGAAAACTGGCGAACATGGAAGTTCGCAGTACGGACATTTCTGGAGGTGGAGGACCTCTGGGACGTGGTGCAGCCTACACCGGATGCCGACGGAAATCTCCCAGTGGTGGATGCGCGGAAGGACAGGATTGCAAGAGGCAAAATAATTTTGCTGATCGATCCGGTGAACTTCATCCACGTCGAAGAAGTGAAAACGGCGGCGGAAGTCTGGAAGAAGCTAACCAACACCTTCGAAGACACGGGGCTAACACGCCAGTGGGCACTGCTGCACAAGCTCATCACGACCAACCTCAACAGCTGCGGTTCAATGGAAGCCTACGTAAACCGGATGGTTTCCACAGCGCACCAGCTGATTGGAATCGGGTTCCCGCTGGATGATAAGTGGATTGGTATGCTGCTGCTAGCTGGCCTGCCCCAGGAATATCGTCCAATGGTGATGGGCCTGGAAAATTCGGGAATCGAAATCACAGGTGACATCATTAAAACAAAATTGCTCCAGGAGACGGACTCGTCAGTGGTTACCATGGAACCAGCGTTTGTTTCGGCGAAGAAAAACTCAAGCGGTTCCCATAGCAACGCGAACACAAGCCCGAAGGGAAAAGGACCGAAATGTCGACGGTGTGAAAAATTTGGTCACATCGCGAAATACTGCCAAGCCAAAGGACCAGCGAAGCGGAACGGACAGGACAGGAAAGGGGACGCCTTTTGCACCGTTTTGTCTGTACAGGACGCAGCTGCGGACAAGAGTTGGTATTTCGATTCGGGTTCAGCCAAGCACCTCACCAACAACCAGGCACTTCTGGAGAACATACGGGAAGCGAATGGTAGCATCTACGCGGCGAATAAGGGCATGATGAGAATCGTTGCGGAAGGATCTGCCAAGCTACAGCCCACCTGCAATCCCGATGCGGTCGAAGTGCGAAATGTCGAGCTGATTCCGGAACTGGCAGTAAACCTACTGTCAGTAGGTAAGATTGTCGACCAAGGCCATACTGTTACTTTTAGGAAGACTGGGTGCGAAGTGGTCAATCCTAGCGGCAAAGTCATCGCTACTGGATGTCGTTCGAATGACCTGTTCAAGCTAGAGCAGAGAATCCCCGAGGCGCTCGCCTGCTCACCCCGAGAGACGGCGAAATTGTGGCATCAGCGAATGGGGCACCTGAGCTCCGGGAATTTGACGAAACTCAAAAACGGACTTGCGATGGGTATCAAATACGATGGCACGGACGGCGGAGGCTGCAAAATTTGTGCCGTCGGGAAGCAAGCGAGATTACCGTTCAACCACGTGGGAACACGGGCCAAGGAAGAACTGGAGCTAGTCCACTCGGATATATGCGGGCCGATGGAGCAACCGTCATTGGGTGGAGCCCGTTACTACTTGTCGTTCACCGATGACAAGACTCGGAAAATATTCGTCTATTTTCTGCGAACCAAATCGCAGGAAGAAGTGCTCCAGAAATTCAAGGAATTCCACAGCATGGTCGAGAGGCAAAGTGGCAAGAAGCTAAAGGTGCTCAGGACGGATAACGGCTGGGAGTTCAAGAACAGAAGCTTCCAAAACTTTCTGAAGCAGTTGGGAATCCGTCATCAAACATCAGCTGAATACACTCCCGAGCAAAACGGTCTTGCCGAGCGTGTTAACCGGACGGTGGTGGAACGCGCGAGGTGCATGCTGTACGAAGCGAAGCTGCCCAAATCGTTCTGGGCAGAAGCCGTGGCAGCAGCAGTCTACCTCATCAATAGGTCACCAACCAAGGGTATCGACGTGACGCCGGAAGAAGCCTGGACGAAACGGAAGCCGAATCTTTCCCACATCCGAATTTTTGGTACGGGCGTGATGGCGCACGTTCCAAAGCAGAAGCGCCAAAAGTGGGACCCAAAAGCTGAAGAGTGCGTGCTGACGGGATACGATGACGAAACGAAAGCTTATCGCCTTTACAACTTGAAGGCGGGCACGATCTTCAGAAGCCGTGACGTAACATTTCTGGACGAGGGAGTCCACGAGCGTGAAGTGGTCGTAACTGCGAGGTCAAGCGATCCTGACCGAACATACGTTAGACTGGATTTCACGGTTCCGAATGTCGACGATGAAGCCCGCCCAGAAGCTTGTGAACAAGTGGACCGCAACGAGGCGGACGACGATGAAGCGATTTCGAGTGATGAGTCCTTTGAAGATGCTGATGACACCGTGACAGATCCTGCGCTCCCACCGCACCAAGTTTCAAATCCGCCCGTGTCACAGGCGTTGAGGCAAAGTGGTAGGGAGCGCTTTCTTGCAGGCAAGTATAGAGATTTTCGTTTAGAAACAAAGGGACTGCCGTCGTTAAAATTTTCTGATCGGAGGCGTTCCACCGTCCAGCCTGCAAACGTTACCGAGGAAACCGCTGCGCCCCCGTCGTCTTCAAATTCAACACCCACCAGCGATGAGATGCAAGGAGGGTTGATGCTCTGCGATAGGGGGCGCCTGCCCCAAGGCAAGTATTCCAATGATGTTGTTCCGTGTTCAGATACTGGTGCCGATTTCCAACAGCCGAAGCTGGACGACCCAACCACGCACCAGGAAGCACTATCTCGTGATGATGCGGAACGTTGGCAGCAGGCGATGCAGGAGGAGTACGACGCGCTCATCTCCAACGGTACCTGGACCCTCGCTGATTTGCCGAAAGGACGAAAGGCAATCAGGTGCAAGTGGGTGTACCGGACCAAGCAGGACGGCAACGGCAACACCAACAGATACAAGGCGAGGCTGGTGATAAAAGGGTACTCGCAACGAAAGGGGGTGGATTATGAGGACACCTACGCCCCGGTTGTCCGTCACAGTTCCTTGCGGTACCTCTTTGCGTTGGCGGCACGGTTAAATCTTCAAATTGACCAGATGGATGCCGTGACAGCTTTTCTCCAAGGCGAGCTTTCGGAGGAAATATACATGGAGCAACCCCCTTGTTTCACGGATGGGCGGAATCAAGCCAAGGTATGCCGCCTCAATAAGGCCCTCTACGGCCTGAAGCAATCCAGCCGGGTCTGGAATACAAAGCTGGACGCCGCGCTCCGAAAAATGGGACTGGAGAGTACCGTGTATGACCCCTGCGTATACTACAGGATTAGCGACGGCAAGGTGCTGTTTGTGGCCGTGTACGTAGACGACGTCCTCATCTTCACAAACTGTAAACGCTGGAAGAAAGAAATAAAGGCAAAGTTAAATCAGGAGTTCAAGATGAAGGACATGGGATCCGCCAAGCATGCTTTGGGTATCAGGATCACGAAGACCGATACGATGGTGGCACTGGATCAAGAGTCGTACGTGGAGGCGGTGTTAAGCAGATTCAACATGTCGAATTGCAAGCCGGTGAACACCGCGATGAATGTAAGCGAGAAGTTGACCAACGAGATGTGCCCATCGACTGCTGAGGAGGTCGAAACGATGAAGAATGCACCCTACCGAGAAGCGGTCGGATGCTTGATGTACTTGGCCCAAAGTACACGCCCTGACATCTGTTACGCCGTGAACGTTTTGAGCCGGTTCAATTCCAACCCTGGCGAGAGACACTGGAACGCGGTGAAACACTTGATGCGATATTTGAGAGGCACATCGCAGTACCGGTTGGAGTACCATCGGGACGAGAACTCGGCAATACAAGGGTTTTCCGATGCCGACTGGGCGTCCGACCACGATGATAGGAAGTCGATCACGGGGTACTTGTTTACTGCCCAAGGAGGAGCTATTTCGTGGAGTTCAAAGCGGCAACAGACCGTTGCCCTTTCAACGTGCGAGGCCGAGTATATGGCACTGTCGGCTGCAGTACAGGAGGCGCTCTGGTGGAAGCGGTTGCGAGGATTGTTTGAAGACGAAGTGAAGCTCGAAATCCATTGCGACAACCAAAGTGCCATAGCTGTAGCCAAGAACGGAGGATATCATCCCAGAACAAAACATATTGACATACGTCACCATTTTATCCGCGATGCTTTGGAGAAAGGTGACATTGCCGTTTCATACGTAAGTACGGATCACCAGACAGCAGATGGCCTAACAAAACCGCTGCCAGCTGCCAAACTGGTTCCATGCCGTCAAGCGATGGGTGTTCAGAAGCCAATGGTTTGAGGAGGAGTGATGAAATATATCGTAGCAACCCATGACTTCTTTGTAGATTTAAGCAATTAATAAATCTGTCATTAGTTCTCTAAGCGTTCAAGCAAACACACGCGTTTTATTCACTCTGCTGCCCATTAGTTTACAATTTATTTTTCTGCGTGTGTCACATTGCTCGTTGACTTAGCAATGGGGGAGTAGAGTTGATAAATAATTAATGTATTTGATGAAAAAAAAACCAAACAATGAGCAAATCCGCTTAACTCATCGGGTTTGGTAATAAATTTTCTGGAGGACTCTAATTTCACTTTTGAATTTAAAAATTTATTGGTTAAGGGGGATTAGGGGCATAATGGACACCCTAAGTAAATGAGTACGTTAGGCCTGTATAACAGAGAAAACCGTAACATATCAGTTGGCTTACAACTTAAGTTTCCTACGTATTTCAATCATTTACAACAGGTATAATGTCATTATTGTGAAGAAATAATGAATTTTAAATCGCGTGTTTTTTAGGGCTGGCAGAGAAGGTACGGGGCGAAATGGACACCCATCGAGTTTACATAACGTCAAAGTTAGTTAATAAAACTTTAGGCTAAAATAATCCAATTGATTTTTTTTTCAAACACTCTTATACGTCTAACAGTATGCAATGCGTGTACATCCATTCGTAATTGCCAGTGTTCATTTCGCCCCAAATCAATTGCGGTGATAGATCTACCAAACCGAAATCTAGTGTCGTCCTATTTTTTCCAATTTTTGGAATATGTGTTCTGGTAATTCAAGGAATTATAGTATTAAGTCCTTACTACTGGTGTTTGGAGACTTCCAGTTTTTGAATAAAACTGAGTTTACCAACTTTACTTTGCATATAGTTAAAAACCTCACCATCTGAGGCTAAACTCAATGCAAAGGAAATCAAATTGGGTTAGGGATCCATGTATGTACTAACTCTTCGAAGACTGGAAAGTGCTAGTACGCAAGGAACATACTAGAATCCTTATTACTGAACACATGTCCCATTATTGGAATGATATTGCTGCTAATGTTAAAACCCGGGTCCTAAACCTGGGGAGAATTTAGCAGTAAAACAAGGGTGATGCTAGGTTTCCGATGCATGGCCAATATCAGTACTCTTGTTTTGTTTTCTAACAAAACAAAACAAAACAAAAACTGTATCAAAATCGATACTTTATTGCCCCTCAATGGCAATTGAGTAATGCGACATGCACTACACTAAGGATACGGGTAATGTCACAATAGATCTAAAAACTGGTCGCAGTGACAAACCCGAACAGGAATAAAAAAAATCACAAATAAAATAATTTTTCCTTTGCTAAATCTATGTATACATGCAGATAAGGTAGCAATTCACTTGTTTTTATGGTGGACACACTCAAATACTCGTAATACCTTATTTGCTGCTGCTTTGAAATTATAAGAATTTCACCATATGAAAAACATGTTTCAATTTCAATGATATTTAGGTTATTTCGGAGGCATATCCTTTTCGTGACGGACCAGCACATTTGTGTTGTTGAGCGATAACAGTTTTGCGTATTTTTTTCATCTGTTTAGTCTTTGTTTTATGTGATGTAAACTGTTTCAATAATTTAGCCAATACTTGTATGTGTGCAAACAAACTTCTGTTCACGTTGCTTTTGGATTTACTACAACAAGTTAAACAAAAACTGGACAAAAAACGTAAAACATGAAAAAGTTTCATCTGTCGCATTTTTTTATTTCTGATTTATCTAGGTAGTCAAAGCTAGGAATCGCAAGACAAAGAGTAGTTCTTTCAAACGAGGTAGAATAATTATTGTTTTGTTGGGAAATCTATGAGTTCTGGAGAACCAAAGTTGAGCCATTTGTATGGAGATTTCACTTGTTTGCGCTTCGTCCCGAAAGAGATATGAATGGTACTTTTGAAAAATAGAACGATGATTTATTCCTTTATACTTATGCATTAAAAGTTTAGCATGAAAGTCAATGGTTTCGGTAAAAAAAGAGTGTCCATTTCGCCCGGGTGTCCATTATGCTCCGATTTCCCCTATTTATTTGTGCCCTTCCTCAAAATGAAAAATTTCTCCATACAACGTTGATTCATCCTACTGTATAATTACGTCTCAGGAATCTAAAATGGTGTGATTTGACAAGAACACTTCAATTCTTGTTAAGATTTTGTTCTTTTACGCATAGGGTAGCGAACTACTTGGGCAGCGGCTGGTATTTTGGGCACTCTTCGCTATAACTCAGTCAATTCCAAACCAATTGACTTGAAATTTTGTACACGTCTAGATACCATACGTATCTCATCGCGTTCCAAAAATTGTGTTAATTGGTTCAGAATTGGCTGAGTTATAGCAGAAAAGTGCCCAAAATTGGACCCCTTCCGAGATGGCTCTACATCCCTATTTATCGCTTGCATTGATTTTGTTCACCCTCGTAATTTCAGCGATGCATCCAATCCTGATTCTGCAACACTGCTGGCAATCTTAGGTGTGATCATAGACTATTTTCTTGCTGCCCATTTATCTGGTTATCCAACGTTTTTGATGATTTGATGTCTTATAAATATGCATGGGTTTGGATCACTTTTTTAATTGGCCACTTCCGGCGGGACACCTGGAACCGGTTTCGGGACACAACCGGTTCAGATAAGGTATGAAACTATTTTCCTGCTTACCGTTCATCTGCTTATCGAAAAAGCCGCTATTTAATGCGCCGCATGCATGAGTTTGGTTCAATTTTTTTTTGGTCACTTCCGGCAGGACACCCGGAACCGGTTCCGGAACACTACCGGTTAAAATATGGTCTGAAACTACTTTCCTGCTAACCATTCAACTGGTTATCGAAAAACCGCTCTTTGATGTGTCGCATGCATGGGTTATGTTCACTTTTATATTTGGCCACTTCCGGCAGGACACCCAGAACCGGTTCCGGAACACTACCGGTTCAGATATAGTCTGAGACTATTTTCCAACTTCCCGTTCATCAGTTAATCGAAAATGCCGTGGTTTGATGGGTCGCATGCATGGGTTTGTTGCATTTTCATATCTGGCCCATTCCTGGGGTACCGATCCGGAACACCTAAATGGCCACAACTCCGGAACGTCTGGACCGATCCGGACCATTTTCAATAGGAAACAATGGGACCAGATTCCGCGTCGAATGAACCGTTGGTCGTTAAAATCGGTTGATGTTTACTATCTAAAAGTTAGGTGACCTTATTTGTACACACACACACACACACACACACACACACACACACACACATACGCACACACATACATACGCGCACACACACACACATACACACACACAGACATCATCTCAACTCGTCGAGCTGAGTCGATTGGTATATAACACTTGACCCTTCCGGAGGCACTATCAAATTTTCGTTTTTGGAGTGAACATATAGCCTTTCGGTACACCTTGGTGTACGAGAAAGGCAAAAAGAGTTCGCCCCTTGCATTTTCTCTCGACGACGGACTGATTTTGCACTGACTGCCCTCGATTACCGTTCTAGTTTTCTCCCGATGACCAGAGATTCACCGATTGCCTAATACAGTTGTTAAGCTGCTGTCACAAGGGTACAGATTAAAGTGCGTTTTATACACTGTAACATCGGGAGCTTTCTAATTTTGATTTCCTGGAACAAGTCAAATACTGGGACCTTGTATCTTATGGCTACGTCCCAAACGGATCTTTCCGCAGCTGGATGGCAGCGATTCTCGCTAATACCTCGCAATGTTGTCGCAGTAGCGTGACGAGTTCTTCCTCGTCTTTGAACACATACAGATTTTTACACTGTAGAGTCTACTCAACTCCCTCGCCAAAAGCTTTTAACATCTGATTTTAAACAACCAACTTCTTTTCTCGTAGCATACGAAGGTTTCTCCGTCATAGCATTGAGAAAACGACCTTTCTCAAGGATCATTCCACAGGAACGAATTCTGCATACGCCGGCTCCAGATCCAGCTCTCCAACGCTTTCGGGGCCTCCTAGAATCTGACCTTATCGGTCTTGATTAAGCAATGCTCTAGTCACTCTTGCTGACAACTGCTTTACCTGAACTCGACATCTTCCTGTATCATCTTCTTCAAATTTACCTTTTAAATTCCTGAGGTATTTGTGCCCGCCGTGGCTCAGTTGACACACGTTGGGTTCATGAACTGATGCGCATGGTTTCGATGCCCAAGCTCCGGCGTTTTTTCGTAAGTTGGTTCTTGCGCTTGAGGGTCCATTATGAGGTTCACCCACGTCGGGGGCAACGAAAAATGATCGAACCCATGAACATCCGCTTATGCAGTGACCACTACGCCAAGGACCCTGGAGTATAAATTTGGTAAGGTGGTTAAGAATAAAGTCATGATGTATCTGAATATGTGCAATAATGTCTTCAGAAATTCCTCTCAAAATTTATCGTCATGGGTTCCGATTTGTTGAGGAATTTCACCTGAAACTGTTTTATATTATTCATGTCTAAGGTTGGATGACTTACATCAAAGTTCCATCAGGCGGTGTAAATACACATCCTAATCATGAATAAGCAGGCTAACATTTAGTCGAAATTTGATCAAGTGTTGGGTAAAATGGTTCCTTGTCAGAACACTTCCAGTCAAAAGAAAAGCGTCTAAATGGCCCTTAAAGAACTATGTAGTTTCAAATAAAATGTACTCCACGTTGTTAGGAAATGCTAATTGCAGAAAAACCGGTCAACATTAAATCAGCATAGGTATTAATGCCACGCCCCGTAACACGTTAAAGAAGATGAGCCGGCGCGGCTCAACCAATGAAACATAGGCCATTGACAATTTCCTTTCCAGGTTAACGCAAACCGGTAGTCTTGCAACATTCCGAATCTCGCGCTGCTGGCGGCCGTTTGCTAATGATGGTTTAATTGGTGTACAGTTAATTAATTGACTTTGAAATTTGTTTAATGAGTTGTTTGTACATTCATCATCGAACACGCACACATCATTGGGTGCTCTTGATGCGCCAATCATCTCCCATCTTCACCATCAGTCAGTCAGTCAGTCAGTCGGTGCTTTGAATTGGTCATTGCTATGCCTACTCTCGCACGAGGTGCTTTCAATGATATGTTGCCGACAGAATCAGTTCGCAGATCTCGTTTTACAATGTGCCAAACTAGTAACGTTTTTTTTTTCTCTCTATGATGTACGACGACATGTGATGGGCGGAGTCGCTGAGTTTCAAAGCTATCAACATAATCTTGCTGTTGATCTATCAAGAAACATTGTAGACTATAGTTGAAAAGCATTAGTCATTTTCCGGAAATCTCTCGTCGAGTCAACCAATCAAACATTTTTGACACTAATTAAAATACCCTTTCCAGCAAGTTAGTTACAATATGTTGCCCTAGCCAACGCCGTTTCCAATTGTCGGTCAGTCGGTCATCATGAGCTTCACCGGAAGAAAGAGCGGAGATGGGTGTTTCTCTGCTGGGCCGATGTAGGGCGAAAGGTGTTGGCTTATTGTTTTTCGAAGACTTCCCGCCTTTAGTTACAGTGTGCCCATCAAAGAGAAAATATAGCCAACCGCCGCCGCCGCCGCCGTCAACGATGGTCATTGTTTCAGATTTTTGCATAGGCCGGGAACCTTTTGGACACACCGAAAAAGGGAACTCGCTTTTCGAGACTTGAACAAATCGCACATCAAGCCCATTGTCGGAGCGGGTGGGAGCGTTTCTTTATTATTCTGGGCTGTGCCGGTCACGGTGACTTTTGGTGTAGATATCTGTCCACTTTTTATTACGCTTTTAATTTGTCTTTATGTCATATTGTTTCGCTATCACAGACCGCGGCAAGTGATGAACTTTTCACTAGAGGGATGGCTGCTTGGACTAGTTGATATAGATTTTCTGTAGGTAGCCGGAAAGTATCGTTTTCTGGATCACATTTTAACACAATGAAGGGCACGGCATTAATTAACCATCTTAGTGCTTGTTGTCTCTTTGTCGCTGAGCATTAAACTTGTTGCGGTCAACTAATGGTTACAGAAATGAGCTAACTTACTAAGTGCTAAAAAGGTTCAGATCAATTTCAGATAATAATTATGGTTTACGAGTCATAATTTGGAAAAACATTTAATTAACTTTACATTTTCTGAATCCAACGATTCATTGGTTGATTATAACAAAATGTATACGTTTCAAAATTTGAAAAATATCATATTGAAACAAAAAAAAAATATATATAAGTTAACAACATATTGATTCATCACAATTCAAACAAATGGTCTAGGATTACCAATCAATGCATCGTGATTATCCAATCAGATTGCGGAACTCCTTTCTTCATGTTTGAAATTTATTAGGCTTCTTTTGTTTTAGCCCCTTGGCTGAAAAATGTTCATCTTATTATTCTAGCTGCCAGCCATCAGCGCATATCTTAAAACGGTTGCGCCTACGCTACAACTCCACTCAAGCACTGTGGAGTTACTTTTCTACCGGGGCAGCCAGCACTCTTGCTGCCGACTGCTGGTTGGTGAAGGTCGACGATCAAGATATATTTGTGATAATTTTTATCTTTGTCTATCGGGATAAAGAGGTAAAGATCGTGTCTGCTGGCACGCCCGGTGCGATTATTTTCATTCGATTCAAATTTCTTTTTCTTTTATTAAATATATTTATAATCAAATGCAAAATCGTGTACCATCAATATTGGGCATGAATTATTTATATGTGAATTTGCGCCTTGTGCGCTTGGCAGTCTTCCTGTTTCTTTGGCGGTGCATGGCGGGATCGCGACGACTGCCCAATGGATTCCATTTGGGAGCACCGGAAAGCTGAGAGGCTCGGAATGTCCAAGTCGCTAATTCCTAAGGAAAGTCTAGATGATTAATAGGTCAGACAAAACAGTAACTCTCGACTTCACATCGATTTTTCACAGCTCTTTTTCATGAAAATCAGTAAAAATGTACGAAGCGTTGACTCAAATACCTATCAAGAAACAAAAAGAGTACCAAGCGTTGAGTATTATTGTATTTCAGTGCATAATTTTATGTAATCTTTGAAAACAGTGTTGACAATCTTTGGAATCCATATACCTTAATCACACAAGCCATAATTCTCTTTGGACATAGTTTACTCAAAAATTGACATCGAACTCCACAAATAAAGCAAAAACAATGCCTACTACAGCCTGAAATTCATATTCTCACTTTTGAATAATTTTCTGCAAAATCGGTCCAATTAGATGCAAGACAACCGAGAAAAGCCGAGTACAATGTGAATAACAATGGGAATAAGAATAAAAGAGGAATAATAACGGCACGGTGAAGGTTGGGTGTAGCCGGGGCCCGTGGCGTAGTTGGTCACACGTTCGCTTCATATGCGGATGGTCATGGGTTTGATTCCCAGCCCCGGCACTTGCAATTTTTCGCCAGTTGCTTTTCCCCCGAGAGCAACTGACACTGACCCTCTTCTGAGCCCCATGGCTCAAACGGACCCGGATACCTGGATATCGGCGAACTGCTACTCATAATGGACCCCCAATCGGACTGGAAAGGAACAACGGCCATCCATCACCATCCTTGTGCTCATCATTCTACTAGGTATAAAGTAGAAAAAGTGAAAGCAGCAGAGAAAGGCAACCAGTTCGATAAAGTAGAATAGAATCTAGGCGCTGTACAAAATGTAAGTGCAGCTGTCAGTTGAAATTGCTCACGTAGTGCCCCAGTGGACAATAGAGTTGTAAATTAGGTTAAGTGATTAAGAATAAAAAAAAGGTTGGATGTCGCGTAATTCACATCCCATTGAGATTACTAGCCTCTGCCTAGCATCTCCTATCCTTGACAGAGAAGGTGGGAAAGGAGTGGGGGTTCTTTTGCAAACTGTAGCGTCTAGGTATCCTTCAGGAGGAGTTGCTCAGAACAGCGTCTGTTCTCCATGTTAAGGGCGGCTGATCGACGTCCGAGTACCAGTGAAGAACTCCAAGCTCAACTGAACACTGTGGTTAGGGGGTTGGTGTCCGGCGAGCCAGCCATAAAAAATAAATGCTACGCAAAAACAACTAGGTACAGAAAATATGATCCGAGACCAACGGTAACGGCCCCAGCGACGAAACAGACCTTGCGATTAGAAACTTGGTACGTGGAACTACCGATCTCTCAACTTCATCGGAAACACCCGCATGTTCGCCGACCTATTGAAGTACCGCGGCTTCGGCATCGTAGCGCTGCAGGAGGTAAGGTACCCCGGGGCAAGTGAGAATCGGGGGCAAGTGAGACCTATAGCTGGTATTTTTTTATTATTTATTTTTAAGACTAACATGAAGAAAACATAGGTATCACACATACGGATACTTTAAATACAAAAAATGCTATTGTTTCAACCATAGAGATACCATATACGTTATTGTTGTTTATATGTAATTTTCAATTCACTAGGTGAGATTGACGTGCTCTACTACATTCGTCGTTTAAGAATAGATTTGTCATTCTACAAATACTTTTTCGGTTTCAGGATAGTATTTGGAGTTCTTGCAAATGATTTCAAGCGAAAAAGCTGTATTTTATTTTTATTTATTACATTTAGTTTACTGCTCTCACTTGCCCCAGTGCATTTCGCTATCTGGGGTAAGTGGGACCTAAGAGAATAAACAAACACAATTTTATGGGTTCATCTCGCCTTGTCCAGCCTAAGATGAAATTAGCACGAAAGTCAATAAAAATTGACGTGTTAAGTAATCTACTGTTGAATTAACTTTATTAACTTTGTTTAGATGATAAAATTCTTGTTAAAAATGGTAAAACCTTGGGTGAAACGAAAAAAAAAAACCAAGAGCATGTATTTTTTATGTTTTTTTTTAATATCTTCCATTATTTTTTCACTTTACGCTGCATAATGATTTCTTTTGAGCATTCAGGAACCGTTCATCAAAAAATAAAATAGGGAAATGACCTTTTCAAAATTCATGATTTAATAAAATCAATATTTAATGGTCGTACGACTATGTAAGGGAGAAGATATTACTGAAAATCTCGAAACCCCAGATTTACTTTTGGCGAGATTCATCAACTATATAATAAAGAGACCAAGTTTCGGAATCTTTGGTCTCTTCACTTTACGGCGCTTTTTGTATAGAAAAAACAATTTATTTTGCATGAGCTGCTAGAGTTGATTCACGTTTTTTTCCCAAGCGACTTTTTATGTGTTACGTAATTTATGCACGATACCTTAAACCTCTTCTTATTTTAATCTCTAAACATAGTCATTCATATAAGAGATTTATGGTTTATGTTACCTTATTTGTTGCAACTTATATTAAGCCCTTTGAACAAAAACTCTAAATAGGTCCCACTTGCCCCGTGAAACGCAGTAAATGAAGATCTGCTACACTTTTCATTATATGTATAATATATGGAATGTAAAAATTTTGAAACAGTTTTAATGCACGTTAATCAGTACAAATATACCAACAACGTCTTTTGGGTTCATTGGAATTATTTAAAAAAATGTTTTCTGAAATTTTTGGCATGACAAAACCAAATTAGCATTTTTTTAGGTCCCACTTGCCCCGGGGTACCTTATATAGGTGTAGCATGAAGAAGTGTACAATGTTGAGTACCTACATTGATTACTAAGCTACTCCCAATCTTAAGTAGGCCATGACTTAGGAAGGACTTTGACAGTTGACTTAAGCCGTTCATTCCCTAATAAACGATCAAAGAGATAACACGTATTTTACTAAAGTATCAGAAGTGGGATACAACCATGTTCCTGTGGAGTCACTCGCGGTCGGAAGTTGAAGCACTGGAGAATATCGGAAGAGGTCTTCCTTCTCAAGATGTCAATAACAAGTCCGATACGCTGAGCTCAGGATTAACGGAAGCTGCGAATGGAAATACCGGTCGACGAGGAGATTCTCGAGCAGAAAGTCAATGCTGTAATGGAGTAGAAGATCTGAAAGAAGAAATAAATCGATCGATCAAGTTAGATGAACTGTCCGCCATTTTACCATTTTTTTCGGGATCACCAAATGAAGAAGTCCAATATTTTACCAACATTGTGGAGCAAACGCGAAGAACATTCAATATTGAAGGAGAAATAATGAAATTGCTGATTTTCAAACACCTACGATGTAATGCGAAGACTTGGCTATCAACAAAACCGGAGTTGTTCAAGATGAGTTACCTAGAAGTTATCAACCAAATCAAGATGACGTTCATGATTCATACAAGCTTATTTGAAACAAGAAAGCAACTAGAATTTCGTCGATGGAGTCCTGGAGAAACATTTTTGGAATACTTTGTGTCAAAAAGAAATCTAGCCATGCCGTTGAAGCTACACGAAACTGAATTGATTGACTACGTAATAGATGGGATTCCGGATCAACGTTTGAAAAATCAAGCCAAAATTAGTGGATTTTCGACAGTTGCTAATCTACTGAAAGCCTTTCAAGCAATTCATCTTCCAAGCCGAAGACGTGTTCGTACTCCCGTTTGTTATAACTGTGATTTACCTGGGCATATCGCAAGAAGCTGCCGGAAGTCAAGAAATCAACGTTCAGAGGCCTTTAGAGGAGAAACATTCGGAAGGATCCCTGATTACAAGAAAACAACTGGCAAGGAGAAACCGACAAAAATTTCAACGGTCGAATCCAATCAAAAATTTGAAAAGAAGACTATAGACATAGAACATGACGGACTAGTAGCTATACAATTAACAGATTTAAAAATTGATTTGCAAGCACTTTTCGACACAGGCAGTCCAGTTTGTCTTATACGCCTTGGTTTAGTGAAACATGGGAATATTTTTCCTTATAATTGTAATAGATCTTTTAAGGGTATAGGAGGATCTGGACTAAAGATTGTGGGTAGATTTGTTTCTAATGTAAAAATTCTAAATCTATTTTTCAGAATTCAATTTTTGGTGGTTCCTGATTCGGCAATATTCTCATATGATGCACTAATTGGCAGAGATGTCATTTTTGATCATGGTTTGAAAACGATTATTGAAAACAGCCAAATTCGCATATTTCAATCTCCTGCTATGGAAAGTGATTCAAGTGGAGCTGAAAATAAGGTAAAAATTATGGATACTATTTGCAATTTGAAATCTATTGAAAATGTAGGTGACATTGGTAAAGCTCATTTGGCAACTTTGAATAATATTTTGGAAAAGAATTATTTCAACTTCAATCGACCAACCCGTCCGGAAATTGATTATGAAATGAAAATTATGCTTAAATCTGGTGCACCATTTCACTTTAAACCAAGACGACTTTCTCAGAATGATAAAGTTAAAGTAAACAAGGAAGTTGATAAATTGCTTAAATCAGGAATTATTAGAGAAAGTGATTCACCTTTTGCTAGCCCCATAGTTGTTATTCCAAAGAAAGGCGATGATATAAGATTATGTATAGATTACCGAAAATTAAATAAAGATACATATCGCGACAATTATCCTCTACCGTTAATAGAAGATATATTTGATAAACTTAAACATAAGTCAGTATTTACAATTTTGGATTTGAAATCTGGTTTTCATCAAATTAAAATTGCTTCTGAATGTACCAAATATACTTCTTTTGTAACACCAACTGGACAATATGAATACCTACGGGTTCCTTTTGGTCTGTGTAATGCACCAGCTGTATTTCAAAGATTTGTTAATAAAATTTTCAAACCTCTTATTGATGAAGGCAAGATAGTTGTTTATATTGATGATATTTTAATTGCTTCAGTAACAATGGAAGAACATTTTGAAACATTAGGTAGAGTGTTGCAAATTTTGAGTAATAATTTATTGGAGTTAAATCTTGAAAAGTGTAAATTTTGTTTGAATGAAATAGATTACTTAGGTTATACGATCAATGAATTTGGCAGAAAGCCAAGTAAGTCACACATCGAATCCATTTCAAAATTTCCATTACCTAAAAATTCAAAGGACGTTCAACGGTTTTTAGGATTGACAAGCTATTTCAGAAAATTCATCCAAAATTTTGCATCGATTGCTAGACCTTTGTACAATTTATTGAGAAAAGATGTTGTGTTTGTTTTTAATGAAACTGAAATTAACGCTTTTGAGCTTCTTAGAGATAAATTGTTGTCAGCTCCAGTTTTGGCGATTTATGATCCGAAAGCTGAAACTCAATTACATTGCGATGCGAGTTCTTACGGATTTGGAGCAATTTTGCTACAAAAACAAAAAAATGGACATTATCATCCAGTTAGTTTCTTTAGCAAGAAAACAGATGAGTATGAAAACAAATTACATAGCTTTGAGCTAGAAACTTTGGCTGTAGTTCATTCTATAAAGCGATTCCATGTCTATCTGTCAGGTATAAAATTCAAAATTTTTACAGATTGTAATGCTTTGGCACAAACGTTAGCTAAAAAAGAAATAAACCCCAAAATAAGTCGATGGGCAATGTTCTTAGAAAATTACAATTATAGTTTAGAGTACAGAGATGGAGTTAAAATGCAACATGTAGATGCTTTGAGCAGATTAACAATGGGTGAGGCTGAAAGGCATACAGCAACACAAAAGCCAACTCAAACGAAACAACGTGAAATATGTTTGCTAGATACAGAGGACATTGAAAGGAATGTAATTTTAGCACAAGAACAAGACGAGAAGATAAGAAATATCAAAATTCATTTAGAGTCTAATACATTTCCAAATTTTGAATTGAAGAATGGAATACTGTTTAGAAAAGATAATAGAAAGCTTTTACCCAGCTAACACAAAGTCTTATATGATGTTGAATAGGATGCTAAAGTGGAGGCCATATGCGTACATGTTTCCATTTAACCGCGTGTAAAGTGTACGTATATCGCCTCCACTTTTGCATCCTATACAACATCATATGCGATCGTGTGTTGACTGGGTATTGGTTGTACCTAAAACAATGTATGACAATATTATACGAATTTGTCATGATAAATTAGGTCATATAGGAATTGAAAAAACAATGATAGAAATAAAGAAATTCTACTGGTTCTCGGGTATGAGAAAAATTGTAAAGAAATATATAAACAACTGCTTGAGTTGCATATTTTATAGTCCGTCAGATTCAAAGAAGGAAGGGTATCTAAAAAATATTGACAAAGGTCAAAATCCATTTCACACAATCCATATAGACCATTATGGCCCAATTCAGCTACAATCATCGAAAAATTTTAAATTTATTCTAGTAATTGTTGATGGATTTACCAAATATGTTAAACTATATCCTACTAAAACAACGAACACTAAAGAAGTTATTGATAATTTGTTTTTATATATGAATCACTACAGTAAACCATTGAGAATTATAACTGATAGAGGTAGTTGCTTCACGTCTACAATTTTCAAAAAGTTTTGTGCGGACAGACATATTGAGCATATTAGAACAGCTTCATATACTCCTGAAGCTAATGGCCAAGCTGAAAGAATGAATAGAACACTTACTCCGATGCTAGCTCAGTTAATTGATGATACAAAACTCAAATGGGATAATTTGCTTCCAAACTTAGAATATGTTTATAACAATACGTATAATAGAGCAATCAAAAATTTTCCAAGTATATTGCTTTTTGGTACACATCAGAACAATATTAATAATGAAAGCAATAACTTAGAAGTGTTTGTGAAAAATAATCAGCTTCCTTCAGAAAATTTAGATCTATCAGAAATAAGAGCACAAGCAAAAGACAATATTTTAAAACTACAGTCTTATAATAAGGAAATGGTGGACAGAAAACGAAAAGCAGTTTCAGATTATAAAGAAGGCGACTTTATCGTTATAAAATGCAATGTAGATAATAAATTGTCTAAGAAGTTTAAAGGTCCTTATGTTATAAAGAAAATTTTGCCAAATGATCGATACCTTGTTATTGACATTGACGGGTTTCAAGTTTCAAATCTTCCATTCAGCTCCGTTTGTTCACCGAATAATATGAGAAAATGGCTCACAGATACCAGATTACTCTCTAATTATAGCGTCGATGAGGACATCGACGAGTCAGGATGACCGAATGTAGTATGAAGAAGTGTACAATGTTGAGTACCTACATTAATTATTAAGCTACTCCCAATCTTAAGTAGGCCATGACTTAGGAAGGACTTTGACAGTTGACTTAAGCCGTTCATTCCCTAATAAACGATCAAAGAGATAACACGTATTTTACTAAAATAGGACAGGATCCATGGTGCTAACATTTAGAGGTCATCAAATAATTAACCAGAGCTGTGGCAACCGTGACATAAGGATTGCTGAAGCAGAGTAACCCAACTAACAATTGCAAGTCACAAACAAGCAAGCTTACTGAATAGTTGCTTTATGATGGTAATGATAGCTTAACTAAAATTATGCTCTACACATTACTGTTTAATTGATTTTTCAATTGAGAAAGTAGTCAAAGTTCGACTTTCCTCATCGATATCAACAATGATAAATTAAAACACTTGTCAAAAGTTTATCAAGAAATTTATTCGACAAGCATTAATTCCCTAACAAAATAGTTTAACAAAACATTTGTCTGCATCTTCTTAAGCTGATGTATCTATAAGTATATGCTCCTGAACAATATGCTTTTCACTTGTCAAATAAACGTCTTCAGCCCGTCATAGTTTGACTCGGAACTTTGTTCGGATTATGGGATAAATCATGGCTAAAACTGTTTAGACAACCAATTTATTAAAGAACCAATATTTTAAACGAATCACACAAAATAAAACAGAATAGAATTATGTAGTTGAACATTGAGGGCCAAGAGACGTAATCAACGTAAAAGTGAGACATTATCGCGCTCAGTACGGGCGTATCTACAATGATCGATTTCTCTTCATCGATTTTCTCTTCGGCTAGTAACTTGGCTTGCAAATCATTTTTGGTTGTTTTTATTGTTTTAGGTGCTAGTCCTAGTCGTCATTCACCGAAATACACCGAGAGATCATCCGAATATTGGTCGTATTTTCCGGAATAATCCGAAGAGAAAATCGACGAAGAGAAATCGATCATTGTAGATACGCCTGTATGATACTAAACGCGGGCGTCCATAAATGACGTAGCTTTTTTTAAGCGATTTTTAATACCCCCCTCCCCCCTCGTAGCATTTCGTCACAAATTCAGATACCCCCCTCTATAAATGACGTAGCTTGTTAAACACCCCCCCCCCCTCAACAAAATTTTCATGTAAAAAAAACTCGAACATAGCTCTGATTTCAATTTTAACCTGTATGTTAATAGAATATTATGTCAATAGCAAGAAAACATTGCCGACTGCCAGGTTCCGATCGCCGACATCAAGACCATAGGTGCAACCAGTGGAGATTATTATCACCAAATTAATCACTCAATAAACCATCCATCGTTCTGCTTGATACCGAAGAACAGTAAATTGATGCTCCCAATACCATACATAGCCTAGAAGCTCTTCCGAAGATATTAGTTTGCTCACTAATAAATCTCTTAGGAATATCAAATTGGTTTCATTTGTATAAAATTCACCACGACATTCGAAGGACCCTGCAGGAATTTCTTCTAAAATTCTTACAGCATAGCAGTTCATTTTGGAATTCCTCAAGAAGTTTCTTTTGGGATTCACATTTTTGAGAATGTCTCCCTTTTTAGTTCCTCCAGCACTTCCTTCTGGAATTTCTCCATGAATTTTCTTTGAGATTCCGTTAGAGAATTCCTCATAATTGTATTCCTTCAGGGGTTCCTTCAAAGATTCCTCCAATAATTCATTCCGGAGTTCCTTCTTAGATTCTTCCCAAAGCTCCTTCTGAGATTTATCCAGGAGTTTTTTTTAGGTTTTTCTAAAAGTTTATCCAAGGTTTTCTTCTCCTCTCTTCCACCAGCAGTTTCTTTGGACATCTCTACAGGGATTTTAACCGGATTTTTTTTAGATTCCATCAAAACTTCTTTCTGTGTTTCCTAAAGAAGTTCCTTTCGGGATTCCTACGGGAGTTCATTCTTGGTTGCCTTCAGGAATTCACTCAGTTATTCATTCCAAGATCTCGGCATGTAACCCCTCCGGCATTCTTTCAAAACCCTCCTAGGAGTTGCTTCTGGGTTTCCTCCAGGTGTTCTTTTTTGGATTCCTTCAGGAATTCCTTCCTGGATTCTTCTGGGATTCCTCGAGGACTTCATTCTAGGATTTATCCAAGTTTTTTTTTCCCGGCACTTCTCCAGTAACTTTTTTCCTTCATCCCTTCATTCATTCCATCTAGGATTCCTCCAGGATTTCTTAGAATTCTGCGAGGAATCCCTTTACGGATTCCTCCCATAGTTGCTTCTGGAATTCCTAAAGGATTTTCTTTCTTAGATTTCACCAGGAGTTGTATCCAGACAACCTTCCGTGATTCCCCAAAAGTTATTTTCGGGATTCCTTCAGGAATTACAGGATTCTTTCAGTTATTTCTTCCGTGCTTTCTTCAGAAATTAAACCAGGAGTTCCTTCTGACAATCTACAAATATCTCCTTCTGAGATTCTTCCCGAAGTTTATTCAAGATTTGCTCCAGGTACTCCTCAGGGAATTTCTTTTGAAATTTCTCTATTTCCTTTCAAGATTGTTTGAGGAGCTCCTTCTGAAATTTTTCTGGAAGTTCCTTCAGGGATTCTTTCTGAGATTCCTCCAGATCCTTTTGAAACGTTTTTAAAAGTTTTTTTTCTGGGATTCCCAGTAGGAATCCTTGTGGAAATGTTATCCTTCTCCTGTTGGGAAAACCTATGAAGAACACGATGAGAAATTCCTTCTAAATAGAGGAGCTCCTTAAGAAATTGTTGGATGAATTCTTCGTGGAAGTCCTGCAGAAACTATATAAGGAACTCCTGGAATAATGCCGTAAAACTTAGAAAAAAAAAAATCCTTTGCAACTGAGCAGCGTGCAGTGCCATATAGCAAGCACCAAACTATTGGTCTTGAGAAGTATTTGAGCGAAATTGATTTTTGTTTGCAAACAAAATACATTATTCTTTACGCAGGATTTGAAAACCACTTCCTCAGATACAATTGTTGCGTCCGATAGCTGCATGTCTTATGAAATGGAGCCAATCTTTGTTATTTACATTAATGTGTATAGAAAAAATGCAATATTTTTATTTTTGATTTACTGGATAATGATACATAATGCAAGTAAAAATATTATTGATTATGAAATATTTTTTTCAATAGATCAAGTAGAATGCTACGTAGAATATCATATACCCCTACTCCCCTTTCGTCACACTTCGTCACAAAATCACAAACACCCCCCTCCCCCCAAAAAGCTACGTCATTTATGGACGACCCCTTATTAGTCTGTAACATTGTATTATATTTTTTTATCTTCCGTAGCAGTTCGATTGTACGAGACGCTTGGATCGATGCATATGACATTTCAGTGCTGTCATGCTTACTGAATATTGTTCCCACAGTCACATAGATAACCAAACAGCATTCAGAAATCGACGCATTTCAAGTATCCCTAAACATAATTATGCACTATTTATTGAACATAATATCCAGATTCCATGACAAAAGCATAAATAAAAAATTGCTTAACGGATCTTCGACTGCGCGTGAGTAGATAACCTGAACAGATGCTGTGAATGCACCATGTCCAAGACCATATCGTACCACATAGTGTCATATATTTTTAAAGATCGATATTTAATATTAAATATAAAATATACTCATATCGCAATTAGTACGTCTGGAAACAATATCTTCAATAAGGATTAACACTTTTTGGCCGCATTCGATACAAATTTGCTCACCGTGTGATAAAAATACTGACAGCGAAATCAGAATGGAAAACACGTGTTTTGGGCTGAACAGCTGTTGACGTTGACGTTGAGGCGATTGTGATTCTGCTGACGGTTTGGCCGGTGCTACGCCATGCGGATAGCTTCCGCGTGTGAAAGAGTGCTTGTTCTGTGAGAATTTCAATAGAAGATTTATTGATTCCGAAAAAAATTAACATTTCCAAATGAATCGTGCAATAACGGGGGTTTCAAAGATTGTGTGTATTTGAATGCCGCTGCTAAAGTAGTTCGGGTTCGGAAACGATGCTGAAATTCGTTTCGAGAGTGTAGGAATGTGCCGTCTTTTTCGCGTTTTCACGTAGAACGGTCAATGGCGCTACGGCTTCCAGTAGTTTTTCATAGTAAAGTCGCTATGACTGCAGTTTTGTTCCGTGTTTTTTTTTTACGCAAGGGCTATTAAACTACCGCCATGCCATCAGTGATTCGCGAGGGTTTAGAGAATCATCCCGTGTGGCTCAACATTCATAATTTCGTGGGAGCTAAAGTGACGTGTGTTCAAATGATGACTGACTGCAAGCGCAACGGTGGCGAGACGAAGAGGAAGCCTGAATGCACAACGAAGACGTTCCCATGGTGATGGCAGCGCTACCTTGGATTGGATGGATACCGGTGAGAATGTTCTGATTACTTTTACTACAACAAAATAAACTAGATACGTGCCAGTTTCAAAGATTTTCTTTGAATCAGGAAGTGTGTTTGCATTATCATTATCCAAATGATAACGGTAATGTACACATGCGGGGCTTATTGTTAGTGAAAGTGACTTCTGAATGGACGTGTCTCTCCAGCCATTCTGAAATGGGTCTCTGAATCTGCAATAGAGCTATCACCTTCTAACTCCCGGACTAAAGCTTTTTGCAATAGCATCAAAATTCTATTGCAGAAAACTTTCTTCCATAATACCACTGCCGGACAGTGGGGGTTAGTTGGATCACACACACACACACACACACACACACACACACACACACACACACACACACACACACACACACACACACACACGCACACACGCACACACACACACACACACACACACACACACACACACACACACACACACACACACACACACACACACACACACACACACACACACACACACACACACACACACACACACACACACACACACACACACACACACAACAGCTGTTGACGTTGAGGCGTTGCTCAGTTGATTACCACGTGCTGTGCTAATTCACCACTGCTGAACACAAGTTCAGGAGTGATCATTATTGAGTCATGGGAAGATTATGTTCGAGGGACCGGGGCAGGGAAACCAAGCCCCAGGAGGCCATGTAACCCCATGCAAAGTGGAGGCCAAACGGATCGAGGAAAAGAGAACCCTTGGATTACGGTTGGGAAAAAGAGAGGCGTTGAGAGACGTGAAAACAAGCCTGCCAGCGCGAACGGAGCAACGCACTGGTCTTTCTTCGCTGAGGGTTATGCGAGGCGAAAATCGCGTCTCCAGTGTACAAACTTGGAAGTTGGTGATGCAGAGTAACTTGAGGAAGCGACACTAGACACGGACACGTTCAATGCTTCCAGTGAGCTATTCGCTCTTTGAAGGAAGCACGACACTAGGCAACGGACTAGCATGCAACGCCTAGTGGCACAGCCGAATTTTTTTCTTGACAGCTCGGCGGGAATCGAACCCACGCTTCTCAGCACGATGCGACTAAATTCTTGGTGACAGTAGCCGCACGGCCATGAAGCCACACAAAGTAAAAAAAAACTAGAAGCGTGCATTCGTAGCGGAATTCACGCGGTAAGGTAGAAGAGTGACAGAAGTAGCAGGAAGTGATCATGAGTTCGACGATAGCGGGGATAGCAGCAGGGACCGAACATTCTCGACCGAGCTTTGCAAGGCATTTCCCGCATAAACGATAACCATAAAACGTGCTTAACCACCCATTCTGGATACAATTCGAACAGTATGCGGTATTGTTGAACCGTCTACATTACGGTCCGTATATATGGTGTTGGTTTATTAGGGTTCTTTATAAGATTTAGCGAGGGTACGATAGGAGGTTAGGGTGGGGCTAATTTTAAAAAATGTCTCCGGGATGTGATTTCCCATGTGGAAAGTGATCCACTAGTCGAAATAAGTGAGCTGTACAAAAATGAGCGATTTCGGTTGACATTTAGGGGTGGCGCAAAGGGTTAAAGTAAAATTTTTACTAAAACAAATCTCCAAAAAAAAATTCAAAATTAATTTTCAAACATAACATTTCCAGACTAAATAGGTGATTTTAGAACCCAATTGGGCCAAATTTGTGCTCAAAATTGTGATATCTCCAATGGTTTCCAAGAAATTTGAAAAAAATGTCATATTTTGGTATCTAACCCAATAAATAATTTTGAAATTTTTTTGGAGGTTTGTTCTAGTAAAAATTTTACTTAAACCCTTTGCGCCACCCCTAAATGTCAACCGAAATCGCTCATTTTTGTACAGCTCACTTATTTCGACTAGTGGATTACTTTCCACATGGGAAATCATATCCCAGAGATATTTTTTAAAAATAGCTCCACCCTAATAGGAGGTATACGTGATTGAACATCAGAAATCATAAGGCAGTCAGGCATCACTAGGGATATCACTTAGGACAGAAGATCGAAGAATATAAGGTCGAAGGACAAAAGATCGAGTGGACAAAAGGTCGAAGGGACAAAAGGTTGAATGAACAAAAGGTCGAAGGACGAAAAATTTACTAGAGCAAATTGCAAGCTGGTGGGTCTCGCTTATAATAAAAACTTTTGCCGAGGTGATTGCTTAGACTCAGCAGAAAAAAAAAACTAATTGTGCAGTTTAGCCTAGTGGTCAAGTTTATGGATCGCCAATCCAAAGACGGTGGATTCTATTCCTGTTCCTATCGGGAAAATAAACACGAAATAAACTAAGTTGAAGAGAGGCAGGCCAAGTTCCAGTAAAGACGTAGACTCGTACAGAAGAAGAAAAAATAAAAGATTGAAAAGAATAGAAATGAACGATTAGTATAGGATAAAAAAATTGAAGTGAAGATGAGATAAAAAATAGACAAATGAAATAAAAAATAGAAAAGCTATAACAGAGAAAAAATGCAAATAATTCATATCATGATTACCCCCGCACCCGCGATAAGTCTGTTATGCTATGTGTGTAGTTTGAAACTGTTTATAGTCGTGTTATATCCGTTTTTATGCATATGAAGTTGCATCTCCGTGTTCAGTTAGTGAAGCAGTTTCTGTTGATATATTGGGTCAATCCAAGAGTGTAAAAAAATAGTGGATTTTACCGATAAACTTTTTCGACAATAGAGCTAGTACAATAATAATAGACTGTGCATAGTGTATTCTTTGCCTTCCCCGCTATAGGGCAAGTACACACCGATTATGACATCGGTGCTGTGTGACGTGTGTGTGCAGAGCATTGTCGCAGATGGCGATCGAGTTTACTGCTTCGGTGGATGTAAGAAAATCTTGCATATACGCTGCTCAGAATTGACAAAAGCTGGAGCAAATGCTCTTCGGGATAACGTAGGTCTGAAATACATGTGCTTCGACTGTAGGAAGACACAAATATGCCTCAACAAACTGCAGGAAGCCTGTTCCGAGATGACAGAAAAACTCAATTCGCTTAGCACTCAATTCACCGATCTTGCATCGAACGTTGAAAGGAGCATCACAACTCAGCTCAAGGCACATGAGAACTCAATCTCTGCGCGCCTCGACTCTATCTCCAACCAACTACAAAATATCAATTCTGCTACGAACCCAGTCACCGCCGCCTACAGTACCACTGGTGTGGTTGAATCATATGCTGATGTGTGCCGCAATGATAATATCAATCAACGCAAAACGTCGTCGTCGGAGAAGTCTTCTAGCCAAGCGGCTGCTCAGCCTACTGATAGAGTATTGCGTTCTGGCAGACGCAGGTTAGCAGTGCCAAGCCCGAGTATAAATGCCACTCTTGACCCGTCTCAGAGTACCCCGACTAGCAGTATAAGCCAACCTAAATCGCCGACGATAAAAACGAAGCGCATAGAGAGAATCCAAAAAACTGTTTTGTTACGACCGAAGAGCAATCAACAAAACGCTACTACCAAAGCTGACTTGTGTGATAAGCTGGATCCTACTGCCTATGCTGTTAAGGAAGTACGTTTTCGAGATTCTGGAGAAGTGATAATCCAATGTGAGTCCAAAGAGCATGCATCGCAACTAGTTTCTGCAGTAAATGATGCGCTTTCGGAAAAATACACTGTCGAAGTTATGAAACCACTGCACCCTAGAGTGAAACTGGTAGGGCTAACTGATCATATGGACGGGAATGACCTCATTCGGAAACTGAAAGCACAGAACAATCTGCCCCAAACTTTTGTGGCCCGGTGCATACGCATGACTGAAATACAGAAACAAAACATCAGTCGGTTCAATGCTGTACTTGAGTTAGATGCTTCTTCTTACGAAGCCATCATGAAGCTGCAGCGTGTCTACATTGGTTGGGAACGTTACCGAGTGGTTGAAGACTTAAACGTTAAACGTTGTTACAAATGCTCTGAATATGGTCATCTGGCTTCTGCGTGTAGTAAGCCTGTCTGCTGTCCCAGATGCATAAATTAAAAGTGCATAAAAAAACATGCATAAAAAGAGGTTTTAGTGTACCAATATTGCAGACAATCGCTCCTGCCGACTCTCCACCGGCCCCTGACCGTCCGTCGTTATTGGCAAGCCAGCTATCGTCAACTGAGAAACTCGCCGTTCACTACCATGACCAGTCTTCGGTGGATTATCCTGTTCTCTCGGGTAAATATAAGACTGGTATATGTCCTGCCGAAGCAGGGAAGACTACTACACTGTGTCAAAGAGGTATACCAATATTGCAGACAATCGCTCCTGCCGACTCTCCACCGGCCCCTGACCGTCCGTTATTGGCAAGCCAGCTATCGTCAACTGAGAAACTCGCCGTTCACTACCATGACCAGTCTTCGGTGGATTATCCTGTTCTCTCAGGTAAATATAAGACTGGTATATGTCCTGCCGAAGCAGGGAAGACTGCTACACTGTCTCAAATCGAAACACCAATCTTGCAGACAATCACTCCTACTGGTCCTCGACTGTCTGCTGACTTACCGTCGTTTTTGGCAAGTCAGTCGAAGCTGGCTGAGCGGCACACCGATCGTGTAGCTGCGGAGCACCCTGTACTCTCTGATTCATCGAACTCCGAACCTTCTACTGTTCAACATGGGAACGAAGTCGCTACCTGCCATCAACGAAAAACGCTGAGCAGTGGAGATGCTCATTGCAATCTCAATATTTTCTACCAAAACGTGAGAGGACTACGCACGAAAGTGGATGAATTCTTCCTCGCTGCATCTGATTCGGATTACGATGTAATCGTGATCACCGAAAGCTGGCTCAACGAGCAGTTTACTTCGTTGCTGTTGTTCGGAGATAAGTATACCGTATATAGAAAGGACCGCACAGTGGGATCATTCTGAAAAAAGACGATCAAAACCTCTAAGAGCCGTTAGATGACATTTTAGCGTATATGTGTCTTTGGAAGATCTGTTCAGAAATATCGTCTCTATTTTAACGCATATTCACTGTATGGTAAAACTGTAGGGTGAACCCGAGCAAAAAAATATTTTTTCAACATAATTTTTTAGAGGGTAGATGTCTTTAGCAAAGTTGTAGAACAAGTAATTTCAAGTATCTTTGCTGAAGACACTATATAGTTTGGACTTCATTTTTTGGGAGAAAATATCAAAGTTTAAAAAACAACCTCAAAATCAGTTTTTTGAACTTTTCCATGATTAAATCGTAAAATTTCAACGTGATATGTTCTACAAGTTTGTAGATACTACTGGAATACACTATCTTGCCGAAGACACCAACTCTGTAAAATTGAAAATTGCTCCAGTAAACCAATTTTTTTGAAATTTTTTCACTATTTTCACTATTGAATATTTTTTGAATAGGCACTTTTTGGCAGCCGTGCTATCAAAATTTCAATGCTTTATCATGTCCAGAATAGACCAAAAGTGATTTAACAATCGGGTCTGATAAGGCACTTTGATTTCTGATGCTATTTTAATAGTCATTTTTCAAAGAAAATATTCACAAATTTCATACAAATCAATTAATACAAACTGAAAACTAACGAAAACTTTTCGACATTAATATTTGTTAATCCAAATAGTATTCTTGTTGAAATAGTCTACATTTCTAACACTGTGGTTGACTTTACATTGAATATACGACAAAAAATATCGCTTTTTAAATTTTTAGATGAGTTTTTAACACCAATTGAAAACTGTGTTTTTTATCTAATTTTTTATTGTAATTCCCAGTGCATTTGTTTATGTTAAGGTGAATATATGACGAAGCCACACCTCGAATTTCCAAGAGCACAAATCTGAAGAACCGAATATCGAATTGAGCTGAAAAGTTGATCGATTGGTTACCCGCTGGTGGTGACCAATCGATCAACTTTTCAGCGCAAACCGACATTCGGTTCTTCAGATTTGTGCTCTTGAAAATTCGAGGTGTGGCTTCGTCATATCTTCACCTTAAAATAAATACATTAATCAATCAACTAAAACAATGAAAACATTTTTTTTTTTCATTTGCTATGTTAACATTATAACTTTGGTTAAAAAACTAAAAAGGCGAAAATATAATGAATGCCTCTACAAGTTTTGTGTTAATAAAAAATAAATAAAACGAGTGAAACATTGTTACATCACATTGAAATAGCCAGTATCTGTTAGAGATATTCTTGGTTGTAAATCTTACGTCATGATGAAAATTCTTCACAGATATTTTATTGAAACTGGTTATGCTGTTTGATACTCTTTAAATTTTTTTTTCCAGTTTTCAAGAACTTGGTCCGTTAGGTCGATTCCTGTTCATGATTTTCAAAATTCCTTCGTCGTAGACATATTATTTTGGTTCATCCCTTGGCATCAAGATCACGGCTTGATTATGGATACTTTTCCGGAGGAGCCTTTAGTTTTGAGAAAGATTTCGTAGATGAGAAAATCACTCAACGAGGCTTTTCCCTCTTTAAGTTTAAAATAAATGACGCTAACAGTTGAAATAGTCTATATTTATTTAACTCATTTTTTTATTCAGAATTACTGCTTAGATGAGCTAAAAATAATATCGAAAGGTTGTATGAGATTTGTGAATATTTTCTTTGAAAATTACTATTAAAATAGCTTCAGATATCAAACTGCCTTATCAGACCCGATAGTTAAGTCAATTTTGGTCTATTTTGGATATAATGAACCATAGAAATTTTGACAGCACGGCTGCCAAAAAGTGCCTACTCAAAAAATATTCAATAGTGAGTTTTTAACTCATCTAAAAATTTAAGAAGCGATATTTTTTGTCGGATGTTCATTGTAAAGTCAACCACAGTGTTAGAAATGTAGACTATTTCAACAAGAGTACTATTTTGATTAACAAATATTAGGAGCTGTCCATAAACCACGTGGTCATGAGGGGGGGGGGGGGGGTTCGCCCAATGACCATTTTGTATGGACGAAAAAAAATTTTTGTATGGACTAATGACCACGCGGGGGGGGGGGGGGGGATGAGAAGTCCAAAAAAAATGACCACGTGGTTTATGGACAGCCCCTTAATGTCGAAAAGTTTTCGCGAGTTTTCAGTTTGTATTAAATGATTTGTATGAAATTTGTGAATATTTTCTTTGAAAAATGATTATTAAAATAGCATCAGAAATCAAAGTGCCTTATCAGACCCGATTGTCAAGTCACTTTTGGTCTATTCTGGACATGATAAAGCATTGAAATTTTGATAGCACGGCTGCCAAAAAGTGCCTATTCAAAAAATATTCAATAGTGAAAATAGTGAAAAAATTTCAAAAAAATTGGTTTACTGGAGCAATTTTCAATTTTACAGAGTTGGTATCTTCGGAAAGATAGTGTATTCCAGTAGTACCTACAAACTTGTAGAACATATCACGTTGAAATTTTACGATTTAATCATGGAAAAGTTCAAAAAACTGATTTTGAGGTTGTTTTTTAAACTTTCATATTTTCTCCCTTAAAAATGAAGGTTAAGCTATATGGTGTCTTCAGCAAAGTTGCTTGAAATTACTTGTTCTACAACTTTGCTAAAGACATCTACCCTCTAAAAAATTATTTTGAAAAAATATTTTTTTGCTCGGGTTCACCCTACAGTTTTACCATACAGTGATTATGCATAAAAATAGAGAAGATTTTTCTGAACATATCTCCCAAAGATACCTATATGCTAAAATGTCATCTAACGGCTCTTAGAGGTTTTGATCGTCTTTTTTCAGAATGATCCCACTGTGGACCGCGATGCCGACCTCACAGGCAAAAAACGCGGCGGTGGGGTACTCATTGCTGTCTCGAATCACTTAAGAATCACTTAAGAAGTGCTGTTGAGGTTTCCATGCATATTGGACTGGAGCAACTGTGGGTACGCATTTCTTCTGGGGTTAGCCACATTTTCATTGGCGTAGTGTATCTTCCACCTGAACACGCTACTGATCCTAACTATATCGAACGACACGTTGAGTGCATAAACCATGTTTGTGACTCCGTTGGCTTGTCTGACATGCATTTGTTATTTGGCGATTTCAATCAGTCTGGCCTCGTATGGAAGACGTCTTGCAGCGGTCATTTATATCCTGATCCTTGTGAATCAAACTTCAATGGTGCCAGCTCTGCACTCATTGATGGTGTGTCGCTATTAAATATGAGACAACTCAATCCTATTGTCAACAACTATGGTCGGAAGCTAGACCTTGTTTTCGGAAACGAACAAGCCTCTTGTCAGTGTATTGTCACAGAAGCTGTTGAGCCGCTCGTTATGATAGATGAACATCATCCTGCTCTGTCTGCTTCCCTGAAATGCCCAAGAGCAATGTATTTCATTAGATCTGAAGTAGTTCCACATTTCGATTTTCGAAAAGCTGATTTCGCTGCGTTAAACCATGCTATCTCAGCAGTTGACTGGACACCGCTGCACACTGCTGATAATGTCAACAATGCTGTGGAAATCTTAACCCACACACTTACCGAGTTGTTCCGCGTACATATCCCCACTCAACGAACTATTCAAAACCCGCCGTGGTTGAATAATCGACTGAGAACCCTGAAAACTGAGCGAGCTAGAGCTCTGCGACATTACTCTAGAAACAAAAACCCTAGTACCAAGCGAGAATTTCAGATTTGTAGTAATGTATACAAAAACTACAATCGTCTGCTTTATTCACAGTATGTGCAGAGAAGGCAAAAAGAGCTGAAGCGCAACCCCAAGCGTTTCTGGTCGTTTGTTAACGAAAAGCGTAAGCAGAATGGATTGCCGTCGATTATGTCATATGGTACCGACTCGGCTGCGTCTCCAGCGGATATATGCAGATTGTTTGCATGTCATTTCTCGAGCGTATTCAAACAGGACACTGCCTCTTCGCAGGAATGTTCCACAGGATGTGCTGGGAATGCAAAACATCGTCTTCTCAGAAGCGGACATCAGCGATGCCATCAATAAACTAAAGTCTTCGTGTCAGCCAGGGCCTGATGGCATTCCACCGATCGTACTCAAAAGATGTGCTGTAGCACTTTGCGCTCCTCTGACTTCGATTTGCAATCAATCAATTGCCCAATCAACTTTCCCGGATGAATGGAAAGAGTCAGTATTGTTTCCTGTTCATAAAAAGGGTGACCGCGGAAATGTATCCAACTATGGGGCTGTCCATAAACCACGTGGTCATTTTTTTGGGACTTTGTAACCCCCCCCCCCCCCCGGCGTGGTCATTGGTCCATACAAATTTTTTTATTTGTCCATACAAAATGGTCATTGGCCGAACCCCCCCTCCCCCCACCCCATGACCACGTGGTTTATGGACAGCCCCAATCGTGGTATCACATCGCTATGTGCCGGTTCCAAACTGTTAGAAATTCTTGTCAGCAAAATTTTGTTCCACGAAGTTAAAAATCACATCTCATGCGAACAACATGGTTTTTATGCTGGTAGGTCAACGGTAACCAACCTCACTGAATTCACATCGTTTTGCTTACGAAACATTGAAGACGGGGTTCAAGTAGACACCATATATACAGACTTGAAAGCTGCGTTTGACCGCGTTGACCATGCGTTGCTTCTTGCGAAGGCGGAAAGGATGGGTGCTGCATCGAGTTTTGTTCAGTGGCTTAAATCGTATTTGGTAGATCGTCGTCTGTGTGTCAAAATTGGAACAGCTCAGTCCAGATACTTCTCAAACCCCTCTGGTGTTCCCCAAGGCAGCAACCTTGGCCCACTTCTTTTTTCTTTGTTTTTCAACGATGTGTGTGCTGTACTGCCTCGAGGATGTCGGCTATTATATGCGGATGATCTGAAAATTTACCTGATCGTGAACTCGGCTCAGGATTGTCGGGAGCTTCAAAGACTCGTCAACGTGTTCGCTGAATGGTGTGGGATCAATGAATTGACGATCAGTACGAGTAAATGCTCGGTAATCTCCTTCACGCACAGAAAAAATACAATCAATTGGAGTTACAACATTGGTGGTGAACAGCTGGAAAGAGTTTCGGTGGTAAAGGATCTTGGAGTTCACTTGGACTCCAAACTCTCCTTCAGAGAGCACTACTCCGTGATTATTGCAAAGGCGAATCGGAATCTTGGATTTATCTTCAGGATCTCCAAGGAATTCAGAGATCCATACTGTCTACGTGCGTTGTACTACTCGCTGGTGCGATCCGTTCTTGAGTATGCTGCTGTGGTATGGAGTCCGTATACTGGCACCTGCACTCTTAGAAAAAATCATGTAAATTTAAGTTCACTTGGATGCACATAAAAGGAGCGGCCCGTTTGACACAAATTTACATCTTCTATCACAAATAAAGCCGAGCTAGCAATCGCTAGAGCCGAAGCGAGAGATACAACATATGTAAGTAAAATAATGAGCTGAATTTGAACTCTGGTCCGCTGATTGAGAGGCACATACTATACCCCTCGGCTGTATCACCGAGTTGTGAGACAAACGTTAAATGTAAAACTGTTTCTACCTATCTGGAGATGGGTTTGTTGACATCTTGTGCAATCAACTTGAACTTACATGATGGATGTAAAATTGAGTCAAATTTGCCATTCAGTCATGAAATGTTTACGTACGTTTTTTTTTTGTTTTTTTTTTTTTTTTTTTTTTTTTGTCGTTGTCTCGTACAAATAAATTCGGACGATGGTGATGGAAAAAAGTTTGTGGCACTACGCCACGAAAAGTTATTAGTATAGTGATTTCAACGAAGCTGTTCTTAGTTTTTGGTGAAGATTTTCGTATGATAATTTGTGTACGAGTGAGAATTTGTAATTCGGTGTCGAAGGGTGAATTGGTGAAGCGAAAATACGTGTTTGCAGAACATTCGGACTTTGTCTCTTCGAATCAGAAAAAAATCGCAATTCGGCGATCGGGAGGATATACATTACGGAACGGATGGACAGCCGAGTCGGCTCGTTCCGACCTTGGTTTATGTGGACGTCGGACGATTCATTTGGGTGAAAACATCCGCGATACCAACATCCCTGCGGGAAAGTTTTGTTGTGCGTCGGCGGAGAGGGTATTGCCCTTCGTGAACAGAGGAAAATACGTTTCAGAAGTATTTGGTGTGGCTTCGGAAGCTGAATATTATTCGTTTCACGTCGAAAGGCAAAATGTGACTCCGTAGATGCGTGCTTCGTGTGGGGATTTCAAAGGAAGATGCAGTTATCCCGTTGCATTGCGCTACTTCAATTGTGAATTCCGCTGGCATGTTGGTGATAAGTGGCTGACGCAGAATTACAACTCATTAACCTACTAATATTCGATATGGCGAAAAAGAATCAGCTCCGCTGACATATTTGTATCGAGTTTCAGTTATTAGATGTGAAGATACGGCTGTCAGTAGTAGAAGCAATGTGAATTTCGGTGTTTATTTCTGTACGTTGAGAGTTCCTGTGCAAAGTACATAGTAGCACTCAGATGACGATGCAGCGTTAGCAGCTTGTGGTGAGATTAACCCGATTTATCTTTTTTGGACGATTTTTTGCAATGACATTTTTCTGTATTATTATGCCTTGGCATATCCAATAACGCAGGTAAATCGTTTCACAATAATTCGTTACTACGTAAGATCTACGATCAATCTTTTTTATGCATTCTTGTGTAAAACAATAACCGTTGATGCCTGTCCAAAATCTGCATTTATTTTTTCTCCAATGAACGCAAATTTATTTCAAGAGTACTCAAGTTTATTTAAAAATATATTCATCAATAAATAACCTCTACATTCGTTACTAATATTTACTCTTTCAGCGGTAATAAGGTAAATGATATTACATAAATGAATATTTATAATAACTCATCATACGCTTTTTCGCCAAGGAAAGCATCCCATTAAATCCCACCCAACTTCCAACTCCAGATATCTATGAAGTGGCCCAAGTTCTTGGACATGTTCTGAGTAGATATCTAATCAACATTTCCTCCCCATCCCCGCTGATCGTAAGGACCTGGCCAGGTGTCGAGAGTTCGTTAAATGAAAGATTTGTCAAATCCCAGGCAACTTTTCTGGCGCATTAAACGTCTCTATCGACAGCCACCCCAGGATGTGTACGGTCGGCTATGCTATGCTATGCTATGCTATGCTAAAGTGCTTGTCGGTAGTATAGATGCACCTAACATTCTTTGCAAGATCAATATCAATGTAGCATCTCGTAGCTTAAGACGCTCTAATTTTATTAGATTACAGTTAGGACGCACCAATTATGGTCAGAATGAACCAATTCGTGTAATGTGTTGTTTGTTCAATCGTGTGTATGATTTGTTTGATTTTTCTGTTAGTTTAAATTGTTTCAAGCAACGTTTGTTAATTTCAAATGCGTTAATGTAATTTTAATTTAAGTTTTATTCATGTAAACACTGTTGTCAGATGAATGATGGGGAATAAAATAAATACATAAAAAATAAATAACCCTTTTTGTATGAATTTCGGTTCATTCGTAATTTCTATACATTTAAAACAACATATAATCAATCTGAATTTTTAGAATGCTTATAAAGCAGCGTTATCATCTACTTTTAATTGTTTATTTTATTTGTTGTCATGAATCAATCGTATAACATTGTACGCACAACGTGACAAGCACTTTTGAAAATTATCCAACCTTCCACAATGCGGTTTTAAAAATATGTGTATGCTACTCCAAAAAAAAATGTCACCTGCGGAATGTGCCCTTTCAATCCGAACCACTTTCGGCGACTTGGGTTGACCATGACCGTGAGAATGAGCGCTAAGGCACAAGTCAAAGAATTAATCACATTCCCCGCCGACGCGACTGGGCGCGGTGGCTAAAAAAATTGACTGGAAGCAACGCCCAGCAATGATTTCCTGACATGTTAATCATCCGCTTCCAACCAACACGCAGCGTGAACATTGGGCGCCGCCTGCAATGACTGTCCGGCTGCCGCCGGCAGCGGAATTATTTTGTAGCCAATAAATTATCTTAATTAGCGGACACCCGAGCATAGTTGAAGCTTCGGTTACCGTTAGATCACTTAGGGAAAAACAACATGCTTAAGAAAATAATAATGCAACAGATCTCCAAAAAACATAAAAAAATCGTCGGTGGCATCTGATAGCCCAGATCGACAAAAACCCACGGAACGGGGTGAGAGAAAAACGACATTAACGACAGATATATTTTTTCCAGTCATTACACCACCGTTGATCCCAGGCCCTGCAGATGGTCGCATTGAATAAAGCAACTCAGGTGCCGTTGCATTGACGTCAGCAATGGGCAAACCTAGTGGAAAATTCAGATTAAAAACCGTTTTTCATTAAAACATTGGTTTTGAATCAATTTATTTTTCAAGTAAACCAACCTCCACTGGGTATCTGAAACATTACATGTTTTCTTCGACTGTACCATATGGGTCATTCCATATGAAGTGACCGAGAAAATGTGAAAACTTGCAACCGACCATCACGGATTTGAACCAAATTTGGTTGAAACATTGGTTTAGATGGAAAAAGAAAAAAATCCAAATTTTGGTGCCGATCGGATCACCCCTCGGTCCGTGGCAGCACCCCTCGTTTTGGCCGATATGAAAATTATCCTCTCTTTCTTTTATTTTTATCATTGAAACGATTGCACCTACACATTTTTGACCTTCGGCTTTTTTAAAGGAAATCGTTCAGGGAATCCAGAAAAAATATTATTTTTTTGATACAGTGTTGCCAAATATCATATTTTTCGATTATAAAACTAAAAATCGATTTTTCTCAAAATACGTATATTTTGATTTTAAAAATTTTGATTCCATCGTGTTTATCAGACGTTTTTCGATCGAAAAAGCTTAACTCCCTAAAGTAATTTGCGTCGTTCCTGAGATATAGCGTTTTTAAGAAAAAATATTCATTTTTTTCATATAAAGTATCATATAAAATCAGGTGCACTTTATAAATTTCGCAAAAAAAATGTTCGATGCCATATAAAGACGTTTTGTGTTGATTTGAACAACATCAAGTATGAAAAGGATTGAAAAAATGTTACAGTGTTGCCAGTTCATCAATTACACAGCGCAACATTTTTTTGACTCAAGAGCAAACTTATGTGTCTTCGAAGGATTTTGGGCCGCTGAATCCGAATCCGGGCTCAGATTTGCTCCAACACGTCACAATTTTGAGCTATACCTCAATTTCTAGGGCAAAATATGCGATTTTGGGCTTTTTTGACTGCAAGCCATTAAGCAAAGAAATAATTTTTTTAAGCAATCAAAAGGTTAATTCGTCAATTAACATCTAAATTAACGGCTTATGCAAAATATTTAGTTTTACCTAAAACCTAATCAAATTTGATAGATTTAAGCATTTTATATTCGCATGAAAACTTGCATGCAACTTTTGGAGGGTGACGTTTCACCTAGTGTGAACTAGGCGATGGATTTTCGCGAAAACATTTCTAGGTGTTACGTCTGTTTGTCTGTGAAGAAAAGGTCAACAACAGGGTCGTTAGAGATGATGTGTATTGTTTTTATCTTGCTCAAACATCTTGCAACACACATGGTGCGATTTTTCAGAATAACCTGTACATTGTCAAACACTTGAAGGTTAGGTTTCATAGTATAATAAAAAAGGTAAACCGGTAACACTGTCACATTTTTTTTAATCCTTTTTATACTCGATATTGTTCAAATCATCACAAAACGTGATTATATGGCATCGAACAATGTTTTTTTACGAAATTTATAAACTGCAACTGATATTATATGATACTTTATATGAAAAAAATGTATATTTTTTCTTAAAAACGCTATATCTCAGGAACGACGCAAATTACTTTAGGGAGTTAAGCTTTTTCGATCGAAAAACATCTGATAAACACGATGGAATCAAAATTTTTAAAATCAAAACATACGTATTTTGAGAAAAATCGATTTTTAGATTTAAAATTGAAAAATATGATATTTGGCAACACTGTATCAAAAAAATAATATTTTTTCTGGATTCCCTGAACGATTTCCTTTAAAAAAGCCGAAGGTCGAAAATGTGTATGGGCAATCGTTTCAATGATAAAAATAAAAGAAAGAGAGGATAATTTTCATATCGGCCAAAACGAGGGGTGCTGCCACGGGCCGAGGGGTGATCCGATCGGCACCAAAATTTGGATTTTTTCTTTTTCCATCTAAACAAATGTTTCAGCCAAATTTGGTTCAAATCCGTGATGGTCGGTTGCAGGCGGTCGGTCACTTGGCGTGGAATGACCCATATATGTTTTGACGGTAACGACTTATCGACACAGTTATATGCAAAAAAGAATAATGTTATTCAACCTGATTACCTTTTGGGTAATTCAGTAAAAATCTGTTGAAAGCGTGGAAAACAAACTTGAGACAGGAACTCATGAAATTCATATATGGAAACATTACCACGGTTCCTGAGGGTGGCCACGAGGTATGGCCTGAAAAATGTTGCACACCGTGAACACTAACCTCAACATCTCATCGTACATGTCATTCCATAACACCGAACCCAAGATGGAACCTTGTAGGACTCCTGAGGCTATGTGAAAGAATTTCCGACCCACCTCCATGTCATAAACTAGTACTCGATTCTGGCCGTAACATCCGAGAATCTTGTACAGGTATCCGGGTATCCCCAGATGCAGAAGCGCATCAGCAATAGCCGCCAAACTGACACTATTGAACGCGTTCCTTACATCCAGAGTGCTATCTCGGTGGTTTTTGTAACCGAAAGGCTAGCTTCTTCGGTCGACCTCCCCTTACGGAAGCTGAACTGGCTAATCGAGAGACCATTTATACCCCCGGTGTGCCTCAATATTCTATTGAGGTGGATTTTTTCGAGCACCTTCCCCGCCGTGTCGAACAAGCATATTGGTATATATGCCGACGCGTCTCCAGGTGGTTTCCCCGCCTCTGGCAATAAAATCAGGTTCTGTTGCTTCCAAAGCTCTAGGAAAACTCCCTCGCGCAGGCATTTCTGCATAGCAGACCTGAACATCTCGGAGCCTCTGCAATAGCTACTTTTAAGGCCAGGTTCGGAACTCCGTCCGGACTTGGGGTCTTACCTACACTACACCTACACTAAGGGATTTTGCTATCCCCGCAAGTTCCACATCATCGGTAACCCTCTACTTATCGCCAGCCCCAGTCCTTGGCTGTCCTACGAAAGGAGGCCAAGGACTAGCGTCATGGCGCGGAAAATGCCCCTTGATGATCCCCTCCAACATCTCTGGAGATTGCTCTGTAGGAGCCATTGCACCACTCGTCTTGGACATCACGATCCTGTAGTCATCACCCCACGGATTTGCATTAGCACTCTGACAGAGACCCTCGAAGCAGGCCTTTTTGCTTGCCCTTATCTCGGTCTTCAGCGCGGCTTTTGCAACGGCGAACACTACCCGCCGTTCGTTTCACTCTTCCTCAGATCGTGCTCACTGCATCCGCCGCCTAGCCTGCAGGCAGGCGCGGTGCTGGTCCACAGTCGCCTGAGTCCACCAGTAAGCCGGTGGTCTACCATTTCTAGGGTGCACTCGCCTAGGCATGATCGTATCGCACGCCCGCGAGAGCACCGCTACCAGCTCTTTGCCGTCTAAACCAGGTAGGTTTCGCTCACGGCGGAGCGCTTCCCTAAATACCCCTTCATCGAGGTATGATGCCTTCCACCTGCGAGGGCTTGGCCTTGCTTCCAAAAAGTTCAGCTTATTGGACACAGTGGCTTAATTTCCCCAACAGGGGAGGAACAAAAAAATAATCGACTCCGCACCATTCTTACTAAAGGTACTCCTTCTTGGTACCGACATCAGTCAGGTCGACAACCAGTATGGCCAGTGTCTCTAGCAGGACCTGACCCCGCTGGTTCGTGAAACGGCTTCCCCATTCCACTGCCCAGGTATTAATTGTTATGTGTCCGACAAACTTTTTGCTTTTTTCTACACCGTGCTTTTAAAATGGGCGCTGGTTACCCGGATACCTTGTTGGCCACATAAGGGTTAAAGTCACCCGCTGTTACCACCGACCTTCGAACTGCTGATCAACCACCGTGGAGGTGCAGAACAGCTATAGAAGCCCTCATAGGTAGTAGACACCAACTCCTGGGATTGGATCGGATCGGGACACCGTTATGCAGTACTCTGCATGAAAATGCCTCGTCATGTACTCATCTTGGCTGATATGCCATCGATCCTCGGAGCTCAGTTCGATTTCATGCAACGGTTGGCTGTTTCTATCTCCTGCAATGATGGAACTCAATGTTGACACGGGTAATGCATCAAAGTTTGGTTGAATCATGCTGAGATGTTGGTGGCGTAGCTTACACTTGGAAATTATTTCCAAATTACTCGAACAAGCGTTTATTCAAACAGATCAGCCGTGCGGTCAATAGCTGTCCAGACGTGTCTTTCACGGGAATCGTAGCATTCATCTTAGTCCCACTTAGGCAACGTGACAGGAGGAGACCAATGTCGTCGGTATTGATGGCTTTCTCGCCTTCATCGGCTTGGTAATTCGCGCACGCTATTTTGTTCCGTCTACAGGAGCGTTTCACTTCCTTCTCAAGAGCCGTGTTTTCGCTCTGTCGTGGCTTTGCCGTTGCTTCACTGCTCTTTCTTCCTTCAGGTACCACATGTAATCCATTTCTTTCTCTGAGTACATAGCTTTCCCAAATTATGCTTACCAGTGGCGATGAAAGCATTCTAGATGGCACTCCATTGAACTTCTACGCTTCAACCTTCCGGAGCATGGTCCTCCAGCTCCTCGACGAAGGACCTTGTCACCACAGCGTCTTCTAGTCGGCGATCGAATTTTCCCTCTTGTCGATGGCAGCTGGTCCTCGCCGATTCATAGATGGTGGTCGGATCAATGGTCGGATGCAATGTCAGCGCTACGTTTGTTCCGCACGTTGAAAAGTCTCCGTCTCCAATTTCGGCTTATTCAGATGAAATCAAATTGATTTTACGTGACGCCATTATGAGAAACTCGAGTGTCACTTTATGCATTGATCGATGATGAAGGAGCAATCCCCCAATCACTATGTCATTGTAGCCACAAAACTCTGAGAACAGACCTCCGCTCTTCCTCATTTCTCCGAGATCATGGCATCCCACGACGTGCTCATAGTCCGAGTTGTCGGAATCAACCTTCTCGTTGAAGTCGCCCATGAGGATTTTGTTATGAAATGCTCGAATCTTATCTAGGTCCGATACCTAGTATTTGGTTGACCTTAAAAGTTCTCTTTGTCCTGCATTTCAGCACCATCGGTTGACGCGTAACATTGGATCATGGTAAGGTTTCGAACCCGTGTTCTGAATCTGACCACAATTATCCTCTCATTAATAGGTTCCCACTTCATGAGCGCAGCATGGGCGTGAGCGTTGAGCAGGAAACCAACTCCACGGAGACGAGGAGCGTGTTCACCTCGTAGGCCAGAGTATTGCAGAATTTTACCCAATGCCAATCTGTTTTCTCCAAAGTTTTTGCTTCGGGACCGTCCATATACCACGTGGACAGAAAATTCATGGTTTTTGACCCCCTCCCCCCTCCCCGTGGACAAGCGTGGACATTTCATAGACCCCTACCCCCCTCCCCCAATGTCCACGTGGACATCCGAAATTTTTTTTTTTCATATTTCCAAAATAAATGGGAAAAGTGATTTTGAAATGATTTTTTTAATATTGTTTTCTTTTTCTACGTAAGCAATGTCCTTGGGGGTTTTCGGCCTTGGAGTCTCCGGTGCAGTAAAAACGAAACATATTTTCGATGACATAATTAAATTAATTAATTATCGATTTTTGCGGCTTAACCAGCCGAATGGAAGTTTTACTTTATTCCAAAAGCTAGACTTTACATATACTGGCGTGAGTGAGAAATGGACAAATTGAGGTGAAATTTGCGAAAAAGTTACTCGTCCTCTCGGTGAGACTCGAACTCACGACTCCTACTCACTAGACAGGCGCGTTGCCGCTACGCCACGAGAAGACTCGAAGACGTAGCTGCTAACCTGAATTCAAGTTCAACACAAAATTCCGAGGTTATCTTTTCCACAGATTGCACCCCTTTCGGATGGAATGAGATGTACATCCACACTACGCATATATTGTATATGTAAAGCCTAGGCGAGAGCGCATTGTTTTTGTGTGTTGGAAGTCCACACACCTCTCATCGACGACTGTGTCGAAGAGATCGCGCGGTGAGCGGAAAGCTTCCAATGGGTCGCGACGTTCTCAAACGACCGGTTACGGAACATGAGTCCGTTGCTCGATGACATAATTAAATTAATTAATTATCGATTTTTGCGGCTTAACCAGCCGAATGGAAGTTTTACTTTATTCCAAAAGCTAGACTTTACATATACTGGCGTGAGTGAGAAATGGACAAATTGAGGTGAAATTTGCGAAAAAGTTACTCGTCCTCTCGGTGAGACTCGAACTCACGACTCCTACTCACTAGACAGGCGCGTTGCCGCTACGCCACGAGAAGACTCGAAGACGTAGCTGCTAACCTGAATTCAAGTTCAACACAAAATTCCGAGGTTATCTTTTCCACAGATTGCACCCCTTTCGGATGGAATGAGATGTACATCCACACTACGCATATATTGTATATGTAAAGCCTAGGCGAGAGCGCATTGTTTTTGTGTGTTGGAAGTCCACACACCTCTCATCGACGACTGTGTCGAAGAGATCGCGCGGTGAGCGGAAAGCTTCCAATGGGTCGCGACGTTCTCAAACGACCGGTTACGGAACATGAGTCCGTTGCTCGATGACATAATTAAATTAATTAATTATCGATTTTTGCGGCTTAACCAGCCGAATGGAAGTTTTACTTTATTCCAAAAGCTAGACTTTACATATACTGGCGTGAGTGAGAAATGGACAAATTGAGGTGAAATTTGCGAAAAAGTTACTCGTCCTCTCGGTGAGACTCGAACTCACGACTCCTACTCACTAGACAGGCGCGTTGCCGCTACGCCACGAGAAGACTCGAAGACGTAGCTGCTAACCTGAATTCAAGTTCAACACAAAATTCCGAGGTTATCTTTTCCACAGATTGCACCCCTTTCGGATGGAATGAGATGTACATCCACACTACGCATATATTGTATATGTAAAGCCTAGGCGAGAGCGCATTGTTTTTGTGTGTTGGAAGTCCACACACCTCTCATCGACGACTGTGTCGAAGAGATCGCGCGGTGAGCGGAAAGCTTCCAATGGGTCGCGACGTTCTCAAACGACCGGTTACGGAACATGAGTCCGTTGCTCGATGACATAATTAAATTAATTAATTATCGATTTTTGCGGCTTAACCAGCCGAATGGAAGTTTTACTTTATTCCAAAAGCTAGACTTTACATATACTGGCGTGAGTGAGAAATGGACAAATTGAGGTGAAATTTGCGAAAAAGTTACTCGTCCTCTCGGTGAGACTCGAACTCACGACTCCTACTCACTAGACAGGCGCGTTGCCGCTACGCCACGAGAAGACTCGAAGACGTAGCTGCTAACCTGAATTCAAGTTCAACACAAAATTCCGAGGTTATCTTTTCCACAGATTGCACCCCTTTCGGATGGAATGAGATGTACATCCACACTACGCATATATTGTATATGTAAAGCCTAGGCGAGAGCGCATTGTTTTTGTGTGTTGGAAGTCCACACACCTCTCATCGACGACTGTGTCGAAGAGATCGCGCGGTGAGCGGAAAGCTTCCAATGGGTCGCGACGTTCTCAAACGACCGGTTACGGAACATGAGTCCGTTGCTCGATGACATAATTAAATTAATTAATTATCGATTTTTGCGGCTTAACCAGCCGAATGGAAGTTTTACTTTATTCCAAAAGCTAGACTTTACATATACTGGCGTGAGTGAGAAATGGACAAATTGAGGTGAAATTTGCGAAAAAGTTACTCGTCCTCTCGGTGAGACTCGAACTCACGACTCCTACTCACTAGACAGGCGCGTTGCCGCTACGCCACGAGAAGACTCGAAGACGTAGCTGCTAACCTGAATTCAAGTTCAACACAAAATTCCGAGGTTATCTTTTCCACAGATTGCACCCCTTTCGGATGGAATGAGATGTACATCCACACTACGCATATATTGTATATGTAAAGCCTAGGCGAGAGCGCATTGTTTTTGTGTGTTGGAAGTCCACACACCTCTCATCGACGACTGTGTCGAAGAGATCGCGCGGTGAGCGGAAAGCTTCCAATGGGTCGCGACGTTCTCAAACGACCGGTTACGGAACATGAGTCCGTTGCTCGATGACATAATTAAATTAATTAATTATCGATTTTTGCGGCTTAACCAGCCGAATGGAAGTTTTACTTTATTCCAAAAGCTAGACTTTACATATACTGGCGTGAGTGAGAAATGGACAAATTGAGGTGAAATTTGCGAAAAAGTTACTCGTCCTCTCGGTGAGACTCGAACTCACGACTCCTACTCACTAGACAGGCGCGTTGCCGCTACGCCACGAGAAGACTCGAAGACGTAGCTGCTAACCTGAATTCAAGTTCAACACAAAATTCCGAGGTTATCTTTTCCACAGATTGCACCCCTTTCGGATGGAATGAGATGTACATCCACACTACGCATATATTGTATATGTAAAGCCTAGGCGAGAGCGCATTGTTTTTGTGTGTTGGAAGTCCACACACCTCTCATCGACGACTGTGTCGAAGAGATCGCGCGGTGAGCGGAAAGCTTCCAATGGGTCGCGACGTTCTCAAACGACCGGTTACGGAACATGAGTCCGTTGCTCGATGACATAATTAAATTAATTAATTATCGATTTTTGCGGCTTAACCAGCCGAATGGAAGTTTTACTTTATTCCAAAAGCTAGACTTTACATATACTGGCGTGAGTGAGAAATGGACAAATTGAGGTGAAATTTGCGAAAAAGTTACTCGTCCTCTCGGTGAGACTCGAACTCACGACTCCTACTCACTAGACAGGCGCGTTGCCGCTACGCCACGAGAAGACTCGAAGACGTAGCTGCTAACCTGAATTCAAGTTCAACACAAAATTCCGAGGTTATCTTTTCCACAGATTGCACCCCTTTCGGATGGAATGAGATGTACATCCACACTACGCATATATTGTATATGTAAAGCCTAGGCGAGAGCGCATTGTTTTTGTGTGTTGGAAGTCCACACACCTCTCATCGACGACTGTGTCGAAGAGATCGCGCGGTGAGCGGAAAGCTTCCAATGGGTCGCGACGTTCTCAAACGACCGGTTACGGAACATGAGTCCGTTGCTCGATGACATAATTAAATTAATTAATTATCGATTTTTGCGGCTTAACCAGCCGAATGGAAGTTTTACTTTATTCCAAAAGCTAGACTTTACATATACTGGCGTGAGTGAGAAATGGACAAATTGAGGTGAAATTTGCGAAAAAGTTACTCGTCCTCTCGGTGAGACTCGAACTCACGACTCCTACTCACTAGACAGGCGCGTTGCCGCTACGCCACGAGAAGACTCGAAGACGTAGCTGCTAACCTGAATTCAAGTTCAACACAAAATTCCGAGGTTATCTTTTCCACAGATTGCACCCCTTTCGGATGGAATGAGATGTACATCCACACTACGCATATATTGTATATGTAAAGCCTAGGCGAGAGCGCATTGTTTTTGTGTGTTGGAAGTCCACACACCTCTCATCGACGACTGTGTCGAAGAGATCGCGCGGTGAGCGGAAAGCTTCCAATGGGTCGCGACGTTCTCAAACGACCGGTTACGGAACATGAGTCCGTTGCTCGATGACATAATTAAATTAATTAATTATCGATTTTTGCGGCTTAACCAGCCGAATGGAAGTTTTACTTTATTCCAAAAGCTAGACTTTACATATACTGGCGTGAGTGAGAAATGGACAAATTGAGGTGAAATTTGCGAAAAAGTTACTCGTCCTCTCGGTGAGACTCGAACTCACGACTCCTACTCACTAGACAGGCGCGTTGCCGCTACGCCACGAGAAGACTCGAAGACGTAGCTGCTAACCTGAATTCAAGTTCAACACAAAATTCCGAGGTTATCTTTTCCACAGATTGCACCCCTTTCGGATGGAATGAGATGTACATCCACACTACGCAACAATGCGCTCTCGCCTAGGCTTTACATATACAATATATGCGTAGTGTGGATGTACATCTCATTCCATCCGAAAGGGGTGCAATCTGTGGAAAAGATAACCTCGGAATTTTGTGTTGAACTTGAATTCAGGTTAGCAGCTACGTCTTCGAGTCTTCTCGTGGCGTAGCGGCAACGCGCCTGTCTAGTGAGTAGGAGTCGTGAGTTCGAGTCTCACCGAGAGGACGAGTAACTTTTTCGCAAATTTCACCTCAATTTGTCCATTTCTCACTCACGCCAGTATATGTAAAGTCTAGCTTTTGGAATAAAGTAAAACTTCCATTCGGCTGGTTAAGCCGCAAAAATCGATAATTAATTAATTTAATTATGTCATCGAGCAACGGACTCATGTTCCGTAACCGGTCGTTTGAGAACGTCGCGACCCATTGGAAGCTTTCCGCTCATCGCGCGATCTCTTCGACACAGTCGTCGATGAGAGGTGTGTGGACTTCCAACACACAAAAACAATGCGCTCTCGCCTAGGCTTTACATATACAATATATGCGTAGTGTGGATGTACATCTCATTCCATCCGAAAGGGGTGCAATCTGTGGAAAAGATAACCTCGGAATTTTGTGTTGAACTTGAATTCAGGTTAGCAGCTACGTCTTCGAGTCTTCTCGTGGCGTAGCGGCAACGCGCCTGTCTAGTGAGTAGGAGTCGTGAGTTCGAGTCTCACCGAGAGGACGAGTAACTTTTTCGCAAATTTCACCTCAATTTGTCCATTTCTCACTCACGCCAGTATATGTAAAGTCTAGCTTTTGGAATAAAGTAAAACTTCCATTCGGCTGGTTAAGCCGCAAAAATCGATAATTAATTAATTTAATTATGTCATCGAGCAACGGACTCATGTTCCGTAACCGGTCGTTTGAGAACGTCGCGACCCATTGGAAGCTTTCCGCTCACCGCGCGATCTCTTCGACACAGTCGTCGATGAGAGGTGTGTGGACTTCCAACACACAAAAACAATGCGCTCTCGCCTAGGCTTTACATATACAATATATGCGTAGTGTGGATGTACATCTCATTCCATCCGAAAGGGGTGCAATCTGTGGAAAAGATAACCTCGGAATTTTGTGTTGAACTTGAATTCAGGTTAGCAGCTACGTCTTCGAGTCTTCTCGTGGCGTAGCGGCAACGCGCCTGTCTAGTGAGTAGGAGTCGTGAGTTCGAGTCTCACCGAGAGGACGAGTAACTTTTTCGCAAATTTCACCTCAATTTGTCCATTTCTCACTCACGCCAGTATATGTAAAGTCTAGCTTTTGGAATAAAGTAAAACTTCCATTCGGCTGGTTAAGCCGCAAAAATCGATAATTAATTAATTTAATTATGTCATCGAGCAACGGACTCATGTTCCGTAACCGGTCGTTTGAGAACGTCGCGACCCATTGGAAGCTTTCCGCTCACCGCGCGATCTCTTCGACACAGTCGTCGATGAGAGGTGTGTGGACTTCCAACACACAAAAACAATGCGCTCTCGCCTAGGCTTTACATATACAATATATGCGTAGTGTGGATGTACATCTCATTCCATCCGAAAGGGGTGCAATCTGTGGAAAAGATAACCTCGGAATTTTGTGTTGAACTTGAATTCAGGTTAGCAGCTACGTCTTCGAGTCTTCTCGTGGCGTAGCGGCAACGCGCCTGTCTAGTGAGTAGGAGTCGTGAGTTCGAGTCTCACCGAGAGGACGAGTAACTTTTTCGCAAATTTCACCTCAATTTGTCCATTTCTCACTCACGCCAGTATATGTAAAGTCTAGCTTTTGGAATAAAGTAAAACTTCCATTCGGCTGGTTAAGCCGCAAAAATCGATAATTAATTAATTTAATTATGTCATCGAGCAACGGACTCATGTTCCGTAACCGGTCGTTTGAGAACGTCGCGACCCATTGGAAGCTTTCCGCTCACCGCGCGATCTCTTCGACACAGTCGTCGATGAGAGGTGTGTGGACTTCCAACACACAAAAACAATGCGCTCTCGCCTAGGCTTTACATATACAATATATGCGTAGTGTGGATGTACATCTCATTCCATCCGAAAGGGGTGCAATCTGTGGAAAAGATAACCTCGGAATTTTGTGTTGAACTTGAATTCAGGTTAGCAGCTACGTCTTCGAGTCTTCTCGTGGCGTAGCGGCAACGCGCCTGTCTAGTGAGTAGGAGTCGTGAGTTCGAGTCTCACCGAGAGGACGAGTAACTTTTTCGCAAATTTCACCTCAATTTGTCCATTTCTCACTCACGCCAGTATATGTAAAGTCTAGCTTTTGGAATAAAGTAAAACTTCCATTCGGCTGGTTAAGCCGCAAAAATCGATAATTAATTAATTTAATTATGTCATCGAGCAACGGACTCATGTTCCGTAACCGGTCGTTTGAGAACGTCGCGACCCATTGGAAGCTTTCCGCTCACCGCGCGATCTCTTCGACACAGTCGTCGATGAGAGGTGTGTGGACTTCCAACACACAAAAACAATGCGCTCTCGCCTAGGCTTTACATATACAATATATGCGTAGTGTGGATGTACATCTCATTCCATCCGAAAGGGGTGCAATCTGTGGAAAAGATAACCTCGGAATTTTGTGTTGAACTTGAATTCAGGTTAGCAGCTACGTCTTCGAGTCTTCTCGTGGCGTAGCGGCAACGCGCCTGTCTAGTGAGTAGGAGTCGTGAGTTCGAGTCTCACCGAGAGGACGAGTAACTTTTTCGCAAATTTCACCTCAATTTGTCCATTTCTCACTCACGCCAGTATATGTAAAGTCTAGCTTTTGGAATAAAGTAAAACTTCCATTCGGCTGGTTAAGCCGCAAAAATCGATAATTAATTAATTTAATTATGTCATCGAGCAACGGACTCATGTTCCGTAACCGGTCGTTTGAGAACGTCGCGACCCATTGGAAGCTTTCCGCTCACCGCGCGATCTCTTCGACACAGTCGTCGATGAGAGGTGTGTGGACTTCCAACACACAAAAACAATGCGCTCTCGCCTAGGCTTTACATATACAATATATGCGTAGTGTGGATGTACATCTCATTCCATCCGAAAGGGGTGCAATCTGTGGAAAAGATAACCTCGGAATTTTGTGTTGAACTTGAATTCAGGTTAGCAGCTACGTCTTCGAGTCTTCTCGTGGCGTAGCGGCAACGCGCCTGTCTAGTGAGTAGGAGTCGTGAGTTCGAGTCTCACCGAGAGGACGAGTAACTTTTTCGCAAATTTCACCTCAATTTGTCCATTTCTCACTCACGCCAGTATATGTAAAGTCTAGCTTTTGGAATAAAGTAAAACTTCCATTCGGCTGGTTAAGCCGCAAAAATCGATAATTAATTAATTTAATTATGTCATCGAGCAACGGACTCATGTTCCGTAACCGGTCGTTTGAGAACGTCGCGACCCATTGGAAGCTTTCCGCTCACCGCGCGATCTCTTCGACACAGTCGTCGATGAGAGGTGTGTGGACTTCCAACACACAAAAACAATGCGCTCTCGCCTAGGCTTTACATATACAATATATGCGTAGTGTGGATGTACATCTCATTCCATCCGAAAGGGGTGCAATCTGTGGAAAAGATAACCTCGGAATTTTGTGTTGAACTTGAATTCAGGTTAGCAGCTACGTCTTCGAGTCTTCTCGTGGCGTAGCGGCAACGCGCCTGTCTAGTGAGTAGGAGTCGTGAGTTCGAGTCTCACCGAGAGGACGAGTAACTTTTTCGCAAATTTCACCTCAATTTGTCCATTTCTCACTCACGCCAGTATATGTAAAGTCTAGCTTTTGGAATAAAGTAAAACTTCCATTCGGCTGGTTAAGCCGCAAAAATCGATAATTAATTAATTTAATTATGTCATCGAGCAACGGACTCATGTTCCGTAACCGGTCGTTTGAGAACGTCGCGACCCATTGGAAGCTTTCCGCTCACCGCGCGATCTCTTCGACACAGTCGTCGATGAGAGGTGTGTGGACTTCCAACACACAAAAACAATGCGCTCTCGCCTAGGCTTTACATATACAATATATGCGTAGTGTGGATGTACATCTCATTCCATCCGAAAGGGGTGCAATCTGTGGAAAAGATAACCTCGGAATTTTGTGTTGAACTTGAATTCAGGTTAGCAGCTACGTCTTCGAGTCTTCTCGTGGCGTAGCGGCAACGCGCCTGTCTAGTGAGTAGGAGTCGTGAGTTCGAGTCTCACCGAGAGGACGAGTAACTTTTTCGCAAATTTCACCTCAATTTGTCCATTTCTCACTCACGCCAGTATATGTAAAGTCTAGCTTTTGGGATATTTTCGATGCCTGACGTTTCGATGGACTATGCCATCTTTCTCAAGGGTTAGAAATATCGTTCTTCGTCTGGTGGTATGAATTGCACATGAATTACACAGCGCAACATTTTTTTGTCTCAAGAGCAAACTTATGTGTCTCCGAAGGATTTTGGGCCGCTGAATCCGAATCCGGGCTCAGATTTGCTCCAACACGTCACAATTATTTTGAGCTATACCTCAATTTATAGGGCAAAATATGCGATTTTAGGCTTTTTTGACTGCAAGTTATTAAGCATGGAAATATTTTTTTTAAGCAATCAAAAGGTTAATTGGTCAATTAACATCTAAATTAACGACTCATGCAAAATATTTCGTTTTACTTAATCAAATTTAACAGATTTAAGCATTTTATGTTAGTATGAAAACTTGCATGCAACTTTTGGAGGATGACTTGTATAAGAAATATCGTACCTAACATAAATCGCTTAAAACTATCAAATTCAATTTGGTAAAACGAAATATTTTGCATGAGTCGTTAATTTAGATGTTAATTGACCAATTAACTTTTTGATTGCTAAAAAAAAATATTTCCATGCTTAATAACTTGCAGTCAAAAAAGCCTAAAATCGCATATTTTGCCCTATAAATTGAGGTATAGCTTAAAATTGTGACGTGTTGGAGCAAATCCGAGCCCGGATTCGGAATCAGCGGCCCAAAATCCTTCGGAGACACATAAGTTTGCTCTTGAGACAGACCAAAAGCTAATTTTTGTTACGCTGTGTTATAGTCAAATTTTGGACGGACTTCATCAATTTATATTTTTGTCAGGAAAAACTGGGAAGTTTTGTATGGCGGGTCACTACTCTGATCGTCACTATGCTATTCTAATTTTAAAACCCTTGAGAAAGATGGCATAGTCCATCGAAACGTCGGGCATCGAAAATATATGTCGTTTTGACTGCACCGGAGACTGTAAGGCCGATAATCCCCAAATTACCAGTCGATTGCATCCACAAGGTAAGCAATGTCTTAAATATAATTTTAAATTTTATAAAATACAAACTTTCTAAAGCTTTACATAGAATATAAACAAGTAGCACAAGTTTTCAATATTGTTGTTAATTCAGCTTAATGTGTGTGAGAGTGTGGGTTCGATTCCCGCTCCAGTTGGTGAAACATTTTCGTTAATCGGAAAATTCTTCACTGGGTGTGTTTCGTGTGATGTTAGTGATTGTTCAATGTTCAGTCTGTACAGGCTCTGGTTGAAGACGGTGTTTTTTAGAATGTTTGTTTAAACTATGATTGTCAGATTGTTTTGTTGAAATAAGGTAATTTTAAATCTTAGATTTTTGTTGAGATAAGATTATATTTCTTAGATTCTTTCAAAAAACAAGATTTAAGGTGAAGCTCCCTAGAGATCACAACAATGATGTTGTTTGCCGCTCTGATCACCCTCCCAACCACCCACTCAAACAAAATAAACTGAGCGGCGCACAGTGTAGTTCACCTTGTCTAAAAAAGGAAAGAAAAAGTCTACCAAACTAAATTTTATCGATTAGTTATTAGTATTTTTCATGTTGGCATTTTGACATACATTTGATCAATTTTGCAGGCTCACTGGCACGAAATAATGTTCTCGAAAATATGTTCAAATATTTATAAACACTTCCTGTTGTCCAGATTTGAATACACTTATCGCACTGTGCGCTGTTTTATTTACGTTTTTTGCCTTTTTTCTCATGCGCTCCTTTCGAATCGTTCTACCGTGATACGGGGTGATATTAACCGATTCAAAAACTGATGCATAAACAGCAAACAAACTGCACTGTCGCGCTTTGACATCGCAATTGGTGTGAACTTTGAACATTATCTCCCAAAAATATGCAATACAGGTACTCTTCGATATAACGTACAAAAAAGTTTTCTCTTTGTACGTTATATCGAAGTGTACGTTATATCGAAGCAGAGAAAAAATTAATATTATTTATGCTTATATTGATTATTTTGACGTGGAATTAACCCCAAACAATGATTTCGGTGAAATTCACAAAACCAATAATGAAAAACATGAGTTTTCACGAAAAAGTAATTTAGTTTTTTGTGCTTCGATATAACGTACATTTTGCTTCGATATAACGTACAGTAATTCTTTTCCCAATTTGCGCTAATTCTAGGATACAAGGTTAATACTGCAAGAAAACATTGATTTGAGTGGTTTCGTAGCTCATCTGAGGGTTATTCCTGGGAAAAATTAAAATTTTCAATTTTGTACGTTATATCGAAGCAAAATGTACGTTATATCGAATTCGTTATATCGAGGGTACGCTATATCGAGGGTACGTTATATCGAAGAATACCTGTAGTTGTGTAGAAATTATGTTCTCTTTGAAAATGTGGACTAAGATCGAATCAATTTCAAACAACGCTGAACAACAACACTCAGCTTTACGGTGCGTTTTCGAGTTGAAGCGAGTTGTATTTCTTACCGCGATCGAAATTGATTCGGTTTCCGGCCACAAATGTGGAAAATTCGCGAATTTCCGGCGATAAACGGTTGATTAAACGAAAAAGGGAACAGTTTTCGCTATACCATCAAATTTTGACGTTGATGTGTAGTTCAGAAGTGAAATTAACCGTGATTTAAAAAAAAATCTCAACGCGCTCGTCAATAAAAATAGTGTTTTGGATGCTACATTTTAGCACGGATCTGTGAAATAAGTGAGTTTATTGAACAGAAAAACCATTTTATGGATAGAAAATTGAATAATCTATCACAAGTAGCCACCTCGGTGCATTTTATGCAGGTAAGTCAGCTTAATTTTGGTGATTTGTTCGTCAACCTCCGAACTCGTCGAAGGTTTGGGCTAGGGGAAGGAGGAGGAAGGGAGCAAGTCGGTGCCATACTGCCGGCCATTTTTGATCTCTAGCAACCTCGTCCTTAAGCATCTAAATTGTGTTGCTGAGGTTTAGACTTTAATATCTATTAGAAACATCTTAAATTTTAAAGGAACCTACCAAAAAAAGTTTTTGAGATAAGCCTGCAAATTCCTACATGTATTTTGGAACTTTGAAGTAGTTTAAAAATTTGATATGAAACTTCGAGAGATCCATACAGCACTTCAATGAAAATTTTCTGACTGAACCACCAACATTTGCATGGTCTACACTTCATTTTAAATCTCCAGAATATTTCTCGATGAAGGAAACTAAGTAATTAGAAATTCTTATAATTTCTGGTAATTTAGAACAAATTATTCTGTGAATCCATACCATTATTTTTTTTCCTTGAAGAAGTAACTTACAACTTAAAGACAATGTATAATAAAATAAAATGTATGGAAGAACTGTTGAAGAGAATCTTATCAATAGGGACAATGAAAATTCGCGGCAAAATTGCTTAAATTTTGCGAGCCAACATTGTGAATTTCGCGGTTCCATATTTTTGACGGTATCGTTGAAGAAAACGCCGATTTTGCATGCGAAATGAAGCATTTGGTTGGTTTTTGTGAGGCGTAAACGTATATTCACAGAAAAGTTTAAACATGTGATATAGGGTCTTGTACCATTTGGGCAGGTGTACCTATTTTGGGCACTTGCTTCTATAACTAAGTCAATTTCAAACCGATTGATTTGAAATTTTGTATAGAGTTTGGCACGTACAGAATCTAACTCTGTACAAAAATTCAAATCAATCGGTTTGAAATTGACTTAGTTATAGCGACAACTGCCCAAAATAGGTTAACCTGCCCAAATGGTACAATACCCTAAATCGAAAAAAAATGTAAAATTGTTCAAATTTTTATAATGCCAGGCTCGGAATCGTCAATTAGTCTACACTGTTAATCTTCGTAACTCGCGCGGTTGACAACCTGCGTCAGCACCACGCTAATGCTGAGTACAAAAAGCGAGATTTTTTCAACGTGTTGTACAAAACACAACATCGCGATCGTTCGAGGGTTAAAAAATACCAGCATTATTTATGTTTTAAAACTAAAAAATTGTGAAATTTTCAGTTCATTTTTTAAATATTGTCAGATTTCGCGGCATTTTGCGAGATTTCTTAAATTTCGCGACCGTTGCCCAATTTCGCGTACTTCACAGCTTCCGTGAAATCGCGAATTTCCTTTGTCCCATACTCATCAATAATGCGACATAATTTGTTTCGTTTGTAGATTATCGTTTCTTAATTTGTATGTCAATGTTGTCCACGTGGACATTTAACGAACCCCCAGCCCCCTCTCCGTGGACAAGCGTGGACTTTTCGCTAACCCCCTCCCCCCTCCAAGCTGTCCACGTGGTATATGGACGGCCCCTTCGTTCAATCCTAGAATCTCATGCTTCAAGGCTTGCCTCATTAGCTAGCATGCGTCCGAACCGACGAAAAACTGTACCAGATCATATGGTTAGAATTTAAATTCCGAAACTTTTCAGAAAAAAATATGAATAATCACTTCATTTACAATTTCTAATTTTACCTTGGACATGGAAAATGGCCTTTAAGTCGAGACACAGGAAAAATTCATAAGAAATAAAAAAACCCTAATTAATCCACCTAGCGGTGATGGTGCCTTTCTCATGCTTTATATCCTTTCAACAAAACTCAAGCGATTCAACGTTGACCCATCCTGCCTTAAATTTATACCTTAGACCTATTCGTCACTGTTGTTCATACCTAACGTTTATCAGGCCATTAAACAATGCCACGATTTAATTTTTCACATGAACGTTGGTTCTGCTACACAACAGCTAGTCTGTAATGTGATCTAAGGCTATTTTCTTGCTAAACGTTCATTAGATTATCAAAAAATCTGCGATAGCGACGATAGCGGCTGCGGGAGACGGTTCGACTTTTGTTATTCCTGTCTTCTTCCATAATAAGAGCTATATTGCCCATTCAATGCCACATGCAAGAATAAACTAATATTAACATTCATAATCGGAATTGCCCGAAAATCTATGCGTAAAGCTAGAATTAGACAAATGTCATCGTGGCAGATGACATTAGTTTGACCCTTTCTTATGTTTATTGATCTTCGTTCTACTGCTCGTAAGAGGTAACGGTAGCGCACGAATGTAACAAAGCAAGCTGACACCCGACTGCACCAGCGAAATGAAGGTAGTGAAAAGTGTCGAATGTTTACAAGACTGGTCGTGATTTGATGTACCGCATCCATGGGTTTGATTAAATTTTACATTTTACTACCCGGATCTGATTCCGGGTAACTACCGGCTGAACCAAATATGGTCTGACACTATTTTCTTGTTAACTGTTCATCATCGGTTAACCAAAAACGTTGCAAATTAAAGGTGTCACATGCAGGGTTTGACAATTTCGACGGGACCCTCGTAACCAAATCCGGAACACTACCAGTTGTCTCTAGTGTGATGTAAGGCTATTTTCTTGCTAACTGTTCATCAGGTTATCGCAAAAGCCACGATTTGATGTGTCACATGCCTGGATTTGGTTTACTTTTACATTTGCCTCTTCCGGCTACTCACAACCGATTCCGAAACACATGCTGGCCGTTCATTAGGTAATCAAAAAAGCCGCTATTTGATGTGACGCATGCACGGGTTTGTTTCTCTTTCAGATTTGACCACTTCGGCGAGAACCGCGGAACCGGTTCCGGAACACTACTGGTTCAGATATGGTCTGAGATGGTTTCCTGCTCATTGTCCATCAGGTCATCGAAAATGCCGTTGTTTGATGTGTTGCATGTATGGGTTTGGTTCAATTGTATATTTGGCCTCTTCCAGCGGGACGCCTAGAGCCGGTTCCGGAACACTACTGGTTCAGATATTTTCTTAGACTATTTCCCTGCTTACCGCTCATCAGGTTATCAAAAAATGCAATGGTTTGTTGTGCCGTATACATGGGTTTGGTTCAATTGTATTTTTGGCCTCTTCCAGGGGAACGCCTAGAACCGGTTCCGGAACACTACCGGTTCAGATATGGTCTGAGATGGTTTTCCTGCTCATTGTCCATCGGGTCATCGAAAATGCCGTGGTTTGATGTGTCGCATGTATGGGTTTGGTTCAATTGTATATTTGGCCACTTCCAGCGGGACACCCAGAACCGGTTCGGGAACACTACCGGTTCAGATATGGTCTGAGACTATTTTCCTGCTTACCGCTCATCAGGTTATCGAAAATGCCGTGGTTTGATGTGTCTCATGCATGGGTTGGGTTCACTTTGATATTTGGCCACTTCCGGCGGGACACCCGGAACCGGTTCCGGAACACTACCGGTTCAGACATGGTCTTAGACTATTTTTCTGCTTACTGCTCATCAGGTTGATGAGTTTGATGGTTTGATGTGTCGCATGCATAGGTTTTATGCATTTTCATATCTGGTCCCTTCCTGGGGTACCGTTCCGGAACACCTAAATGGCCATATCTCCGGAACGGCTGGACCGATCCGAACCATTTTCAATAGGAAACAATGGGACCAGATTCCGCGTCGAATGAACCGTCGGTCATTGAAATCGGTTGAGGTTTACTGCCAAAAAGTGATGTGAGTTTTTTTGTACACACCCACACATACACACACACACGCACACACATACACACACACACACACATACACACACACAGACATCACCTCAATTCGTCGAGCTGAGTTGATTGGTATATATGACTCGACCCTCCGGGGCTTCTATCAAAAAGACATTTTTGGAGTGAACATACATATAGCCTTTCCAGTACACTTAGTGTACGAGAAAGGCAAAAATCAATTGTGCCATTTCTTTTGCCACTTCAAACATACTCCCACGCAGATCGTTCTCCTTCAATCAAGAATGCATTCTTGCAGTGATTGCGTTCCATCACACCTGACAGCCTGTGTGCAAGATAAACAGAAAGTCAGAAGCATACATTCCAACCTAGCGGACCGACAAAGGCTGTGTACCATTTCTAAAGGCTGATGCCGCAGCCCATAAAGACCGATGAAGTAATCTATAATTAAGTGCTATTCTATCGCCAAAGATCCCGGTGCACGTTGCGTGATCGCTTATTTTACGCTCAGAGCGTGAAGTTCAGTCTTATCGCATCGCCAAGTTCGTTCTCACTTCTGGGGACTGACGGCCTGTGTGCAGTCAGGAAGCGACTGAGCCAAGAGCGTTGGTGGCTCTCGGCTCGGTGCTTGTCGGCGATCAAGTTGATCAATTAATTAAAAGGTAATTCCAACTGCTGTCGTCGGCCGGCCACAGATTGCATGTCAAGTAGCCATTCTAATAAAATGTGAAAACGATGGAAATGATTTAACAGTCCAAGAGGGACAATGATTTCCAGCACGAATGCTGGTGGTCGGTCTTTGGTGGTCATAGAGAATGGCCATCAAATTTATTTCGCGAGCATACTGTAGAAATTCCAACAGAATCATAAATTTGAGATGCACGGTTATCTAAGAAACACAAGCCTTAATCGTGTCTTGCAAGTACTGCGACAAAACCGGTAAGGTGAAGAACGCTTTACTTGCTTCGAGCACGAAGCAAATGGTGATGGAACTGCCGTCGCCGTGTTGTCAGCTAAAACCCTACAACCATTATGCGGTTTACTGGCGTTACGCAAATGACCTCCGGCTGTCTGAACACGAGGATGTGATAATTAAGCGTAACATTAAGCGAAGTAACTTCCCGTCGGGTGTAGTTCATTGTGACATTGCATAATGCCTTAACATTGCCAAAAAGTACATAATCCACTGCATCTGTACTCGGAGCTCATTCGGCAGGGCCTGTCAGAGTTCAATGCACTCAGCACAGCACTATGCTGCATAAAAGCGAAACCCTCAGCCAAATGCCAAAGTACGATGTGGCTCAGAGCTGATGGTAGGTACAATGTACGGGCGGCAGTGTGGCTTAGCGGCTGCACTTGAGCCGGAAAGATGCCGTTGCGTTTTAGGTTCATCATTTGGCAGTAGGCACCTTTTGTTTCGGCAATGTTTCGATAAGCCATCAATTGTATGGAATTACGTCAATGGTGGTCCCACGGATCATAACGCAGCCTAATCGTTTATTGATTAAAGCAAATTATGAATGCCAATGGCGGCGCAGCATCTAATCTTCAAAACAAATCTAACCCTTTGAAATTATTCGGTATAAATTTAGAAATGTTACTGTTTGGAGGCAGCTGAGGTATCTAGACAATGCGTGACCGCATGCTTGCAACATGTAGGGAGGACACAACTCCGGACAATTTGGTCCAGAGGATGTGTAGGGATGAGTTTGGCTGGAACCCAAATCGTCTGGGAGCTACAGAAGAGGTGGCGCGTGGACTCGGAGAATGGCTAGTTCAGATGCAGTACGAGAGGTGGTCCAGAGGTTCGGAGTCGGCTTCGTAGGTCATACCGGTGCCCTGCGATCGAGATCAACCCTTACAGCGATTAAGTGGCCGCGGAGAGGAAGTCCCGGTAATGGTGCTGTCGTGGCTTCGGTCTACTGGGTTGGATCTGAGCCCGTGGTTGGAAAGGGGTCCCCGGCAAGGGTCGGGGCAGGTGGAGACCCTGCTATCTGCAACCTTCGGGTGCATCTGATAGGGCCTGAAGGGTAGTGATACCCTTCCTTTGCGGGCAGGTCAGATCGGGCTGCACGTGGGCATCAATTCTCGATGTCTGCTAAGCAGTTGGGTGCGGGCGGGGTTGACCCTGCCCGCCTTCCGAGGAACAAAGGGAGTGGTGAGGACCACTCGGGAAACTGACTAAGAAGCGCCAGCATGTCCGTGATGGACTCTCCAGAGCGAGTCATCGATGTTCGTTGCTGCTAGGCTACGCAGCTAACCTTGAGGGTGCGATGTGCACTAGCCCCTCTCTGAAGCAATACCTTCTTGGTGGTTCCGGTGAGACGTAGGGTTTGTCGACCATAGGAATGTGTTCAGTGGGTACGAGGAGAGAGTAGTTCTGTCTTTTACTATTGTTGTAGAAGACGGCCTCAGCCCCACACTACCCTATCCCTATCCCCTACCCCTCCTATGGTTTAGAAGGAAAAAAGGGCCTTTGCTGTCACATGGCTTGTGTCCTGGTTCCAGGCACCTGACCATACTGACCAGCCGACCTTCAGCTTCTCTACTTTAACGAACTCATTTGCGTCCGCCACAGATAGCTTTACCAAGGCTACCTGTATCTCTGCCAGGCCCTACCGTAGCCAAACGACTGCGGTGGACACCTGCACCTCGCACTGTTGTAGCGGTGCCCTGACGATCTCCTCTGCTTCGGTGATCTGGTCTAGGTTCTTCACCATCAGAGTCGCCTCCGCTGTTAAAGCCCTCACCTTAACCCCTCCGCCACGAACCTCTACCGCTTAACTTTTTATATGCGGCGCCCTGGCGTTCCTTGCCGCGCTTGAACTCGAGGATCATTTCAACCGTACGAGTACTGAGTCTAAGGCTGATACTGCACGCTTCAACTCCCACATCCATGAGCTTAGCGTCGCTCCGCATCGCCTTCAAGACGTCCGAGTACTTAGACTGTTCGGTCTTGATGACAAACGCGTTGCCTTTCTCGTGGTTGGTATTGATGTGCTTACCTTACACTCCTACCATTCAAGCGGTTTTTTTTGCTTTTTCTGATTTCTTCCAAGGGGGGTTCCCTTCCATCCGGGACGGATTCTCAGGTCTGCCCTTCCCAGCTTTCCGGTATACCTTGCTGGGGTCCGAGTACCCGGCATTACTAGCGCTTGTCGTCACCTTTGTCGTGGATGATCTGCTGTCCTCTGCTGGGCACTTCTTGCCCCCAGCGAGCCGCGTTTCTTTGGCCTTTTCAGCCATGCCGTTTGGGCCGCAGGGCATTTTGCCATCTCCCGAACTGCATGGTATCCGGCATAGAAAAACCAGTTCGTTTGGATAGACCTCTCCTCTTTGCGCGCAGCAACCGCGTTTTGCTCCTCTTTCAGAAGGCCGTACTCCTCTTCGCAAGAGCCACCGAATTGCGGAGTTTCAGCTCATCAAGCTTCCCGGCGACTACCAGCACCAATGGCTGCGTATTCCTGTTGTGGTTTGCGTCACTCATCTGCGTACAGCCTCGTGGCCCTCCAGGGTTGCTACTCATGGGCACTCCAGCTTCTGCCCTTGCCTCTCGTAGCGACAATCTTGCCAGCCCACATCTCGCGGGTTCACCGTCGCTCCCCCTACCTCACCAGTCACACTCTTCTCTTCAATCTTGTGATTGCTTTAGAGTTCATGTTGGGTCTCCCTTAAAGTCATTATCTCTCTCTGCTAGAAAATAAAGCAGTTGCCAATGATCCTCGTGATTGTTGCGTAGGCCAACTGAGAGATGACACAATCCCTTATGGGGAATAAACTCAAAGCTGAATAAATGTTAATCAGGAAGGTTCCTCTGGACCTTCTTCCACCCAGTTGAGACACGATTGGAAATTGTGCCATCCCACGTAACAATCCCATTGCTGATGATTGGTTTTGTTTGATTTTTATTAGAGTTTTATTACAGCGATGCTTAAAACTTACAGTTTCATGGCTACTTTTATGAATACCATCGATGAAATGTTTTGTAGTCTTGTCTATAGTACACTTGAAGATATCCTTAAAGACAGATTTTAAGAGTAAACAAAACTTTCCGATATGTAACCCTTCTGGCAATCATTATTACCACAATAAAACTGTTCAAACTCTTAACAGATTTTTTTTTTTTTTTATCTGTATTAACGAGATTTTTAGCCCTAGGCTAGTTCATCTCGGGACCCACGCTTTACTTCCCTTCCGAAGGAAGAACCCACATTGTCAGTTTGTCGGGAGTGACTCTTAACAGATCCGTTCGAGATGCAACGACATCTGGTGGTGGAAAAGCGGAAACTATGACACTGCTAGGTTTATTGCGGTCATCATAAAAGCAAACTTGCTTTCGTTTTACTTTCGAAAATTATGGTCGTCGCCATATTGAAGAATTAGATAACTTGAATGAAAATAGTTAATTTTGCTCAAATTAGCATCGAATTCATAGTTTTCCGTCATTTCCATAGCATGCTCACATAAATTAACTCTCTCAGCTGAGTTTTCTTGCAATTGTAAAATTATCTACACTAAATTAACAAATTGATTTATTTCATTCCAAGTTTCACCATTCACCATCACCATTTTCGAGGTGCATTAATTTTATGTTGCTGCAACCTCAATATTAACGGTAAATTTGAATGCGTATAATAGCAACACAATAACTACTAAAACATTACTTTAAAATGTTTCCTCCTGAACTTTGCGTGCCATTGAAGAAGCTTCTCTGCATATTAAGCGGACTTATTTTTTGTTGATAAAAAATGAAAAACAATGATCATAACCTCTTTTCGAGCACGGACAATTTTTCAACTACATTTTAAAACAGTTTTATTGCTATTCTTAATACGGTTTGCAAAATCTCTTCGAGGGTGGTCCACTCAACCGGAAGATGCTATTAAAGAGGTTATCGAGAGGTTTTGATAACACTTTTATGTCGTAAATATAAGAGTTAGAATATTGATGATAATTGTATGAAAAACACTACCCTACAAGATGTCCATCTAGCTGGCAGGACACTTTTCATAAAATCAAAAATAAAGACCGTTAAGTGAGTGTACCAAGTGCGTACCATAGCGTACCTAACGGGATTTTGAACGTACCTGACGAATTCTTAGAAAACAGGTGTCCTGCTGGATAGATGGTGGTTTTTCGAAAATCTCCATGAATCTTTCCGATGCTAGGGTTTTCCAACAGCGTACCTTCCGAATCTGACCTCCTTTTTTAACGTACCTCAAAATTTCCCATACTTTCTTACATAAAACTTTTCAAATTACATTATATGTTTAATAAAACAGCTTCATTGCATTCCTTGTAAAATTCTAGGTATGTTTGACCTAAAAAAGTTTATACTTAAGTTCAAATTTGACTAATTTATGGCAAAAAACGTATTTTTAATAGGTTTAAGCAATATACTTGATAAACTCCTGAAAGTATGCTAACCATGTATCATTGCAAATAAAAGCCTAAATGTATGCAACAGAAAAAACACAAAAACAGCTCTAAAAGATAACTGACTGAATATAACATAACATATTGATTGAACATAATATAAAGTGAAAATAATCCGAAAATAAATAATTTCGTTGAAAATTTCTCGTACACTCATTGCACAATTATGGGTCACACACAATTATTAGTCACTTTCCACTTTAATAGATAAATACTAATTAATTGCAAGCTTTTGCTAGACATTATCATTTTTCGTTCATGAGTTGATTTGTTTTGTGTCACTATACGTGTCGCACACGGGCTTATACGTCAAAACATACATATTTTCAGTAATTTTTTGTTCGGCGTAAAACCATCTGTCAAAGTAACGCTTCGATTGTGAACATCAGAAAGTGCGTGCGCTGCTTTCGTAAGCTCTGTAAAGGCGAGCTTTAGTGATTTTCAAGTGCGAAATGGTATCGTCACCAGAACAAAGGTATAATTTACGTTCTAAATGTAGATATTCATGTGACTGCAGCTAATTAAAGCTTATTTCAGGCAAAATTTAAGTGACTCATTATTGTGCCAAATAACACCGAAAATCACACAATTATGAGTCACTTTTTGTGCAGCATAATATTGACAGATCTGCGTACATGGGCATTGCATACTTTTAGGCGTTTATCAAGGGTTGTGTTAGAGATTTTGTCCCAATTATGAAAAATTGATTCCAAATCGTGAAAACACGCTTCGTTAAGAGGTTTGAGACCAGTTTTAGATTCTACTATAGTTGATCTATCTAGAATAAGTGACCATTCATTGAAAAAAATAGACAAAATATTATTGTTCAGCCGATTCCTCTTGAGTGACCCATAATAGGCAACAAATTGACCCATAATTGTTACAAAGGCAATTTTGACCCATAATTGTGGTTTTCATTATTCACCAACATTTCAGTAATTTTCACCGCCTAAAGTTAATTTTTCAAGCAGATTTGTATATAGAACAATAAAAAGGAGTTTCCATGAAGAGAATATAAAATAAAAATAATGAAAGTGTTATTTTTGTATGAAAAACGAATCATATTAAGAAATGATTGTTCCTTGAGTGACCCATAATTGTGCAATGAGTGTAAGTAATAAAAATCTCACTTAACTGATATTATTTCATCCCGGCATCATTGCTAGATGTATAAAATATGTTTTGCAAGTATTCACATTCAACGTACCTCGAAAATATTTGACTTAGTTGAACTAATTCGTATTATATAAGAGAATAAGTGAAAATTATGCTTCTTCAAAGAAATCTGTTAGGTACGTTGCATAAATCTCACTGAATTGTTAATAACTCGACTTGGTATTATTGTTGGATGTATAAAATATGTTTTGCAAGTATTCACATTCAACGTACCTCGAAAATATTTGACTTAGTTGAACTAATTCGTATTATATAAGAGGATAAGTGAAAATTATGCTTCTTCAAAGAAATCTGTTAGGTACGTTGCATAATTCTCACTGAATTGTTAATAACTCGACTTGGTATTATTGTTGGATGTTTAAAATATGTTTTGCAAGTATTCACATTCATCGTACCTCGAAAAAAATTGACTTAGTTGATCTAATTCGTGTTATATAAGAGAATAAGTGAAAATTATGCTTCTTCAAAGAAATCTGTTAGGTACGTTGCATCATTCTCACTGAATTGTTAATAACTCGACTTGGTATTATTGTTGGATGTATAAAATATGTTTTGCAAGTATTCACATTCAACGTACCTAACAGATTTCTTTGAAGAAGCATAATTTTCACTTATTCTCTTATAGGGGGATTAGGGGCATAATGGACACCCGGGGCGAAATGGACACCCCTGTTTTTGCTGAAACCGTTGACTTTTATGTAAAACTTTTAATGCATAAGTGTAAAGGAACAAGTCAAGGCTCTGATTTTCAAAAGTACCATTTATATTCCTCCAAAATAACCAAAATATCTTTGAAATTAAAATATGTTTTTCATTTGGTGAAATTCTTATAATTTCGAAGCAGCATCAAAAAAGGTATCACGAGTGTTGGAGTGTGTCAATCATAAAACAAGTGAATTGTTACTTTATCTACATGTATACGAAGATTTAGCAATGGATGAAAATTTTTATTTTTGATCAGAATTTACCTAAAATAGCAATTTTAATGTTGTAGTCGATTCGGGGCGAAATGAACACTAGCAATTATCAATGGATGTACGCACATTGCATACTGTTAGGCGTTTTAGAGAGTTTGGAAAAAGTCAATTCGATTATTTTAGTCTAAAGTTTATTTAATTAACTTTGATGTTATGTAAACTCGTCTAAGATGGAGTATTATATCTGTGGTATTGATCTCCGTAGGCAAGTTACTTAACTGATCGATGTAACCAAAGAATTAGCATAAAATACGCAGGGGTGTCCATTATGCCCCGATGGGTGTCCATTTCGCCCCGTACCTTTCCTACCAGCCCTGAAAACAACACGGTTTACAATTCATTATTTCTTCACAATAAAGACATTCACCTGCTGTAAATGATTAAAAGAAGTAGGAAACAAGTTAAAGTTGTAAGTCAACTGATAATATGTTATGTTTTACTATGTTATACAGGCCTAACGTACGCATTTGCTTAGGGTGTCCATTATGCCCCTAATCCCCCTATAACACGAATTAGTTCAACTAAGTCAAATATTTTCGAGGTACGTTGAATGTGAATACTTGCAAAACATATTTAATACAACCAACAATAATACCAAGTCGAGTTATTAACAATTCAGTGAGATTTATGCAACGTACCTAACAGATTTCTTTGAAGAAGCATAATTTTCACTTATTCTCTTATATAACACGAATTAGTTCAACTAAATCAATTTTTTTCGAGGTACGTTGAATGTGAATACTTGCAAAACATATTTTATACATCTAGCAATGATGCCGGGATGAAATAATATCAGCTAAGTGAGATTTTTATTACTTACGAGAAATTTTCAACGAAATTATTTATTTTCGTATTATTTTCACTTTATATTATGTTCAATCAATATGTTATGTTATATTCAGTCAGTTATCTTTTAGAGCTGTTTTTGTGTTTTTTCTGTTGCATACATTTAGGCTTTTATTTGCAATGATACATGGTTAGCATACTTTCAGGAGTTTATCAAGTATATTGCTTAAACCTATTAAAAATACGTTTTTTGCCATAAATTAGTCAAATTTGAACTTAAGTATAAACTTTTTTAGGTCGAACATACCTAGAATTTTACAAGGAATGCAATGAAGCTGTTTTATTAAACATATAATGTAATTTGAAAAGTTTTATGTAAGAAAGTATGGGAAATTTTGAGGTACGTTAAAAAAGGAGGTCAGATTCGGAAGGTACGCTGTTGGTACATGCAGAAAACCGTAGCGTCGGAAAGATTCATGGAGATTTTCGAAAAAAACCACCATCTATCCAGCAGGACACCTGTTTTCTAAGAATTCGTCAGGTACGTTTAAAATCCCGTTAGGTACGCTATGGTACGCACTTGGTACACTCACTTAACGGTCTTTATTTTTGATTTTATGAAAAGTGTCCTGCCAGCTAGATGGACATCCCTACAAGTTTTCCGAGTCATGAGTCTTTGAACGAAACTCAACGTAGCATGTGCATGTGCATTGTGCAACTTAGCATTTTTGCTTGCGCAGAAAATCCATTCATTTATCTGCTAAGGAATCGGGTCAACCAGGCATTTACTCTAGAAAGATTGATAGGATTAAGTTGTTTGACTTCGCTCAACTGTTAAAATATTCTAATCCCTTAAGCACCGCAGACATACAGGGGATACTCAAAATAACTGGGACAGGTAAAATTTTCACTTTTTAAAAAATGTTCAACTCGCTGTAACTTTTCGAAAATGGCTTCAAATATTCTCAAATTTTTACTGTAAGCTCATCAACTAGTTGTGTATCAGTGGTCAAAATTTGGAAAAGATTGGGCCATTCTACACGAAGTTATAACGGTTCTAGAAAAAGGTATAATTATTCGATAGTCAATTTTGAGCTGTTATATCTCCGGATTCAATTAACCGAATGCAATGGAATTTTGATCATATATGACTTATATAATGAACTTTGAAAAACAGTTGACTTAATTTGAAATTATGAATAAGAAAAAAAGTTATGGCGATTTCATTCATCCCATGTTTTTTCGGTAAATTTATCTATTTTTCATATGCATCCCATTACTTTTTCAATTTAATGAAGGCTATTTGGTTGCTTTCCTTTGAAACATAAATATATCCAATTCAATAAGAGGGAATTTAAATGAACTATAATAACCAGCTCGAATTTTGAAACGATGATGAAATTTTGGATAAATTGGTGTTATATTAGAAAAATGATCTAATCGAAATAATTTTCTTTCATGTGAAGAATTTTAAGTTTAGTCAAATGTTTTTGATAGCTCATTATATAAGTCATAAATTATCAAAATTTCATTGCATTCGAATAATTGAATCCGGAGATATAACAGCTCAAAATTGGCTATCGTATAATTATACCTTTTTCTAGGATCTTTATAACTTTGTGTAGAACGGCCCGATCTTTTCCAAATTTTGACCACTGATACACAACTACTTGATGAACTTACAGTAAAAATTTGAGAATATTTGATGCCCTTTTCAAAAAGTTAAAGCGATTTGAATATTTTTTGAAAAGTGAAAATTTTACCTGCCCCAGTTATTTTGAGTATCCCCTGTAAATCGGACTGAACTAATCTCAGAAACAGTGACCTTCATTTTTATGTTTTCACGGATGATCAATTTGCTTCCCTATTTTCTAAAGGGACAAGTGTTACACGACGATCGTGTTTGGAGCGCTTATCACCGAGACAAGGGGCACCACTCCAAATCAATTTCACCGTTTGAATTCTTTCCGAGCGGCATTCGACTGTTGACTAGTCGACCCCGTCCGAATGGTCGCTTTGGAGGGATTGTTAGTGTGAGCAATTATTTTTAATGATTCTCAGGCTAAATTCCTGTCGTCCTGCCATGTTGAGACGTCGCCAAAGTCATGGTGCAAAGTGCATACCGCGCGAGGGCCACTCAACTGCGGGAAAGTGCACCACCACGCTGCTGCCGCGCTGTTGCAGACAGGTGAAACCGTCAAAACAGTTCGTCGTGATGTTCCTGCGGTGAGTAGCTAACAAACAAGCTACATCACGCCGCCGCACCACTAACTGGTCGGTGGCCAGTCACATTTCGATCAAAAAGCTCCTGTCTTCTGTTGGATGCTGCGCTAGCCTCACGATTGATGGCAATGTATTTATCTCTGGCTGGGCTGTAGAGTTGACGGCGATGTAAGTGTAAAACATGTTTAATCAATCAAACACACGGTGCCTAGTCTAGAGTGACCACTGCTGATTACTACTAAAAGGCATATGTTTACTCAAAAATCGAATCTCAATTCGATTAATTGAACAAAAATGCCTAAACTTCTGTGTGTGTTAGGTGTGTACGTCCCATGCCCTTTTTTAATATTCTTAAGTTTTATATTATTTCCATTTGTGTGACCAGTTTGCGACAGTGAAGTATTTTTCATTAGAGATCCTACCTTTCTCCACAAGTGTGAAGTAGCACTATTAAGTGATGCATTTTATACTGTTTAGTAAAATTTGCATCATTTGATGTGTTTTTAGCTTTGGCTATGAATGTAAGTGTGCCAAAGTACCGATAAGAAAAGTGAATCGGTGGAAATAAAATAAATTAGACTCACTGTCGTGGGTCCCGCACTGTGTCGTTTGTACTTGGGTACTCCAAGTAATAAAGATACCAGTAACGCCGACGCGCCTCGGGAAACGATGGGCTTCGCAGCTGACCAACAGCAGCAGCACTAGCAACAGCTTTTCATTCCGGTAGGCCATAAAACATGAATTCGACATCGTTTTTCTTCCAGCGTGAAGCGGTTTAGAGATAAAATATGGTCATAAATTATGAAAATGATATTGTTCGTGAGCATCCGCGGCAGTTTTCCTATCTGGGTGGGGAACGTGGATTTTTCTGTTTGTCAAAGATTGCCGACGGAGCCCTGTTGAAACCACGACAAAGGTAGTTTTTTTCCTGAATGAAAATATACTAATCATGAAAGGGAACTTATTATCATTTTTCCAAAACATAATCCACCAACGTTTAAACTTCTAATTATTTTGAACAACTTTTCGTTCCAATAAAAACGATTACTCCTACACTCGCATCGAGTATACACACACATCAAACGAACTCTCGAGGAAATATTACCAGATTGTGCTGCTGCTGATAAATCGATGCATTAACCATCAACACCGTTGTTCATAACATCCAACAACCTAGTTTCGTGTTTAAAAGTAATCGCTTAAGAAATTTCTTGACCTATTCTGCCGTGAATCGCATATCAGTCCCATCTTTGCTGGATTTCCTATGCAAATGAGACAGGTATGCGATTCACGGCAGTATTCCTGACAGAAACTTTCTGCATAGACTGCCGTTTCAGTTGTCATTTCTTCGCAACTGCATACTGCTTTAGATAATTAATACATAGATTTGAAACTTATGAAAATAGTTGGCAACGAAACAGTAGCGCCTATCTCGGAATGGTGATCGACGGGTGAACTACTCGTTTACTCCGCCCTGCGCATTTGTAGCCTGTTATTTTGTATCTACACGGAGAAACGAAACTACCCAAAGGTGAGTTCTTTCCACCCAACTTCGGGGTTGCGTGCGTCAAGCCAATTTTGAGTTGATGGAATCGATGTTTTTGTTGGGTTGCTCCCGCTTGCTTCCATGTGAAAAAAATACCTAATTTTAAGATTTTGTTTCCACCCAACCGAAATTTTGACTAGGTTGTATTCACTCAAATTTGAGTACTGTGCTAGAAACTCAGTGTTGGCTTGACGCACGGAACTGCAAAAGTTGGGCTGTTTCTCTCTTCACTCTCTGACAACAGAAAGAGCGCATGAAAAGGGAGATGAAATAGAACTCAAAATTGAGAACGAGAAATTGAGTTTAAAAGTACCTAATTTTGAGTTTTTCAGGTTCTCCGTGTAAGTAACCTTCTAAACAAGGTACACATATTGAAATCAAACAAACTGCCATTTCGAGTTCGTTAAAGTGTTAAAGTTGGAAACGAAAACGGAGTATTGCCAATGCGTGTTTCGAAACTGTGGAAGTTCTGATTAACGGAATCAACAAAACCATCCACCGGTAATATACCTACAACAATATGATTTCAATGGTTCAGAATTTTAAATTTTTCGTTTCTTCCAGCTCGTTTGAACTCACACTAGAATGTCACAAGGATGGGGAAAATGTGCATGATTTAGTGCACAGCCAAGTCATTGGTCGTTGATTGCTTTTGCGGTAAATAAAAAGCCCCTGATACTGTCGTGTGATGCATTACCGTCACGAGGATTAGCAAAAAATAACTAGAGGATTCGCCAGAAAACTACTACACAATTGAAGCGCTGAGGGAAAGAAGTAGTCAGAGCTGTCGGAGCACTGTGTCCCCAAATATCTCCCGGTGTATATACACCTCCGCATATGGCGAACCGGTGTGTCGGATACAGCGATAGCTGGAGGCTTGCCTGTGATGTGATCCCCCGTAGGATACCACATTCTGGTCGAGCACTAGGAGGACCCCATACACGAGGCGATCAATCATGCTCTTCAGCTCATTGGGAAAAGGTCCAAGCTGTCAACCACCGGATGGTAATCTACGAATCCCATCGCCAAAGTCCGGAAGCAGTTATCGAGCGATTGTCGTGCCCCATAGTCGCCGCAGCTCTATGTTTTGTCGAAGGATTTTTTTTTATTTTATTAAAATTATTATATAATAAACAAAACTTTCATTATTTGATGTTCTCATGGGTCTCTCTGCCGTTTCTATTTTATACAACACCAGAAACGTATTACAAAAGCATCCTTCATCGGAACATAATTATCTCGTCAAAGATGTTAAACCAGGTGCATCAAGATGGCGTAGTACACGTTCAGCGAGTCTGTCTGGGTCATATTGACCTCACCATCCTACTAGGGTTAATTCTGATTGTTTCCGTTCTATAAGATGTGCGAGAAATCCGGAGTAGACTTCCGAAGGGTCCATGATGCCAAGGTGTTGGCAAAACCGTCAAGTGCGCAGGGTAGTTCCCTTGAAAATGCGCACCTCCTTTACTTTACGCAGTTTACTTCATCCGCCGACCAACAGATGGGGTAAGTGCGGCGATGCCAACTGCTTGCATACTGCGATGCTTTAGTTGGACATCTATCTATTAATTATCTAAGATCACCGCAAACAAAGAAGGGAGCCAATGATTCTCGGACCGCCCACATAGGAAGCACTCTCTGCAGTGGAATCATTCCAGCTTTGGCAGACGTATACGGAGGAGAGTTAGCAGTTACTTAATGCAGCAGGAAATCAACGACTGCAGAAGACGATTAGCCTCTTCAAGCTGAATTCGTTCATCGACGATCACGGAGTAATGCGTATTCACAGTCTTTTAGGGGGAATGTGACTTTATGGATGAGAGTGAATGGAACCCTATCTTAGGGTTCATCAAAAATTCTATATTCCACCTGTACGTAGAGTCTGTAACCGGGTTCGCCGTAGCTGCAAGCAATGTAAGATCAACAGTGTGAGACCTGAATCACCAGCGACGGGATCCCTTCCCAAAGCACGAGGTGTAGTTTTCAAAATTAATCTTTCTGAAAATAATAAAAAAAAAACCGTGGAAGGAAACCCATTATTAAGCCTGTTGAATCCCAAATTGGCATCGAAACATTCCCAATCGAGCTAAATTCGACCAGGTTTCAGACAATTCTAATGACGGAAACCCTTCTTGAAAAAGAGACCAAAACTGTCAAAAATACCCAAAATCACTCAAAATGAAATGATTTTTGGAAAATCGCCCCCTTGTTGGATTTTTCGCCCCCCAATTTCTAATTTTTAAATTTTCGTCCCCTTCGGTATCGTTTTCGCCCCCCAGGGGGCGATTTCGCCCACTTTGGGAATCACTGGACTAAATCCACTCACCGTATAATTTTATTTTTAAAAATATGACCCCAAATGTAATCTCGCAATTAGGATTACAATGGAGCCGCAACAAGTGCATTTGAAGTTGTTGAAGAATGTCAACTTCAAGTTGTATAATTGTTAACGCAAAGTTGAAATTACTAATGCTGCCAAATGGAATCGGATAAAATTGTGGGTTCCGTATACGATTTCATCCAATCTGTTATTGCACCTTATATAATTCTAACTTCATTTGTTCATTAATATAACTTGAGATTAACATCCTTATATGACTTCTGGTTTGCTGGGTAACGGAGTACTTACCGACGATCACCCGCCGCATTAAGTGGTTCTATCCATTGTAGCCATTTCCGGTAGGTGGCGTGATTGTCTTAGTGGATGCTGACCTACCACGGAATCACGGAATCAGTGGCCTAAAAGACGGATTGTATCGGCGAAAACTACTTCAGACGGACAAGTTCGTTCGGTGGTTGTACAGAATGCTCACGGATTCTATGAAAGGCCTGCGACCAAGCTAGCTGTATTGGACATAGATGAATACAAAAGTGAGCCGGTCGTGCCGACAACTTTGCTGCCACCGGAGTCGAGTGGCAGATAGGGATGACAATCGAGAAATGTCAGCATTAGCACCGAACCAAAGGAAGAAGAATAGTCAAACGCCATTAGGATTTCGGAAAGTTGTTTCCATCGCAACCATTATTGTTTCCAACGCTGTTTCCATCCAGCGCAACAGACAATCTAATCACCTAATCTAACCTAACCTAAACAAATTCGATCACCCGAACATTACCAACTATGAACAACCCACAGTAATTCCATACCGGAAAGGATGAAAAAAAGTGTTCCCAAAATATCCAGAATTCCGCCTAACATTTCAATGAGCGAGCTAGGGTTCAGTGAAATAGGTACGATGAAAAATTCAGAACCAATTTCCGCCGTGTGATCAGCACGGTTCCCGACAAGTTGATTCATATCGAGCCTTGATAATGAACCCAACCATCCCCGACAACCAGGAATCGCATAAGGATGCACGCTGTACATCGTATAAAGCACTATTTTGAGTCACTATCGCATATATGTACGGCTGAGGGACAATTTTCATCGCATATGATGTTATTTTTTGAACTTACTGCGATGTATCTGGTAAAATCATATAAGAGTGCAAATTAACTTTTATAATGTATGACTACATCGTAGTAGACGATATTCCGATGTTGTGTTGTGATGAACTTTGCTTATTCGCAAAAGCGTTCGAGTGAACTCGCAAAGTGTCAATTGAATCCGCATTATTGCGTACTGCGATGATTATACGACTTCACTTGGTACTTTTCTAATTATGTCAATTTAACCCGCATTGGTGTACACACGAAATCGCATAAAAGTGAAAATAAACTCGTTCAAATGTGTATACAAACTCGCATAAGCTAGAATCGTTAACGTTGGCATATTGCGATGTGGTATGTGATAACAATGGAAGAGGTGCAGTTGGAGTACCAAAAAGCTACCAGATTGTGAAAAGTCATCATTATGGTTACAAAACAAGTCACAAAGTCACCATTTTTGTTTTGTTGACCTGATAATTAACCATTGGTGGTGCTAGCAAGAGAGGAGTAGTGGTAACTGTGCGGGAAATCATGCTACATCATTTTGATCTCCAGATAGCCTGCCGAACACGTACAGTGCACGGAAACCAAGCGCATTCCAACAATCACTGAGGTGATTTAGAATGTCATGACAATTATTCAGTGTGTTTCATAAGTAGTGTTTGGTGCTAAGTGTGAAGTGCAGCTCGATAATCCAAAGGTTATTAGTTCGATACTTAGGTGACAAGATTTTTTTGTATCGAATATTTTTAAGTCGCATAAGATGCTACAGGGGATAGACAAAATGATCGGGACAGGCAAAATTTTCACTTTCCAAAAAATGTTCAACTAGCTGTAACTTTTCGAAAAGTGGATCAAATATTCTCAAATTTTACTGTAAGTTCATCAACTAGTTGTGTATCAGTGGACAAAATTTGGAAAAGATCGGACAATTCTTCACGAAGTTATAAAGATTTTTGAAAAAGATAAAATTATCCGATAGCCAACTTTGAGCTGTCATATCTCTGGATTCAATGAACCGATTGCAATGAAATTTTGACCATTCATGACTTATATAATGAACTCTGGAAAACATTTGACTTAACTTGAAAATTTTAACAAGCGAAAAAGTTATAGCGATTTTATTTGTTTCACGATTTTTTAGTAAATTGGTCTATTTTCAATATGCATCCCATTACTTTTTCAATTTATTGGCGGCTATGTTGTTACTTTCCTTCAAAACGCATTTATGTATAAGTCAATTAGAGGGAAACTGAATGAACTATAATTTGTATCATGAATTTTCAAACGATGTTGATTTTTTGGATAATTTGTTGTTTTATTAGAAAAATTATCTAATCGTAATAATTTTCTTTCGTGTTAAGAATATTAAGTTAAGTCAATGGTTTTTCATAGCTCATTATATAAGTCATAAATGGTCAAAATTTCATTGCATTAGGTTCATTGAATCCAGAGATATAACAGCTCAAAGTCGGCTATCGGATAATTTTACCTTTTTCAAGAATCTTTATAACTTCGTGAAGAATTGCCCGATTTTTTCCAAATTTTGTCCACTGATACACTAATTGAGGAACTTACAGTAAAAATTTGAAAATATTTGATGCACTTTCCGAAAAGTTACAGCCAATTGAACATTTTTTGAAAAGTGAAAATTTTGCCTGTCCCGATCATTTTGTCTATCCCCTGTATATTACGTATGCACTATTGCGACCGTGCATCACATAAGATATCGCTTTAAGTCATATAGCGTTATTATTTTTCCGCCAATGCACGTATAGCGCCTCCACTTTTGTACGCATAAGGCACTTTTACTGCATCTTATGCGATGTAACTTTACCGCATAAAAGTACGTATAACATGAACATATACTTCATTGTGCATACAAATTGGTTGTCTGGGATATTATCGAAACAGTGGTAATGACCTAACATAATCAACGCTTATGTCGGAAAATAAGTGCGAAATTTATGTCTTGTAAATCGTTGGAAAATCCTGAAAAGTGTGCTCTGTTCCAGATTGGATGTCATGCTCGAAAGAAGAAGAAGCAGGGAAAATACAGTAGGTATTAAAAATATGTTTACCTATTAAATAGTTCATTATGTCGCAATTTACTCTTTACCCTAAATTTATGAACCAGTCATTGCTTTTCATCATTTAGAAATAGATAGAACGATTCAATGCAGTTTTCATAATTTTATCGAACCATAGCTTCCGCTATATGGATTCGAATTGAAGCCTGTCATTACTTACTCAAGTGCAGCCGATTAATGCGTATAGAATAGCCACGGGAAGCATCGAATCTAATGATCAACGAAGCACGGCCAGCACCATTGGCACCATTTAGTTCTAAGAAAGCAGAATAAATTTCTGTCCAGCCACCAGTCAGTCGGCGCGGCGGACGGTGGCCAAACGAAGCGAACCGATCGTGAAGCCTACAAGATACGCATTCCCAGACTTGGCCGGCGCAGACTTGAGCGAGCGAAACGCCCAGCCAGCAGTATGCTCAGCCAAGCGTAAGGCGAGAATGATTAACTACCAGCCTCTGGTAGAACGGTAAAAAGCAATGATCATAAACTCTCACGTTAATTGAGCTGACGGCGATCAGAGCCCAGAATATAGCGGCAAACAAGCAGAAGCCAAAGCGAGTGACCAAGAACAATCCACGTCCGAGGAACGAACCATTTCCTTCCGTTCTCCAGGTTTTCTCCTAAATCAAGTCCAAGTCCAGCAGCGAGCGGTGGCTGTCTCTAGTTCGGTACCGCTCTGGCTGCCGACGAGAAGAAACCCCGAATGGGAAAGACTTGCATGCATTTGTGCGGGAGTAAGCGACGAACTTTTTTGATGGTCATAATTGTTTGGTAATTTTTCCGGATCGGTTTCGGACGTAATGTTCATTCACTTTTATGACCACGTGTTTAATTTATGAGATTGACTTCTGCTGTTGCTGTTGACCGAAATGAGCTTCGTTAAAATCACTAGGAAATGATCTGCTGAATTGGAAATCTGACAGGTTACGGTTTGTAGTCTCTGAAAGTCATGATTAGCGACATATCGATAAATAGCTGAAGTTAGGGGTCTTTCAATTCAAATTTGAGGGGGCAGTCTCTAGAAAAATAAAGAGAATAAAAAACATTTCAAAACTTTTCATCCCGAAAATATATACAGGTATAGGAATAACCCGTACGAAAGGGGGGTTGAATATTTTCATTTAACGCGTGATGTGCTTAATGAATGCTCCCTTGGTAGAAATCTCTGCTAGAGCTCAGCCTACTTTCAGCTTGTTATGACATGGCTGAATTTAGAACATTGCAAAATTACTCTCTCTCTCTGTCTGTGGAGCGGACCTGGTGTAAAGGTTAAAACACGTGACTATCACGCCGAGGACTTGGGATAAAATATCACTCCCGACATACTCACAAAATATGAGTTCTTCCTTTGGAAGGGAATTAAAGCGTGGGTCCCAAGATGAACTAGCCCAGGGCTATAAAATAAAATTAAAAAAAAAAATAACTTTTATCGAAATATTTTCTTACTCAAAGCCAATAGTACAAGTAAATATACCGCATTTAGTTCACCACTGGACTGCGCACTGAGTGCGAAAACGTAAATAAAACTGCGCGATTGCATCAAATCAAATTGATGTCTTCGGCGCACTAATTCTTCGATGTATGCTGAATAAGTGCTCTGAAGACACCGAGTCGATTGGATGCAATCGCGCACTTTTATTTGCGTTTTCGCACTCTTGAAAACTAGTGCGACAGTCCAGTGGTGAACTAAATGCGCTATAATTATACATGACTTCTGAATGGGGAAATGCTTCAATTTCTTTGATTTTTTTGCTGACAATCGCGCATCTCTCATCCACATTTGAAGTTTAACTACCAGGTTAAGCAGCTTTTCTCGTTTTGTGCTCATTCGATTTTTGATTTGCTGCAACTTCTTTTCCTGTGATTGTTTTTTCAAGTGTCGTACACGTATTGAAATTCTTGTCCTGGTGAAGTTTTTCAAAACTTGAAGGTGTGGAAACTTTTTTTGAGTTTTCGATGAGTTTGCTTGCTAACGTCCTGCTTGGAGCGAAAACCAGACTGATCTCCTTCGGAGCCCATGTTATGCATCCAGTTAAAGCATGACTCAAGTTAATCATTAATTTCAAGCCATTGATCACATGATTGTATCAAACCACCATGAGACAAATCTCTAACATAGTTCTCTTTGTTCATTTCTCGGATACTTATTCAAAACGACGTATCGACATAGGATTTACGTGTATTATACGTCGTTTTGAAAAAGTATCCGAGATTTCAGGTTCACAGGTATGTTCTAGTTGGTAAATATGGTTTCCTCTCCGGATGATGTATCTGAGACTTTGCTATGTAACCCATAGAATATTCGAAGCCGTCCGCTTCTTCAAAATTCCTTATCTTGGGTTCATACTCTCAAGGTAATTCTTCTTCGTCATTGGATATATAACCGTTTTCGTAGTTTTCGTCAACCTTTTCCGAGGAAAAATCAACCTTACGAAATACCTTGGAAAATAAGGTAATCTTCTTCCATCAAGATAGATTGAGTATTTTGATTCATCTTCTATTGTCTGGTTAGTCCTTTCCTAAGAACCATAAGCCTGCCTGCGGCGCTGTAAAGCTTGAATAGGTATGGGATGGTCGTTAGTTCCACCATTGAGTCGAACTAGCGCAAATTCGTTCATAAGGCCATCCCGATTTACTTTGTACATATTAGGAAACTCTGGTTCATACCGGGAATTTTACGAATGAGGTTTGGATTGTGAAAAGAAGATATGTGCAACTGTGGAATCGAGTTCAGTTCTAGGCCTGCTGGCGACGGAGATAGTCGAGTGACTCTGTAGCTTGAAGGAATAGAAGCGCCCTTCTAGCGAATTGAGAGTCGTGAGTTCAAGTCTCACCGGAGTATGTGGATTTCTTTTCATAATTCAAATCTCATTTTGTTCATCGAGCACATGTTCTGTTGTGCGCATGGATGTCAAAGCATTTTCAACAGTGTAATTTCCCACATGGCTTGGTCAGCCAAAGCAAAATGAAGAAATTGACAGATATCAAGATCGCTTCAGGGTCGGCGGAGTAGATCGCATTAAATTAGAGGAACATCAACCTGATTTAACGCGGGAGCGGTCGCGTCGTGTACTGAGTACACGCACCATGAAAAATTCACGCTTGTGATACACAGCGTGAACATGGTGCCGTTGAAGGCGGTCGAAGATGCGACTGCTCGAGGGTTTAAGAATGACGTCAATTAACTTACCCGTAAATGCATTTTTTTTTCTTTTCACTTTCAAAAAGGACTTCGTCCTTCAACAGTTTCACCTGTTCCTTGAATCTAGCAATTTGCGATTGTTCTGAGGCAACAGAGTCCGAGTTAGGTTCCTTGCGGGATAATTCAAGCTTCGAATTCCCTTCTGATTCTGTGCAACTGGAATCGTTGTTGCAATCGTTGAATCCTCCAATCTTCGTGGTCTTGATGTTTTCGCGTGAATCCGACATTTCAGTTGCAGCAAATAGCATATCCAAATTTGAAGTTAGATCCCAGCAGTGTAATAGGACAACCCTCAACGAACTTGCCAACCAGACGATACAATACTGGACTAAAAGTTGCACGATCTGCTTTGGGTATCCTGATACCAGTGCTGGACAACTTTTATAGTATACTTCCGCTCCACACAGATCTAAACGGAATCCGATCAAAACCAGTAGCATAAACTTTCCGTTGCGACCAAGTTCAACTCAAACCCTAGAAACAAAACCCGCTTAAGCGCCAACACACCAGAGTGGTGTGATGCAGGAATGCAAGTTAATAGATTTGCCCGAAAGACTCCCTCAAGGCGGGTTTAAACGAACGATACGATCCACTCACCAACCTTCAAAGCGCAAACCATACGAAAATATAGCGGAAGAATGGAACTCTAGATTTATGGATCTCGGTACAAAAAGCTAAAGAGTGGGTGTAAAATTGGCAACTGTATTGAAAATTCTTTGAAAACACATTGTATTTGGAATGGCAACGATACCCTAAACTTCTCTTTCTATCTCTTAGGGGCGATTTCTTCACTCTGGCTTAAGTGTTAAACCAGGTTTAACTATATGGGTAAGCCAGGCTTACCGGTTAAGCCGAGGTGAAGAAATCGGCCCTTAGTGTAGGTTTATAAAAGGAGTACTTAATCTATCTCTAACCTGTACGTAGCTGGGCTAAATGTCTGGATCCTGGCTCGCTGTTGCTGATGACGGTATGCGGTCGTCTTGGACGCCGATGGTGTACGGCTGGACTGCGAGGACGGCTTGATCGCTTGCGGGGCAAGACCGGAAGTCTACAACGGCTTGATCGCCGATGGAGTACGGCGGGACGGCGAGAATTGTTTGATCGCCGAGGGGGCGCGATCGGATGTCTAGGGCGACCTGATCGACTACGATGTACAAGCTAACGGCACTAAAACGGTCCTGGCCGACGGGTGCACACAATGGTCTTCGGTTTAACTTCAGGCTGGTTCGGTGTTTCATCGTTACGCTACTCGCGGCTTTGGACAGCCGATGCACAGGGCGGTGCTCTGTGTTCCGAGAGGTAGGGTAAACAGGTATAATATGCCCCCCTTAAGCAGAAATGGCAATATATCTAAAATTGGCGCCTTATTCCATCTACTGCAAATCGTTGTTTCTAAAGTCAGTGAAGTGTTGCATGAGAACTTTGCCTTTGGAGGGGCGTCTATGGAAGCTTTGAAACGTTTTCCGAAAACGTTCCAAAATTTACCTTATCAAAACAAACGGGGCAATACGCCCCATCAAAAGAAAAACGTCCAGCCCCATGATAAAACTGTACCAGGGGATAATTCCACCACATGCTTATCCTAGGATGCCCGAGCAGAAGGGAATAGCAACAGCATAATAAAATATGTTATTTTGACAAAATAACTGAGTAACGGAAAGAGTTATTTTCATGTTATTAATATAACATATCATGTTATAAACTTATCTGTCATAAGCGGCAAAATAACAAAAATCATAACAAAAAAAATTGTCCTGGAAGACCAGTTAAATAACACGTTTTGTTAGTTTCAATAACAACTTGATAATAGCGAATAAGTGAAATATTTCAATAACAAATTTTGATATAAATATGTTATTGATAACAATCAGAAAACAAAATGAGTTATAATATCAAAAGCAAAGGGGCCTCGATGAAGTGAAAGCAGTGAAGGTGACTTCTTCTTGGTGACTGACTTCTTTTTATTTTACATTTATGCCCGAAATGTGTAGTTCATCCTGGAATTCCACAAGCTGATTCAATACGTAAAATGGATAACACTCTATTGCATTTTCTATATAAGGACTGTTCATTTTATAAAGAGGACACCTTATTTGTGTGATATATTTTTTATTTTTCAATAAAATCATTATCGGTTTTTTGCATATATTTCCATAGCTATTCTACAGTGTAGGAAAAATATAACATAATACAAATTGTCCTTAGTTATGCAACTGAAGCGGTTTTCGTTAAAACCCAATAAAACCCCATTTCTCAAAATTCTACACAACTTTCCACATACATAACTTTAAAATTTTCATGAACTTTTCAATGTGTTGGGATCTAATACTATTCTTCTAAAGGTAGAGTGTAATAGTTGGTCAGTAATAATGCACCAAGCATTATACAGCTTGATATAGTGAGTTGCCTTGTCATCAATGAAATTGATAAAAAATACTTATTTAAGTCCAGTGACGCAATAACACTACGGAATCAGTTCAAAATTTGTCCAGTATAGAAGAGAATCGCATTCTAAATGATACCGAAGAAAAATATGTTTTAAAGTACATTCTTCATCATAAATTAAATACTTAATGATGGCCATAATGAAAAGTTGCATACTTTTTGCTCCATAAATGCAAGTTGTTGATTCTATTATTCTTATTATTATTAATTTTCAGCAAGGTCTGACCCTATGTGATTATATACCTTATTTGAAAATAACTACACCGTGTCCAATAAGTTCTCATACAAAATCAAATTGATTTAATTTCACATCTGTAATTAGGATTTTTAAAGTAAATTTATTTATTGAAAGACCAACTAACACTGACCAAACACAGCATATGTTTTGGAATTAATTGTCCTTTATCCTTCTCTACTGATCGCTTATGTGTCGTAAGTCTATTTCAGCTGGCACGCACGTCATTTCATTGGTACTTCGTCACATTTCAACGAGTAATGGTTCAAAGTTGAAAAGTTCCTGTCTTCACCATGGCTAGTAGTAACTATGACCAGAAGAGAAAAAATATGCTACTCTGTATTGGTGGAGTACGAAGCCATTTTAATTTGCACAAAATAAAACGTGAATCAAACAAAAATGTCAATTTACCTGTTTTAATGATGTTTGTTGTGTTAAAAAAACATGGATGCATTTTGTATTGTTCTTTCACACACTTCTCACTTCTAAAACATGCTTGTATTCCTATTGTGGTAAATTTAGTTCAAAATTTACGTTTTATGATGATCATGTTTAATATAACGATCATTTTCAAGAAAATCAGCCCAAGTTGAGCTAACTTGCAATTTTTTTACCATATTATCACTAAAATTGTATTGTTTTAGCCTTAGTATATCCATTTGGTACAATACATGGGATACAAACTCAAAATTTAACCTTATGGACTCTTTTTAGCAACCGTAAAATGAAAAATTTTTCGAACATTTTTCGTGCGTGCCGGAGTACAAGGATTTCAGAAAACGGAAGTGTACTTCTAGGCTTATAAAAACAAATAGGAAATAATGTTATTCTAATCCGTATGCTTCATTTAATCAGCATTATGTGGCCCTTCAATACATGTATTCATTTTGAAAATAAGAATCACAGATGTGAAATAAAATTATATTTTCTAAATTTGTATTTTGTATGAGAACTTGTTGGACACGGTGTACATGTTAATTTTTATTTTCGACATCATTGTTAAGTTGTATTTGCAATAGAGTACATCGTTTGTTCAAAATCGGACCACCCTATTCGAACCTAATTTTCAGAGCAGCACTTGTTCGTTGTGTGACAGCTTGAAACTTTATTCAATGATAGCAAGAAACAATCAAACATTTGATTAATATTAATTTCTTTTCAAGCTTATTCCTAATCACTTACATTTAATGGTTTTTCTTTTCTTCCTCCTTCCAGGTATGGCGGTTTTCTAGCGCGGGTTTGGATCCAGTGGGATTCTTGATTATTCAGAAAATCACGAACAAACAGCCACTAATCACCGCTACCACTATCAGTTCGATATACAATTTCAACTAATTTCGAACTACACTTTACTTTTAAATATCAAATTGGCTTGAACCTAATCTTTCTCTAACTTTTAGTCACTACAAACCATTTTGTTTATCTGATCGCTAGTCTTTCAGTGTTTATATTTACCTTTCGCCTTCTTACTTACTCTCCCCAACATACCTGCGGACAGCTATGCTCAGCACACCGTTCATCCGTCCACCGGAGTTGTCTTGCCCTGTGTAGAACGTATGCTGCGCAATGGTTGCGCCGTCGAAAGGTGGTACGGGGCTGTGCCAACATCGTTATTTAGAAGAACCTTCAAAGAACAAAGCGGTTTTATCTCCGGTAACTGCCATGAAGCACAGTAACCAAGCCAACAATACTATCAAGAAGCGGTTTTCTGCATTTGAAATTGCATTATTAGTACTTTCGACTAGATCCATTGAAAACATTCAAAATTTAATATTTTTATACATTTTTGTTTAACAAATAAATTTTATTCTGAAAATCGAGTCCAACTTGTAACTTTAATATCTCAACAACCATTATTCCGATTAGGTTTATATTTTGCCAGAATATGTATCACTCAAACTGCTGCAGCATAGCAAACACTTTTATGCAATTAAAAACGATACACCGATGTTTTACAGAAATTTTGTGTTTATCTTTAGTTTTTGGGAATTGAAAAATTGATCTCTCGAAACACTTTGCCACATTTCTATGAAGTTCAATAATTTTAACCCAATTTATTTATGGTTATTATCTGCTACTGAACAACTAACCAAGGCTGCTCAAATTTGAACTACGCGTTTTCTTTTTATAGCCTTGCAAAGTTGTCCTCTTTATAAAATGAACAGTCCTTAAATACTCGTACAATATTGAAACTGAAAAAAGATATACCGTCGTGCGGGGCTTCTTTATACACTTTTTCATAGTTTTTCAACTTTATGACATTATAACTCCCAGACTAGTGAATGAATTTCCGCAATTTTTATACACAATAATTGTGAGTATGTATGTAGGATGTATGCAAAATTTGAGCTAAATCCATCAATAAACAAAAAAGTTGTTCATACACCAATCGGACACATCTCATATAGAACCGGATGGGGGCTACTTTGGACATTTTTATCTATAACAAAACTGCATTTCAAATTCCAGGGTTATTGAGAAAATTACGTTGTACCAATACTGTAGTATACTATATCATACATAATTTCAATAAAAATATGCGTTTTAAGATGGTTCTGTGCTACCTTTGGTATTATGAGCAGCGAGATATTGCTATATAGATAGCCTGAAAAAAGGGACCATCAATCCTTTATTTGGGTGAAATGATCATTTATGACGTATAACGATACAAATAATCGATTGTATATGCTACGTTGATACATTTTGAATGAATTGATCAACCCTTTGAAATTTATGAACTGTAGAAACAATGCGTACAGACCAAATGTTCTGACGCGTTATGTATATTTCATTGGTTTATTCGATGTTTTTTTCGCGTTCTGACAAGCAATAAACGGTCTGTTTGAAGAATAATTTCAACCAAATGAAGGGAAAACTATTGTTTCATGATAGTCCCTAAGACATCAAACAGATTTGAACCATATTTTGAATTCAAAAAATCCATATTCAAAAGTGTCCAAAGTAGCCCCGCATTTCAAAAGAAGCCCCGCACGACGGTACTTATCAAAGGGCTGATGAGTCCCGAGCAGAAGGAAATAACAACTGCATAACAAAATACGTTATTTAGGCAAAATAACTGAGCACTGGAATCAGTTATTTTCATGTTATTAACATAATATATTATGTTATAAACTTGTCTGTCATAAGCGGCAAAATAACAAAAATCATAACAAAAAAATGTTCCTGGAAGACCAATTTGATAACATGTTTTGTTGGTTTCAATAACAACTTAATAATTATGAATATAAAAATATTTCAATAACAAATTTTGAACTTTCGATGTTATTGATAATAATTTGAAAACAAAATTAGTTATGATTAGTATATACCTGAAATATAAATATGTATCTTATGTTTAACATGAGGTATGGTAAATGCTACGAGGGAGATAGAGTGCCCCTCCCCCCTCTCCACCATAATTGACCCAATTTTTTGTATTTCTCCAGAAGACTAGTCTGAAGTTTTTGGTATTTTCTAATGAACCTTTCAATAAGTTCTTCCTGGAATTTTACCAACTGATCGAAAACATTTTGTAAAATGGCTAGTTGGCGTTGTTGGAATAATGAAATCATGTCCTTTTGGATACAGGTCGCTCAACTCCGCTGATCAATGTTGACTCTACCATCTATAACACTGTAACATTAAGCTGAGAAGCTGGTATGCTATCAGTTAGGATGTAAGGCCAAAGAGAAGAGGAAGGTGAACAGATGAGAGATTATGCATAAGCTCCCAGTCACGGAATGTTGAAAACAACGGAAATCTAATGATGTAGTTTTAATTTCAAAACATGTTATCGTTGTGGTAACGGGTGGTCACTAAATAACGGGAATGCTTTGAATGTGCTCTTAAAAATATATGATCTTTAAAAATGGCAATCTGAATTTAACTATCATAAAGGTTTAACAATGTACGTCCATGGAAAATATAAAATTTAAGAAAGTTGAACGTAGTAATTTGTACAGTATTTTTTTGCAGTGATGTTGGAGCAACTGCTTTGTACGACTTTTCAGAGTTTACTTTCACGCATTTTCTGCGTCTGTGAAATCGTTGGTCAAAATAAATGGTTTCTCAGCTACCTTTAGCATCTACACACTCAAACAGTAATAAGAAAAAATGGGGATACTGACTTGTTTTTTTTTTTTTTTTGCTTTGGTTGTAGCCTTTTCCCGTAAATGACATTTATAGAAATTTCCAAAAAATGTTATTTTTCTGTATCACCAAAACGTGTCGATGTAATGTTGTTCAATGTGTAAATGTGATTTGATGTAAATATTTGTTATTTAACAAGGCATTCTATTGATTTATCCAGCCCATGTCACAAAAAAAAAGATTTTATTATGTGAAATGATATCATGCTTATTGGTTTTGCTAGTTTTCCTCTATTTCCTTCAGGATCTGTTTCTTGGGATGCCGAAATGTGGAATTCATTCAAAACCGGGCGGGTTCTAGTTTTATAATGGTTTACTATTAACTTTTTTTACGGTTGTTTTGAGCAATCAGTAGAGCCGTCCAAGGCGTTTTGGTAGTGCTTCCTATTTCAATGTCGTTTTCTGCAGAACAGAATAAGTTGACACAAAATAAAAAATACGCTGACTTTGTGGATAGATAGACGATGGTTTTGTCTAAAAAATGTTTACTCTATGGACGCTTCTATTGTTTTTAATCAGCTGCTAAAAGCATTCCCGTTATTAAGTGGCCACCCGCTATTAATGAATAAATATTAATGCACATTCTATCGTTCAATAATAACTAAATTATTATTTATTATGATTAGCTTTATTAAGGAGATTTTCAGTCCGCGGCAATAACTAAATTTGTTTTACAACAAAAGATGTTATTTAATAAATGTATACCAATACTATGCTCATAACAAAATATGATTGCCCACCAAAAGATGTTATGGAGAAGGATTGTATAACATTTCGCCGAAAACCATTTCGCGGAATTCCTTTTCGCGGTGTAACAATTCGCGAAATGACATTTGGCGGAATGTACCATTTCGCGGAATGCACCGTTTCGCCGAAAACCATTTGGCGGAATGTACCGTTTCGCGGAGAAACGTTAATGAGAGAGAAAAACTTAATTGACCGAGAAACAACATCATGATAAGATTCAAAACTAATCAGCAAGTGAAAAATGAAATGTTTAATATTAATATTTCATTTTTTTGTAAAAGTAAACTTTGAAAGAACAGCCTATTTAAGAAAGAAGGGAAATTCACTAATAAAATAAATTTGGCAGTTCAAAAAAAAATATACATAACATTTTTGAAAGAGCAGCCTTTTATCAAAAGAAGGAAAAGTTTCCTATTAAAAATACCAGCATATGTTTGAAAGATGGAGAAACCTGAGAACCATTCTTATATCTATTAAAACAAGTATAAGCTAGCTAAATATATCAAAACATAGAAGGAGTGCTACTTGACTTGAGGGTTACATTGTCACCCGGTTTACAAATAGCAACATTTTGATATATAATGCTTTCAATCAATAAGTGTGAAAGTGTGGAGGCTAAGAAGCAGGTTCAGATCCAGAATTATGATGCTGGGTCATTAAGTCGAAGGATATAAGGCTGAATGGACATTAGGTCGAATAATCATGGGGCTGAATAGATGTTAAACTAATTGGATAATAGGCCTTGAAGGATCTGTCTGTTATTAGACGCAGGAAATATCTTAGAGAAATTAGTTAAGTTAGTTGCTGGGTCACCAAACATCATTGTAGCACTGCTACTTATAAATAAACAACCTTAAGAAGAAACAATCTAAGATGTAGATAACAGTTTGTTAACCAGCAAGTGTTATTTGAAAGAACAACCTATTTAAAGAAGAAGAACAAATCTCCTACGGAGTGAGAAGTGAGACCGCCAGTAAATAACACAACAATGCAACTCTTGAGGGAGTGGACCTGGTGGGATGGTCAGAACACTTGACTATCACGCCGAGGACCTGGGATCGAATCCCACTCTCGACAAACTCACAAAATTTGAGTTCTTCCTTCGGAAGGGAAGTAAAGCTTGGGTCCCGAGATGAACTAGCCTAGGGCTAATAATCTCGTTAATGCAGATAAAAAGAAAACAATGCAACTCGAAAGAACAACTTTTGATTTGAAGAAGGATAAAAACAGTTGGGTCAGCCAGCCTAGCTACCAAAAAAAACTCACTCAGATGAAGTTACCAGGTTGATCGTTAGACAAACTTTTCAACAGTGTAACTTGAAAGAACAGCCTATTATCGAAAGAAGGTCAAATATTCTATAAAGTTATGGATTAGTTCGCCGCAAACTGCGCAAAACATGATAAAAAAAGGTAAATGATGAAACATTTAGCAATTCGTTCGCCAAACAACACCGTTACTGGATAGAACAGTCTGTTTTTAAAGATGGAAAAATCTCTGATGCTGCTAGTAATATGAACGCTTGAAAGTTCAATCTGTGTGACAACGACAACTTGTTGGTCATTATGCCTAATGTGCATTCGCTTTTATTTCCATTCGACTTAATGACACACAGCCTAATGTCCTTTGGCCTGACGTTCACAATTCTGAACAGTCTACTAATCAAAGAAGGCATTTTTTATTATTTTTTCATAAAAGTATCAGATTTAGCATCAATCCATACAATCGTAGAGCTGAGGTGATTATGATTGCTCAAGAATCTATGATGGAGCTAGTAAAGTTTAGCAGAGAAAATAATTTGTTGTTCCATAATTACATGTATGCAAAATATTAAATTCCGCGAAATGGTATTCCGCGAAACAGTACATTCCGCGAAAAGTCATTCCGCGAAATGGTTTTCGGCGAAATGGTTCATTCCGCGAAATGTTACACCGCGAAAAAAAATTCCGCGAAATGGTTTTCGGTGAAATGGTATACAACCATGGAGAAGTAATGCCTTGATAAGATAATGATAACAAACAGGTTATGTTATTTCGTAGATATTAATTTGATATTCTCCTCTGCTCGGGGTTGGCTCTGTCCCAGTTAGAATGTAATGTCAAAAAGAAGAGGAAGAGAAACTGTTGAGAAAATAATATTTTGCTGTTAGCAACGTTAATCTCGAATAGTGTAGTTTTGATTGCAAACTTGTTGTTGCTGTGCTATTAACGATCAAATATTTGTACAATTGTCTCAATAACACAACAATAACTGAACTTATGCTACAACAAAACATGTTATGGAAATGTAATTCGAAGAAAATATACCAATAGCACGATCATAACAAAATTAGATTGTCCAACAAAACATGTTATGGAACGGTTATACCTCAATAAGTTAATAATAACATACTAAGATATAAAAACAAGTTTTGTTATCCGTTGTTATTATTTTGATATTCTCCTCTGCTCGGGTGGCCTTTTAAAAAGTGTTTAACTGCATAAAAGTTGCAAAATAACACAAGCGAACAGAACTAGCTTCGTTTACAATTAAGTCAGCTTACAAGAGGTAAAATATTACGCCAAAAGCCTCGATTTCAGACTTTTTGATATTTTTATTGGTTTCCTGTACCAATCAACTAAGGGACCAGCTTTATGGCAATTATTCATCAATATTTAAGATTTCCAATCGATCACGCATGCAAAAAGCGCTTGAATCGCTAGAAAATGAAGGGGGGCGTTTTGCCCCGGTGGGGCGTATTATACCCTTTTACACTACGTTGCGATACGATGACACGACCTGGACTTGTAGCCGGTGACTTCGATTCGGACCTCCTAGCGGACCAACGACTTGGAATTCGGGCCTCCTAGCAAACCAACGACTTGGAATTCGGGCCGGCGGTTGGGCGATCAGTTGGACCATCGATCTTGGAATAACTGAATAATCACAAGACACATGATATCTTACTTCACAACGTAGTTGTGCAGATCACTGCAAGTGTTCATGGCGGTAACGTATTTACACTATTTACAATTCCCGCGTGGGTTTTATGGTTGGCCGCCATATTACAAAAGTAAAATGGACCCTACAAATACCCGTGCCCAACGTTGGGCGCCATTATTACGAAAAAATAATGGAGCACTACAAATGCATATTAACATATAACATCTTGTAGTGGAACCTTATAAATGCGTAATGAATTATGACATCACACTTGGACAAATACAACACAGAACAGATATTTTGCCCTGTTACCGTAAACCGGGGTCAAATTGATCCCCGGGTCGAAATTGATCAGGCGTTTTTCAGTTAGTTTAAGCAAACTTTAAATCGTTTCGCTACAAATATTGAGCTGTTGGAATCGCATACTATACGATATTTGCTAGGAAACTATATAGAGTATGCTCAATGTAACTGAAAAACGTCTGATCAATTTCGACCCGAAGATCAATTTGACCCCGGTTTACGGTACCCTATTGGATAACAATTTCCAATGACAGGATGACGAGTAGGCCGTCCCTTATTTTGCAAAATTTAGAACTGTTATAAGTTCGTGGAAAATGCAGGGTGGCCACACAAAATCAAAATTGAAATTCCCGCATTTTTCCCGACTTTTTCCCGCATTGATTATGAAATTTCCCGACTTTTCTTTATTTACCTGTGGAGCATGTAAAACATCCAATAATTCAAGCTTCTAAGTGGATCTGTAAAACTTACTGAAATATTTTCAATGTCATTGTGATGCTGTGTTAGTTTTACAATATTTTGGAGACGTCGAAAGAAATTTACATGTAACATATGCTTGAAATTTGCTTCTAATTCCGGATGTCCTGTAACGTAAACCTGTACTTGAAAATATTTTTGTCGGAATTACCAAAAGATTATAAACTCTGTGAGAAATCCTTGATGAAGGTCCAATAAAAAATCTAGTTGGCCAGCTGAAATACTCTTTGGTGAATTCTTTAAAGGAGTTTTTTACGCTATCCCAGGAATTCTGAAGGTATGAAGGACGGCATTATTGACGTAATTCTGTTTTGATTCCTATAGCAAGAATTATGGGAGTGTTTTTCTGGTGAAATTCTTCGAGGAATTGGTCAACAAATTTCCTGAAAGAAGTTTATTGCAGAAATGCTGAATAAATGTCTGTGATATTTTCTCACATAGGGTAAGTGTACCAGTTATGGCTATAGTGGTTCCCTATTTGGCCATAGTGGAAATTTAGAATATTTTCAAACTTTGACCATTTATGAGAGTTTTAGCAGCGAACATTTAAATGTATCTTGTCATTAAAACTCTTGAAATGATGTAAAATTTTGAATTCTCTCAAATAACCACTATGGCCAAATATGGAACCACTATGGCGATAACTGGTACACTCAGCCTACTCTGCTGGTGACAAATTAATCTATTCATTAATTGAGTAAACAAATAATTATTAAGAAAATTAAATTCCGTTATATTAACAGGTTCGTACACAAACCCCCAGTTTAAAAATTATCCGAAATCCATTAAATTGCACATAGTTTTATATTTCGTATATATGTATAAAGGGTTTTTACTAGGACTTGCTGGCGATTTATGTCAAAACTCTTGGAAGAAACTGGCTTCTGAAGATACATTTAGATAAAAAAAAATGTAGAACTCAGATATATTCATGATTAGTGGGAATAGCTAGCGATGAATTCCTTAGAGGAATTTTTATCTAATTTTAAAAATACCTGGAGATTGTCATAAATGGTTTTCTATTCATAAACAATTTCTAGCTGAATTTGTAAAGAAATTCTCAAACCCTGAAAAACAAAACTTTGACTTTCGATATTCTGAACTTAGGGAATCGCGCCACTTGGGCGGTGGCTTATATATTCGTCTGTTTTCCACTATAACTCAGTCAATTTTGAACCAATTGAAAAACTTTTGGAATGTGGTGAGATAGTTATAGTATCTACCCGTGTACAACATTTCGAGTCAATTGGTTCAAAATTGACTGAGTTATAGTGGAAAACAGACGAATATAGAAGCCACCGCCCAAGTGGCGCGATACCCTAATTGCTAATCCCATTTTTAAAGAACTCACTTGGAAACTCGTGAATATATTTTATTTTATTTTATTTTATTAATATTTTATGGAAACTGTTGGGTATAGCATACTTCTTTTTAAAAAAGAGTTCCTATAGTAGACAGGCCATACATTGAAATATTTCATAAAAAAAATTAGAAATTCGGGGTAATGGCTTTCAGTCTGTTTCAATTCAAAACGGATTTCTATGTTTTCATCCGACGTTTCGAATTGAAACAGACTGAAAGCCATTGCCCTGAATCAACATATCACAGTCGTATCTATAAGGAAATCCAAAGAATTATGTCTTCTGGTTATCAACTTGCAATTTTGCTTCCGTTTTAATGTCATGATTTGCAAGGATTCTAGGTATGTATTTATTAATAAATTAATACAGTAATTCTACAAATCGTTACGCAGAAAACACTTTAAGAGCTGCTCCCGTCATCAATTCATAAGTCCATAAAAAAATCACCAGAAATTCTTCCGTGACGACTGAATTTTCAATGTTTAGTAATTATTTAAAAAAAAAATAAATTAAATGCCACTATGTTAGTATAATGACTTTGGTGATTGTAGAAAGCTTTTCTATGTACTCATTCTGAAATTTCTAGAAATACCGTTAAATACTCTTGCAAAGCAATAATATCAGGAAGTCATTCACTAGCAAATTAAGAAATAATTTTAAAGTGTCAATGAAAACATTAATTGTAACTTGTCCCAAAGCTCAGCCAAATATTTCGGCAAAAAATCTAACTGTTACAAGAAAAAAATCTGGATAGAATCTTGAAAATTATGTCAATAATTTCTCCATGGTCTCAATCAGAAAATCCTTTTCAAAGTTCGTCAGCATACAAAATCTCATCGACAAGAATTCTCTGATTACCATCAGCATTGCAGGGTTTTTTTGCTTAGTTTTTCCTGGCAAAACACAATCAAAACTTTGCAAACTACGTGATTTCTCGATTATACTCGAACTGTATTTCTCGACAAATAGCGTTGTGAAATATTCTGTAGCAAATCAATGAAAGAATTTCATACTCTTCTTGTTAAAATAATAGTTTTTTTTTCGCGCATGATTTTGATGATTTCTGGTTAACGTCATTATTAAGCTATGATTAACCCTTATGTGGCCGACAGGCTACCCAGCGTCCATTTGAAAAGAACGGTGTAGAAAAAAGCAAAAAGTTTGTCGGACACATAACGTTAACCATGTATCAGTAGGTCAGCTTCAGAGGCACGTTCTCCTCCATTTAGGAAATTTGTACCAAACAACAGGCTAAACAATTTCTAAGAAAATGTTGGAGAAGTATTATTCTGTTATTATGTTATCTCAACGAATTTTGGAAAGGAATTTAATGGAAAATTTGATAAAACCAATCAAAATTTTATCACAAAAATTTGCGATATTTTTTCACGTTTTGTAGATTAGGTTTTTTAGTCGTTCAAAACTATATCTGTAACAATTGTGATTTAAAATATGTTTAGCCTAAATTTAAGGTTTTATCGCTAACTCAAGCATCTGGACAATCAAAACAAGTCACCCGGATTATCTTTATCAAAGAAGAAATCACTCGTAGTTTTCTGAATCCAATGCTCATCTGCATCATATGGTTTTTAAGATTCCTGAGTGAAACTTCTGAAACTGTGTAAGAATCTGGATTTAAAGTAAGTCAAGTGCTAAATCTAGGTTTGAGTTTACAAGCGCTACACATCATTTTAAAAATTCCCGATCATGAAAAAAAATCCCGACTTATTCCCGCATATTTCCCGATGGATTCCAATTCCCGACTTTTTCCCGCATTTTCCGAATTTCCCGAGTTTGTGGCCACCCTGAAAATGATCGTTTTAGCTTAAAAATGATCGTGTCAAAATTTGAAGTCCGTATCTCGTAGCTAAGCTAAGGTCCCTCAAGGGGCCTGAAGTTGTCAAAAATTGTATGGGACCAAAAAAACATGAAATTTGTTTCGGCAAAACAAATACGCTATTTCACTAAAACCGGTGATTTTAAGACCCTAAGGGGCCAAAAATGTGCTTAGATTTGCGATATCTCTACTAGTTTCCAAGATATTGACAAAAAAAAAGTGAAAATCAGCATTTTTGAACATTTTTTTAGATTCCGAAGGAAACTTGCCCTATTTTGTTCAATAACTGAAAAACGGGTAGAGATTTTGCAAATCTAAGCACATTTTTGGCCCTTTAGGGTCCTAAAATCACCGGTTTCAGTAGAATAGCGTATTTTTTTTGTCGAAAAAAAATTCATGTTTTTTGATCCCATACAATTTTTGACAACTTTAGGCCCCTTGAAAGACCACTTAGCCTTGAGATACGGACTTCAAATTTTGACACGATCATTTCTTAGCTAAAACGATCATTTTCCACTAACGAACTTATAACATTTCCAATTTTTTCAAAATAAGGGACGGCCTTGCAAACGAGTTTTCATTAATGTTGTTGGTCCATCAGTCAATCCTAGGAATTTCTAATCCTAAGGGGCACTGGCGTAGCCACGGGGGGGGGGGGGGGGGGGGGGGTTTGGGGGTTTAGGGTTAAAACCCCCCCAGAGCCAAAAATTTTGGAACAAATTTTCAGTATAAAGCACTTTACGACGAAAAATTTTTTCGGCTGCGCCGCTATTTTCAAACTACGAATGCAATTGCTCATTACAGTTTACAAAATGTAAGTGGCAAATCAGGTATCATTGACCGTTGAAAACCCCTCCCAGAGACAATTTCTGGCTACGCCACTGCTAAGGGGCATCCCGACTCGGGTTTCATCACTAGAGTTCTATAACTTGAAGTCTGTGCCAGGGAAAGGTTTACATCTCTAGTACTTTATCACGGCCCGAAATGGCCTGAATGTTGGCAATCGAAATAGGATTGCGGGCTTCTATTCTGCCAGAGCCCTATAAATGTGCATTAATTCTAGGGGAATATTTACAAGTTAAAATAGCACATTTAACACAAAAATAAAACTTGTAATAAAAATCGTAAAAAATCCCTTACATAATTAATGGACAGCCCTTAACGATGCTCATGAATAAAAATCTACTCAAGAAATGGGGAAAATTAAAAAAAATGTCATGGCATTTTTTCCTTGAAATTCCGCCTGGACAATTCCCATCCCTGCTCATGCTCATGGAAGTTCATAGAATGCGGCACCATTTAAATGCGTTCTTGAACGAAGGATATGAAAATTGATCTCAAAACTATCAATCGAGATAAGTAGCTAACTCAAGCATGTCCCCCTACGTCACCTGGCAATGAAAGTGATAATATAGCCAATAAAGACAGTTATTCACTACAGTATCTCTCATAGCCAGTTTCAGTTTCAATTTGGCCTCCACCGTGTTCACCACAATTTCACGAGTACCAGCCAGAGACAAACGCAAAGCCAAACTCGGCATGATTTTCACTATCATAAAAGTAACAGTTTTAATGCGAGTTTTTACTTTCATGGTCATTAAACCGACAGGCCCGGAACCATAGGTCAACAAAGGCTAATGTGACAAGCTACGGCATTGTGCTCAACGCCTCGTAAAACATTTATTTTGTCAAATTGACACCCATAACCATCTCTTGCCTTCTTTTATATGTTTTGTGGCTTTTTGATGTGCGATATGTCACCCCGAAAACATTGTATCACTTTTCGCACATGATTTAGGTACCTGCATGCATGGGAAAGTAGCGAACGTACAAGCAGATGCAAAATGTCAATGGGTGTTAATTGCACTTTGCCAGCACCATCCAGTTGGGCCACCCAGTTTTCATTTCGTACGTAAGAACACCTGTGCTGTGTACTTATGTTGTATGAAATATCATTTCATCTAGGTCGAAGGTCAACGAAAACATATTCTAAGATGAACAGGAACAGTGCAGTTTCCCAAACGAGTTTGGAAAAATGAAAAAGAAGATTGGCACAGCAAAGAGCATATAGAAAAACTTACTTTCTCATTGCATCTCTTCAAAGTTTTTACCGTAACAAGACAATATGAGAGGAAAATTTATTTGAAATAATATTGCCACATAGCTCCAAATACATTACCTCATTAATTTCGTTCAGGTCATATATTTAGTTGACATAAAATTCATGAATCAACAATTTGCCGCCATAATACTCGATTTGCAGCTGCAGCACTGCAGCGTCGGTCACGCCCAAAGCTCGCCAGATCTTGCTCCACCTGGTTCGCCCATGATGCTCTCTGTGGTCCACACCTTCTTGTACCAATTGGATGACAAGGGAACAGCAACTTTGCAGGGTTGTTGTCCGACATTCTCCATGCAGCTTTGGCCACTTCCAGGATGTTGGGTTCGTCGTTAGCAACGTCGCTCGAAAACTCCGAGTACTTTGCACGTCCTCCTTGAGCAGGCGGCATTCAAAATGATGATCGCTCGAAAATTCTCACAGAATAACTTGTCGCCTTTCTTGTGGATGGGACAGATGATCCCTTCCTTACACTCCTCCGGTAACTGTTCGGTTTCCCAGACCATAATTACTGACCGGTGCAGATAGATTGCCGTCGTTTCCGGGCCCATTTTGATGAGTTCTGCTGCGATACCGTCCATACCGGTCGGGTTCCATGCTGCAGCATTACCGCCTGCGCTGAGTTCTTCTCCTCCAAAACCATTTTGCAGTCCTCGTCTAACCAATCGTTTTGACGACTACGTTCTATGTGCCGCGGTGGCCGCCGGGGTGGCAGTTGGTATTGTACATTGTTAATAACAGTAAGTTTTTGGCGCAGATTAACCATCAACAGGTAGTGATCAGAGTCAATGTTAGCACCACGATAGGTCTTGACGTTGATCAGAACGTGGTCGATTTGTGATTCAGTTTGTTGTGGTGATCTCCAGGTGTAAGGCGCTGTCCATAAACTACGTAGACTTATTTTGGGCCATCTCAGACCCCCCCCCCTCCCCCTCCGTAGACTTTTGTTCATACAAAATTTTCGAAATTTGTATGGAGCGTAGACTTTGGCCAGACCCCCCCGTCCCCTCCTAAGAGTCTACGTAGTTTATGGACAGGCCCTAACGATACGGGAGGCTGTGCTTAAAAAAGGTGCTACGAATGGTCATATTCTTGAAGATTGCAAAATCAATGAGGCGTAGGCTATTTTCGTCCGTCAGCTGGTGAACGCTGAACTTTCCAATCGTCGGACTGAATTCTTACTCATTGTCTACCAGAGCGCTTTAGTCTCCAATGATAATCTTGATAACATGGGCTCGAACAGCGGTCGTACTCGCATTCGAGCTGCACGTAAAATGCCGTAATTCTGGTAGATGGTATGATTACCTCTAAACATTCGCACAATAGATCCTGTCTAACACACCTCCTGCAGCGCTACGATGCCGAACCTGTGCGGTTCTTAAGAATATTGGCTAGTATGCAAGCTCCCGATGAAGTCGAGAAAACTGCAGTTTAGGGATGTTTTCGATCACCTGGCAATCATTTGACTCATTTGTTCATAACTTAGTTCAGAAGCCTAACATGGAAATGTTGTGCTCGGAAAAGTTGTAGATTAGTGTTTTTCCTATAATTATCACCAAGGACGCCATATTCAAACTCTCATATATACGGCCTAAGAGCGCTAGTACTACCTACTCATACTAAACGATCGAAAAATTCGATCGTTTAGTATGAGTAGGTGGTACTAACACTTTTACGCCGTAAGAATTAGAGCTAGAATATGGCGTCCTGGGTGATAATTATAGGAAAAATACTAATCTACAACTTTGCCGAACACAACTTTTCAATATTAGGCTTCTGAACTGAGTTATGGACAAATGAGTCAAACGATGCAAGGTGATCGAAAACATCCTTGTGCAGTGTCACGTACCGAGGAAGTGCCCAGGAGATAATATTTTACCTGAGCTAGCATATATTGCCTCAAAGAATTAGAAGTTTAAAAAGTTTTGGGAACACGAGAAGGCAAACACTAAGCAAGGCAAGGAACATTTGGTTCGAGGAGTGTTGTGGCCGCTCATGCTGCAGCGTTGGACTCGGTAGAACGTCGAACGCTACAGATGGAAACAGTAAAGGCAGATCTGACTCTTTCGGGAAAAGAAACGCCGTCTGAAAGTAGCGCAGTGCGATGCACGGAACTGTTGAGCCGTACTTCTGACATAGAAACATTGACAGAAGCTTAACTCATCCTGAAAGGGCTTTGTGTGGAAAATCGAAATCTCCTGATAAACCAACACAGGATGATTGAAAGGTGGAAGCAGTACATCCACAAACATCAGCTTGTTTCAGAAACTGGAAACGCCAACGGTAAAACGAGTACTTCAGCACAGCTGATGATGAGAATCATAAAACTTTCTCTCTGATTGATGTTAAGGATGCATATCAACAGCTCTAGAACAACATGGCTGCTGGTATGAGTGCAGCCGTACTCATCCAGATGGTCATTCATTGGTCATTCATCTGCAGCGTTTAATTATCTGGAGCTGATATACGGAATAGCTACCGGAGGAGCGGAAGGAAGAGATAATGTGCCCTTTCTACAAGAAAGAGGACAAGTCGGACTTTGAGAACATCAGAGCGAAATTCTTCCGTCGTCTACTAACAATTCGAATGAGCTCGTGGGAACTATCAAGCCTGCTTCGTCGTTGGCCAGTCGACAGCAGACCAGATCTTTACCGCATGCAGATCTTTCATAGATGACTTTAATATCAAATCCCTACACTTCACCTATTCATCTATTTCAATTTGGAACCACAGAATTCTATGGAAAATTTTTGATGACAATGACTTTCCCGAGAAGCTCACAGTTTTGATAAAAGCAACGATGGACGATTTTAAAAACTGCGAGAAGATTTCGGACGTACACTCTAGTTTGTATGAACCTCGTTAACGACGAAGCATTTGAAAAGCTGGCTAAGCTGTATACCTGCCTAAAACGCGAAGCAACAAAGGTCGGACTTAATGCGTCAAAAAAACGAAGTACATACTGGTAGGTGAAAATTGGCGAGAATAAACCAGCCTTGGCAGTAGCTTTACGATAAACGGAGATACCGTCGAGGTGGAGGGATTCGTTTCCTTCGGTTCATTGCTAACGGCTAACAACGTAAGCCGTGAAAAACGAAGACACGTCATCTGTAGAAGTCATGTTTCCTATGTGTTCCAGAATCTTGAGGCAGCGATGCCGGAAAAGGTCGAGTACAGTAAATCCCCTCTCGAGGACTGCTGGAGTACGATGAAAGCAGCCATCGACAATGCAGCTGAGGCCAACGTTGGGTGTGCAAAAAGGAGCCGAAAGAACGATTGGCTTGACGAGGAGTGTAAAGAGATTTTAGAGAAGAGGAATGCAGTAAGAGCAGTCACGTTGCAGCGGGGGACTTGGCAGAACGTGGAACGATATAAAACGCGGAAACAGCAGACCCACCTCTTCCAGGAGAAAAATCGTCGCCTGATAAAGTGGAGTACAAATAAAAGAAATCGCTGTGCTTTGAACGCTGTGTGGGCTTCGCGGCCGAGCGGTTAGAGGCGTCAGTCGTTTGGGTGTCTCGTAAGCCTCAGAATTGTAGGTTCGATCCCCGCTCCAGTCGGGGAAAATTTTTCGTCGTGTTACATGTGTTGTGCGTTGTCTTCTAATGTTAGTATTGTTCAGTCTGTGTGGCCTCTGGCAGGAGACGGTGTAATTGTCTTTTAAAGCTCTATTATATTGTCTTTTAAAGTTCTACCAGGAGCTTAACGCATTCCGCAAAGGCTTTGTTCCACGAGCTGAAACGTGCAGGGGTAAAACCGGGAGTATCTAGACGGATGCACGTTAGGTGATGGAAAGGTAGAAGCAGTACTATGACGAACACCTCAATAGTGCGGAAAGCGCTGAAATGGAGGCCAAAGTCAGCGGGAGAAATGACTATGTTAGTACAGCAAGAATAAACAACGAGCCAACTCTCATATTGAGAAAAGATGGGATGCTATCCAGCAGCTCAAGACAATAAATGAGCTGGTACTGATCGGAGGTGAATTCATCAAGATGAACCCGGAGAATTTGGCCACCTGCCTGCCCAGCAAATATTCCGTATCTGGGATACTGAACAGCCACCGAAGGAGTGGAAGAAAGGGGTCAAATGCCTCATATACAAGAAAATTGACAATTCTGTATGCCGTCTACAAACTGATACCCCCTATATCATCTGCCGTCGTCTTTCACCTAAAGTAAATGAGTTTGTGGGAAGTTATCAGGCCAGCTTCGGCGACGCCCGCTTGGCAACGGACTAGACTTTCACCATGCGGCAAATGCTCCAAAAAATGCCGCTAATAGCAGGTCCCAACGCACCCTCGATGAACTTTAAGACGTCGTACGACAGTATCGACCGAACATATAGCTGTGGAAAATCATGGACGAAAACGGTTTATTCGCGAAGCACACTAGACTGATCAAATCAACGATGAGCGGTGTATAAAACAGCGTTAGGGATTCGGGTAATCTGTCTAGTTCGTTCGAATCTCTCCGGGGACTACGAAAAGGTGATGGACTTGAACATCGGCCTGTAAGATGTTATGCGACGAGCTGGGCTCAACGATCTTCACGAAATCCAGCAAATTTGTCTGTTCTGACATGGATAATATTGCTAGAACATTTGGAACGATGGCAGAACTGTATACCCGCCTGAAACGTGAAGCAGCAAAGATCGGGATGATGAACACGTATAAAACAAAGTACATGCTGTCTGGATGAACCGCGAATGACATGACATGGCAAGCCTGGGCAGTAGTATTACGATAACTGGGGACATAATCGATGTCGTAGTGGACACAATCAACCTCAGATCCATACTAACGAAAGAAAACAATGTTAGTCGTGAAATCCGAAGGCGCATCATCAGTGGAAACCGGGCATACTGCAAGCTCCAGAAGAAACCGCGGTCTACAAAGATTCACCCCCACACCAAATGCACCATGTACAAAACGCTTACAAGACTGCTGGTATTCTACGTACACGAGACAATCGAGACATGGATCATGCTCGAGGAGGTCCTGTAACAACTTCCGGTCTTCGAGCAACGAGTGCTTAGGACAATTTTTAGCTGCTTGAAGGCGAACGGTTTGTTGCGGCTTAGGATGAATGATGACCTCGCTACACTCTACGGCGAACCCAGTATCCAAAAGGTGACAACAGTTCGAAGGATACGACTTGTTGTGAGTACGCCGGACAACAACCCTGCAAATATTTCAGATACGATTTTCCCATTTATGAGCTTCATCATTAAGGTTGAAGGATTTGTCATTGACATAATGGAAATTTCCGCAATAATTTTTTTTTTTTTTTATTAAGTGTATAGCGGGTGGAGAATGGAGTAAAGTGAAATTGAAAACATTTTCACTGCGGAAATTTCATTCTGATCAAGAAAACTGCTTTCTTATTCTCAATGATGACGAGTATGACAATGACAAATCCTTCAACCTAAACGTCATTGAATTTTACATTGACAGCTTGATTTGCTATATTTCCATGAACATTTTTTTTTTTCGAAGTCCCGTTATCAAGCTCGAATCGTGCGATCGACATGTTTCGAAAGTGTTACATGCGACTCCCGAGTTGATTGTTTTCAGCCCGACGAGAAGCAATGAGTAACAACAAACACTCGTTATAATTTACGACTCAATCGGTAGAACCGTATAAAGTGAACACACGCTTGCTCAAGTTTCCCCGCAAGTGCGTGGTGCTGTCTTAAGAGCCCATCTTCAAAAAGTACTGCTAAATTTGCTCCACATTTCAGGACCTATAATTTATGCTGTTAATTACTTAGTCAGTGGGTCTGAATGGCTACCGAAACCTATTGGCATAATTTTAATGATACCCCCGTAGGATCCATCGATTCCGTGGGGCATGTTCACGTTGATAAATTGATGTCAGTTTTTGAATAAAACCGTTAATTATGTACCATTCAACCTGAGCACAGAAACACGAAATGATCTACTTTGAAACTGGTTTTTGCCCAAAAATGAGGTAATTCATTACACAAGCAATGGAAAGTTTTTTTGTTTGTTGGTCTTCTAAATGTAGTTTGTTTTATTGAATAAGTGACAAAGGTAGTATTTTGGTGAAAACCGCAACAACAGAGTTGCAATCAACAATCAAAGTAAACTATCAAAACATGTCGTAAAATTAAACACTTTTAGGATATCAATTTAGTGAACTTGAAAATATGTTCAGACGATGGGTATATGAAGTTTATTTGTTGTGGTGCCTTTTTGGTAGTGATTCAGTAAATCAACCAGGTTCTATTTTCAACCGTTATAATTTCATACCTTCTAGCAGTTTGTTTTAATTCTAGTGACCGGTAGATGAAAAGCAATGCTCCCCGGTATATGTTCATTCATCTGACACGATTGCCCAACGAGTCACGCCAAGTTTCTTATACCCAAGTGTAAACATCATTATGCCTTTACTCAGACCAAGATCCGTTTATGAATAATAATCAGCTAACAGTTTAAATTATATTTTCTGCAGAAATTTACAATATTTATTTACTTTTAAGCATATCGCATTGGCCCGCCTTCCGTTTACTCAGCGTAGACGCAAAGAGCAAATCCTACGTATGTGTGTGGCGCTAGAAAGGAGGAGATTTTCATGTTTCCATCCAATGAACTGAACGGCAAAATAAAACAAGGCTGACTCCATGAAAATTGACCTCCTTAACCGCACGAACGTAGAAGACGCTGCCGATGGCCACAGAAAGGCGAAACCCTGGTGCCAGACCAGATGACGGCGATATGATAACGGTCGGAAAGCTTACTCGTGCCGCCAACGCCACTACCGCGGCGTCGTGTTTATCCAATAATACTATTCTTCAAGTTCTTCCTTCTGACTCCAGGCGTAGGGCTCGGCTTAGAGATCCATGTGGCGGCCGTGGGTTTGCTGGCTCCAACAGCGATTTGTTCTTCCCACATCATAAATCACACCACTAACCATCATCGGGCAGACGCCGGTCGATGAGTTTCCGAAGAAAGAACGCAATCCTCCGTAAGAACATGAGGTCTGATATGTCAGAACAACCGACCGCAAAAGCTTCAACGGCAATTGCGATATTGAAAGCACACCAGCGGAACGGCGAAGAAATGCAATGGAAAATTAAATATCGATTTCATCCGCACACATTGGAATGAATGGAATCGACCGCAAGTGTATCGAAGACATCGCTTGTCCATTATAGGCTACATCGTTATATCGGCGGATTAGGATTGCAAAGATCGAACCGAGTGGACCACTGATAATGATGATTGGATCGTTCTTGATAGAAATTGAAACATAATGATCGCTGCTGTTGCCAGAACGAGTAAACATCATGTGGAAAATGATGCCACGCAACGTAAGGTCAAAGATCGACTAAGTATGGAACAACATCTGCTTTTTCAATAGTGTACTATTATAAGTAGACCTATTTAAGCAAATAATATAGCCTTTGTCTGTAATGCGATGCAAAAAGGTTATTGTGCTGCGTAGAGCTATACCGTTACCATGTTCTCATATTTTAAAGGATTTTGTGGTATGAACCCCCTATACTTGTAACGCATAACCGATAATAAACCGATAATCGTTCACGTTCTGTTTAACGGACGGCACTTCTCCGACATTATCAACGTTAGAACTTTTCGTGGCGCTAACATTTACTCTGACCACTACATATCTGGTGATGGTCAAACGACATCCAAAACTTTCCGTCATCAACAATGCATGGTACCGGTGACCACCACGGTACTAGTTTGACCGACTGAAGCAAGACCAGAATGATCTCGATGTAGCCCCTCTAGAGGACAAGGTAACTGGAGTACGTAGCTCAAATATTCTAGAGCTCCGTTTTTATGAACTGTTCAACGATCAGGTACGACTGAAAATGCATCATTATGGTTGTTCAGTAATTTTGGACTTCGGGATGCATTTAAAGCCAAATCTGTTTACCGGTTCTTAAAAAAGGTCCTCTAGGAAATTTGAACTATGTATTTCAAATACCTTGACCGTAAAAGCAAGAGCTATAGAACATCATGGACGAAAACGGCTTTCCATGCAAGCTGAAGTATCTCAACATAAACTGGTCAATGAAGAACCCTTTGTGCCCGCTAAAAGGATTCGCGCCATCGAAGAAAGTTGTGAAGGATCTGCGCCATAGTAGGACGTCTTTTCACCTACACAAAGGGTCTACGCCATCGTAGGAGAGACTGAATGACTCGGCCACCATCCCGGCTGGCTGACTACACTACAAGGCATTGCCCGTTGATCAGCTGTTGAGAAGTTCCACTATCTCACGGGCTGCCTCGACGGAGGGGCAAAGGCACTTTTCGACCCTCTGAAGATCACTGCAGCCAACTACCAAATTGCGTAGGATACGTTGCTTAAACCTTACAATAACAGCAAACTTTTAAGCAAAAGGCAAAAGCAGGCGTTGCCAAAACTACCATCTCTTGCTGAGAAATCTGTCGGGGAATACAACGACTGGTAGAAGGTTTGGATAGGGCTGTTCAAAATCTGAATCTGATAATTGAGACTGCTGAGTAAAAGGAACTATTGTTAGTAGATCTCCTCGGCTCTCGAATTTTTCCCTCGGCGTAACCAGATTTTAGAATCATTGCCAGCGCAACAGAGATGAGACGTCACAGGAAAAACGGGAACCAATCTTCCAAAGTACGAGTGCGAAATGTCTATGGGGCTTAGCTTAGCTTAGCTTAGACTGACTGCACATATCTATGGTTGCTACTCCGTGATTGACCAGAACCAATGACAGTTGCACAATGAATCAACTGAATAATTGACTGGGAGTGGTCAACATTCTCACTGTGCACGCTTCAGAGGCTGTCTTTAGAGGTACAATAACGGCGCCGGCCACGTCCTTGCAGTCAGGTTGGGAGAGGGAAGGAAAGTTAGTAACAACCTTTGTTATGTGAAAGTTGGCGTTTACCGCACGTCTCCACCAAAGGTTGCAGGAAGGAGTTCTTGTTAGTAGGGAAGGTATCGTTGGGTCAGGATTCACTTTGATAAGTAATATGACCTTTGATTTGTAATGCCTATCAGAGTGCCGCGCTATTGTTCGCTTCACGCGGAAAGCAAACAATCGAACACCCACGTCGGGTGATCGCTCAATGTTTACTACAAAAATAGAAATACACTAGAACTCCAATGGCGCTGTAGTCACTTTTCCTATTTAATTAAAATAATAACTTTAATTGTAATAATTGATTGTTTTTAAGTGTACAGCTTGTAGAGGATCTTTTGTTTTGGTAAACACAATTTATTTGACACTTCTAGTACCGCTACTGACGCTGTAAGGGCGTGGCAAACTAGATGTTAGTCACACGAACAGTCGCGACATTGGACTTCTGTGGCAAGTTGTTCTAATACTACAAATGACTTCACAAAATATACAACTTGTCTAAATATTGCTCGCTTTACACGATAAGCAAACAATCGATCACCCACGTCAGGTGGTTGCTTAATATCCGAATATTCTCAGGCACATACATACACAATTATTCGCGCACGTTATACCCCAGACAGACATGTGATACGAGTGTGATTCCTGTACAACGGTACGCAGTGTCAAGAAAAATCTAAGAAGACTGACTTGAACTGAGCGAATTTTCAGTATGGCACTCATTTCAAGCGCAATTGTACAGTGATTCTTGTATCACATGTGTGTCATAAGTATTACTCACGGTGCATGTACAGCAAGGAACAACACAATACTAAACATTAAACACCTACGCCACTATTATTTTCGTTGCCGCGCGAGACAATGACGAACGCGATCGATTATTCTGCGATACTCACTCCATTCAGGAGCGATGCATGCACAGCAAGGAACAACACAATCGGCGGACCGGAATCAATACGCAACGGAAACGACGAAAACAAACGCGGATTGAAAATAATGCACTCTAATAACGGTTGCTAAAAAGAACAAACTCACCGAATCGTCCACATGGCAATGAATTTGACTGTAACTTCCAGCCGCTCGTCAGCAACAACGAATTTGTGCTTAAGTCCGTCAAAATATCCGCCGGTGCAATTTCCTTGAAAACACTTCTGAATCACTATAAACACTAATTTTTCATGCATTTTAACTTGAACACTCGAACATATACGTACTTTCAAGTATACTTTCAATTTTATTACTAATTTGAAATTTCTAAATTTGGATGAGAAATGAAAAATATGACGGGAGCAAAATTTTTCACACCCGTCAACAAGCGCGGCACACTACGATCTTCCGAGTGCGAAATGTCTATGGGGCTGTCCATAAACCACGTGGTCATTTTTTTGGGATTTCTCAACCCCCCCCCCCCCCCCCCCCCCCGCGTGGTCAGTAGTCCATACAAAATTTTTTTTTCGTCCATACAAAATAGTCATTGGCCGAACCCCCCCCTTCATGACCACGTGGTTTATGGACAGCCCTTATCCTGTTCAGAAGTCCACAGATTGCACATCTACCCTGACTTCCTGAAGTTACCGATGTCCAATAGGAAATCTTTTCTGCGTAGTCATTGTCTATGTCGAAACTGCTTGAAGGGAGTTCACATCGTGAGAGCTGTGCAGTTGTCAAAAGTGCAGAGGAATCCTACCGTAATGTGCTTAAAATCCGAAAAATAAAAGTTCAACTGCGACTGTCACACTTAAAAAATATTCGCGGGCTCGGCTTTCCGCGCACAGCCGACTAGTCAGCAGACTCAAAAACTGATATCTCAGTTAAAACTGCATTTGTTAGCTGATTCTCAACAAAAAAGTTGCCGAACCTCAGTAATGAACTGTCAAAGTTGCTGAGATCTCGGTTATGTTATTGTTTGCCGAGCGCTCGGCTGTACGGATCTCGGTGAAAGTTTGAGAAAATGCTGAGATCCCGGTATTTCAAATTGAGTGTTGTAAACTCGCCGGAAGGCGCTAAACAAGGTCTATCAGCTTCAGACTTACAGACATAATCGAGAACAATGTCTTCTACCATGGCTATAAGATGTCGTCCTCTCAAATTCTCCTAGTCGGGGTCCGTGGCGTAGTTGGTCACACGTTCGTTTCATATGCGGATAGTCATGGGTTTGATTCCCAGCCCCGGCACTTGCAATTTTTCGTCAGTTGCTCTTCCCCCGAGAGCGGCTGACACTGACCCTCTTCTGAGCCCCGTGGCTCAAACGGATCCGGATACCTGGATATCGGCGAACTGCTACTCATAATGGACCCCCAATCGGACTGGAAAGGAAGAACGGCCATCCATCATCCTTGTGCTCATCATTCAACCATGTATAGAGTAGAAAAATGAAAGCAGCAGAAAGGCAACCAGTTCGATAAAGTAGAATACAATATACATCTAGGTGCTGTACACAATGTAAGTGCAGCTGTCAAATGAAATCGCTCACGTAGTGCCCTAGTGGACAATAGAGCTGTAAAATTAGGTTAAGTAATTAAGAATAAAAAAAAATCTCCTAGCAACGGCGATTGCTCTTGCTGAAGACGACCAAGGATCACGCTATCCTGCTCGTGCACTACTAGACTCAAGGTGAGTCTCAAACAGTTAGCAGAAGATGAACGGGAGAATTTTCCATTGACCACGGAAGCAATCGACGAAGATGTCTACATGGATGATGACATTTGCGGTGCAGACGACGTGGAGTCTGCTATCGTTCTACGTTGCCAGTTCGATGACATGCTGCTGAGCGAAGAATTTTGAAGAATTTTCCTAAGGAGGACTTGACCCTGCTGATGGAATCGATTGGGATCAAGACGCTGAAGTCAAAACGTTGGGACTGACTTGGCTTCCCAACGCAGACTGTTTCAAATTCCAATTCACCATCCCACCATTCGTTGACGGACAACATTTAACGAAACGAAACGTTCCAAGTATCGTTGTCCGACTCTTCGACCCTCTATGGCCATGCCTAGAAAAGTCCACTCATAAATGGGAGACCACCGGCTTACTGATGGGCTCAAGCGATTTCGGACCAGCGCCGCGGGCGGCACTAAATGAGGTAAAGCTAATTGTACGGAAGGTGGTGTTCGCCACTATCAAGTCTTTGAGGGTCTCTGTTAGAGTGCCAATGCGAATCCGTGGGGTGATGCAATTAGGATCATGATGGCCAAGACAAGAGTCTCTAGAGATGTTGTAGAGGATCATGGTGTGGCTTTTCCCATTTCATGACCCTAGTGCTTGACCTGCTTCCATAGGACCGCTGGTGACTAAAGCTGGCGTTGAGGAGAAAGCTACCGATTAGGAACTTGCGGGGATAGCAAAGTCCCTTAGCTTAAATAACGCCCCAGGCCCGGGCAGAGTTCTGAAGCTGGCCTTACAAGTTCAACAGCGTTAGTTGACCGGTTATTGCCGATGCGCTCCTGCGTCGGGGGATCGGATACCCTGTACCTGTACAAGATTCCCGAGAGTAACTTCAAGAATCGAGAAGGTACTAATTTTTTGCACAGATGTGGGTCTGAAATTCACATGACCTCAGAAGTCCCACAAAATTCCATCATGGGTGCGGTGTTATGAAATGTCATGTACAACGAGGTGTTGAAGATAAAGTTCCCGATAGGAGACAATTGTCGGCTTCGCTGACGACTTCACACTAGAGGTCTACGGTGATCGAAGGAGTGGAATTGACAGCTGCCCACTCAATCACAGTTGTGGAGAAGTAGATAAGCTTCAGTAAACTGGAATTGGCTCACCACAAAACTGAGGTGGTGGTTGATAACAAACATGAATAATAAACATGTACCTACCTATAAACTTTTTCGCATTAAAATAAACCTCACTAAAAAATACTTCGAGAGGCTTATGATTGTTTCATTATCGTGTATTTTAACATTAAACTAATTCCACATTCTAATGACTATTAAATGTTCAAATTCTATACGTTAATCTTATTGAATCTTACAACACTGCCAATAGAAAGAATCTCGAACAACATTGAAACCAGATCCCTCGGTGCAAAAATTGCATTCCACTCATTGGTAGATCCATCGATTTCGAATACCTTTTTACCAACCGTGGATCGAAGCTCGATATCGCGGAATCAATTGGGTCGCGTTATCTCTCGGTTCTAGATGGCCAGGAACACATACAGAAGCGCATCGTAATTTGTACCCTTTGATCTCGCGCAAGAATCGTATCCGTCCTGTTGTTGTGGTGTACAGCTACAATGCCTGCGGCACTGCACTGCCAACCAGCCGACCAGCGACCGACGACGTGTGTGATGATGGATGTTTGTCGACTAGCATTTCCCATGCGGTTACACTGGGCAAAATGTTTAAATTCTCACGTCTAGATAGGTACGTTTGTCTTTAGGCATTTATATTCTGCGCAAAAATTTTTGTCCAGGACGTGTGACAGCAATAGTTGAGAGTTTGAATTTTGTGCACTAGTGTTGGACAGATGTTCGGTATGCTTTTCCTTCGCTGCGAAGATTGCTTTACCGACAAGATAGCAACGACGCCATGGAAGTAGCTTAATTAGATAATAATATATCAAATTGTTATTATCGTGCGGATTACCGCCAAGCAGATCAATTGTCTAGAAGGTCAATGAATCGATTGATCTGAAATTGTTTGCTATCTCGGAATGAAGAATCTTAACGAGACAGGCCATTGACATTTTGCTGCACAGCTCTTCAACAGTTGAAATAAAGGATGGAGTTGAAAAGCATAGCAGATGCAAAAGAAGACCGCAACTTGCTCTCTCACTAAACTTGCGTAGGAGTCCTGCTGGATGCAAAAAATGTTACACATTCTTCGAGGTCAGAAACGTGCCTCAAATGGCAACATCAAAATGACTGGAAACAGTTATTCAGCAGCCGGAATACCAAACTGTCAAATTGTAACCAAACAGAAGGCTCTCCTAATTCGATAGGCCGGGCAGGTAGTCAACCCTTGTCCATTCTGAGTATGAAATTCATCTGGACGCAGCGCAGAAAAATATGAATTTGTATATACCTACGCTGCAGCACCGACGACCGCGACTCGAACCAGCCCTAACGACAAGTGGGTGCAATGGAAATGTCAAAGTTGTGCGATCAAAAACTCACCACGGCCAGCAAAATGCGCTATCGATTTTAATTAATCAGCACATTCTGACTCCCGAGCTACGCTTCGCGGTTTCGATGGACGACGACATCGGGGAGGCACAGTGGTTTTCAAACGAAGTTCCATGTAACGGTTATAAGTGGATCATATTCAACAACTTTTTAAAAAATACCTTCTGAAAGTTGTTCCTGGAATTTCAACCAAAATCATTACTGCACAAATCCTTCCAAGGATTTCGGGTTCAACTTGGAGTTTCTCGCCAGATTTCTCTCGAAGGTTTCCAGAGTTAATTCCGGTATTCCCCGATTCTCGGAAACAACTACGTATTCTCGGTATTCTAAACCTGGAGAAATCACCATAAGTAATCGCAGGAAGAACTTCAGAAGAATATCAACAATCACTTTTTGAAGAAACCCATGAAGGTACTTTGAATGAACCCCAGATGAAATCTTCAAAGAAAGTCCAGGATAAGTTCTGAAACACTCTGAGGAGCATCCCGGGAGCAACAATAATAAGAATCTTCTTCCAGGAGAAGCTCTGATAGAAACCTCAAGTGGAACTAAAAAATCCCAAAAAAAAAGCTTTCATAGAATCCTGGGAGAAACTTTTGACGAATGCAGGAAACCCATGGAGAACTTCTGGGAAAATCCGAAGAGGAACTTGAATAGAAATCCCAAGAGTACCTCCAAAAATACAGGGTGGAGTTGTTCGAAAATCTGTGGGAGAAATCCTAGAAAAGGCTCCTAGGAAAATTCTGGGAAATTAATCTGATAAAAAAATCAAGATGAGTTGCGGTAGAAATTTTAGAAGCTCCCGCTACAAAATTTGCGAAATATCCTGGGAGAGACTCCTGTAGAACAGAATCCGTTATCCTCCCCTTGTTTTGGTAATGCAAGTAAGTGAATACCGGTAGGATTATCGCATTGGCTATATGGACAATGGACATGTTTTGACGCTTTTGTTCGAAAGAACTGAATACGTACTACTTATTCATTTTTTGTTCATACCTACCATATATGTAGAAAACTCTGTGGGCTTCTGAGTAAATTCTACAAGTAGTTAAGTGCACTACTTTTTATTCATATGACTTCTGGAGGATCTCCAAAAACTCCCTAGAGTATAGGTCATCAGATCTACAAACGTAATAAGCTGTCTCTAAGAGCTTCATAGGGGCTGTCCATAAACCACGTGGTCATTTTCGGGAGATTCCGAAAAACACCCCCCCCCCCCTCCACGTGGTCTTTCATTCACACAAAAAAAAATGTATCTACCGTGGTCCCTCAACATTAACTACTTACTCCATAACATTTTTCTTATTAAAACCCTTGTAATTCAAAACAAAAGTTGGGAATCTCTTACCGGGACCCTTCTTCAACCAACCGCTTGCTAGAATGGAAGTCAGTCATGGGGCAGAACGGAGAGCAGACATGTTCTTCTTTTATTTCCTTCTTAGCTTGGAAGATGTGGGAGGAAAATTGTCACACAGCTGGTCGCATGATTGCGCGAAAGAGAATGTTCGTGTGACCCTCCAGTTGGGTACAGTTTCAAATCGAAGCGAACGGATACCCGAAGAAAAAAAAGTTTCCCTTTGGATGACTCCTTGCTTGAAGGTAGATTTTATTGGATTAAGCCGAGTTTGTAACCTATAACAAATAACGGGTTCCAATATATGGCTCTGAATGGTGGGCACTGTTTACCCGGGAGCGTCCCACAATTTTTATGAAGCCCGTGAGGGGCATGTTTGTTGAAACCGCACACGCGCGTGCTCGCGTTCTTCCTGCCAGATGAATAAGCAACGATAAGCATAAATAGCGGCTCTCCGGTTGTAATAGTTTTGCCTCGGATCTATGCACTTTAGCACTTGCTTCCTGGGCCGCAGTATTCTTCTTTCAATTACCACTTAACCCTTTCGTATCCAGTGATGTGAAGAGATTTTTACTTCGTCGGCTAAAACATAGCTGAATGGATCATTAGGCTCATGGGAATCATTCACAATTATAATCAAATCGAGTGATATGAAATCAATCGTAATAATACTGATCTGGAATCTGCATATCATTTAATTATTTCAAAGTTGAGCCTGAACGATAGTAAGCAACACACACCAAAACCGCTTTTATGCACGTTTAATTTATGCCCTGACCTGCAATATTGTGCATAAGAAAATATTATAATGACGGTAACTATGGAAACGGCGGACTAGGGGTGTACAGGAGAGAACAGAAAGAGGCTGCAGGGTCGTTTCAGGGAGTCCCAAGGGCATTACAGAGTATCTCAGCGATTTCAGTTGGTACCACGAGGTCTCAGGGATCACATAAGCGTTTCATGGGATTTCTGTGAGGTTCATGGGGGCCCTAGATGTAATTCAAAGGGGGTCCATTGGAACTCCAGGGGATCTCCGAGACGATTCAGGGGCTCTCAAAAGTATTCATAGGGGTATCAGGAGGTCTCATGGAAGCCTCATTGGTTCTCAGGGTCGTTTCAGGGGATCTAATGGGCGATCCACGGACACTCAAGTGCCTTTCAGGGAGTCCCAAAGAGTTTCAGAGGCTATCAAGGGGTTTTAGAAGGTTACCATAAGGTATCGGGGGCGTTCCGGAAGATCTCAGGGCGAGTTTCGGAGTGATCACACAGATCATGTCGTCGCTGCAGCGGAAATGGCGTGATGACCAGAGGACCAGAGAGTGGGTCTGATACATAATCGGAGACTTAATCGAGTGTGGACGATATGCCAAGTTGCGAAGATATTGACTGCGAACTAGCAGTGCTTACCGCAGGGTGCTGATGCCAAGCAGAGCGACCCCCTGAAGTAGTCGCATGCTGTGGTCCTGGTCCTGTGGCTAATTGTAGTAATTTTCTCTTAACTTGTAGCGGGTATAGTTAGTCGAGCAAGAGTTCATCCCCACACTTCCCGAACTATCTTCTCAGGTGTCTGCCATGCTGATTTGCGGTAAAACCCGCTGAAAAAAAATAGGGGCGTTTCAAGAGGTTCCAAGGAGTCAGGAAAGCTCCATGGATTCTCTCTGGCGCTTCAGAGGATCTCATGGACGTTTCAGAAGGTCTTAAGAAGGTTCCGAAAGGTCTAGAAGATGTTTCAGGAAGCCGCAGGGAGTACCCAGAAGTTCTTCTTCTCTTTAGAATTCAAGATGCCGAATAATCGCACTCGAATTTTTGCAGCTACAAGATAATGATCCGAGTCAATGTTCGGGCCTCTGTAGTACTTCAAATCCGTGATGTCCGAAACAGTGTCGCTCGCCAACCAGCTCGTAAGTAGACTGTTTGGGAGCAAGTGTCACCACACGGAAATCACTAGGTGTGTTTTCGAATGTTCTTACGGGCGAAGTACGTAACTGTTGATTACTCTACCCCAGCAGAAGCAACTGGCATAACCCGCAGAACGTTCCAATACATACTTACTTTCAGTCCTGAGCACCCTCGGTGATGCCGAATTAAATGATCTTCATCCTGGGCGATTGCCCGCCATTGCCTAGACCTGTGACCAGATCAAATTTCTGTCGACTTGCTTTATTTCGTGGTTGGGGCTGCGCCGCATGGGCTTCTGGGTCTGTCTCAGCTGTGATGTCCTGCTGGGTTCCAGTCTAATGCTCACTTGCAGATATCGATTCCACCGCTGCGTAGAGAGTGGCCGCGTGCCTTCCTAACTGCGCTATCCTAGAAATGATGAATTGAAGCACTAAAATCAAAACATAAAATTCCCGTGGTTCAATAATAACCACACTTCGACTCCTATTCAGCAGCGGTGAATTAGCACAACATTAAGGTAACAACTGAGCCAAATATTAATTCAGCTGATAATCAGTAGAAAACACGTGTTTTGCATTCTGTATTCTGAGTCGAAGTATGTTAAAACGAAACTACTTTTAAAACTTGTGAAAGCACATATTACACAGATACATGTGCTAATTTGTACATAAACTGAACAGGAAGCAGTAAAAAGATCTTGTTAAACTAGATCTTTCTCAAATTTTGACCACTGATACACAACTAGTTGATAAACTCACAGTAAAAATTTGAGAATATTTGATGCACTTTTCGAAAAGTTACAGCTAGTTGAACTTTTTTTTTTAAATAAAGTGAAAATTTTGCCTGTCCCGATCATTTTGTCTATCCCCTGTATCTTCATCCAACAGACAACCGACCCATACGCATCTGACAGGTTGCCTAATTCATCGCACTGTCTACGCGTGACCTACGCTCGACGTGTGAAAACATCGACCTGTCATCTGTCAACCGTCCGGAACGAAAGAAAAACGGAATGGATGAACTTCAAGTAAGTTTTCACTCCAAACCAAACTGAAACGAACGTGCCGCGGCGCGAGTGTAGTGAATGAAAATCAAAAAGTTATCAGCATTTCAGTGAACGGGAGAGTATTTGAATACCGGACGACGATTCCAGGATTCCGGTTTGCGCTGGTGAATGGATGCACCAGCTAAGTGTGATGCTGCTGCTCCGCGACGCGGATGGAAGGAGGTTATTTCAACTCGAGTGCACCCAGGAATGTACTCAAGTGGTGTGGGAGACCGATGTTACGATGGACCATTCCTTGTTCTCATTCCCGCACCGGACGCAGCGCAACAACCGACGCTGAGGACCTGACCGATAACCATTCCCTCTTGACGACCCGACCCCATGTGATGACAAGTGATTTCTGGTGAGTGGTATTTACTATGTTAACTTTCAATCTATCCTTCTTTCCCTTACTAATCTAGTTTTAACATTTATCTAGTCATTAAGAAGCTTTGTGGAAATTGCCAGGTTAGACAAAATCTTGTAAACTAATCCTAGAAATAGTTCCTTTCGCTTACTTATTACTTATCAGTTTCCACCACTATTTATCACCGCTATCCATGGATCATTAAGCCAGCCGCTGTAGTAGTTGTGTTGGCGATGGGATCCAACGCTCGAAACTCGTCTCTATTTTTTGACCAGCGAATCTCCTGGATAGCTGTCACTTCCACGCCGACATTTTGTAGTTCACGAGCCAAAAGCCAAACATGTACGGAGGTTCATTCAAAGTTCTCACGTATCAAGATCCATTTTTCCAATCGTTGTTCTTAAATTAAATCTTAATTCGCTGCTGCTGGGTCTGTTGCGGTTGAATCAATCCGTTTGTTCTACTTTGGTTGTCTTGGTGATTGATGCTTTTCAGAAGGCTACTTTACCGGAGCCGCGCTACCTACATCGGGCTGAAGGGTGACACGATACAGCATTTCATAATAAGCTGCTGGATTTCAGAACTGATGCTGCTTAAACAGCACTTCCTTGGTGAACAGACACTCGTGACGTACCTCCTTAATCTAGCTAAAGTTCGAAGGACAACAGTGTCCGGATGGTACTACAAACTAAGCATGATCTTTGACATCGACTGATCCGTGGAAGCATGAGATAAGGTGCCATTAAACCATTAAACTGTTTGTCATTATGAGAAATATTTGCCATTGAAGCCCGACATTCATCCAAGGGTGCTATGATTCACGTTGTGTTGGTCATTTGCTAGGCTTGTTTGGCCAAATATGTGCCATGTGTAGTGACCCGGTTGGCAGCTTGTGAGGGCCAGTGTTTTGTTGGACGCTCCTTCCAGGTTGTAGCTCAGGAGCTGAACCTCTTTTTTTATATATCCTAAAAATTATTCTAATGTTAAATTTAATTAAGAAGGTTGACCTTAGTAGCAACGTCGAAAAGGATTGAATTGTAGTCATATTTTTGACAATAAGCAGAAATACTAAATGCTTACATATCTTTCAAGTGGATTGGCAAAGGATTGTAAAATGTCCATAAAAAAACTTAAAACTTAGGAAGAAAAGGGCTCAAAAAGGACGGAACACAACTGAAATAGAACTCGTCTTCGGTGGTGGGGCCATCCTCCGGTGTTTCAGCGAGATGAGTAGTAAGTACATATACTCGATTATATTAAAAATGGGCAAGCGCGCAATCCCCCTGCGTGTGTTCCTCCTCATGGTGTCAACTACTGGTGCAACTGTTCGTTCCTTGTTGAATTGGTTTAGCATCGCATCTGAACCTGGTCGCAAATGCTCCCGTGTGGCGTCTGCATGCAAAGCATGTACAATCGATGCTCATCCAGGAGGACGACAGTTTGTGAATGGTCCGGTGAGAAACGACGTGTTGAATATTAATTTCCAATTAAGAGTGCTCCAATTACATGCATGAAATGCATAAACGCAAAGCAGATGTGAGTAACAATTAGATTGACGAAGTCTTCATAATCCTATATAACGATATGCTTATCATATTTTATTCGCTCTCTCTCTCTGAAGTTTCGTTTATCAATCAGAAGGTAATTGAATGTCACTGATGACGACCGTTAAAAAGAATCCAATCCAACCGCTCAGCCAACAAATAATCAAGTAATTTTGCAGCCAAGATGCAAATGGTAGCGGACAGCCAGCTTTCAAGTGCATGTCCAAAACCGTGATGTACCCTGCAGGGCTCCCCCATTCACTTGATGTAAGAGCATTAGCTTCTTGGAAAATAAACACGAGATGCACTTCTACACTTTTCTCGATTAGAAAGCACGGACCCATAGACGGCTGCTTACTGTATCCGCGTAGAACACTGCACTGGGCGATGGGCTCGGGAGATAGGCGAGAAATAATTAGTTTTCTTTCAACACTTTTCTCTTCACTCGTGGTTCATATTCCCGCCAGATTGATTCTCGACAACTGCCCAGCTAGATATAGCTAACGCCAGCGGTGATCGTGTATATAAAACTTTCACGTGGTTTGCTGAAAATTATCTCTCGAGGATGTTTACACTTTTCACCTTTAGTGTTTGCTGCGCATCTTTTAAAGAAACCTTGTTTTAGAAGCATCGTATCATATTGACTTTAAAAACATTATTTGCCTACTTAAATTTGGGCAAGATGTTGATGATGATGATGATGATTGTGTACCCACCATCAGCGCAAGGATTACCTATGGCTGCAGAGTCATACCGGAACGGAATGATCTACCTGATGGTTTGTTGTAGCAGGGTAAGCTAAATTCACTGGAGACCTTCGGAAAACAACATGATAATTGTTATCTCGTGACAAAGTCTGGCCACCCCACGAACATTTGCCCGGAAACCAGTTCATTTAACTTCCTTAGGCTACCCCTCCGAAATCCCCATATATGTCATGTTCAAATATAAAAAGTAATAAGGAACGAACTCACCGGGTAATCCTGACCAGCTGGTTTTCTATGTTTGGCTTTGGTCTCAGCATGCAAACGGTCCAACCATATTAAATATGCACTCGTTCACACCACTCGCTGATTCTCCGATCGTCCATCGAAGAATCCGAAAAAAAAATACATAAGCGAGAATACCCGACGCACTGAAAAACAATCTCTTGGATACTAGCCTTTCCGAACTCGGAATAAAGACGAACACTAGCACCACGATGCGGGCTATGTGGTCTCTTGCCACCCCTTAAATTTGGGCAAGATGTTACTCACAAAAGCGAAATAAATACAAATGTGTACAAAAATGAAACCAAATTTATGAATTTCAAATAACTCAACGTACTTATGAATTTCAAATAACTCAACGTACATATGTACAGATGGGTAAACTATTGGTTAAATTGGGAAAAAATCCACAGCTCAGGTCAGATTTGAACTCACGACCCTTATTAACCATAAAAGGGATACCTCAGGGATTCTCAAACTTTTTCAGCTTGCGACCCACTTTTGATTTTCAAAGACCCACCAGCACGATAATTTATAAAATAAGTCATATTTGTACTGCCTTTTTAAATAATCACATTTTGTCACTTTCATAGGTTGTGATAAACTTACATTACGTAGTCCTCAAATAAGTTATGTATTTCTGTTTATTATTGCTCTTTTAGTTTTTTGGAAAAGTCTAATAAAGGTTAAGGTGCCCAAATTTGCAGCATCAGGCTCTAGCTATAGTGGCAATTTAATGCTTTTGCAGAACTTTAAAACTAAATATCGGTTGAAAATGCTATAGATAAATATTCACAGCGAACGGGTGAACATCAAGTACTTTTGAAAATTGTTGTACTGCTGGATGGTTCGATGAGTCCTCTTGAAATTTTTAATGATATTCTTCATACACACTTATTTTATTTATTTATTTAGAGTGGTATTTTTTTGCTTGTTTTTGGCATTTATAAATGTTTTGCTATTTTAACTGCTGAAACTGGCGTGTAAGCATAACAAAAAAATACTAACTGCAAGCAACAACTTGATCTATTTTTTTTTTCAGAACTCAAGTGAAATCTAAAATTTTACCCTAATCCTAAAACTTCCGAATGAAAACTTACTGTTTTAGAATCAATTTCAGAACGCAGACAGTAGTTTTAATGTTCAATATACTCCAGACAAAACTTATGATACAAAATTTTGAGAGGAATTGAAGAGAATCCGAAACTAAAGAAATAATTCTTCTAGAAATGGATTCTCCAAGGAAGTATTGATAAACTAAAAAGTGGGTAGCAATAACATTCGACTATTAACATGTCGAATTTTATTACTAGCCCCTTTCTAATTTCCAAAGACTTCGCGACCCACCAAAAATCAGTCCGTGACCCACCAGTGGGTCGCGACCCATAGTTTGAGAAACGCTGGGATACCTTCATGGCCTCTGTTTCGTCACCTCGCTGAGTGTGTTCCATCAAAGACGAGCTCTGAAAGGCGCCTGGGGTCCAATAGACCCCAGGTATCCCTTTTAGGGTTAATAAGGTCCCCTAGAAATCATATATTTCGTCATAACTTTTTCACATTTTTTTCGACTTCTACAAAATTGTTAAGAATGTAAAAATACATGTTTTTGCTGAACATCGAAAAACGCTAGCTTTGAGAATAAAAAAGTTATGACCAATTTTCTACAGGAGATACTCCTTCGTGAATTCTACCATATAGGCATCTTGCAGGGTTTCGATATTGAATGTTTCAGGGTTTGTTCCGAAAAATTCTTCAAGAACTCCTCCCACGATTCCTTCAGAATATTTTACAGATACTTCTGCAAGGATGTATCGACGAGTTCCCCCTGGATGTTTTCCTTCAGTGATTCCATCATGAATTGCTCCATATTTTTTTTTCAAGAATTCTTCTATGGGTTTCATCAGACATTCCTCCGGGAATTTCTCCTGGGATATCTATAGAGGTTCCTCCAGTGATTGTCCCAGGAAATTTTACCAGAGATTAGCTAAAAACTAATCCAGGAGATCCTTAAAACATTGTACAAAGCTTGTAGATGTTCGACTGTGAAATTAACTTCTTTCTCTGGGGATTTCGGCTTTCAGTCAAAGAAAAGCGTTGATTTTCTTATCTCATCGCCAACGTTTCCATCCAGATGATGGGATCTTCTTCAGGGCTCGAAATTTACCAACTCCGTGTTCATCTCACGGTTGATTGTCGTTTTTTTTTTTTTGTTTTTACACTGCACGAATCTCATTTACTGCCAGCACGCTTGAAAGTAGTGGGTGTATGGTACAAAATGGGAGGTCTACACCAGAAGGCAAAGTAAACGGGGTCTTCTTCTGTTGTTGTTATGCGCCTCCGCGGTGGCCGATCGAGCGGTTCACGCAAATGCTGGACCGCTTAACGACCGTGCTAACAGGGCGAAGGCCGGTGGTAATAGCGGGTGACTTTAATGCCTGGGCTGTGGAATGGGGAAGCCGTTTCACGAACCAGCGGGGTCAGATCCTGCTAGAAACACTGGCCATCTTAGATGTCGACTTGGCTAACGTCGGTACCAAGAGTACCTATAGTCGAAATGGAGCGGAGTCAATTATTGACGTGACCTTTTGTAGTCCTGGCCTAACAAGTAGTCCGAACTGGAGAGTAGATGATGGCTACACTCACAGCGACCACCTGGCGGTTCGCTACAGTATCGACTACAACAACAGCAGACAGCGGATAGAAGAAGAGGCGGCTAGGCCAAGGCCAAGCCCTCGTAGGTGGAAGACATCATACTTCGACGAAGAGGTATTTAGGGAAGCGCTCCGCCGTGAGCGAAACTTAATCGGTTTAGACGGCGACGAGCTGGTAGCGGTGCTCTCACGTGCGTGTGATGCGACCATGCCTAGGCGACTCCACCCTAGAAATGGGAGGCCACCGGCTTACTGGTGGACCGACGCGATTGCGGACCTGCGCCGCGCCTGCCTACGGGCTAGGCGGCGGATGCAGCGAGCACGATCAGAGGAAGAGCGAAACGAACGGCGGGTGGTGCAAAAGCCGCGCTCAAGACCGAGATAAGAGCAAGCAAAAAGGCCTGCTTTGAGGGTCTCTGTCAGAGTGCCAATACGAACCCGTGGGGTGATGCCTACAGGATTGTTATGGCCAAGACGAGAGGTGTGATGGCTCCTACAGAGCAATCTCTAGAGATGTTGGAGGGGATCATTGGAGGAATTTTTTCCGCGTCATGATCCTAGTCCTTGGCCTCCTTTCGTAGGACAGCCGGGGACTGGGGCTGGCGATGAGGAAAGGGTCACCGATGTGGAACTTGCGGGGATAGCTAAGTCCCTTAGCGTAGGTAAGGCCCCAAGTCCGGACGGAGTTCTGAACCTGGCCTTAAAAGTAGCTATTGCAGAAGCTCCCGAGATGTTCAGGTCTGCTATGCAGAAATGCCTGGACGAGGGAGTTTTCCCAGAAGCTTGGAAGAGGCAGAGCCTTGTACTATTGCCAAAGGCGGGGAAACCACCCGGAGACCCGTCGGCATATAGACCAATATGCTTGATTAACACGGCGGGGAAGGTGCTCGAAAAGATCATCCTCAATAGAATGTTGAAGTTCACTGAGGGCGCACATGGTCTCTCGAGCAACCAGTATGGCTTCCGGAAGGGGAGGTCCACCGTAGACGCTATCTTGTCGGTTACAAAAACCGCCGAGAAAGCACTCGAGCCTAAGAGGAGGGGAATTCGCTTCTGCGGGGTAGTGACTCTGGATGTAAGGAATGCATTTAATAGCGCCAGTTGGGCTGCTATTGCCGATGCGCTCTTGCGTCTGGGGATACCGGAGTACTTGTACATGATACTCGGAAGCTACTTCCAGAATCGCGTACTGGTTTACGACACGGAGGTGGGTCGGAAGTGCTTTCTCATAACCTCAGGAGTCCCGCAAGGTTCCATCCTGGGTCCGGTGTTATGGAATGTCATGTACGACGAGGTGTTGAGGTAAGAGTACCCAGTGGGAGTGGTGATTGTCGGATTTGCCGACGATATAACGCTCGAAGTCTACGGTGAAACGATCGAGGAGGTGAAGTTGACTACCGACCACTCGATCAAGGTTGTGGAGGCGTGGATGCGGTCCAGAAAACTGGAGCTGGCTCACCACAAGACAGAGGTGACGGTTGTTAACAACATGCAGTCGGCGCAGCAGACGGAGATCAGTGTAGGAGAGTGCACTATCCTGTCGAAGCGCTCTGTCAAGCACTTGGGCGTGATGATCGACGATAAGCTTACCTTCGGTAGCCACGTCGATTATGCCTGTAAAAGAGCCTCCACAGCTATTGCGGCACTGTCCCGGATGATGTCCAATAGCTCAGCGGTGTACGCCAGTAAGCGCAAGCTTCTGGCTAGTGTTGCTACGTCCATACTTAGGCATGGTGGCCCGGCGTGGGGTACCGCGCTAAGTACTGAATGCTACCGACGGAAGCTGGAAAGTACTTACAGGCTTATGTGTCTGAGGGTTGCAAGCGCGTACCGTACCGTGTCACACGACGCTCTCTGTGTCATTACTGGTATGGTGCCCATCAGCATTCTTATCAGTGAGGATATGGAGTGCTTCGAAATGCACGGCACAAGAGGCATACGCAAGACTGTCAGGATGGCCTCTATGGTCAAATGGCAGCGCGCGTGGGACAGTTCCACCAAAGGAAGGTGGACCCATAGGTTGATACCGAGGGTAGATAGTTGGATTAATAGGCGCCATGGGGAAGTTTCATTCCACCTGACGCAGGTCCTTACAGGTCATGGTTGCTTCCGACAGTATCTACACCGTTTCGGGCATGCGGATTCTCCCGAATGCCCAGTGTGCAATGGTTTAGAGGAAACGGCGGAACACGTTTTGTTCGTGTGCCCGCGTTTTCGCGCAATGCGTGACCGCATGCTTGCCACATGCGGGGAGGACACAACTCCGGACAACTTGGTCCAGAGAATGTGTAGGGATGAGATTAGCTGGAATGCCGTTTCAACGGCTATCACCCATATCGTCTGGGAGCTACAAAGGAGGTGGCGCGTGGACTCGGAGAATGGCTAGTCCAGATGCAATACAAGAGGTGGTCCAGGGGTTCGAAGTCGGCTTCGTAGGTCATACCGGTGCCCTGCGGTCGAGATCGACCCTTACAGCGATGAAGTGGCCGCGGAGAGGAAGTCCCGGTAGCGGTGCTGTCGTGGCGTCAGTCTACTGGGTTGGATCTGAGCCCGCGGTTGGAAAGGGGTCCCCGGCAAGGGTCGGGGTAGGTGAGACCCTGCTGTCTGCAACCTACGGATGCATCTGATAGGGCCTGAAGGGTAGTAATACCCTTCCTTTGCGGGCAGGTCAGATCGGGTTGCATGTGGGCATCAGTTCTTGATGTCCGCTCAGCAGTAGGGCGCGGGCGGGGTTGACCCTGCCCGCCTTCCGAGGACAAAGGGAGTGGCGAGGACCACTCGGGAAACTGGCTAAGCGCCAGCATGCTACCGTGATGGACTCTCCAAAGCGAGTCATCGATGTTCGTTGCTGCTAGGCTACGGCAGCTAACCTTGAGGGTGCGATATGCACTAGCCCCTCTCTGAAGCAATACCTTCTTGGTGGTTCCGGAGAGACGTAGGGTTTGGCGACCATAGGAATGTGTTTTAGTGGGTCGAGGAGAGAGTAGTCCTGGCTTCTACCGGCATTGTAGAAGACGGCCTCAACCCCACACTACCCTAACCTTCCTGTTAGGGTGTCTGATGAGCAGATTTATCCCTTTATGGTTTAGAAGAAAAAAAAAACACCAGAAGCCACAACGAGTCCTGAAAAAGATCCCACATCTTGATCGAAACGTTGGCGATAAGATAAGAAAATCAACGCTTTGCTTTGTCTGAAATCCAAAATTACCAGAGAAATTGTACAAAACATTCTTTTGTGAGTCCATCCAAAGATTTCAACAATAATTCGTCCAAAAATTGTTGCAGACATGGATTCCTTCAGATTTTTTTTTGCCTACCGACATTCTTCCAGGAATTTGTTAGGAAAGCTTTTCTGGGATTTCCTAAGGATTTCCTCATGGGATTTCTTCATCAATTGATCCAGGTTTTCCTTCAAGAATCCCTGTGTTTCTTTCAGGAAAAACTCCAGGGATTATTTTAAAAATTCCTCCAAGGATTCCCCCAGGAAAATTTTTTAGAATTCCTTCAGGAGTTCCTCTTGGAATTCATTCAAGATCTCTTCAGGAATTGATCCAGTACTTTCTCCAGGGACTGTTTAGGGATTCCCTAAGGAATACCTCGAGGATTTACTTCCGGGAACTCTTGCAGGGATTCTTCAGGAACTACTACAGGGACTCCTTAAGGAGATCCTCCACGAACTTTTCTTTGAATATTCAGGATTTCTCCAAGGATTCCATCTGCAATTTCTTCAGGCAGTCTTCCTGGGATCCCTTAAAAAAATCCTCCAAAGATTCTCCGAGGAACTCTTCTTAGGATTTCTTCAGAAATTTCTTCATGTATTTTTTAAGGAACTACTTGAGGAATCAATGCAGTACTTCCTTCAGGAACTGTTTTTGGAAACCATTGAGAATTCCTCTTGAAATTGCTTCCGGGATTCCTTCTGGAGTTTCTCCAGGAACTCTTGTAAGGATTCTTCTAGAATTTCTCTGAGAATTCCAACTGCGATTTCTTCAGAAATTATACCTGGTATTCCTGGAATTTCTCTTAATATTCCTCCAACAATTCCGCCATTCCTACAGGGCTTCCTCCAGGCATTCTTCCAGAGATTCCTACAGCAATCCGGGACTCTTCCAAGAATTTCATCAGGAATTTCTACGGAATTTTATCCCGGAAATATTCAAGTGATTTTTTGCGGAGACTCCTACAGGGATTTCTTCAAAGATTCCGCCAGGATTTACTTCAGGGAATCCTCCAAGAATTCCACCAAGAATTCTCCTAGGCATTCTTCCCGGAAATTTTGCAGGCATTGTTCCAGGGATTCCTCCTTGGATTCTTGCAAGGATTTTTTCCAGATTATTTTTCAGCGATTCCCCCAGATATTCCTCCAGAAATTGGAAGAAAAATCTTCCTGGGATACCTCCACAAATTCATGCAGGCATTCCTCCAGGATTTCATCCAGGAATTCCTCCAGGGTCTCCTCGAGGAATTCCGCTCAGAATATCTTCCGGAATACCTTCAGGAATTTCATCAGGAATTTATCAAGGAATTCCATTATAAATTATGTCAGCAATTCATCCAGGAATTTCTCCAGGAAATCCTCAAAAAGTTCTTCCTGGATGTTCTCTAGGAAAACGTTCTAGATTTTTTTTTTCAGGAATTCCTCCAAGAATTATTCCAGATTTTCCTCCAGGAAATGCTGCAGGGATTCCCTTAGGAATTCTGCTAAAATATCCTCCAGGAACTTCATCAGGGATTTCCAAGGATTTTTCCACGAAATTCTCCAAATATTTACCAAGGGATTACTACAGAAATTCCTTCGAGGATTTCGCCAGGAATTCCTCCAGAAATTTATCCAGAAATTCCTCCAGGAATTTCCCAGGGGATTTTTTTCAGAACTGTTGCAAGAATTCCTCCAAAGATTCCTCCAGGAATTCCATCAAGCGATTCCCATAGGAAAACCTCCAGAAATTCCTCCAGGCATTCCTCTAGGATTTTATCCAGGAATTTCTCCAGGAACTCCTCCAGGAAATTCTAGAGGAATTATCCCAAGAATTTCTTCAGGAATTCCTCCAGCAATTTCTCTAGGAATTGATCCAAGAATTGCTCGGGAACATTTCATCATGGCTTCCTCCAGCAATTCCCACAGGAATACCTCGAGGAATTCCCCCAGTCATTCCTCCAGGATTTTATCCAGGAATTTCTACACAATTTTCTTCAAAGATTCCAGCTGGGATTTTTTTTTCAGGAATTCCTTCAAGGATTTCTCCCGGAATTCCTCTAGAAATTCCGCTAGAAATTCCTCCAGGAATTTCCTAAAGGATTTTTTTAGAAATAGAAAAATAACAAAAACAGAAATCTCTCAGAATTCCTCTGCAGATTCCTCTAGAAATTCATCCAGTATTTTTTTCAAGGATTTCTCTAGAGATTCCTCTAGCAATTCCAACAGGAATACTTCTTGAAATTTTTACTCTAGGAATTCCTCCAAGATTTTATCCAGGAATTTCTCCAGGAACTTCTCCAGGAAATACCCCAGGAATTTCTTCAGGCATTCGTCTAGGAATTTCTTCATGAATTGCTCCTGGACATCTTCCTGAAACTATGTTGGCAATTCCTCCAGGAACTTCTTTAGGAAATCCTCTAGAGATTTCTTCATAGATTCTTCCAAGAAATTCTCCAGGAATACTTTCAGGAATTTATCAGGGATTCCTTCAGACATTCTTCTAGGAATTCCTCCAGAGATTCGCTCAGGAATTGGTACAGGAATTCCTCCAGGGATTTCTTCACAATTTTCTCAAGGGATATTCCCAGAGACTCCTCCAGGAAATCCTCCAGAAATTTCTCCAAGGGTTTTTCCAGGAAATCCTCCTGGAATTTCTCAAGGGATTTTTTCAGAAATTGCTCCAGCAATTTCTCCCAGAACTCCTCTGGAGATTTCACCGTGAATTCCTCCAGGATTTTTTCTAGGGGTTGATCCAAGAATTCATCGAGGAAATTTCTACAGAAATCCCTGCAGGGTCTTTCCAGGAATTACTCCAGGAATTTGTTCAGAAGTTTCTCCTTTCTTTCGCATTCTTCTAGGGATTCTATAGGGCTTCTTCCAGGCATTCTTCCAGAGATTGCTCCAGCAATCTCTCAAATATTTTTTTGAGAAATACCTCTCAGGTTCGCCTAAAAATTCGTCCAGGAGTTCCTTCGGAAATTCAGAAATCCTTCAATCATCTTTTCAGGAATGTTCTCACCGCTACCAGCACCACGTTGATTTATGTAGATCAGGCGAGCTTTTTTTAACGTATTGTACAAAATACAACAGCGTGACTGCTGAAGGGTTGAATAATGCTTTGAATGTTATTATATTCAATTTCATCGTATTGCGTTTAGTTATAAAAGCTAGTAGGTACATATTTGCTAAGGGTGCTTGCAACAATCATGCAGTAGCATCTACAAATTGTATGGCTACCTATGCTCAACTCTCATAACCTTCGGATTCTTAGGACCAGTTTGACCGGCACGGTGAAAAGTAGATGAAATAATTGAGTTCTGATTATTGGCCTTAATTATATGTTGAAACCTGACGTAACATTATGCAAAATATCATCACTTCTAACGGTTGAACAAGAAAAATACAAATCAGACAATTTGCGAATGATGGCTGATTTCAATCAAATCTACTGAATGTAAAAAAATGCTCTGATCAGAAGAGTTGATAATTCAAAAGGGGATAAAGAGGCAAGCACAGTGACGTCAAATCCATTTTGCTACACATGGAATTCAGAACGGAGCTTCAAAAGTTTGCAGAAGAAAAGTACTCAAATGTGAATCAATATTCATTTGTTAGCACTCGAATACATTACTCTTTCCAACTTGTTGTGCCCTGCCTATTCTCTTCCGTAGTCATCGTTGAACCCAACAAAATGCAGCTGAGGATGTCGATTAAATGCGTTGATAAGTGTACCTCGTAGAATCCATCATCTTTATTGTTTGCAAGTTGTTTTCTCTTTCTTATACTGTTCGAGCATCATCCCCAGAGCCATTCGGTGGTCACAAAACAAACTCTTGGCTCAAGTGCCGAAACGAGTACGGCAAGAGAGAGGGGGTAATTTCAATTTAACAGTTATTATTGCCTATAAGAGCGAGGCTGAGTTGCATGCTTAACTGATTGGAATCATTCGGACAGTGGGAAAATAAACAGATGACATGCCAACAGTTGCCACGGGCCAAGCAGCACCCACCTTGTCTCGGGTGAAGTTTTCCAACGCGTTGGTCATGTCTACTGATGCGCTGGCTGGTACCTAAGAGTAGTCTCAGTGAAAACAAATAGTTGAAATTCCTCCTAGACACAAGAGTGCCAAGGGCTGTAGTTGTAAAGTAAACGCTTTTAATGCTTTTCCGCAATGATTGAGGTTTAGAGCCGTGTAGGTTCGTCCCTGTTCAGACTCTAGTTCCCATACCGCACACACAGGTGGTATATAATCGGTCAGTCAAGATCACGCTTGGCGGCTGACCGCTAAATACTTACAGTCGCAAAGCTAGATGGAACGGTCATTGATCTGCCCTTGGTGCACCGGGGATTTACAACAAGCATGGAAGACGTTATGGACCTTGTTACCAATCTTAAAGGGGCATACTGAATTCCATCCGTCACCAGTTGGACGTGACTTACGTACATACATAATGTTTTTCTTTCAGTTTAGTTAGAACAACATGGTGGTAAAAGAATAGCTTCGCCATAATATTGGAAAGAAAATATAAATAATATTTGCATGAAGAACGGCTATGCAAACAAACAAAGACAATGCTGCTTCATCACATTAAAAAGCTTATATCTAGATTTCCATAATTTGCAAAACACTTTAACAAAATAAACTCAGCTGATAGTGAGGAATCAAGCAAGGTCTTTTAAATACATCTTGTGGCCTATATATAAAATGCATAATAAGACTTGAAGATCAAATTAGCATTAGCACTAAGCGCTCACTTCGAGTTAATTCCAAAATAACAAATTACTTATTGCATTTCCCTTATTACATATCTTTAATTTCCTTAGTGTCACACCCCTCACTTTCCTTTGTAACCGTTCAACGAATTAGCTCGAGAAGTTTCAAAACTCGGTGGCTTTTGCGCCACTCTTGCGAACAAGAGACCACCTGTTCATTTTTAGGTTTGCCCGACCATTTTGACGACTCCAATCTCAAGGGCTTTCTCGAACGGTCGCTGGCCGAAATATGAACCTTAAACGCACGATAATTAATATCAAAACTGAAGAAAACTGAATCAATAACGGAAACTTACAAACTACGGAACTATGTAAACTGAACAAAGAACAACGAACGAAAAATAGTGTGTGTGTGTGTGTGTGTGTGTGTGTGTGTGTGTGTGTGTGTGTGTGTGTGTGTGTGTGTGTGTGTGTGTGTGTGTGTGTGTGTGTGTGTGTGTGTGTGTGTGTGTGTGTGTGTGTGTGTGTGTGTGTGTGTGTGTGTGTGTGTGTGTGTGTGTGTGTGTGTGTGTGTGTGTGTGTGTGTGTGTGTGTGTGTGTGTGTGTGTGTGTGTGTGTGTGTGTGTGTGTGTGTGTGTGTGTGTGTGTGTGTGTGTGTGTGTGTGTGTGTGTGTGTGTGTGTGTGTGTGTGTGTGTGTGTGTGTGTGTGTGTGTGTGTGTGTGTGTGTGTGTGTGTGTGTGTGTGTGTGTGTGTGTGTGTGTGTGTGTGTGTGTGTGTGTGTGTGTGTGTGTGTGTGTGTGTGTGTGTGTGTGTGTGTGTGTGTGTGTGTGTGTGTGTGTGTGTGTGTGTGTGTGTGTGTGTGTGTGTGTGTGTGTGTGTGTGTGTGTGTGTGTGTGTGTGTGTGTGTGTGTGTGTGTGTGTGTGTGTGTGTGTGTGTGTGTGTGTGTGTGTGTGTGTATGTGTGTGTGATCATGGCCATGATTGACATACCTGCGCAGGTTTTGTTTCGACGGTGCTTTCTCCTGGCCAATCGTCGACGTCGAAGCTCTTTCATCCTTTCGCCGGATCGACGGTGCGGAGGGGGCGTCGGCGGTCCGGTACTCTGTCTGATCGTACGTTGGTCGCACGCAGGTAGGCCGGAAAACCCCAACTCTCCGTTTGACTGCCAGTAATTTGGCGGGCGAGGATGAGCGTCGTGGAGCACCAAGAAAATGGCTTGAAGCCCGAAATAAAAAGCGTCTTTTGGACGCTGGGGTCCAAAGACGAGACACATCATTAAAACAATATACACTAAACACGAATTCATTTACAATTACCTTTTTTACAACAAATCAACGCACAGGGAACAGAGTGTCTGCTCCTGGCGACTATATACAACATTTAAGTTACTACAGAATGAAAAACAAAACTAATTTATTAAAAATTCGCTTCAAACGACACTACTTAACAAATCTACATTACTACAAAACACTACACACCTGAACAAAAACTTAAAACTGGCATAAGGCCGCCGAAGCTTACTTCTGTTCTCCAGCCGGCTCTAACTAAAAGTGATGGAGTCAAGTCGATTTCTCTAGTCAAGTAAATTTCCTGCTATTGAGGCAGTCGTCTATTGAATCTACAAACCATTATATACAAGTGCGCCAAATTCAAATCGCACATGGCCGTAAAAACTATTTAAAGCCATCGAAAAAGTCCTATAAGATATGTAACATGAATCGTCATTAGCTTAGCCTAGACACAAACCTTACATGAAACGGATAATCTCTACTAATGGAAACGGTTCAAACTGAAAGTCAAATTCAACGGATCTAATTCAAATGAGATTTTACTCAAAAGAGATAAAAACGTCAAAAGCTACAAATTAACTAAAATAGTAATAATTTAAAGAAACGAATTTTGAATTAGAAATCTTAAATATTGAAAAAAAAACATATTTATCCAAGTTTATCGAACTGAATTCAAATTTTATTTTACTTAAAAAGATGAAAAACGTCAAAACGTTACATCTTTAAATATTTAAGGGACGAAAAAAAAATTGGCAAATAAAACGTAAATTTCAATAGTACATTTTTTCTATTGCAGACGTTTTAAACACAGGGGAATAGTACTTCATGTACATTTACTTGTTCAAAATCACAATTGGAATCTATGATTTTTGTGCCAACCGAATCATGAGCATGAGAATAAGGATTGGTGACCGTACACTTCGTAGTTGCTACTCCGTGATTGACCTGAGCTAGCGAAATTGCACAGAAAACCAATAGGCTTGAGGCTTGGGATCTGCCACCATCCCCAATGTACACGTTTCGAGAGCTTAAACTTTGTTGGGTCATTAACGGCGCTGACCACGTCCTTACGGTCAACCGGGGAAGTGAAGGAATGTTAGTTCTACAACTGTTGTTACTAGAGGCTGTATGTACAACTGGACCCTCCACATTTGTCACGGGAAGGAGTTTTGTTAGCAGGGAGGGATTGATAATTGCATAGATCAAGGATTCACTTTTGTAAGCGACTTGATCCATGCAACCGTACAGTATACACACAAATATGTTACATCATAAATTGGAAGAATGGTGAGACCATGAACATTTTAAACGAAAATTTATGGAATGAAAAAAATTTGCGTTACCTCGCAAATCGGAGGACAGGTGAACCAATATACTACTTGTCATGAATTCGATATATTTAAACAAAACTTTTTGCCGACACTAACAATTACGGACCACACAAACTTAGGCAAAATACTGACGTGTAGCCGTAAGGTGGCGGTCTGTACAAACATACAAGATTAGAATAAAATAAAATTAATGATAAATTTGACAGGCACTTGAAGTGACGAACTTAGAAGTTCTAGTTGAGTGAATAGGTAAGTTGAGTAAATCCTATATAAAGGATGGTTTTAAACTAATAGATACATATACTGCGTTTTTTTTTTTAAGAGAAGCAAGGAACAAGCTCACCGATCAACTATCATTCACTCGAGCCCCCGTCGACATATCACTTGAAACGATACACTCGCAGGCACAGCAAAGAACAACAGAATACTAAAAAATCCATGCATCTATTGGTTTCGTGTTCGCACGAGACGGTGTCAGGCCATTCGGCCGAAGGTCATTAGGCCGAAGGCCATTCGGCCGAAGGTCATTAGGCTGAATGGTCATTAGGCCGAATGGTCATCAGGCCGAATGGTCATTGGGTCTTCTTCTTGCTGATACGTCCCCACTGAGACAAAGCCTGCTTCTCAGCTTAGTGTTCTATGAACACTTCCACAGCTATTAACTGAGAGCTTCCTCTGCAAATGACCATTTTGTATCGTGTGACAGGCACGAAGATACTTTATTAATGCTGAATCTACTGATATTTTACCCATGAATTTTTCCTTCTTTTAAATATAGGCTGTTCTTTCTGGTATCATTGCTAAAATAGTTTTTGGCGCTGAAACCGCTGATATTCAATTCATAAATGTTTCCTTCTTTAATACATAGGCTATTCTTTCTAGTTTCATTGTTAAACTAGTATTTGGCAAAAATTGTTGGAAAAGGTAAAAACAACGGCTAACTTTCAATTCGTCCTGATGACCATTCGGCCTAATGACCTTCGGCCTAATGGCCTTCGGCCTAATGGCCTTCGGCCTAATGACCCAGCATCGCACGAGACAATAGCGAATGCGATCGATTATGCTGCGATACTCATCCCATACAGGAGCGATCAGTAGCGAAACTGTGTGAAGAATAAGCTTTTGTTAAAAATGATGAATAAAAACAAATAAAAAGTAGGGTTAGTGTTCCAATTATGGCTATAGTACCAATGATTCGCCATAGCTGATTCTCACCCTTCAACGATGTAAATCAACAAGAAAAAAAAAGTGAACAACAGATCACGGTCACAAAAGATTGTGCACTCATGTGAGCTCCACATTTTGCTAAAATAATGGTGGCAATAGATCATTTACCTTTAATTTTCGGCTTCTTTGCACCTTTTTTTGCCATAGTGCACCAATTATGGCTAACTCCATAAACTTTCTTCGAATTTCGACTGTTGATAATTATGTTGGGAGGTATGGCGTTCAGTCTTTGGAGCAATAACTCAAAAACGGATTCTTAAGCTTTCATCAAGCTTAAAAATCCGTTTTTGAGTTATTCCTCCAAAGACTAAACGCCATACCTCCCAACATAATTCCATAAAGAATGCATGCAAATAGGGCGAAAAGGAACCGAAGTTAAAAAAATGTAACCATAACTGGTACAGGGTTCCTATTATTGGCATACGCTGTATAAATACCAAAAGTAGTTTTGGGTCCGTATTTTTCCTATAAAGTATGGAAACTAAGCTATCTTCTAACATATTGATGATATTCGTTGGTCTTTCCGTTATTTTTGTATAAATAGTTTTCCTTAGGTAAAGGGTGGTACGGTCAAAATTTGGTCACACATTTTTTTTTTCATAACGTCAAACGGCGTACACTAAAACAGCTGATTTTTGGACCAGTAATGGTACATTACCTGTAGCTTATGCCATAAAATTTTCATCAAAATCCATGATTTATAGATAATACCAACGACCTGCCTTTTTAGAATTTTGTACAAAGGCGCTCCATAGTAAATCTTTGACAATTTAAGATCAGTACAGCACACTTTTGGTTATAAAACTACTAATACTGCTCCGATTCATATGAAAATTTTACAGTATAATACTATTATACAAATATGATCTAGGTAAAAATTTGAGCCATTATGTATGAATACTTCCAAAGTTGTGGCAGTTTGAATATGAAAAAAAACTGACAGGGTGTCACTTAAACAAATATAACTTTGAAACGGCAAAATCAAATTGAATGAAATTTGTACACAACATTTGGACATGCATTCTTATACAGAAAAAAAAACCATTGAATTTGGTTCAGTATTTCTGGCTTTATAAATAAAACAGTAAAAATTTGTTCTTATTTTTGAAGCCTTTTTGTACAAACTTTTAAAATTGCAGATCTCAGGATTCAACAATATCTCCGCAAAAACTAAACTGATTTTGATGAAAATTTTATGGCATTAGCTACATATAATGCACCATTACTGGTCAAAAAATCAGCTATTTTGGAGTACGCAGTCCAAAGTTATGAAAAATAAAATGTTTGACCAAATTTTGACCGTATCACCCTTTAGTGCCATAATTTGTACACGCACCCTAGTGGTACTTTGCAAGGTTGTTGTCCCAAGTAACATTTTAAGTTTTGTTCGGCTCTACAAGAGATCTTCATGACCAATTTTATAAAACTTGCAATAAAACTGATTTGTACATCAAAAGCTCTTGATAACCTCTTTAAAAGCATCTTCCGGCTAAGTGGACCACTCGGTGAGGTTTTGCAAACCGCATTAAGAGTAGCAATAAAACCGTTTTAAAACCTAGTAGAAAAAATTCCCATTCTCGATTGTTGTTGTTTTTTTTTTTTTTTGAACAAAGACTATGACAGCTCAATATGCAGAGAATCTTCTTTGATGGCACGCAAAGTTCAGGACGATACATCATTCGTAAGTAGATGCGGTTATTTCAAAGTAATATTTTATTTGTTATTGTGTTGGTAGGCTTATGTGCATTCAATTTTACCGTGAATATTGGGGTTGCAGAATCATAAAATAAATGCGCTTCAAAAATAGTGAATATTATCATCTTGGAATGAAATGAATCAATTTGTTTATTTAGTAAAACTATCTCGAATCACAAGAAAATTCAGCAGAGAGAGTTTATTTATGTGAGCATGTTATAGAAATGGTGGCAAACTATCATTTCATTGCTAATTTGAGCAAAATTAACTATTGTCTATTCACGTTAGCTAATTCTTCAATATGGCGATGACCATAATCAGCGAAAATAAAACGAAAGCAAGTTTACTTTTATGATGATCGCAATAAACCTAAAAATGTCGTAGTTCTGCTTTTCCACCAACAGATGTCGTTACTAATCGAGCGAATCGCCATCTGTTGAGAGTTTTTACAGTTTTATTGTGGTAATAATGATTGCCAGAAGGTTTACAAATCGGAAAGTTTTGTTTACTCTTAAAATCTGTATTTATGGATATCTTCAAGTAAATATACTATAAAACATTTTATCAATGGTTTTCATAAAAGCAGTCATAAAACTGCGAGTTTTAATTATTGCTGTAATGAAACCCTACTAAAAATCAAACAAAACTAATCTGCAATGAAATTGTTACTTGGGGTCTGGCATTCTTGTAACAAACTCTGCAAACCGTATTCTTCTGGATTCGGCCGCCTTCTTGATGCTGGGCTCGCCGTAGTGTGCAGTGAGCTCGTGGATCGTCCATCTAGAGTCCGTAGTTCAAATTTACGTGTAAAAGCACTGCAGCTTTGGATACAGCTTATTATCAAGACAAGAGATAGCACTGACTACACGAATCAAAAGAGTGCGAGATGTTGTTGATGGCCGTCCCTAAAAAAGTCTTCTGAAATATCGGGAGATCTGCGCGCAGATTGATTTTGTGTGTGAGTAGAACAGTACTCCACCAATGAGAATATCGACTCCTGAGCTGAACCTCGGTTCTGTAAGAAGGACGTTGTTCGGGATATTCCAATCCAAAACATTGCTTTCTTGGACGTGTGACCGTGATTTGTGGTATAACGAGACATTCGAGAGAGTAGTCGAGTTCTCCGAAACGAGACGAGACCTGGATCAATACTGTTGAGTGAATGTGGACGGTTCCCTGGCCAATACTGCTAATATATCGATGTTGATTCTGTCGCGTTTCAACTCCAGCTTGTTTGTCTGAGCTTCTGAGATGAATTTTGCTTAGGAGTAGCTATCCAGAACCTTACGAGCGTAACGAGAATTACCGTTGAAGCCCTTTCTTCAGCTTCACAGCTACCGTGGATAAGAATACTTCGTCGCAAGGGAAGGGGGTCACTCATGGAAATGCTTTGCAGAGCAACGCAAGAGGCTACATGAGTCGAGTTCAAATCGAGACATCTTCCGATCGATTGCGAATTGGACAAATCCCAAAATGTTGGCTCTTTGCCGCAAAAGTGTCTTGAACTTGGCTGATTTTTTTACTACAGAACGAGAAGCGCATTTTTGCCTTTCTCGTACACTAAGTGTACTGGAAAGGCTATATGTTCACTCCAAAAATGACTTTTTGATAGAAGGCCCGGAGGGTCGAGTCACATATACCAATCGACTCAGCTCGACGAATTGAGGTGATGTCTGTGTGTGTGTGTGTGTGTGTGTGTATGTGTGTGCGTGTGTGTATGTGTGAGTGTGTACAAAAAAAAACTCACATTACTTTTTGGCAGTAAACCTCAACCGATTTTAAAGACCAACGGCTCACGGCATCTGGTCCCATTGTTTCTTATTGAAAATGTTTCGGACGGGTCCAGCCGTTCCGGGGTTATGGTCATTTAGGTGTTCCGGACCGGTACCCCTGGAAGGGGTCAGACATGAAAATGCAGCAAACACATGCATGCGACACATCAAACCAGGGCATTTTCGATTATCCGGTGATCAGCCCATCACCGAAAATCAGCCCACGGCTTGAACGAAGTGGGCGAATTGTCGGAACATAAACTGACAAAGGTATTGCAAAGGTACCTATGCTGCAGGCCCTTAGCGACAAAACGGGACTTTGTTAATTCGCAAGAAGAAGGCACAATAAATGTGTCCGAAACGTCGGATGAAAACATAAGAATTCGTTTTGAATTGCCACAGACTGAAAGCCATTACCCCGAATCAACATATCACAGTCGTATCTATAAGAAAGTATCCGATGAACGGAAAGCAGGAAAATAGTCTCGGATCATTTCTTAACCGGTAGTGTTCCAGAACCGGTTTCGGGTATCCCACCGGAAGTTGCCAAATATAAAAGTGAACATAACCAATTCATGAGACACATCAAACAGCTGCATTTTTGGTAAATTGATGAACGGTTAGCAGGAAAATAGTATCAGACCATATCTGAACCGGTAGTGTTCCGGAACCGGTTCCGGATGTCCCGCCGGAAGTGGCCAAATATAATTGAAAACCCAATCCATGCATGCGACACATCAAACAGCGGCATTTTTGATAACCTGAAGAAAGGTTAGCAGTAAAACAGTATCAGACCATATCTGAGCCAGTAGTGTTCCGGAACCGGTTCCGGGTGATCCGACGGAAGTGGCCAAATATAAAAAGGAACTAAACCCATGCAAGCGACACGTCAAATCGCGGCTTAACTATTAACCTGTTGGCTGGTTATCAAGGAAGTAGGCTCAGACCACATTGGGAACTGCCGGTTGTATTCCGGAACCAGTTCCGGATGTCTCGCCGGATATGGTCAAATATAAAAGTAAACCAAAACCATGCAAACGACACATTAAACAGCGGCTTTTTCGATTACCTGATCAACGGTTAACAAGAAAATAGTCTAAGACCATATCTGAACCGGTCTTGTTCCGGAACCGTTTCCGGGTGTCCCACCGGAAACAGCCTTTTATGAAAGAGAATCAATCCCATGCATGCGACACAACAAATAACGGCTCGTTATCAAGGCATTAGGCTAAGACCATATTAAGGATTGCGGTAGTGCCGGAACCGGTTCCAAGTGTCCCTACGAAAGCACCCAAATAAAAAATTAAACCAAACACATGCATGCGACACAGCAAAGCGCAGCTTTTTTGAAAACCTTATGAACGTTAGTAAGCAAATAGGTTCAGACTTTACAGGGTGTTAGGTTTTTAACTTTTTGATGGATGATAGAGGATCATAGATGGTGAAAAAAAAACTTTCTACGCATTTTGTCAAATCGTTACGTAGTAATTGAACTGCACTTGTTTTTGATTTTGTTTGCCACAAACTGGCTATAACTTGAAAATGGTCAAACGAATCGCAGCTTTTTAACCCTCATTCGAAAGATTTTTAAATTTTATTCCAAAAAGATCTTCAAATCTATTGGTTTAGTTCTATAATTTAGTTTTCTAAAGCAAATAAGCTCAAAAGTATTGCTTTTTAATTTGTTTTTTTTAATCATTTTTGAAAATGCGTAATAAATTTGAATTTTCTCCCTGGCCCCTGTTCCGTTCTACAATTCGTTCTTTGACATCAACCGTCTAGCTTCTCTCGAGTTCTTACAATTTCGTATTCTTTTCGTATTTTTTTTAACATCGTATTTTAGATCATGAATTTGCAACTGTAAAGGTACGCACTTCTTTGCACACTGTTCCGCAGATGTTAGCACACGCTGGTAAATTTGAAAGTGAACCAAACCAATGACACCTCAAATCACGTCTTTTTAGATAACATGATGAACAGTTGACAAGAAAAAAGTCTCTGACCATATCAGTATACTACGGAACCGATCCCGTCTGTCCCGCCGGAAATGATCAAATGTAAAAGAGATGCAATACATGTGACAAAATGGACCGAGAACTCTTTGGTATATATTTTCAAAATCGATGCAATGCTTTTAACTATGGCTGAAAAACAAAAAGGCGTGCTTTCGAGCGAATTGTACAATCATGGCCAATTTTCATTCGCATACCTGATGGTTCTTTTCCACTACAATTCAAAATTTTGTATAGATAGTTATGATATATTTGCCCATTCATAACTTTTGAATGCCTCTGCCAATTTTCATAAAATTTTCACAGAAGTTAGCTGATAATGTAAATATTACGCCTGCAAAATGTAATGATTGTTGGACTAGTACTTTTAACATTACAATCGAAACAATAAGAGGTACTCACTAATTGCCCTCCAAGGGGCTAAAATCATTGTTAGTACCGTAAACCGGGGTCAAATTGATCTCCGGGTCGAAATTGATCAGACGATTTTCCGTTGGATAGAACATACTTCAAATAGTTTCCAAACAAATATCGTTTAGTATCGGTTCCCAACTGCACGATAGTTGGAAGGAAATTATTTAAAATATGCTAAACCTAACCGAAAAACGTGTGATCAATTTCGACCCGAAGATCAATTTGACCCCGGTTTACGGTACCAATCCATGTTTCAACATTAGAATTATTGATAGTGCAACGAATGTTATAAAATGTTGCCTATACAAGGGATGTATATTGAAAGGTTTGTGTTCAAAACTTCAGTCATTTCCTTTGCCAAATTCAAAAGTTACAGCGCTGGCAAGCTAGACCAGGTGATGTACAAAATTCATTTGCGCATGTTCAAATGTTTCATCGCTACAACAAAAAGTACTGCACCGATGGTCATGAAGTTTTGCAGGTGAAATGAACACTTCTTAAGATCATCTCAGTTAAAATTTGAGTAATTTTAATGTATCCATTGCAGAGTTGCAGCCGTATATCTATGTCCCGATTATTGCGGATACAGATACAGATACAGATTATTCCTTTAGAAGTGAACCAAAACCATGTATGGGGTCATCCATTAAATACGTGATGATCCTAAAGGGGGGAAAGGGTTGCTAAAGTGTGATAAGCAATGTAATAAGTAAAGCAAAAACTCGTAGGAAGGAGGGAGGGGCGATAATTCCCAAGTTCAGCGTGACATACTTAATGGAAGCTCCCCATGGGGCTGTCCATAAACCACGTGGTCATTGGGGGGGGGGGTCAGCCTAGGACCATTTTGTATGGACATATAAAAAAAATTGTATGGAGTAATGACCACGCGGGGGGGTGGGGGGTGGGTTTGAAAAGTCCCAAAAAAATGATCACGTGGTTTATGGACAGCCCCCATGCAGCTCAGCAACTCAGGCAGCCTGATGAACAGTTAATAAGAAATTAGCCACATACAATATTTGGGACAACAAGTAGTCCAGGTGTCCGCCGGAAGTGGTTGTTACCGTACGGTAACACTTTGTTTATTTTTCTACGGTGTGGGAAGATAGGGAAACCAATTGTGCAGATAGATTTTAAACGATCATTTCAATCTGACTGTACGGTGTTGGTAGCAGAGTACTAAAATACAAATTGGTGATGTGGGTGGCGGTTGCAAACATCCAAGTGAAGTATGGTGCTATGGGAACGGAAACAGAAAGGCGAAGATTGACGAACGAAGTAGGGAGTTGGGTCTTCGGACCGAGCGAAGCGATGAACAGGGAGTCAGTGATCACCCAGAGAACAGGCAAGGTGTGCCGGAAAGTAGCTAGAGCCATCGAGTTACCGCCCAAAGGACTCGTGAAGGCTGGAGTTGTCCAATCAGCATCTATAGCCGAGGGTCGGTCACCAGAGACGTCCTCCCCTGAGCCGACACGAGATCCGCCAATGTGGAAGCTGACAAGCATCTATCCACGATTTTGATGGGACACCTGACGGGAAATCTACACCATCGCTTCAACTCAACCACGTTCACCCCCCCCCCCCTCCTTCAGGTCCGGCCGTGTCGCCAACGAGTTTCAGGCCCCAGCACAGAACGCCATTCGACATCGATTTCGGCTGAACGTCGGACGACCGAATTTACCTCCGCATAACCTCTACGTCATCCATCAACAGACACTGCGAACCTCAACCCCCCCCCCCTCTTCATGGGGCGGGCCGTCAACCAACTAATAAGAACCTCGGACATCTGCAATCGTGTCGGGATCCAAGATCGCGAGGCGATCGTCAACTGCCACACCCCCCCCCCCCCCCCCCTCGTCACCCAGAGAAGCGGGGCGGGTAACTTCAAGACACGTGGTTGCTTTCCGCGTGTACTCCTCCTGCATGAAGATCAACCGCATAACTACCGTGTACGTACCAATTTGGATGAATACACTAATTTAAAGGTAATTGTTTAGCTTTTAGGATACTCCACCTTCCAAAAACTCCCCCTTGCTAAACGCCCTGGGACCCGGGAGTTAAAAGACGGCCTTGTGTGCCCACCCCGGAAGCGGCCGAGGCTCAGACCAGCTGCTTTGGGCTTAGGCCCGTCCCCCTCTAGGTCAGAGCGATTGACTCCCGGCGTCAAAGTTTGTTTCATGGTTAAACGTAAAATTAAACTAAACTCATGCATGCGGCACATCAAATAGTGGAATTATGAAAGTGAACAAAACCAATGTTTGTGATGAATCAAATGTTGGCTTTTTTAATAGCCTGTTAAACGTTGGGTAAGATTAAAAGTGAAGAAATGGTCGAAGTCTTCATATATGCAAGAGAACAAAATATTGACCAAAACAATCTTATCGAATCACACCATTTCAAATTCATGCGGTGTTAATCTTCTATTAAAAATCTATATATATATAGGTATATATATAGATGAATTTCTGTCTGTCTGTCTGTCTGACTTTTATGGATTTGGAAACTACTGAACCGATCGGCGTGAAATTTTTTATGTGGATGCTGCTGGGGGCGGGGAAGGTTCTTAGCTTGGTGTGAGACCTCTCCAGTATCTGGAACGGGGGGCTCCCATACAGGTGACTTTGCGGAGAACGTCCCTATAGAGCTGTATGCCAAAAAACACAGTAGGCAGGCAGTACGACGTTAGCCGGGACAGCAAGTTCACCCAAGGAAGGTTTATGAGGCAAAAAACACGGAAAAAATGAGAGTTTTTAAAAATCGATATTCTATACATTTTGTGACCGGGGACTTGGTCTTGAATAGAAACTCGAAACGTCAAAAAACGCAGTAGACAAGACAAAGCTTGTATAAAGTAAAATTATAATTTGGTCGCCTCAACACCGAATAAAGTTTTCCCAATCTCCTTTTGTGTCTAAAATTACTGTGCACCATATTGGTGCGGCTAGTTGCGATTTGAAATTGCGATTTGAAATTGAATGAGAAAATTTCCCTTTTCTGATTTTTTTTCTTAAGGAGGTCAAATTTTACATGAATCGTATTGAGCGTATTCTCAGGATCATAAGTACATATTCGGCGAGAAAGGCACTATCGCGACTAGGTGCCCCACCCGTTTCAACTTGCCCCGGTGTACCTTAAACTGTTGACTAACAAGATATGGAATAAGTTTTTTTTTTGTTCTTCAAACACTTAACATAATTTACAGCTCTTTTGTCCACTAGGGCACTGCGTGAGCGATTCCAATTGGAAGCTGTACTTACAATTTGTACAGCGCCTAAATATATTCTATTCTAATTCTACTATATCGAACTGATTGCCGTTGCGCTACTTTCACTTTCTACCCTATCATACTAGAATGATGAGCACGAGGATGTTGCTGAGTGGCTGTTGGTTTTTCTTTTTCCCAGTCCGATTGGGGATCCATTATGAGGTGCCGTTCGCCGATGTCCATGTATCCAGGTCCGTTTGAGCCATGGGCTCAGAAGAGGGTCAGTGTCAGCTGCTCTCAGAGGGAAAGAACAACTGACGAAAGTGCCGGGGCTGGGATCGAACCCATGACCATCTGCTTATGAAGCAAACGTGTGACCAATTCCGCTACGGGCCCCGGCATATGGAATAAGTTGAAAGTACAATACCGCCCTTCTACTTTGCAATTACTTGAACTGATGTTCTAAGCTTAACAAACTCAAAGCTCTCAATGATTCCCATATACATAAGCCAAATGTGCGTAAAACATCAATTTTAAGATATGGGATTAGCTGGCTGCAACGTGCTTTTATCTATCTTCCGCTTCCTGCTGTTCAACGTGATCCCAGTTGGGATGCAAAAGTATGCAGGAATCATAGAGCAGAACACGCCAACATCACATCATGTTGTCAGATTTATGTTGTACGCGACAAGCAAACGCATATCCGAGTATTTTTCTATCATGCGGTTGGCAGTTTCAATTAGAAATAATGAATGAACAGAAAGCATGAAGCATTCCCTCCGCACATTATAGGATACCGTTTTCACGCGATCACCGTCCACTGGTCGTTTGTTTGTAGAAGCCCCACAAATGCAGTGGCCAGGCTGTATCGCCGTTCCTCGAGGCTGTAATTAATCCATCTTGAAAGATAACAGCAAAAGAAGCAATTATAAGCTCATTAATCAACGTTTATCATACCCGTACAAATCTAGGACCAGTGTGAGAAACGAAACAACTACGGACTAGGGCCAAGCTCCTATGAATCCGGTAATGAACAAAGATTTAAATCAATTGATTGGATTAATACCTTCGTGAATCGCGTGGTGTTTAGCAGTGTTTACCCATGTGATGGATGTATTGTACACAACAGCCCTTCTGTCCGCAAAGTGCGGACTCCGTCCGCTTAAATCTCCGGGTAATCAGTGAGGTTGTGATCCCCAAGAGTTTATTCCGGATCAGAACGATGGTGTGGACTTTCTTTCCCCTGCAGGCACCTTTTGCACCGTGGAAACATGTAACCCAACAGCCAACGGCAGCAGACAGCGTCTGGCATTTCATCGGGGAGGTCGATCGCCGTCCCACAATAACAACGAGGACCATGATGTATGGAGAGTTGAAAACATGAATGAAGACTGACTTGTAACCATATTTCATAGAAGCTTCATGCAGCAGCCCGGATCGCTGGCCAACAGTCAAAAGGGGTGAGAGGACCCTGCCGTGGAGGTCTGTGGACCCTCGAGAAGTACGTAGTTGCAGCAACCGCCAGGGCTCTAATTGATATTAAATTGGTAAGTGTGGAGATAAATCATGCTTAATTAATTAATCTAACAAGATTTGCGAAAGGGGTGGTCCTCTCAGGCGAATCCGTATAAATTGGTTCGTAAAGATAACGGCAAACGGTGAGATTGATCTGTGACCTCCGATGGCAGTAGTGACCCACATATAAAATGCGGGTGGTGCATCGTAAATTGAAATGTGGGAATTGTACATTCTCCGCGATGTTCGATATGAAAAGTGCTCGTAGGAGAAGCCAAGCAAAGATGTATGTTATCAACAGAAACTGCTTGCCATGCGTTGTAGGATGTAGCTCATCCAATAAGTTTTCCTGCAAAATGGTTTGTCGACAACCTGGAAGGATGTTTCAACACAGCACTGATCGTCACAAGTTCCATCATCAACAAATGTAACCCAATTAGATCTTTTTAACTATGGTAAATTGTAACAGTACTTCCTACCCAAGACAATGAGTGAGTTCCTTTCTGTTGGTCTATTTAATTTCAATCATCTTTATAGAAAATATCACATATGGTTCATAAATTATTGAACGAGCACACAAACGTAGTACTATTGCCACCGCACCATACAATCATCATCATCGGAAGCATCATCACTTAGCAACAGACAACCGACACAACGCGATCAGCACAAATTATAAGTTTGCCTTCGAGAGCCTCCTCCGTGTACCTTAAGCATAGACAAAGCATGGCGTGGTGCTGCCCCTTAAAGTTTATGAATATGTTTTATTTTAAAAACTTGGACTCCTCTCGAAGACTGATTGACCTACATTTTATATCGGTAAGCGCCTTCATTCGGGTGCCAAATAGCTCGCTTCGGTTGCCATTGTTCGGAAGAACACATGGACCTATCGGAAATGGGCTAAGCCGGTTCCAGTGGCTGGCAAATGCTCTCGAAAAACAATCCATATACAAATTGATTCAGATGGTTTAAGTTGCTGGGAAGGACGGCAGTGAGCTACTGTATCAACTCTTACAGACTGAGGCCGATTGGGGAGTCCTTCGTCGGCGAATATCAGTCGTATTCTCATGAGGGCCGAGAACTTCCGAGATATTACGCAATGCAATTTGATGGAAATCGCAATTTTTGTCACCGTGTCAGCCCCTTGGAAATCGAAGAGTCCTTTAACCAAACCATAGGGCATTTCATTTTTTTTTGAAAATCCAAGACTCCGGCCACCGTAACTTGAGAACCACTGGTCTATACCCACGGCAGATTCCGTCAGCAAACGGGAACAGTAGTGAGAGAAAGAAGGAGGATCGGGAGGCGTTGGCAAAGTCTATCTTTCCATCGATTTTTCGGAAATCAGATTATGCTCGGAAGCACTCGAAGACCCCTCCCGTATCACAAACCCCGCATCTCCCGCGCACACCCGTTATGATCGGCATATCGTCTGGTCTGGTTGCCTGCCCATCCAGAGTCAGTCAGTCAGTCACTCAGTCTACGGCTGGCTGAGAGCGGACCACTTCTGAAGAGGCTGCTCGTGCCCCATAAGAAAAAAAATACCAATTTGCCACCCATTATTGTACGTTTTCATTATTTCTATGTTGCATTTCTACTGGTTTCTTTATTTGTTGTTGCGCCTGCCTAATCAAATAACTTGTGTTTACGCCATTTGTGGCACTTGTATTTCGGAAGGAAAATAATGCAAAATGGAATGAGAAAAATCTGAGCTGTATCACACTTGCCCGGTGCGCCACTGATGGGAGAGAGGCATAAGTGATAAAAATCGCACACCTGTGAATTGTGCAGTTGTTTGTGGAAAAAACGTCATCACTTGTTATCGTAGGTAATCTGCTGCGGCGCTTACTGTTTATTCTGAAAGCAAAAAAGAATGCTGTAATCGAAAGTGTTTATTGTGGTTTACCGGTGTTATCCGATGGAAAAAGCTTTCCGACAATTCGATATGGCATACGAAACGGCAAAACGATAATTTGAATATGGAAGCCTCGGTAGAGCTTAGCGTTCTGGTGCATTCACTTAGACAACGCCGATGCTGCGAGTACGTACGATTAGTTACGATGATTTTGTTGTATATCGCCGTTGCTTTTCATGCATTAAACAGATGAAGAAGCAAAATCTAAAAAAAATCTACATCATTTTGTATCATACTTATAATTTGCAAGGAAAATAGTGAATGCAGAGTAGCCATTACTGCTGAGTATGCCCGTCGTTTCTGTTACTGGGGAAGGGAGTCAAGGCCCCAACTCTGCGACACCTCCAAGAAAATAAAATTGAAAAATGGTTCTGGGATTTACCAAACTCAAATGATGTAATCGTCTGGGTCTTGATTTGAACTGAGAACCCTTCATAATGGTAATCTGCTAGGCTTGCTTAGTAGATGTATGAGAAATTAGATCGCTAATGGCGCTGTAGTCAATAAATTAATTTATTTTATGCAATTTAGTATCATAATTTCAATTTTTTACAACTCATTTGAGTATAATATTGGCCAACTTTTCCGCACTGGTTCATTATGCAACTGAAATGAGTTGCATAATGTTCATTATGCAACTCATTTGAGTTGCATTATGAACATTATGCAACTCAAATGAGTTGTATAATGAAAAAATCATTGCATAAATTTTTTTTGCAATTTCTCATCGTAATAGGCTGTTTTACCTCACGCAAATCTGACAGGAAAAGGCCTACTTTCCCACACCAAACTATCAGTGCTGTAATGGTTCATTACAGCACTGATTTGCGTTGCATAATGAACCATTACATCACTGTTTTCAGTTTTGATCAACTTCTTGATGCTTTCTGGACGCAGGTTTGGAAAATTGTGACAACTACACAGTATAACCTGCTATGACCAGACTTTCTTAAACATGGCTATGAACATCAGTGTGCAGTTTGATGAAAAAGTTTTGTCAAAACTATCCTCAAGTGGTAATTTATGAAATTGCAAAAAACGTTGTACGCATCTCGGTGCAGAACTTCATTCTGCACCTTGTTGCGTAAACTACTAGTATGTAACTCGTTGCAAAACTCGATTTTTTCAGCACTCTTCGTATTTATCCAACTCGGCCAGCCTCGTTGGATAAATGTACGACTCGTGCTGAAAAAATCAACCTTTTGCAACTCGTTACATAAATAACTATTATTTCATACCTCAGATGTATTTATGCATTATTTTTAAATACACATTTTGGATGTTTTGTTTTGGTTATGAAAATTGCTTTGACACTTGTAGGACTGGTACTGACGCTATAAGGGCGTGGCAAACTAGATGTTGGTCACACGAACACTCGCGACATTGACATTCTGTGGCTATTTTTTCTACTGCCTGCTTGAAATTGAAAAAAATCAAAAGTCAGTAAATGATAATACAATGCGTGCCATCCATGTATTGGTAGGTTTCCAAGAAATATCCTAAAAATGTTTCACGATCCAAAGCCAGTACGCTTATACAAGAGATCAGCCTGTGTGAAACTGTCCTGCCATGCGGCCTGCATCAAATCTGTTCTGCATACAACGCAAATGGAAGACTTCTTGATTTAGCGTTTGTGAATGATCCTGACAACGTCGAACTACTGGAACCCCCAACACCAATCCTGAAAGTTGATATCCATCACAAGCCGTTCATTATTCGTTTAGATTATCTGCCTGCTATGCAAATTGTGCATCGTGCTAACCGTGGTCTTCCTGATTTTGACTTCCATCACTGTGACTTTGAAGATCTCTCGAGGTCTTTAGAGAGGGTCAACTGGTCTGGCATTCTACAGACCGATAACTTAGACGATGCCGTCACCAATTTTTACGACACAGTATTTTCAATTCTGAATGAAAAAGTGCCATTGAAAAGAAACCTACGACACTCTAAGACGTCTCCTCCATGGTGGACTGCAGAAATACGCCACAGTCGCAACGTTCTCCGCAAGGCCAGGAAAAGATACTTCAAGCAAAGAACGCACATAGCCAAAATGAACCTGCAACAATTGGAATCCAGTTACCAATCATCCGTGAATTCCGCCTTCAAGGACTACTTAAATCGTACCGAAACTGATTTGCAAGCTAATCCTTCCTCGTTCTGGTCTTATGTCAACTCGAAAAAACGTAATAAGTCTATTCCCAGCGACGTAACCTACAACAACATAAGATCAAACTCAACCGATGAGGCTGCGAATCTATTTGCTGACTTCTTCAAAGATGTGCATGAAACAAACGATGTCTCCGCAACAGGCCCGTACATCGACAGTATTCCGTCATACAATATGTCCCTAGTACAACCCGCTCTAAGTGAAGTCAACATCCATGCTGCTCTCAGTTCAGTGGATCCTTCGAAAGGGCCAGGCGCGAATATATTGCCTCCAGTTTTTGTCAGATCGTGCGCCGCCTCTCTCGCTGTCCCAATTATGATCATTTTCAACCGTTCTCTTACGAGCGGTAAGTTCCCGACCGTCTGGAAAACTGCTGCAATCATTCCGATACACAAATCTGGTAACGTTCATAACGTTGAAAACTACCGAGCTATTTCGCTTCTACCATGCTTAGCTAAGGTATTTGAACGTTTGATTTATAATGTCATGTTTCCAGTCGCGCTTCCAATCATATCGGAGTGCCAGCACGGGTTTGTTAAAAATCGGTCAACACTTACGAATTTGATGGACTACTCCAACTTTCTCTTTCCGTGCATGGACAAGCGCGTGCAAGTTGACTCGATCTATGTGGACTTTGCAAAGGCATTCGATAAAGTTCCTCACAATCTTGCGATTGCGAAACTTCAACACTACGGATTTCCCGCCTGGCTGACCAATTGGTTAAAGGACTACCTCACAAACAGAACGGCATTTGTATCGTTTGGGAACGCTTCTTCAATAGGATTCCACATTCCCTCAGGCGTTCCGCAAGGGAGCCACTTAGGGCCGCTGATTTTTGTGCTGTTTATTATCGACCTGTGTCTTCATCTCCGCTCTGGAAAGCTCTTCTATGCAGATGACTTGAAAATATTTCGTTCTGTCTCGTCTCTGCTGGACTGCGTTGCGTTACAGCATGATATCGACATCCTCAGCGAATGGTGTAACAATAACGGAATGCATGTGAAAATTGAAAAATGCAAAGTAATTAGTTTCAGTCGGGTACAATCGCCAATCTCTTTCGACTACGCACTGAATGGTTCTCCCCTTGAACAAGTGGAATGGATCAAAGACTTGGGTGTGATTTTCGACAAAAAATTGACGTTTGCTAAGCACATATCGACGGCGATAGCCAAAGCATTTGCCACATTAGGATTCATAAAACGCAACACGCAAGAGTTCAATAATATATACACCTTGAAGACCCTCTACTGTACGCTCGTCCGCAGTATTCTAGAGTACGCCGTTCAAGTCACCATACCACGCAACGCACTCTGAACGCATCGAACGTGTTCAACGGTCGTTTCTAAGGTACGCCTTAAGGAAACTTCCTTGGAATGACCCTCTGAAGCTGCCTCCTTATGAAGACAGGTGCAAGCTCATTAATCTCCAACCATTGACAAGTCGCCGTGTAATGCTCCAAAGGCTGCTGATATACGACATTTTATCTGGTAAGACTGACTGCTCATCATTGCTAGCCGACATTAACATCCATGCACCGTGTCGCCGGTTAAGAAACAGAGGTTTCCTCGCTCTACCGTTTCGTAGAACACTCTACGGGCAGAAAAATCCTTTCAGCCGCTGCTGCCAACACTTCAATGAAGTTTTCGACGTGTATGACTTTGGGATGTCTAGGAATATATTTAAAACTAGCTGTACCCGGCAAACTTTGTCTTGCCTACTGCGTTTTTGATGTTACAAGTTTCTAGCCAAGACCAAGTCCTCGTACGCAAATTGCATAAAAAATCGATTTTCAAAAACTCTCACTTTTCCATGTTTTTTGCCTCATAAACCTTCCTTGGGTAAAAACTAACAGAACAAAACCAAGATGACCCAAATCCGACGTTCCGTTCGCGAGTTATGCGCGGTCCCACGTATGCCACTGCATATTTAAAATGGCTATTAAGGACCTGTGATAGTTTTTAAGAATCAGTATGTGCAGCATTTGCTGGAGGCGTAGTGAAATAAGTAAATAAATAAGACTCTGTACTTTCTCCCTCCTCCTTCTCTTTCTCCATCATGAACCTGATCTACGGGGCAGTTTAGTTTCGAAAAATATTTGGCGTCGTTGTTCGTTTAACAGTGAACTCCCAGGTCACAAGATGCAGGAAATGTTGCGTTAGAATATGATGGGATCTACGACCATGATAACTTCAACTGCTTGACAATGTCTCATCGTGTCAGAATAACGAAGCGACATTGAAAAACGCTCACACTAAACAAATCTCAAGTTTAATATTGACATCTTTTGTTGCGTCGAGCGAACGATAGACCCTTTTGCATAGTTAGATCGGCTCAGTCTGACGCACTACCGAGTGAATATGCCAAAAGAAGATTTGAAAGATACGATAAAATGCGTTCGATTTGATAAAGTGAACTACAGGTCAGACTGTATTTCTTTCTAATTATTCCGTGAAAAGTAGCATATAATCTTTCTAGTTCAAATGAATTCAAGTAGTTAATAGGGCAATTTGTTTTCTTATACTGAATTCCATAAAGTGGTACAAAAAAACGTATTCTACTGACGGTGAACTATATAATTACAACTTTATCTATTTGGAAACCCACAAGCAGGCGCTCAGGGGCATGAACAACTATAGGCAAACAAATAAAAAATTAAACTTATTCTGAGAAGTATTATAAGTTGTACAAGATATGAATTGTATACGATGTTCTTGAGGGTTTTTCTTTTTTCATTTTAGTAGCTCTATACAAGCTTCCAAGCTATCCAAGTGCGCTGCTAGGCGAATTGAAGACCAATTTGTAAGATTAAGTTTATATTATTGCATGTAGGGTAAAAACACTAGACTTCGCCCCATAAAATTCTGCTCTAATCTTCGCCACTTCATACATAAAAAATGGAATTTGTATGGAGGGGGCGAAGACTAGAGCAGTGGCGAAGTCTAGTGCTTTTACCCTATATGTCTTTAATTATCATGGAATACATTTCAGTCGAATTGCTTGGTAAACCCCAATTACGAGAAGTTTTTGAAAATTACTGCATACAGGATGAACGGGAAATAATCTAGGGCATCAGCACCGTCATCGCCGCAGGGATGTAAAGTATGCGATCCATGCAGATAACATGGTAGCTTGCAATCAGTGCAATAACTGGTGGCATTTTGATTACGCTGGAGTACAAGCTTCAATAAGTGAAAGATCCTGGATTTGTATGAATTGGACTGAGCGCCGCAGATCCCTGAGGTCATTTAAATCAACCAGTTCTAATGCTAGTCTACGTTTACGACAACTTGTGGAAGCCAAGGCCCTTGAGGACCGCATTCAACTTGAAAAGGCTGAAAGAGATCGAGCTTTCTTGGCACAAAAGCATCAATTGGAGACTGAAATTGAGTCTGAAGGTACGGAAACATGTAGCAGCCGAAGCTCGGGTACTTTCCGAAGTCGTCGTAGATCTCTTCAAGATTGGGTAGCAGAGCAGAATTATTCTTTGGAAGGCGCTGTTGGAGGCTTGGTACTGGCCGAATCGGGACCGTTGTCCGTAATGCCAGCTCCAGCTCAAAACACAGGTGCAATCAAGGTGGAGCCTCGTAGCCGTGCGGTTAGGGTCACCAAAGCTTGTAATCGTGCCATGCTATGGGGTGAGGGTTCGATTCCCGCTTCGGACGTTGAAACTTTTCGTGAGAATAGTTTCTTCCCCGTTTCCACTGGTGCATGCTCCGTTGCCCGTTGTCTAATGTTAAGTTTAAAACAGTCTGTACAGCCGAAAGCTGAAGACGTTGTCCGTGTCTTTTTTTCTAAAAAAAAATCCCGAAAAGCGTCACTGCAAATCTCCAATCCACACCTAATTTTACTTCGACTGCAGAATTATCGATAGCACCGCGACGGGTGACCATTGGCGGAGGCAAAGGGGGGCGAGGGGGGGCACTTGACCCCCCTAACTCTAAATTTCCGTTTAAATTTCACTAGATACGCCAAAAAATGTTTCAGAAAAATTAACAAAATAAATAGAATCATTTTGGTGCCAGCAAATTTCACTAGATACGCCAAAAAATGTTTCAGAAAAATTAACAAAATAAATAGAATCATTTTGGTGCTAGCAAATTTCACTAGATACGCCAAAAAATGTTTCAGAAAAATTAACAAAATAAATAGAATCATTTTGGCGCCAGCAAATTTCACTAGATACGCCAAAAAATGTTTCAGAAAAATTAACAAAATAAATAGAATCATTTTGGTGCTAGCAAATTTCACTAGATACGCCAAAAAATGTTTCAGAAAAATTAACAAAATAAATAGAATCATTTTGGCGCCAGCAAATTTCACTAGATACGCCAAAAAATGTTTCAGAAAAATTAACAAAATAAGTAGAATCATTTTGGCGCCAGCAAATTTTACTAGATACGCCAAAAAATGTTTCAGAAAAATTAACAAAATAAATAGAATCATTTTGGCGCCAGCAAATTTCACTAGATACGCCAAAAAATGTTTCAGAAAAATTAACAAAATAAATAGAATCATTTTGGCGTCAGCATATTCCACTAGATACGCCAAAAATTGTTTCAGAAATTAATAAAATATATAGAATCACTTGGGCATCTGGAAGTTGAAATAGATTTGGCAAAGTAGTTTTTCAAACTTAAAGAAAATATTTGCTTTTTGGTCGGCTGCATTGGCGGAGGCAAAGGGGGGCGAGGGGGGGCACTTGACCCCCCTAACTCTAAATTTCCGTTTAAATTTCACTAAATACGCCAAAAAATGTTTCAGAAAAATTAACAAAATAAATAGAATCATTTTGGTGCCAGCAAATTTCACTAGATACGCCAAAAAATGTTTCAGAAAAATTAACAAAATAAATAGAATCATTTTGGCGCCAGCAAATTTCACTAGATACGCCAAAAAATGTTTCAGAAAAATTAACAAAATAAATAGAATCATTTTGACGCCAGCAAATTTCACTAGATACGCCAAAAAATGTTTCAGAAAAATTAACAAAATAAATAGAATCATTTTGGCGCCAGCAAATTTCACTAGATACGCCAAAAAATGTTTCAGAAAAATTAACAAAATAAATAGAATCATTTTGGCGTCAGCATATTCCACTAGATACGCCAAAAATTGTTTCAGAAATTAATAAAATATATAGAATCACTTGGGCATCTGGAAGTTGAAATAGATTTGCCAAAGTAGTTTTTCAAACTTAAAGAAAATATTTGCTTTTTGGTCGGCTGCATTGGCGGAGGCAAAGGGGGGCGAGGGGGGGCACTTGACCCCCCTAACTCTAAATTTCCGTTTAAATTTCACTAGATACGCCAAAAAATGTTTCAGAAGAATTAACAAAATAAATAGAATCATTTTGGTGCCAGCAAATTTCACTAGATACGCCAAAAAATGTTTCAGAAAAATTAACAAAATAAATAGAATCATTTTGGCGCCAGCAAATTTCACTAGATACGCCAAAAAATGTTTCAGAAAAATTAACAAAATAAATAGAATCATTTTGACGCCAGCAAATTTCACTAGATACGCCAAAAAATGTTTCAGAAAAATTAACAAAATAAATAGAATCATTTTGGCGCCAGCATATTTCACTAGATACGCCAAAAAATGCTTCAGAAATTAATAAAATATATAGAACCACTTGGGCATCTGGAAGTTGAAATAGATTTGCCAAAGTAGTTTTTCCAACTTAAAGAAAATATTTGCTTTTTGGTCGGCTGCATTGGCGGAGGCAAAGGGGGGCGAGGGGGGGCACTTGACCCCCCTAACTCTAATTTTCCGTATAAATTTCACTAAATACGCCAAAAAAGGTTTCAGAAAAATTAACAAAATAAACAGAATCATTTTGGCGCCAGCAAATTTCACTAGATACGCCAAAAAATGTTTCAGAAAAATTCACTTCACTTCACTGAACTGAACTGAAGATATTTATATATAGGGACTCAGACGTTCTTTGAACTTATTCTGGTAAGGCATGTTTCACTAGCGATAGCATGATCGCTTTTGCATAGGGTAGTAGCAGTTTCACTCTTTCGCGTTGGCATTTGATTGAGAACACTATAACAGACGTTTTAAGGTTGGAGTATGATTTCTTTTGAGTTGAACTTTGCCTACTATTTGGCGTTTTCTTATCAGGTTTTTGCTGCACTCTAGGCCATGCTGCATTTCAAATGAAGCATTCACCAGCATTGTCCAAAAAAAAACGATTTTTTGCTCAAAATCATAAAACGGATCATGCTACTGTATTTCTTTCACTATTTAATGCACTGTTAATACCATTTCACTTGAATAACACTAGTTTACAGCATTTTTGAACTCGGTAAGTTGATGATCGTTTTTGGTGTAGAATCATGCCCTGAGTTCGAAAACGCGTAGGAAAAAAATTACAGTAGAGCGGAAATTTTTTCGACTTTCTATACAAGGTAGATGATTTGAAATCGATTTTGGTTCTATTTTGAAGCAATGTCGCTCACTTCACATATCACGTTCTCCGTAATCAGTGCTCCGATTAAGCTGATTTTTTTACTGTAACTCGCCTACATATGATATGTCAAATAAACGAAGAATTTTTCAATTGTTTTTTTCTTATAGAAAAAAATAATTTTCTTCATATATTTTTGGAAATTCTGCTAAAATTTAAGGAGATCGTCTCCAAAACTCGCCAATATCTTGAATTTCATCAACCTGACGCAAAACCTGCATTCAGATGATCGAATGGTATTATATTCGGCTCTTAATTTATGGAAAAAGATTCGAAATTGGTTGAACAAAACGCAAGACATTAGAATTTTATTAAATTCCACATTTTAAAAAGTTGTAAAACTCGATATAAAGCTAAAACTTAAAAACTGTTCTACTTTAAAGTTTTTGAACCACGGTTTCGAAATCAGCGCTAAATTAGGCATCAAAAATCTTGGTCGTTGACAGAAGTTCACGACTTTCGTTTTATTTTGTAAACTAGTGTAATAAGAGAAGAAAAATTCCAGTTGTGAATTAGGAAATTTCTTTCAATTGGTTAACAATTACTTCGCCAATAGTTCAACATTAAAAACAAATCGATGTCCAAAATCATGTAACTTGCATCTAACATTTGGCTACCGTAAAACAGAATATTTTTGATAATGCGGAAAACGTTGATTGTGCGGGAGGTATTGTATTTCGAATTTTATGACATAGATTATGTCAATGAGTTAAGCAAAAAGCATACGTAGCTCAAAATAATACATATGAAGAGCCATCTCAGAGGTATTTTGATGCAAATCAAGTTTATATGAAACTTTTTAGACAAAAAAAATTGTAGATATTTTTGTCATTTATCAACGCCTTTAAACAATCTGCTCTAAAACTGCTTTTTGAGTATTTTTTCAAAGAATGGCTACTTATTCTCGGTAGATCAAGCATAGTAAATTCCAAATACGTCACTGAATCTTTTAGCGAAGCGTGTTTTACGAATTGAAAGCAATTTTGTGAATTGGAACAGAAACCCCCATACACCGATAAATGCCTAAAAGTGTGCAATGCCCTTGGATTTTCATCTAGTTTAAATTGTTGTGTTCAAAATGTGTTACAAAATCCAATCAATCAGAACTTACTATGCGTAGCATGATCAAATGTTTATGAACTGTAAACATTATATTGTTTCTCAGATAATGGTTCTTGATAGCTAAATTCACCGAGTTTTAATCAGTACTTCGCAAACGTACATAAGTATACAGCGAAAAATGAAATTATCTGGACAGGCAACATTTTCTCATTAAAAAAAAAATTGTCAACTATTTGTAACTTTTCATTAAGTGCATCAAAAAATCACAAATTTGTACTGTAAGTTGATCATCTAGTCCACGGGTTCCCAACCGGTGGTCCGCGGCCCCCTGGGGGGCCGTAAAGCCAGTCTAGGGGGGCCGCGATGTTACCAAAAAACTGTTAAATTTTTATTCTCTCTCTCTCCTCTTCTTGGCGTAACGTCCTCATTGGGACAAAGCCTGCTTCTCAGCTTAGTGTTCTATGAGCACTTCCACAGTTATTAACTGAGAGCTTCCTCTGCCAATGATCATTTTGCATGCGTATATCGTGTGGCAGGCACGAAGATACTCTATGAGCCATTTTACGAAGTGACAACAATGTTGATGATGATATTGGTTTTCACGGGTTATTGGACACTACCTCCTGTCAAAAATCATTCATAAAATCGGCTCGTAAAATAGACTATGCCCAAGGAAGTCAAGGAAATTTCCTTTACGAAAAGATCCTGGACCGACCGGGAATCGAACCCGTCACCCTCAGCATGGTCATGCTGAATACCCGTGCGTTTACCGCCTCGGCTATATGGGCCTATGGGCTATATTCTATTTTGTGTAAATTATACCAATTTTTAACTTTGTATACCGCCATCCCCAAAAGCCACAACTTGAATAACAAATGTTCAGTATAAAACGCCTTCAGAAGAAAAAATTCTCGGCTGCGCCGCTATTTTTCAGCTTCAACTCAAATTGAATATTCATGACATAATTTTTACGAAATGTGAGTGTCGAATAAAAAAAAGTATCATTGATCGTCGAAAATCCCTCAATCCCTAAATTTCTGGCTACGTCACTGTACGAAAAAAACTCGGTTTCGTTCATTTAAATCATATTGTTTTACTTCAAAAAAATTTGATTGGGCCGCAGATGTTTTGACAATTCTTAAAGGGTCGCCACCTCAAAAAGGTTGGGAAGATTTTGAAGTAAATTCTTAATTTTTAATCGTGTCTTAAACTTAAATCAATAGAAAGGATCTGATTGATCCAATTATCGATATTTAGAAGAATGTGTTCTTTTTAGTTCTTCGGAATAAGACATAAAGCACAGTGCCTGTCCAAATTACATACATGTCCATTGTCAAAATTATATTTTTTACCCTATTCCTCCAAGAATTCCTCCTGGAATTTTTAAGAAATTCTTTCAAAGATTGCTTCAGAAATTAGTACATGTATTACTTCAGAAATTTCTGAAGGAATTCTTTCAGGGATTCTATTAAAGTATCCTCCAGCAATTTTTCTCCAGGATTATTTCGATTAATTCTTGTTGCAATACCTCAAGGGGTTTCTCAAGGAATTCCTTCAGTAATTCCTCCAGAGATTTCTCAAAAATGCCGCTCCGGCAGACATTTCTTTACAGTTTCTTGTAGGATTACACCTAGAAATTCCATCAGAACTATCTCTAGAGATTTCTGCAGGAGACCGTTCACAGATTCTTTCAGCGATTCCTATATGAATTTTTCTATGGAGATTTTTTTTTCTCCAGAGATTCTTTCAGGTATTCGGGTGGGTCGGGATGGTTGGGGGGTGGATTGATACCATCAAGAATTGCTCCAGAGATTCCCTCAGGCATTTCTTCCAAAATTCCTCCACGAGTTATTTTTCTAGCAGTTCCTCGAGGGATTTCTCCAAAGGTTTTTATACAAAAAATGCTTCATAAATTCATTTTAGAATTTATTCAGACCTTTCTTCAGGAAATCTTCAGGAGTTTTTACAGGGCTTTATTCCTTGGCATTTGTTCAAGGAATATTTCTAGGAGTAGCTGCAGAGGGTTCTTCAGTTCTTCCAGGCATTTTTTAGAGTTTCCTTCAAAATATTCTTTACCTTCAGAAATTTTCATAGCGATTCCTTGAAGAATTCCACTAGAGCTTTAGTGTTCAAAAATTTCAGCAGGATTTTCACACATATCTAGAGAAATTGTACAAGAAATTCTTCAAAGCATTTCTCCTGAGGTATTTCTACAAGTTCTTTCAGGATTTACTTCAGAAATTTCTCCAGGGATTTCTTCAGAAATCCATAAAAAAATGTCCTTTTTGGAGGAAACTCCTCCAGAAATTCCTTAAGAAATATCTTCAGAAATTTTTTCATAAACTCCACCAAGAGTGTTTCCTTGGAATTATTTCCAGAATCGCTCCAGAAGTTTATCATGCCTCTTTTTTAGACATTCCTTTAAAGATATCTCAGGGAATTCCTTCAGGTCCCCCAATGATTATTTCAGGAATTTTTGTCCTTTCATATTTTTCTCTAAAACTTCTTCTAGGAATCTCCACAGGTATCTTCTGGAGTTCTTTCATGGATTCAGAAAATCCTTAAGCGGGATTCCTTAAGAAATTCTAGAACTCCTCCAGTATTTTTTTGTGAAATTTCTGGATGAACTGCTGAAAAAACATCTCTGGAGGAATCTTTGTATGAGTCACAGGAGATATTTCTGATGGAATCGCAGGAACAATTTTAGAAAGAACCATTGTAGGGGTTTCTACAAGAATCCCTGAAGGAATTTCTCAAGGATATGCTAAAGGATCTCTTGGAGGAATTTCCTCAGGATTTTTAAAGGTATTTCTAGGAGGTATTTCTAGGAGAATTTTACGAAGAAAAATCCAAGGAACAACTTTTACTGATATTCCTAAAGAAATCCTTAAAAAACTGAAAGAGTCTCTGGAGATATTTCCGAAAAAAAAAAATCCTTGAAGAAATTTCAAAAGGAATCCATGGAGGAATTACTAAGAGAATGCATGAAGTAATTTTTGAAAAAATGTCCAGTCTAATTCCAGTAAAAATCCCTGAAGGTATTTTTGAAGGAATTCCAGGAAAAGTCCTGAATGAATCTCTGGAAGAATATCTGAGGGAAATTTCTGAAGGAATAACAAGGAAAACTTCCTGGAAAACGCTTGGTGGAACTCCAAGAAGAATTTATTGAGAAACTCTAGAGGAGTTCGTGAAGAAATCCTTCAATAGAGTACCAGGAGGATTTTTTTTAATATTCCTGGAGAAAGCCGAAAAATCTCATGAAAAATTTCCAATTAAATTTCTGTTGAAATGGCAAGTAAATATTTCTGGAAATTTTCTGAATCCGTGGAAAATTTTCTAAAGGTATCCTTGGAGGAAACGCTGGAAGAATTTCAGAAGAAATATACAGAGGAATACTGGAACGCAAGAAACTCTGTATGAATTTCTGCATGAATCCCTGGATCAATTCCCGCTAGAATCACTGGAGTTAATAATGCAAGAATCTCTGCGGGAATTCTTGTTCGTTTTTCTGGATGAACCCCTGAAGTAATTTCTTGAGACTTTACTGCGGATGTTTCCAATGGAATCCTTGGGGAAATTCCCGAGGAAATCTCTGGAGGAGTTCGTGAAGAAATCCTGTATGAGTTCCTGTAGGAATCACCGGAATATTTTCTGAAACAATCTTTAAAAGAACTTCAGAATGCGAAGATGAACCAGCATAGGGCAGGAATTCTCAATAATAAAAAAAATTAACCGTTATGTGGCCGGCAAACTTTTTGCTTTTTTCTACACCGTGTATTTTAAATGAGTGCTGGATACCCGGGTACCCTGCCGGCCACATAAGGGTTAAACTTCTGGATTCGCTGGACAAACTTCTGATTCCTTCAGAGGGATTTTCTAAAGGATTTTCTGAAGTCTTCTATCTGAAGTAATCCCAGGCGAAGTTTCAGAGGGAATCCATGGGAAATTTCCTGAACAAATTCTTGGATAAATTTCTGAAGAAATTTTTAAGGGCATATCTGAAGGGCATATCTGGAGAAATTTCTTATTGAATCCATTCAGCTAGAACAATTTTTGAAAGGGTTCTTTGATTTTTTATGAATGAATCCTGGAGTAATTTCTGAAGATATCCATAGTGCAATTTTGTAAGGAATCCATAGAAGGTGTTCTAAAACAATCTCTGGAGAGATTTCTGAAAGAACCCCTGGAAAAATTCTAAAGGAAACTTTGGTGGAAATGTATTATGAATCTCGAGAAAAAAATAAAGGGAACTCAGAAGGATGTTCTGAAGAAATTCTTCGTGAAATTTCTGGAGGGATTCTGAACTTTGGAATTTCTGAAAGAAATTACTTGAACTAGGTTTGAAGTAATCCGTGGATGATTGTTCGAAAGAATCTCAGGAGAGATTTTTGAAAGAATCCATGAAGCATTTTTTTTGGAAGCTTATGGAGCTCTGGACGAATTTCTGTAGCAGTTCATGGATGATTTTTTAAAAGAATCCCCGGAGAACCTTCTGAAGGAATCCGTGCAAGATTTTTTGAAAGAAATCATTAAAGGATTTTCTAGAGCAATCCATGAAAAAATTTCAAATGGAATCCATGGTAGGATTTATGGCAGAGTTCTTTGTTTTTTTTTAATCTTAATTTTTGGATGAATCTTTTGGGAATTTCAGAGAAATTTCTGAATGAATTTATGCATTTACTAAAGGAATTCCTGAAATAATTCTGAAAGAAATTCTCAGAGAAATCTAAAAAGGAATCCCTGGCATAATTTCCTATGATTTCATGGAATACTTTCTAAAGGAATCACTGGAGGAATTTCTGAAGAAAACCATGTAAAATTTTCAGAAGGAATCAAAGAAGGAATTTTTGAAGAAATACGTGAATGGTTTTCTAAATGAATCCTTCGAGCTCTCGAAAAATTTCTGAAGGAATTCTGATGAAGTTTATGGAGGATTTTTTTTTCTAAAATAAACCGTTAAGAAATTTTTGCAGTTTTTAATTGAATTTCCGAATGATTGCTTAATATATTTCATGGAACCATTATTGAAGGAATCCCAGAAAGCATTTTCAAAGGAATTCGTGAGGGAATTTCTGAAGAAATATCTAGAAGAATTTCTGAAGACATCGGAGGACGAATTTTTGAAATAAACCCAGGGAATAGTCCCAATATCACAGAGATTTTTGTTTTGCAAATATGAGGGCGCAAAAAATATCAATTATCAAATAGGCGATTTTCTTATATTCAGGAGAAACAATTTCCAATATCATAAAGAATATACTTTAACGTATGGAGGCACAAAAGTTGTAATATTTATTCACATCAATCATTACTCAAAGTGTGTGAGGGCGCAGAATAGTTCGAAAAATCATTTTATTAAATTCAAGAAGGTGGAATAAAATGTTTCTTCATACTGGAAAAAAAGATTTTTCTTACAATATGGGCAAAATAAAGCAAAATATTTTGAAAAATGACCATGTAACTTTTCCTAAATTTATGAGGGCGCTCAAAATTTCGAGAATTCACAGCTCTTCCAAAATCACAAAGGATTTTTTTTCTGTCCCCAATGGGGGCGCAAACAAAATATCAAAAAGGAAATTTTTCTCATGTGGACACAGAATTATCAATCAAATAGGCGATTTTCTTGCAGCAACAAGAAGGGAAGAAACATTCATTAAAAAAAAGTATAGGCGGCTTTCTAACATTAAATAGGAAGTAGGTAAGGTATAGTGATAATATTGATAATGATAAATGGAGAAGTTGCTCCACAAAGGCTTTTTATGTTTATAAGAGAACAAACTAAATGTATATTGAGTTAAATTATGTTTGGACGACAGGATTGGTTAACTTTTTACAAGAAGTATATTTTCATTCTTGGCTATTTTTTTTATTTTTCTTAAGAGCTGGTTACTCAGTGATTAGCTTGGTGTAAACTCTATGACACCACTGGTAATGCAAACCATGTTTGTTTCTTATATACTAAATTGTGTACTTCAGGGGTATCCGGATTATTTTAGAATTGGAATCTCCGCCCAAAAATAGTCGAAATCCAAAATTTTATAATTTTCGGAGTCTGGGAAGTATTTTTAAAATGCATTTAACGTTTGTATGGAGAAAATTTTTTGTTCGGGCTGAACTATCATTTTATTGATTGAACTGTCATTCTATCAACAGAAATTAAAATTGTTTTGTTAATTTAACCATCAAAACAAAAGTATTGGAACTCAATAAAATTACGTTATACTCAGAAAAATGAGCTCTTTCGATATGGCAATATAGAAAATAGCAATATGTTATTCACTAAACAACCCAATTGCCAGTTGCATATTGAAATATGAAACCTCCTGAATGCACTGATATGAAACATTGTTGAATATAATAAAAAAAATATTTTAGTGACGCGATCGAAAATAACATTAATTTGGAAAGTTTCGAAACTTGGTTTAATATCAACAAATGCCAGTCCATTAAAACGCAAAAATATGATATTGCAAAATGTTTACTGTTTGCGCAAAATAGTCTATGAAACTTTTGATCAACATTATAGCACACAGAGATTAATTTTTGGATATGTAAAAAAAAAACAAGTCGAAATGATAAACGTCTTAAGTAAGCGCCGCCATGATGCGATAGTATTTAAAAAGCACAATTTGTACCAACTAATGACTATGACCAACATTGTGCCACCGCCAAATTATAAACCGAATTCCTTTGCACACTAATGTGTAAAGTGTCGAAAGTAAATTACCTAACTAACTAACTTTCCCATGATTTAAGCTCTTTTAATATGTCTCTTGCCGCCAAATTACTATAACACTGGATACGCCAAATAATCGCTGCCCCCCCATTATCAGGATCCTGGCTCCGCTACTGCGGGTGACTGCACAGAGATCCTGACGGTTTCACGCAAGAAGAGCAACGGCCGCAAGACTTACAAGTGTCGGAAAGCGATAACTTGTTGAATATACAGCATGTATCATCGAAGCATTCCATCCGCAATCAGTAACGTCGTGTTCCAACAGATTTGTCCGCTGGTCAAACAATTCCCTTGGCTCCACCGAATAATACGTTCGGCACACCGGAACCAATCTGTAACAGAAACCATATGATGAACCAGGAGCTCCCTACGGCAGCACAACTGCAGAATATGGAATGCCATCGATCTTCGTGTGGGGAACATCAACAAGGTTTCGTAAATCTACCATCCACACCTCTACAACCAGAACGGTCTCTCCACACATTCGAGCAAGCTGTGTCACAGAATCAGCGAAGCACTCCTCAGCCTGCACCAAGACACCAATACACTGTCGATGGAGTAACTCAGCATCAATGTCAGCATGATAGTGTTCAGTTTCTCTCTACGCATAGACGTGCTCCGTCAAATGAGCTCCTAAGTAGCCATCAACAATTTCCTTCGGCATGATACTCGTACAACAATGAACCCGATGGTCCAATAATGCGTAACCCTCTATTGTCTGCCAGCACGAACAGAAGTGTTCCCAAAGTGCCAAGTGTTGTGACTCGAACTGTGTACCCACCCACCATTTCAATCGGGGTGCTAGGGTCCAAGTTTGATCGAATGTAATTCAAACCCATATCTAGAATAACTAAATTTTCCAATCGCAGTGAAACAAGTGCGGTGCAGAGAAGAAAACGAAATTCCGCCGTGTGATCAACACGAATCGAAAACAAGTTGATTCACATCGAGTGAGTAGTTACATCGATCATAAAAACAGCATAATTGTACAACTCCCCCCTCCCCCTCCTTTTCAAAATAAATAGGCCCTGATGAAGATCCCAACCACAGGATCGAAACGTTGGCAATGATCTAAAATAATCAACGCTTTTCTGTGACTGAAAGCCGAAAAATACCAAGTTTTACGTAAACCCAGTCATACCCCGTAGAACATATAATAGCAACATTACGAGACGAATGTGGTCGGTCTGATCAGTTAGTACACCGTTTGCTGATACAAGTAAGCAATGCACCACATCCAAGTATCAACAAGCTGGAAACAATCATCACGTTCGGACGCGAGGTCAGCAATCTTGCGACCTATATTGAAGCTGCAAATCTACTTTGCAATGCTGCTTTCAGAGTAGGTTTCGAAACTTCCGCCCAACTTGCGACTCGACTGGGGTATGCATTCCCAGTCAACTGGAGATCAAAAGCGTTTAGTGACTTTGTATCTATGATTCGAACTGCAGCGTTTCATGTATCGTTACCGTCAGAGCAATTCCAGCTAGAAGACATGCAGATTAATAGGAACGACAAGTAGAGTTTCATCAACGCTCATGTATCAGATGAATTGGAAACATCAAAAGATGCAAACTTTCTGCACTTCGATGTGAAAGCTTGCGTTGTATGCGACCAAATGGGACATAAAGTTCAAAAGCTCGACGGTCGTTTCTGTACCAGAGGAAAATAAAGTAGGTTCATCTGCGCTAGTTTCCACTCACAATAGTTCGTTGCATTCAACATTCTTCAAGATCCTTTCTGCTACGCTGTACGGAACCGGTAACTTAATCCAAACATATGCCTTTTTTTTATGACGGATCCATCCACACATTGTTAGATCAAGATTTGGCTGTCGATATAGGTCTCGGAGGTGACCCTGTTCCGCTTTGCTTTCAATGGGCTGGCAGTGTGACAAGGACTGAACCTAACTCGAGAGTCGAGACGAGTTAGCTTGAGCATTTCAAACGTCAACAACGAGCATACGCGCCAACTTGTGACGTAGTTGGGGGGGCGAAGCCTCTCAAAATCAATGAAATTCGAAAAATATCGACGTAATTCATTTCGTTTAGGCATATTCACGTGAAAACTAGTGCATTAAGCTGAAAAAAGTTTAATATTGTCCAATTTTGAAGAGCCAACCCCCCCCCCAACTACGTCACTAGTTGGCGCCTATGACAACGAGTATCCTCAATACGACATGTTCGCACCGTTAAGAAGCTCAAATGCCCTCGGCAGACGATGGACTCCCAACAAACATTTTTGCTGTACAAGAGTGGAACAAACCACTCTTAAACAAACTTTAGATTAAGAAACTGTTATTCAGCTAGTTCTGTTACTTGGGACTACAAGCAGTTATCTAGCCAGTTCCCTTACTTGAATGGATTGCCGATTGCAAGTTATTGCGGCGCACAGGTCTAGTTGGGGTAGATTGTCTGGAGACGGAGAAACATGTTGCAGCAGAGAAATCAACACCAATGGAGCGAGTCCTAGGAATATCATGACGACAAAATATTCGTGTTCGCAGCTCAAATTCGGAAAGATCTACTATCTATCTGTCAGGGAATATCGTTCCCACCAAGCCTCAAGTTTTGAGGGTAGTAATGAGATACTTTGACCAGCACGGAAAAGTTACCAACTATACTATTCATGGAAGGATACTTCTTCAAGATATTTGACGGTCTAACATCAAGTGGAATGACCCCATCACCGACGAAGACTTCTCGAACTGGCAGCGATGGGTATTGCTAGCTCCACAGCTCAACAGAGTTGCCATTTCTCGTTGTTACTTCCCCAATTACGATATAAGCAGTTTCGATTCACTTCAACTGCACGTCTTTGTTGATGCTGGGAATCAAACTTACAATGCTGTCGCATGGTTTCGTACTGTTGATCGCGGAATACGACGCTGTGCTCTGGTAGCCGCAAAAGCTAAAGTAACGCCGTTGAAGCCTCTCTCTACTCCACGGTGCGAGCTCAATGCTGGTGGTATTGAGTTCGGATCATGAAGACGATTAAAAACAATCATTCGTTTAGAATCATAAACGCTTTTTGTGGACCGATTCAGCCACTGTTCTGAATAACGTTTTCAGCACTGCCTAGGGGTAAAAATCGCGATAATACAGATAAAAAAAATCGTTTACGAGTTATATTTTTTTAAAGAAAAAAAAAGGTATTTCTCATACGCCCTTTTTAAAAATTAGGTCAATAATATTACAAAACAAGTAACATGAAAAACATTGTCAGGTAGAAGCTCATATATGAGTCGCGTCTACGCGAATAGTGCGTTGAGCTGGAAATGCTCTGAGCAACCATGGGTTCTAGGTATATCCCCAAGTTACCAAATACCTTCCTATTAAACAATTGAAAAAAATCTTGCTCTGCATCATTTAACTCCAAAGCCAACCGAACAATACCATTTAGAAGAAATCGCTTACCGAAAGCACACGATGAATGAGACGATGCATTGCTAATAGAATCAAGTGGCCGTAAAAGTATTTTCCGTCTGCAGTTGAAATGACAAGACCAGAAAGCTAACCGTGCAATCGCGCCGTTGCTCTGTGCAAACTCGTCGTCCCAATCCCTTGGACACCGAGGAGTAACTGCTGCGTGAGTAAATGGATTTAGCACCGGGTAATATCACGCTTCACCCACTAATCGGTAGAGTGAATTACCGACCTGTCTTGTTTTTTGCCAACCCCGGCCGGACAGCAAGCCCACAATTACAACCATTTGGACGGTTATATCACAGGAGATTGAGAACAGCGTTCTGCTCGGCTTTTAATTAGATTTCCCATTTTTGTTTCACCTCCGCACAGTTCACCTAACCTCCGTCATTGTGTTCGAGCTCGTGTGAGAGACCAGCCAGCAACGGCAGCGACGAAAACGAAGATGTGCGCGATATGTGGCTAATCGAGCTACCGTTGTTGCCGAGACGGTTATTTACTTGGTTCGTTGAGCCGGTGAACTCCTGTGATCTCAAATGGCATCTAATAAGCACTCTTCTAGCCAACCCGCCCATCACAAACGAGACACTACTCATACAGGGGGATTGGATTCACATCACACCAAACCACACGGGCAGGATTTGCAGTCGGAACATGGACACAATCTTTTTGAATCTCGTTTGGTGTTCAGCAGGCGATGATACTGGCGATAACGGTCGGAAAATTGCAATTGTCACTGAAAAGTGAACATCTTATGAGTTTCTCAAATTATTGTAAAACAATAATTAAACAACTGCACGCAAACAAGCCGTAAGATTTTCACATACGAATTATGACAAGAATGTTGAAGTCATGTAACTGTTGCACTGCAATTATATTATTTGGATCAGACTTGTAAAGTTGCCGAAGAGGGTGGACGATGGAATAGAAACTCATGTAAATTCTACATGCCAATTAAAGAACTTTACCACAGAGAAAATAGAACCTTGATCGTAGCTATTGAAAGAATATGTCAGTTATGAACCCATTAAAGATTAGCCTTGGTTTGCCGGAGATAAAAAAAATATTTTTCGAGGTCTGTGAGTCAGACATTAGAAATCCAACAACGGAGTGCGACGAGTGAGTGCTTTATCATACATTTATATTTAACTTGATGGCTGTAGCGTAGCTTTATTCCACCGCCGAAAGTATGAGTATATGTTTATTTTCGTCAGTATAAGCGCAAGTTACATTTTGATGATTAATTAGACTTGTATAGGTTTTAAGGATCGTCATAAAACCAAATACAATTTATTTTGGTTTTATAATGCTTCTAAAATCCTCTTCTCATCTATTTGACTAAAAAAGTTACTTCGGAGGCGATACTTACCTTACCGATCAGGCTAAGGCCGGGCCGGGGTGATCTCTGCTGTACATAGTAGCCGTCTCCATTCCACTCGGTCCATGGCTGTTTGTCTCCAGTTCCGCACTCTGCGTAGGGTCCGCAGATCGTCCTCCACTTGGTCGACCCACCTAGCTCGCTGCGCTCCACGTCTTCTTGTACCGGTCGGATGACTCTCGAGAACCATTTTAGTCGGGTTGCTATCCGACATCCCGATGACGTGACTCGCCCGGAGCCTCCCGATTTTCGCGGTATGGATGAAGGTTGGTTCTCTCAGCAGCTGTTGCAGCTCGTGGTTCATTCGCCTTCTCCAAGTCCCGTCTTCCATCTGCACTCCGCCAGAGATGGTACGCAACACCTTCCGTTCGAAAACTCCAAGGGCGCGTGGTCCTCTGCACGTAGGGTCCATGTTTCGTGCACATAGAGGACGACCGGTCTAATCTGCGTTTTGTAGATGGTTAACTTCGTACGGCGAACTTTATTCGATCGTAGAGTTCTGCGGAGCCCAAAGTAAGCACGATTTCCTGCCACAATGCGCCTCTGAACTTCGCAGGCGATGGTCTACCAATTACACTGAGGACATCCAACGCGCTTCCAAACCTAACTGATAGTTTTTTTTTTCCTGTTCGGGTATAGGGAGTACTAAACCGTAGTCCCCTCCGTAGATTAAATTGTAATCAACAGTTCCATGGAAGTGCATACCAAACAGGTTTAGTGACTAGAGGGTCATTCACTAATATAATTCTTTGGACCTAGTCAAAACAAAATCCACCAGGTATGGAGCTCTCTATAACCTTCACGAAACACCCTGAACTTCCATAAAATCCCCTTGAAAATCGATGGAAATCCTGAAAGCCCTTAAAACCGCCCTTTAATTTCACAACACCTCCAGATATCTTACAAAAATTTCTAAAATTTTTTTAAAATCTCCTGCAATTCTTTGATCCCCTATGAAATACCTTGAATAGCACATAACACCCCTGAAACTCTCCTGAAGCTCTCTAAAACTTTTATTAAATCCCTCTAAAAAGCCCGTTTTAAACTACCCTGCAACCCTTGCGCCTTAACGCCCTAAACAAGCTCACCTTTCGACACTGCTTCGCTGCTACATATAATATCGTGCAAAGTGATAAGGAAAGAGAAACAATCATCAAAAACAACGATTTCGTTTGAAATGTGTAATTTCTGAAATAAGCACTAGCAACACACGAGCCACACACCCGAAAATCAGGAGCAAGTTAGGGTAAACCGACCAGAAAGTGGGTACCAAAACGCGCCGTACCAAAAATGATGTTGGGTGGAGCGGTGATGTACCGTGTCACCCCACTGGGTTTACCTTAGGTGACCAACGTCCCGACGAGTGGCGGTGCTCTTCGTGGGGTTCTAGGCCAACCGGGTGTCTTCCGCTGTGGTGACTTGGCCAACGAGCCTGTGGTGGGGGCCTTGTGGGGTTCTTGGGCTGGCCGTGGGCTTACCCCAGTTGTCGCTGGATGGCTTGACGAACGGAACGACGACGGTGGGAATTCTCGTTGGTGTTCTTGGCTGACTGAGGCTTCTCACCGATATCGCCGGCTGGTCAGCCGGACGCATCCGCCGTGAGAATCTGCGTGGATGTTTCTCGGACTGGTAATGGGCCTACTACCGTAGTCGCCGGCTGGCCCGACGAACGGAATTGCGGCGGAGATCCTTGTATCCTTGGCCAAGTCGTCGGATGGCCTGACGAACAAACTGTGGCGAGGATCCGTGTGGGTTTTCTGGGTTGGCCAACGGCCGTGGCGGTGCTCCACGAGGGTTTCCTTGACTGGCCGTGGGCTTCTAACCAATGTCCCCGGGTGGCCCGACGAAAGGAACTGCGGCGTGGCTCCTCGTAGGTTACAGAACTGACTGGGAACCTTTCGCCGTAATCATACTTGGCGAACGAGACTGTCGTGGGGTTTTCGCGGGTTTCCTCCGATATTCCTGGTAATTTTCAGCCGGGTCAACGGGTGCACTTGGCCTACTCTTCATTCAAACATTACACTCGCGTATTGTCGGGTTGGATACGTCCGACTTGCTCCGTGATCCGATCTCAACTGCCCATAGTTCCTCGGCTCTCGTTCGGACTCTCTTCCGTCCTTCCTTTTCTCACTCTCCCCTCCCTTTTGTTTTTCGCCATTGGATGTTGTGTTGTCCGCGGAGATTTCGCCAGGTTGATGGGGGTACAAAGTGTAATTAGGTATACACGGTTTAGACAGAATAGATAAAAAGCCCTTTACCTATTCTGCCTTAGAGAGTAGAATTAGCAAACGTTAAAACATACGTTAATAAAAATTGAAAAAAAAAATATTCTGCCTCTGTGTACTGCGTGCATAATCTTACTCTTTCTTGAGATTAGTGATGACTGTGAGTAAGGGGCTGTCCATAAACCACGTGGTCATAGGGGGGGTGGGGGGGGGGGGTCAATGACCGGGGGGGGGGGGTTCGGCCAATGACCGGGGGGGGGGGGGGGGGTTGAAAAGTCCCAAAAAAATGACCACGTGGTTTATGGACAGCCCCTAATGTTACACTCTTAGAAAATTAGGAATTCACACGTGACGTAAACCATCAACGTACATAAACATTTCATGACTGAATGGCAAATTTGACTCAATTTTACATCCATCATGTAAGTTCAAGTTGGCTGCACAAGATGTCAACAAACCTATCTGACCAGATAGGTAGAAACAGGTTTTACATTTATCGATGGTCTCACAACTCGGTGATGCAGCCGTGAGGTATAGTACGTGTCTCTCAATCAGCGGATCAGAGTTCAAATCCAGTATATTATTTTACTTACATATGTTTTATCTCTCGCTTCGGATCTAGCGATTGCTAGCTTGACTTTATTCGTGATAGAAGACGTAAATTTGAGTCAAACGAGCCGCTCCTTTTATGTGCATCCATTTGGACTTAAATTTACATAATTTTTTCTAAGAGTGTTTGATTCCGGCGGGTACGTCTAAATTAAGAAAATAGTTTTTCGATAACAAGGAACACGAACTTAAGGAAGCCAAATCGAGGCAGGTGTCGATCACGAGAAGGGAGACGCCTTCGTCATCAAAGCGGACAAGTCCAAGCAATGAGGAGCCAAGCTCATGGATCTTGGAGCCGACGTACAGACAAAATGATCTTCGAGCTATACAGCGATGAAACCCACAAGGACGCTGTCTGCAAATGTTTGGCGGAAGAAGTCCTAGGTGAGGGCGTCGAGGTGAGGACTCTCACCGCTGAAGCGATTGGTTAAAAACCTGGACGATATCACGAACGTGGAAGAGCTTGTCACGGCACTATGCCAGCGCACCCGTAGCAGGGACACGAACGGCCTTGATTCAGCTACCTGTGACGGACGCTAATAAGTCCGTTGAAACAAATAAGCTCAAGGTGAGCTAGTCGCTATGTCAGCTGGGTATACACAAACCACCGGTGGTTTGCTCTCCAAGTGTCTTGAACCGGGTCTCTAGTAAAGATCCCATTAGACATGACAAACATTTGGCCAAACAAACCCAACAAATGGTGTTGGTCAACGTGAATTATAGCAAAAGGTTGATATTGGACTTCAATGGCAAATATCTGGCATAATGACAAACAGTCTACTGGAACCTTAAAGTGAGAAAGGCCTGACAGGAGCATACTTTGTAGGCGACGTGAAGGCGAATGCCATAAGGCGCAAGGCAGCGCAAACCCTTCCAAGTGCTTGATTTGTTCCACGAAATCCGTAATCTTCTGACTAGTGTCGCCTTGTCTATTCTTAGACATCGGGGCCCGGCTTGATGCACGACGCTACGTACCGATAACCTAGGATAGGATGTGACAACAGAAATTCGCCTGCCCTGTTATTTTTCCATTCAATTTCGTTGACGATGAAAATCCAGTGCCGCCACTTTTCTTTATTCTAAATCTTTCAAACAATAACAATAATCAAATTATATGAATTTAATAACGGAAATGTTGATGCATATTTCGCACCGTAAAGCACTATTTGCAGTTGATACAGCATAACTTGTAATCAAAATTTCTTTCAAACACAGAGTTCTTTCATCTATATATATAAAAATGCAGTGGCATACGTGGGACCGCGCATAACTTGCGAACGGAAGGTCCGATTTTGGTCGTCTTAGTTTTGTTCTGTTAGTTTTCACCCGAGGAAGGTTTATGAGGCCTAAAACATGGACAAATTGAGACTTTTCTATACCCTTTTTACCGGGGACTTGGGCTTGGCTAGAAACTTGAAACGTCAAAAAACGCAGTAGGCAAGACAAAGTTTGTCGGGTACAGCTAGTTTATAGTAAAATATATCAAATAATCAGTTGATTCCATACCTAATCTGTGTTTTTTATCAATATTCAGGCATGGGAGTCAATTTAGGTTAATTTACATTTGAATGCAGACATATTTGAGGCGATAAAGCCTGAATAATAAAATTAAAAAAAAAAACCTTAGAATATTGGTACCAAATGCCAAACATACAAACTAGACGAATTTCGCACCAACTCGTCTTCGGGGTTGGCAGCACCCCCTCAGAATGTTATGAAATTTTGTAGGTTTCAAGACTTTACCTTTTCAAGCAACTTTGCGTATTTTGTTTTTTCAAAATTAACCTAGACTAACATTTAAAAAGAGTCAAAGTTCTTTAACCGTTTTTTTTTTCACAAAAAATAACTATGAATATGATAAGATGTACAAAAAAGTGATGTATGGGTGACATTTAGAGAATTGTCCAAGCTTTCATGAAAAAATATATTAAAAATTCTAAATACATTTTTACACGCTAAAAAATATATTTTTAAAATTAAAAGTCAATTTACAGAAAATGCCCACTTTTTTATGTTTTGAATTTTTTTTTCCAAGAAAGTCAATATTGTTGCCTAACTTTCCTCCATACATCACAAGATGGGCACTTTTAAGGAAAAAAAGTTTTTCTAACAAAAACTTTTTCATGTTAGTTTTTTTAGCGTGTTGCGCATTAGCCGTTTTTTTTCACAAAAAATATAACTCGAATATGATAAGTTGTACAAAAAAGTGATGTATGGGGGACTTTTAGGGAATTGTCCAAGCTTTCAAGAAAACATATTTAAAAAATATAAAAAAATGTTTTACACGCTAAAAAATATCTTTTCAAAATTAAAAGTCAATTTACAGAAAAAGCCCACTTTTTTATGTTTTGAATTTTTGTTCCCAAGAAAGACAATATAGTTGCCTAACTTTCCTCCATACATCACAAGATGGGCACTTTTAAGGAAAAAAAATTTTCTAAAAAAAACTTTTTCATTTTATTTTTTTTTGCGTGTTGTGCATTAAATCGTACAGTAATGTATCCAGAATCCTAATGACAATCCATTAAAACTTAATGGGCTCAACTACTTTTTTAATATCTTAACGTGCTTGACATAGAAAACGTGCTTGATATTGGAAAGGGCTCAAGATAAATTTGCTTTTAGGGTTTTATATCAATGAAAACGCTTGTGTATTGATGAAATATGTACATATGTATATGTGTATTCAATTATTTTCTTTTCTACAATATATACATCCTTCTTTTATACATTCTATTGTAACGTTTTTTGAATATTAGATCTTTAGTCTATCTGAAACAAAGTAAACTTTTTTGGATTATCTTTTGAATTCGAAAACTTCTTCGCTTCAATTTGATTTTCAGAAATTGGCACAAATGAATGAAATTTTTGTGTTCCAGGTATTGTTTTTACGTGACTGTATGTGTATAGTTCTTCAAGTTCATCCGTCATTTTTGCATATTGTTCATTTGAAATAAAGCAGAAATTCAATTTTGTTATATGTATATCTGACTGTTTAACTGCCCAGTCATACAGTTCTCGAGGAGTTGTGATTGTGTTTCCATAATCTCGAGCAAGACTTGCTCGTTTTGCCATTCGCTTGAGAGTACCTCCAACAGCGTCACATGGACCTTTGCCATGTGAAGTTGCGAAGAAGTGCCATTCTGCTTCCAATCCATAATTGGACCGAAAACTGCACAAACTGGCAAATTTTTTTTTGTTCTTATAATGAGCTGCTGCTCCATCTGACATGAAAGTAATTTTTGAGAAATCAATCGATTGTTTAATGAAATCCAGCAGTTTTGATATAAATAACTGAACTGCTGTTGTATCGTGTGTAAGTACTTCAGATATTATTATAAAGCTAAAGTTTTCCAACTTATTTTCTTTTCTGTAGTACACTTCAAAGGGGTGAATGGTAGCTTGAGAATTATTCCAATGGTAAGCTTGAGCTGAATTTTGAATGATAAATGAATAATTTTCTGAAAAGTCACAAATTGTTAATACTTCACCCTGTTTAAGAGATTATGTTTTATCCCGCAAAAATGAGGATTAAAAAGACGCGGACACGTTCAATGCTTCCAGTGAGCTTTTCGCTCTTTTAAGGAAGCACGACACTAGACAACGGACTAGCATGCAACGCCCAGTGGCACAGCCGAAAACTTTTCCTGACAGCTGCGGCGGGAATCGAACCCGCGCTCCTCAGCACGATGCGACTAAGAGCTTGGTGACCCTAGCCGCATGACCACGGAGCCGCGGAGGATTGTTCTTTATAAATGAAATCATGAGTTATAAGCTTATCAACTTTTTCTACAAAATACGTAACAAACTCGTCTATAGTCTTAGTAATAGTTCCCAAATTGCATCAATCAGTGGTTAGCCATTGTTGAAATAAAACCGATTCTTTATCATTCGCTTCTAATAATGATGTTAGTTCACTGGTTCTAGGCACACAATAATACAATTTCAGCAAACAGAATGCTGTTTTAAGCATTCAGATATCAAAACAAGCTGAGAAACAGGTTCTATTCCAGTTGGGATGTAACGCCAAGAAAAAGAAGGCACCCAATCAAACAAAGTTGTAATGCCCATTGAGTGTTATTAAATGGGTATAAGGATTCTTGATACATCCTGTACGAGTTAATGCGCAACACGCTAAAAAAATAACATGAAAAAGTTTTTGTTAGAAAAACTTTTTTTCCTTAAAAGTGCCCATCTTGTGATGTATGGAGGAAAGTTAGGCAACAATATTGACTTTCTTAGAAAAAAAATTACAAAACATAAAAAAGTGGGCATTTTCTGTAAATTGACTTTTAATTTTAAAAATATATTTTTTAGCGTGTAAAAATGTATTTAGAATTTTTAAAATATTTTTTCATGAAAGCTTGGACAATTCTCTAAAAGTCCCCCATACAACACTTTTCTATAGGTCTTGTCATTTTTGAGTTACATCGATTTTAAAAAATTCTTCGAAAAAAAGTTAGGCCCTCTTCAAATGTTACTCTTGAAAATTTTCGAAAATTTAAGTATGCAAAGTTGCTTATAAAAACCTAGTCTTTATGCCCACCAAGTTTCATTCGATTCTGAGAGGGTGTTGCCAACCGCTGGTCGAGTTGGCGCGAAATTCGTCACTAGCAACATGGCCAAACCAACAACAAAGCGATCTGATCGCAGCAAGCGGATATCAATTTCGACCAATCAGCGTCTGGTCTCCGTTTGGCAGCAAATTGGTCTCGAATTGGCTGACTACGTGACGCATCCTATCCTAGCCGATAACTACAATGGTAAGCTGGAAAGTGCCCATAGATTAAGGTACCTAAGGATAGCAAATGCATAACGTATCGTGTCATATGACGTGCTGTATGTCATCACCGGGATTTCGGGGGTCATCGGGATGGATTTAAAGTTTTTAAAAATTCGCTGCACAAGAGACATACATAAGCCGTCCAGGTTGGCCCTCTATGAAAAAATAGCAGCGTGCGTGGGATAGTCCCACAAAAAGAAGGTAGACCCACGCCAGAGGGTAAACAGTTGCGTTAAGAGGTATCCTGACTTAGGTTCTTCCGGGTCATGGTTACTTTGCTTTAGACAGTATCTACGTCGTTTTGGTCATGCGGGCTGTTCCGAGAGCCCGATAAGTACTGGTTTTAAAGACGTCATGGAACACGTTTTGTTCGTGTGATCCGTGGACACGATCCTGCACAATCTTGTGCAAAGGATGTGTAGAAATGTTGGAGCACTGTTCCATCGGTTATCGCTTCTTCTTCTTCTTATTTATGGCTCTACGTCCCCACTGGGACTTGGCCTGCCTCGCTTCAACTTAGTGTTCTTTGAGCACTTCCACAGTTATTAATTGAAGGGCTTTCTTTGCCTGCCATTGCATGAATTTGTATATTGTGAGGCAAGTACAATAATACACTATGCCCAGGGAGTCGAGAAAATTTTCCCGACCGGAACGGGAATCGAACCCGCCGTCTCCAGATTGGCGATCCATAGCCTTAACCACTAGGCTAACTGGAGACCGTATCGCTCATACGTATCGGAACTACAGAGGAGGTAACGCGTGGACTTGAGGAGTATCTAGTCAATCAAGAGGTGGTCTCATGGAACAAAAGTCAACTTCGCAGGGCATGCCTACTACTGCTCACTAGGCTAGATCGGAACTCGTGGTATGAAGGTCCCCTCCTTCTGCAGCGTAAGCAAATATAGTCTCTGCTAGAGGGAGGTTAAATATTACCGAGTTCGCAGTAATTGTTTTGTTAGTACAGCAAGAAGTAGTCTCTTCCCCGACTTAAGAGAACATAAGAAAGATAGCAATACACCTGCGCCATACTTTGGTGTCCTGCAAAAAGATAAAGTCATGAAAGTCGTTTCAGCAAGACCATAAATCTAACCGTAAGGGTGAAAACTGCACTTACCCCTTTGCGTAGCAATACCTTCTAGTGGTCCCGCGGGAAGATGATGGTTGGTATGGGTAGGGTTGGCAAAGTAGCCCCTTCTCCTTCTACCATGTCCTTGGTACACCCTCGTGATTACCATTCAACATATCTTGAGATAAAGATTCCACCTGATTACCAACATTGCATAGTATTGCCGAGCAATAATTTTCCTTCCCAGTCATGTCGGACACTGACGCAATCTTATAACGCGAGCCATTAACAACTGCATAAAAACTTTACATGACGTTCCGGTCCTTGATTTCCTTATGCTTTAGTAATCACATGTTCTTCATACTGCCCTCTCTCGCAGTGGTGGATTATTATTTATGGTATATCACCCTATCCTATACCACTCATGCTTTGTTTAGCCGGTTATCAGTCACATCGCATTGCGCTCCTGGTGGCAATCTTCTCACTCGTCTATATGGAGTAGCAAACCTAGAGCGAAAGAGTTTGAAATAGTTTCCCTGATTTAATTGAAATCTCAGACAACATAGCGGCTTACTCGCAAAAAATCTATCGCAGCATTTTTTTTTGCTATTCTGGCACTCGCTAGAAGCCGTAGACTTCACGTCTTTCCACTCGATTAGATCGCGAAATTGAGTCATCAAGCTCAAAGTATGATGTAACGGGCAGCCTCGCACCCGGGGCCATTAGATCGAAATTGCATAATCTGTCCAAATGACCACAATCCAATCGCAAATGGCGCACCTAGATTCCAGACAGGTACAACACCTTTCAGACCGAGCTGGAGAATTAATAGAACCTGGAAGCATCAGCGTGAGATCACCCCTGCGCGATGAATGAGGCAAATGGGCTGGGCATGCGGCGGCATCCATGGTGACGGAGGGAGCAGTGCGGTTATAATTTATCGCCAGGTTCAATCTTCGGTAAACTTGCCATTACCACCAGGGCACGAGATCGTTTTCGCACCCGAAACGGTACAGCGGTTGAGTGATGATTGGGTAGATTATAGGAGTTTTATTATGTTTGCACATAAATGCAAACATAATTCAAACAACAGGGAAGAGCTACACCGTTTCCTTATTTTTCTATTAAGGAAAATATGTTAATCGATTTTAAAGCATAGAAACATCTGAGATGATGATGGTCAGGTCTTGAGTGTCTTGATTTTCAATATTTTTTTGTACTGTACAAAAATAATGCACCGCCTCTTGACTCTGTTTGCGAAATCCACCAACAGAAACCTCATGATTCAGCCATACCAGACTCATCCCATAAATCCCGCATTCGGAGAAAGTGACTTGCTACCCTTTTGGTGTCCCCCGCATGCCCATCACGATCGAATGGAAAATTTAGTATGGAGCTAGTAGCAGTGGGTACGAATGTCTTCTTGTGCCTATTATGTATACGCTGGCAAATAGCACAGCACGGGTATCACCGCGCGAATGCAGCAGCGGCGGCCAATTGTTTTCAACTTCTTGTTACTTGGATTTTAATGACGACAAACGAGACTCTTCCTTCTGTTCGTTCCCCACCAGCCACCACCACCAATGAGCTGAGCTGTCGCGAACCACAGATGGCAACCGTTTTTTTACGACCATTAATGTCACATTGTATGCATTTCTTAAAACCAGAAATTGGTCACCACTTGCAAGTGCATGCGGCCAACCGGTAGGCAAGTCGCGGCTCACGGTATCATCCGAAATGTACGAACCGAGGCCGCAACCAAATAGGGGAAAACTGGGTTTAGCTGAATGGTTTGAATCTTTTCCGGTGAAGTTGACGTCATCCTTGTCAATGTCGTACATGTTACTACTTCTTCTTCGAGCGTGACATAAAAAATGGAACAACATCCGTTTTCTCAACCGTGTCGAACATAAACAAGATTGTTCTGTTCACCGATCATGATCGTTGCTACCAAAATCTTGATATCCTGCAAAATGGTGGGTCGACAAAGAGCATCCACCGTAGCCGTGGTCCTCAAAAAGTGGTACAAATGTCCCAAATGGAGGATAACGTGCCTCTGGAGCCGGCCTTCTGAAAAGTTATTGCGTACTTACTTGCTTTCAGTTCTGAGCACCCAAGGTGATGCAGAGGACCAAATTGAAAGATCTCCATCCTAGGCGATTGCCAGCCATCGCCTTGACCTGTGACCAGGTTAAATTTCTGTCGACTTCCTTTATTTCCTTGTTGAGACTGCGCCGCCATGAGCCTCTGGGTCTGCCTCTGCAACGATGTCCTGCTGGGTTCCAATCTAACGCTGGTTTGCAGATTTCGTTCCGCCCCTGCATAGAGTGTGGCAACCTCCATTTCCGCTTCGGAATTTCTGTCGCTATCGGTTTTAGATGACATCGACGATGGAGCTCCACATCGGAAATCCAATTGTGAGGCCACCATGCACGGATTATATACCGCAGGCATCTATTGATGGGGACCTGCACTGCCGTGTGCAACATCGTTGTCCCATGTTCTTTGGAAACTCCTATTAACATGAGACAACTATGCTGCACATGGCAGTGCAGCCGTTGAGTGTTCTCCACTGATACACACCAAGTTTCACTGGCGTACAGCAGCACAGATTTCACATTCGAGATAAAAATTCAAATTTTGTTGCGACGACTTGTTCAAAGCTTCCAGCTATCGTGAAGCTGGAAAGGTCAACCTTTTGTGTTTACATCCAACGATTCTTTATTACATCAACGAACTTAACCTCAAAATGACTGACAATTCTGAGATCATTTTGACAAGCGTAACACGAGCATGAAAAGGACGACAACAAGGTCGAAAAAGTAGTAGATTTACCCAAGCGCCGTGACTCTTCTGTGACAAGTGTGTTACTTGGGTATTGTCTTTTTCGTGTGATCAGTCAAAATGACCTGAGAATTGTCAATCATTTTGAGGTAAGATTTGATGGCGTAATAAAGAATTTTGTCTTGTTGACTTTGATGGTAGCCCAAGCGGACGGGAATAGAAAATTGATAACTAAAAAATAACATAACCTGTTTTTATATCTACTTTTGTTATTACTGCTTCTCCATAACATATTTTGTTGAAAATCTCATTTTGTAATGATCACGGTATTGGTGCGCATTCATTATATAACATATGAATGATATATTTTGTTGTAAAATAAATTATTGTCCTAAGATCAGCCGCCGAAGAGCGATCGGCAAGATCATCGAGTTTACTCTGCATATCAGGGCGCTGTTGAGCTAGAAGAGCAACGTCATCAGCCAGTTCGAAGTCATTTGGGTGCTCCATGGTAATTGGCTGCCACGGCAACCTACAATTTGGTTCACGATTGATTGCACCTTCCAGGATCTTGTCAATTACGATGAGGAACAGTAGCAATGATAGTATACATCCTTGCCTCACTCCAGCAACGACCCGGATGGGAACGGTTAAGCCACCATTGTGCAGTACTCTTCACGAAAATGTCCCGTACTGTGCTTCAATAAGGCCGATGATTTTCTCAAGGACACCTTTGCACCATATGCACCAATGCAGAATAATTGATGCAGCAGTTGTGCAGATACTACGGGGTCAGCTTTGAGCATCTCGGCTGATAGGCGTTAAATCCCTGGGGCCCTGTTCGATTTCATGCTACGGATGGCTGTTTCCATCTCCTGCACTGATGGAGCTTCGAAGTTGACACGGGTAATGGATCATGCTGATATGCTGATGGCGTGGCCGATACTTGAAAAAGGTTTCCAAAGTGCTCAAACCAGCGTTTTAGCTGGTTAGCAGGGTCGGTCAATAGCTATCGAGACGTGTCTTTTACGGGGATCGTAGCATTAATCTTAGTCCGAGTAAGGCGACGCGAGACAACGTAAAGGAGACGAATGTCGCCGGTGTTTGCGGCTTCCGTTCCTTTGTCGGCTAGAGAGTCGCCCATGCTCTTTTTGGGGGGGGGGGGGGGGGCTTTGGCTCCTTGTGTTTTCACTCGCTTAATCGCCACTTTGTCGTTCTTTTGCTCCTCTATTTTTCCTCCAGGTATCTTCTGTGATCCACTGCTTTCTCCGGTTGCGTAGCCGGTGGCAATGAAGGCGTTCTTAACGGCACTCCATTGATCTTCTACGATTCCACCTTCCGGAATGTCCGCATCATCGATAAATCCCTGGGGCCCTGTTCGATTTCATGCTACGGATGGCTGTTTCCATCTCCTGCACTGATGGAGCTTCGAAGTTGACACGGGTAATGGATCATGCTGATATGCTGATGGCGTGGCCGATACTTGAAAAAGGTTTCCAAAGTGCTCAAACCAGCGTTTTAGCTGGTTAGCAGGGTCGGTCAATAGCTATCGAGACGTGTCTTTTACGGGGATCGTAGCATTAATCTTAGTCCGAGTAAGGCGACGCGAGACAACGTAAAGGAGACGAATGTCGCCGGTGTTTGCGGCTTCCGTTCCTTTGTCGGCTAGAGAGTCGCCCATGCTCTTTTTGGGGGGGCTTTGGCTCCTTGTGTTTTCACTCGCTTAATCGCCACTTTGGCGTTCTTTTGCTCCTCTATTTTTCCTCCAGGTATCTTCTGTGATCCACTGCTTCCTCCGGTTGCGTAGCCGGTGGCAATGAAGGCGTTCTTAACGGCACTCCATTGATCTTCTACGATTCCACCTTCCGGAATGTCCGCATCACGATTCTCTAGCTTCTCAATAAAGGGCCTTTTCACCGTTTCGTCTTCCAGTCGGCCGACCACCGATTTTCTCCTCCTGTGGATGTATCCAAGCAGTGCACAACCGGATCTTGCCGATTAGGAGATGATGTTCGGACGCAATGTTGGCGCTACGTTTGTTCCGCACATAAAGTAGGCTCCGTCTCCATTTTCGACTGATGCAGATGTAGTCGATTTGATTTTCCGTGATGCCATCACGGGAAACCCATGTCACCTTGTGCACTGGTCAATCGGGAAAGAGCGATACCCAAATCACTATGTCATTATTGACACAAAGCTGTGCAAACAGCTCTCCGTTTGCACTCGCCCGTAGTCCGAGCTGCCGAAACCAACCTTCGCGTTGAAGTCGCCCATGAGGATCTTGATATCACCTTTCGGAATCTTGTCCACGACAGCATTCAGTTGGCTGTAAAAGTTCTCTTTGTTTTGCAATTGGCGCGTAACATTAGATCATGGTAAAGTTTCGAACCCGTATTTTGAATCTGGCTACAATTATCCATTAGAATAACTAGCCATAGAAGTCCAATGTCGCGACTGTTCGTGTGACTAACATCTAGTTTGCCACGCCATTACAGCGTCAGTAGCGGTACTAGATGTGTCAAATAAATTTTGTTTATCAAAACAAAATACCCTCTACAAGATGAAAACTTAAAAATAGTCAGTTATTACAGTTAAAGTTATTAAAATAAATGAATAGAAAAAGTGACTACAGCGCCATTGGAGTTCTAGTGTGTATTTCAATTAATTATAATTCAACACTAAATTTTGTTATGGGATTAGAAGAAAAAATAACAGGGGTTTGGACCCTAGAAGTGTCATAGTGAAAGAATTTTTGAAAAATATTGAACCGGGCCTTCACAGTTCAAAACCGAAGTTTGTATGGAGAACTTGGAGTGTTCAATTGATATGTGCATTAGAACGCGCTGTTCATATCGGCACCAACATTTCAAAAGGGCGTAACTGCTTTTGCAACCAATGCCTTCTCACAGAGCTGTGGGTCGTATTTCATTCATCTAACGCAATTCACATCCATTAATCGAAAGAGGAGGATTTTATCTTTCTATTTGTGCTAGTGGATTGCTCGAGAGGGATGGGATACGCTCCACAGCTTTGTGAGAAGGCATTGGTTGTAAATGCAGTTACGCCCTTTTGAAATGTTGGTGCCGATATATTTAGGCGTTAGACAATAACGATACTAACCCAAATACCGAAAACGCCTAAAAATATGCACGGCACGTTTCAATGCACTTATCAATTGAACACCCCAGGGTCCCATACAAACTTTGGTTTTGAACTGTGAAGGCCCAGTCCAATATTTTTCAAAAAATCTTTCACTAGGCGCCAACTTAGGGGGGGGGGACAAGCATGGTTTTGCTCCCCCAATATTTGACGATTTTTCGATTTTCCCATACAAAAAATCAAAAGTTCCCCTATAAGTTAATCAAAACAGTTTCAATCTTAACATATTGGCAAATATTTTGAATTATTTGCACTTTCGTAAGGAAATAACGAGAGTTCCACAGTACTAAATTATTTTTTGCACGACTTTTTTTACGCGATTTTCTCGAAGTTACGCGACTTTTTTTTACGCGATTTTGTTCATTTGCGGAGGGCAAATCGCGTAAACAAAATTTCCTTTGGATTTTTTTTGCGCGATTTCTCGAAATTACGCGAACTTTTTTTACACGATCTTTTTTTGCGCGAACGCATCAATCGCGTAAAAACAGAATTTAGTGTACTATAATTTTTCTCACATTTTATGTTGTTTGGTATAAAGTCATTTGGCATAATAGTCGTTTGGCATAATGTTTATTAGGAATAATTCTAAATTAAAGACAAATGAAGATGGATATGGCCAACCGAAATAATTCACGGTCATTCTATTGTTGAAGGTCACACATTTTACCTTTTTAAAGTTTTCCCGCGAAGGAAGGATTCATTGTATGTATATCCGTACCAAAATGATGAATCCCGTGAAGTTTGATACAGTTTTGAAAATTACACAGATATTTATCATACATGAAGATAATGATGAATGACATTTCAGTTATTGTTACGCCAAACGACTATTATACCAGCTTATGCCATTTGACCATTATGTCAAAAGACTATGCCAAACGACATTATGCTAAACCCGTTAGAAATAATGTAGTAAAATATTTTTCCAATCGGATGTTGTTTTTTTTATTAAATGTCATCATTTTTCCGCGAGTAACGAGGGAAAGAGCTGAGAAGCCGAATGCGACTCAATTCGTTGCTCGATGTCATTCAATTTGAGTCCCGATGCCTGTGGCTCTGGGATGTCGTGAACATCTCCCACATTTGTTTTACTGCAGTACATATAATCAGAAGGAAAAGCTGAAATATAATTATACAAAAATATTACGTGCAGTTGTCCTTTGACTCCAAATTTACTTTTCTTTGTCACTTCAATGCCTATCAGTATAGGACGCAATCAGTGAAGTTCTAGATTGAAAGTAGTCAGTTGGATTTTTGTATGGTGAGATGATCAAATCTCTATTTCTGCAATGGAATGGTGCAATCAGTGTGGGTTACATGATTTCTTGACTAATTTTATGCTGTTTGAGCAAAAGTTTGGGTAACTGTGATGTTGTATTATTTATTTCTTGCAACTTCAACAACACAGTTATCCAAACTTTTTCTCAAACAGCATCAAATTAGTCAAGAAATCATATAACTCACACTGTTTGCACCATTCCATTGCCGAAATTGAGATTTGGTCATCTCACCATACAAAGATCCGGCTTTCTACTTTCAATCTAGTACTTCACTGATTGCGTCCTGTTAGTTGAATCATGGTTGCTATGCTGCATATCTATGAGGATATCATATCCGATTTCCATACAATTTTTTCTTCGTGTAGGCTCCAAGTTAGAAATAAAAAAAAAAGACACTACACCGTCTTCAACCACAGGTTGTACAGACTGAACAAGCACTAACATATGACAACGGACAACACACATAACACCCAGTGGCCCAGTGGAGAATTTTCCGTTTGACGAAAAGTTTTCCCCGACTGGAGCGGGAATCGAACCCACACTCCGAGGCTTACGAAACGTCTCGATGACTGACGCCTCTAGCCGCACGGCCACGAAGCCCACGAAATGACTATTTATAAAATGTTAATGTTACAATCGATAATACTACGCCATTAATAGGGGCCACATTCTGATGATATCGTATCAAGCAAAACAAGTTTTTAATCACAAGATTCTCCTGAATTTAAAATTGAATCTCATTTAAATTTTTACTTATTTGGGTAATTTACTGCCCAATACAATATCAAAATGAATACTAAATTTGTTATTAATTTTTAGTTATTACCCTATAGATATGATAACTCCCTGAGAACTGCGTTTGATATCAAGTCGTAAAATGTTGAAAACAAAATGAGATATCAATTTGTTATCAATGAAAACTCATTCTGTTTTCAATTAGATATTCCAGTACATTATTTTGTTTTCATTTTTTGTTATGTTAACATTTAAGTCATACAAAATGAAAACACACTTTTTTATCAAAATTCGTGATATCTAAATAACTCAATTTGTTTTCAATTAGTTATCATTCCCTGATCGGGTATCCATCGTGGTGGGGCTGCTGCCTTAGGTATAACTTCCGGTGGAAGAGCATTTCGTGCTCAGCCGCTGGATGCCAGAACAGACGCTGTTTGAACCGCACTTTCTTGGTGAACACACGCACTTGTGAGGACCAGAGCTATGTTAGACGCTCTCCTTATGGACTCACCGTTTTACAGCCTACAGAGGCCCAGAGGCTTATGGCAGCGCAACCTACACAAAGTAATCAAGAAGTCGATAGAAATGTGTCCTGGTCAAATTCAAGGCGTTGGCAGGTAATCATCCAGAATGGATATATTTCACTTCGGCCATATCTTCCACCACGGGCGCACAGGATTGAAAGTAGTAAGTTGTAGTATAATATTAGGTATTTTACCTGAGTTTGATATTTTCCTGCTGTGTGAATTGAATTTATTATCCAAGTTTCCCCTGTGCCTCAGCATACAACACTTGAGTTGCCCCACTGTTCCCTACAGTCAGCCAAACGACACTGACGCTTGCAACAAACCCCCTCCCTAATGGTCATCGAATTTGTGTTGCCTTCAGCCGGCACTGCTCCTCCGTACCGCCCTGCGCTTCGACATTTGGCAGTTCACTGTTGGTTTCACTGGAATTGGTCTTTATGACCGACACGATGGACGTGTTTTACACCACTCACGGTTTCATTTCACCATGTAGCGGTTTGAACTCTGGGGCCACTGACGAACCAGATATAATCGTCATAAATAGCCAGGAAAGTGGTCCCATGTCGGAAAGAAAAGTGTGCCCCTAGTACGAACCAAAACCAACCAAGATTGGGATCATTAAAAAGACATTGGTAGCGTCTCTCGTTGGTCTACGGCTTTCAATCAACCAATCCCGCCGATCGTCAGTATCCATTACTAAATGATGTTTCTAACGCTATTTTTATGATCAAGCTTAACGAAGCTTCCAAAAATAAACGCGTCGTTTCCGATTGTAATCAGAATGCATTCACAATAAATATAATTAATTGAATCAAAACAAGCCATTCCGTATCTAAATGCAATCAATGAATTAAGACATAACCGTGCAAAGTGATTTCTTATCAAAGATGCAAACACTAACAACCGGTCAGCTTGAATAATGATGACTCGCCGAAATCGTGACCGATCTGGGTGATCATGGAAGTGAAAATTTCCGACGAATTTGCGACTAATTTTTCACAACATCATTTGGCGAGGGCAACTGACCTATATATGCGACCTGCCAGCCCATAATGGCTTTATAGACGAGAGGAGATTGAACTTTTATGTCGAGTGAAATTGAAACGTCATCTTCCTTCATATTGCGCTGCCGCGCTCGCTGGCCGGTTAAGTATGTTGTTCTTTGGCTTGTAAATGGCTGGTGGGTAAGCTGGTTGTTATAGTGGAGTTATATTCGCAACACACAATGTTGTTGATGGCCGCACTAAAATGAGGCCTCTTGTGACAGGATGACTGGTCAACAAATTGATCGCCTTGGCACAATTGGCATATGAGACGAATGGTGTTCAGGAGCAAGGCAATGAACACTCAGAACTTTTCGAAAGTTGATATACCGTCAAGGCACCATTCACCGTGGATCTAAGAGGATTCGGGGCAAATAGGGGCTGTAATTTGACACCAGTCTTATAAACATTGTTGGTGACGCTTTTAATTGCCTTCATTATAGGTTAAAATTAAAGCAATATCCACAGAAGTAGACAATTTTTCACAAAATTTGGTAATATAGTACAATTGGTAAAGGGTAGTAGGGTCGCCTAATTCCGTGGTAGGTCACCATTCACCGTGGTAGTAGGGACCCATTCACCGTGTATGAGAAATTGTATTCTACTTTGTTTAAAAATGATCAAAACAACCCAGCCAAGGGAATTTTCTTCGTTAAAATTCATTTCAAGTAATAACTTGGAAGATTTTATTAGAAAAACGAATGTTCAAATTTTCGATTTTTTCTAGATATATGGGACAATATGGGGCACGGTGAATGGAGACCTTTGATTTTTAGGGTACCCATTTACCGTGCCTTTTTGTTTCAATTAAAAAGTACGAGTAATCGTACTTTCTTGTTAAACTTACTTCGGTAATGCAAAATACATACCTGATATGTGAATTTATTTGCTTCTTGATGGAATAAAAACGTAACTACATTTAGTTTATCGCTTAAATCACCTTAGCGCAGTTTTCGTTTTTTCACTATGAATGCAGTGAACGAGCAGAAACCCGCTTCATGTAAACACACTTTAGTATCAAAAAGATACTTTCAAATGTTTCTAATGAGCGTTTTGACATGGTAACAATACATTAGTGTTGTATTGGTGAAATTGAAGGGAAATTGTCATACCATTCAATCGTAATATGGAAATAATGAAAAAATATTCGAAGGCACACGGTGAATGGAGCCCCCACGGTGAATGGCGCCTTGACGGTACTTAATTTGTTGGAAGCTATCCCATTCGTAAACAATGAAATACATCGTGGTTGCTGGGAAAGGATTGCTTTCTATGAAGAAGCAGAAATCAGTCTAGTCTCCAACCCTAAAATCACTAGGGGAGACTGGGGAGACTTGATCCCTTTTTCTTAATTTGCCTGTAACTTTAAGAAAAAAAAACACAAAACAAGATCCATTTTTTGTACAAAATGGCAGGTAAACATCTATTGCAAGTTTATACACTACAGATGGACTTTAAATTGTTGTTAAAGTTTTCAAAACTGTGTTTTTATGGAGGCATGTCTTATGATGAAATTTTTAAAAATGGGTCAAAATTGATCCCCTTTTGAGCACTTGGTTAATTTAAAGGGAAAATAACTCCAGAAGCTTCCTATTCATTTTCTTTTCAAGTTTTCTTGCATTTGTGATGCATACGGTGTATTTGAAATTATAATATGTCCTTAAATTTTTAAGAATATACCGTATCTTGAAAATGGTAATGGTTTGTACTAAAATAATAATTATCTGACACGTTTTATCATTGAATATACTAGAATTCCGAGTAAAATGAGGCTTCCAATTAGAATTTTATTTTTCACATGTATAATGTGAGTGTAATCCTCGAGGGATCAAGTCTCCCCATGTCACTGTTGTATACACTAAACTACATTAATTGAAATATTTATATAACAGCCTTATTTGGATAAATACGTTTGATAGTACTTTATTTATACTATGTGCAGTGAAATCTTGACACGATTTGATTCAATTTTCACAAAGTTATTGAGATTTTTCGGAATCGCCTAAAAGATTTCTGAAAGACTGAAAGCAAACCATCAGCCATTAAAAAATAATGCAATACACAATTAAAATCAATTGTAGCCAAAACATTGTCGTCTGTCCAGATGTCGTTTTGGAAAAAAATATGCTAGAAGAAAACTGTTTTTGATTTCGAGAAAATATGGGGGGAACAAGTCTCCCCAGGGATCAAGTCTCCTCAGTCTCCCCTATTCCTAATTTGGTGTTATCACGCGCACGCTTGGCAAACAAATTGGCTGGGTTTCGTAAAAGTCAAACAAAATGTTGAAAAATCCCAAAAAAAATGACCACGTGGTTTATGGACAGCCCCTAAGTTGGTAATTCCATCAGCGTTGCCGTCCCAGTGTTAGTTGAGCGTAGGCCCAATAAGGGAACGTTCAAAAATTACGTCCAACATTTGGGGGAGGGAGGGGGTCTAGAAAAGTGTGGCAGTATGTGTATTGGGTCGAAGTCTAATACTGCGACTCAACATCGAACAACACGTAGCAGTTAGCAGTGGAACAGAAGAGCAGCTCGGCTGCAACACTAGGCTGCACGACTCCGAATCACAGAAACGACTGGTACGACGATGAATATGAACATTGAACAGTTAAAATACTATAAGAATGCAGCATGGGCGAGAATGTTGCTGCACCGTACGAGGGCGAATTAGGCACATTACTTACAGGCAGAACTAAGTCTTTCAGAGGAAGAAGCGCCAGCAGGAACAACGAGATTGCGAGGCGAAGCTGTACCGCGCTAAGGACATACGGAAGTTCTACGAGAAGCTTAACCACTTACGCAGAGGCATTATGCCGAGACAATCACGGGAATCTTCTCACGAGCGAGCGTGTGGTGGTCGAGAAGTGGCATCTGTAATACGATGAGCACCTCAATGACAAGAATCTACATGCGAAGGATGAAATTCTTCCGACCTCTAACCTCCAAGAGATTAAAGAGGAGGTAGGTCGGTAGAAAAGCAACAAAACCGCTAGAACAGATGAACTACCAAAAGAACTTCTAAAATACGGAGGAGAAGCATTGGTGAGAGCACTACACTGGGTCATTACTAAGATTTGGGAGGAGGGAGTATTACCGGAGGAATGGATGGAAGGTATCGTGTGTCCCATCTAAGAAAAGGGCGACTAGTTGGATTGCGGAAACTATCGCGCGATCACACTGAGCGCTGCCTACAAGATACTCTCTTTAATGTTATGCCGCCGTCTATCACCGATTGCAAGAGAGGTCGAGGGGCAATATCAGGCTGAATTCATGAGTGAACACGCAACAACAGACCAGATGTTCGCCATCCGCCAAGTGTTGCAGAAATGCCGCGAATACAACGTGCCCACACATCACTTGTTCATCGATTTTAAATCGGCGTATGATACAATCGATCGAGACCAGCTATGGCAGATTATGCATGAATACGGATTTCGGGGTAAACTGATACGATTGATCAAGGCGACGCTGGATCGAGTGATGTGCGTAGTTCGAGTATCAGGGACACTCTCGAGTCCCTTCGAATCTCGCAGAGGATTACGGCAACGTGATGGTCTTTGGTGCTTGCGTGTAACGATTTCCGCGAGGTCCGTCCAGTTGCTTAATTTCGCTGATAATATTGGTATTATATCTCGCAAGTTTGAGACGATGGCGGAAACGTATATCCGACTAAAGGAGGAAGCTAGGCAAATCGGATGAGTCATTAATGTGTCGAAGACACACAGTACATGAAGGCAAAGGGCTCTAAAGAGGAATTAACGCGCCTGCCACCCCCAATTTCTATCGACGGTGATGAAATCAAGGCGGTTGAAGAATTCGTGTACTTGGGCTCACTAGTGACCACCAAAGCAACACGACTTGTTTCAAAGCCAGTACCAGCAACATCAGTGCAATTTATTCACTGTTTGTATTAAGGACAACAGAACATAATTGCTTTTCCTTTGAAACGCAAAAAGCGCAAATTCTAAATCGTTATGCAACTTGAGCTAAAAGGATTGATGAAAAAAGAAAAAAATGTCCAGACTCGAACCATGGACACCAGGAGTATTAACCACTCACCTAACTTACTACACCAGAAGCTCTGTGAGAGATTTGCTGCTCAATGCACCATAAAAGCTACTGAAGTTACGCGTTACTTCATTGTATCGCGTTACTTCATTGACGCGCAAGTTTTCTGTAACACATTTGGAACCTAATCTGAACAAACAAACCACAGTAAGATGTTTCATGTGTGTTACATAGCACATTAATGCAAGCTGACTGTATTGTCACTTGTGAAGAATATGTTAGCTCCGCCTCCAGAAATCGATGTCAAATACGATGTTTTTTTGTAATTCCTATGAAACAAAGCTGCAACTTAACGATATTTGGAGTTTAAATGCAACTCAACTGACAAGAATGAAGTTGCGTGTGCTTTTATTGCAACTCTTTTAGACCAAAAGCATAGAAGCCACATTTTGAATGATGTTGCAGGTGCTGCTTGGGCACTAGACCGATGCAAATTTTGAAGTTCTCGCTCCCCTAGGCTTAAACGATGACATTTTGGGGTCTGATCATCCTACCAAAATTTGAAATTTTTCGGATCAAATTTGACTGAGCACACGCCATTTAAAGTTTGTGTGGATATTACTATGGGAAATGTTATCTTTCATTAGCACAGGCTATAGTATTTTTTTGTGATGTCTTAAGAATTGAACCTTTATTGATTGATATAGCTTACATTGTCATCTATCAAAGTGCCGAATACACATGACACGTAAAACCTACAGAAAAATTGTTATTCAATAAAATTTTATTTTGAATCTTTAGTAATGATGTTTTACTTTTCTTTTTGGGAACACTGCGGGCGGAAAATTTTGCCTAGTAGGCAAGGACAAATTGAGCAATGCAATGTGTCAAAACGAAAACAGAATGAGCTGCACATGAACGGGAACCGATGAAGGTGAATCTATCTATATATATAAAAATTAGTTTGAAGTCCCTTTGAGGCAACAAAACTAACGAATGGATGAACCGATCAGAATGACCCTTGCATGGTTCGATTCGTATTCATGGCGGCTGTGTTTATATCTAAAAAAAAGTTAGAAAAATGAACTAAAAATGTAAGAAAATAGACAAAATGCTGATTTTTTATGACCTGGGAAGAAAATCAACACGATCGAAATGAAAACAATCTACACGCAAAACAAGAAAAGCTACCAAAAATTGAGATATGCCTTTTCTACCAATTTATGTATTAAAAACGTACAGAAAATGTGATAAGTCATAATCCATTCGTTGTATTAAGATGCGCTACACGGTTCCATAGCTTCCATACCACTACACACAAACACCTCCATTCAAACCCGAGAAGTTGAACCGGGTTGCGTCTAAAAATAACTTTCGCTTCGCTGCTGAGCTTCGCGTCCTATTGTCTGCATGGAATTTTCCACTTGCAAACAGCAACCTGCTGGATGCGGGCTTTTCAGTGCACAATGGGTCTAGAGTCGTATTTACGAAGACAAAAATGTTTCTGCCAAGTTCTGTCATATCTTTTTTTTTCATTATTGTGAAATGATTACGGTCAATCAAGTGTGGCTTATCCAAAAATCTGCTGATTAATTATTCTCTATACAATATCAGAATGTTTTACAAAGTTATAGCAAATTTACAAAAATAAAACATTCGATTGATTTGATTGATTTGTCTTTATTCAAGAGACTTTCAGCCCTTGGATAAAACAATCGTATCATTAGAACTTTTCGAAAAGTTTTCAATAAATTGCAACTTTTTTGCCTTTGGTCATATTTTAGTCGAGTCCAACGATACATGAAGACCAATACATCAGTCACAAACTTTCAAAATTTAATTTAATTCGGTTCGCTTAGTCCTAAGGTACAGTAATTTGATAAACGGAAGTCAAAAACTAGTTCTTCGTTTAATTGCTATATCTCTGGATCAAGTGAACCGAATGAAATGCGACATTGCACAATTATGACTAATACATAGCTCTTTGAAAAACCTTTGACTTGACTTAGACACGTTCAAAGAAAACAAACTTACAGCTTGTTGATTACTTCACGAAAAAATATCAATCATTTGAATGATTTTGCAAATGTGTAACTAGCGCCGCCTAGTGGACCATTAACTGTTAACCCTTGACTCACTTAACAACGTTGTCGAAGACACCAACTTTCTAAGTGGTGAGAGTCCTGAGATATATGAAATTTAGAATTTGCCGTTTATTGGTGGAATTTCTAATTAAACAATCCATCACCATCCATCATGGCATCGCAAGTAAAATTATTAGAAAGCAGATTTTTGAATCAGTTTAACCAGACGAACCACCCTAACATAACAATAATAGGGAATAGGGTCAACAATTGAAAATATACTTTCTAAAACACAATATGTGTCTAAAAACTTAAGGCTGAAGCATAAACAGTTTTGTCTTCGCAAATACGGCTCTGGACCCATTGTGCAGTGTGGCGGCTGTATCACTTCCATCACCAAGCCACGTTTGTGTTGATCATGATGGCTTTCATCCTCTTGTCTATTCATGTGCAGTTTTAGCCGTGCTGGTTAGAGCGCAGGATACTGTGTATCACCATGATTGTGTCTCGGTTCGATTCCCGCCGCCGCCCGCATTTCTTTTTTAAATATGTATTGGTATTTGATGCCGCCGCTGCTGCCATGATCAGTCTAAAAATAGAACAAATAATGAGAAACCAGTGCGACAGAGCACACGCACACATGCGAAATTTTCCTTTTCCAGATTCTAGGAAGCCAATACAATTTTTGGTATACTGCCACCTACCAATTTTTGTATTTGCAAGGCCCTAATACAATATTTGTATATGTTTCATACCCAATTGTATTAGAATCTGCCAATCTCAGGTTGCGTGTAGAGTGCTATGCTGCAATGACCTTAACAATTGTCAAACCACCAAAACTTGGCAAGACAAAGTTTGCCGGGACAGCTAGTTGCTATTAAAAACCTTTTTTTCCTGTGATTTCCTGAAATTGGGTTTCCGAGCACCAATGTAGGTGCCAGGCCACATCCTTATTTTCTGTATACCGATCCTCAAATATAAAAAAGAATCACGTGACTATCTTACTATGTTTGATCACCACCACCATGAACTTTAACTTCATCTTGTTATTGGGAGGTAGGGTGCAGTATGGCATTCAAAAAGAATTTATGGGAATGATTGAGACATTTCCTGGTTAAACAAAAATCAATGAACTTTAAGTATTAGCTCATCTGTGGTTAAGGATCCCTGAACTCTATGGCTTTACGTTATTTATTAGGCTATAAACATATTCTTCTGACCAACCCGGAACTGATTTTAAATTATCTGAATTATAAAGTGTAATACCCTTGGTAATACCTAATTAATGGCATGACGGCCATGAACACCTGGATAAGGATATTTTGAGTTGCCGAACGTAAGCAGTACATTGGCTCGATTCGACCATATCGTATTGTATTTCTGAGTATCTGGAAGTAGAAGAGTATCCTCTTAGGTATTCCACGACTTTTTGTAACCAGTCGGTTTTTTTTTGCCCAATTTATAAGCACGAACAAACTTGGTGCTGCCTTGGGTGCTGCTGTAGTCGTTGTTGATTCACGCCTTTGCATTTCCATGTTGACATTTGGCATTGCTAAATGTTCATGTGGCCTACTAGGCAGAATTTTCCTCCCGCAGTGTTCCCAAGAAGTAAAATGAATTATCATTGCTAAAGATTAAAAACCTAATTTTATTGAATAACAATTTTCCTATAGTTTTTATGTGTCATGTGTCTTCGGCACTTTGATAGATGGCAATGTAAGCTATATGAATCAATATCGGTTTGATTGTCAACGCATCATAGAAAAATACTACAGCATGTGCAAAAGAAACACGGGATTTACCATAGTAATTTCCATACAAACTTTAAATGGCGTGTGCTCAGTCAAATTTAAAACCAATATACTTATTTTTTTCATGACATTTTATGCAATAATTTGAACATTTCTGACAATAATTCTGTGCCATATTTTCAAAACTGCTAATCTAGCTTACGTTTGAGTGTTTACAGAAATCAGTTTTCTTAAATAAATTTGTTTATCGTCGTTTCTCCTTATCGGGACATTTTTTTATAATATTTCTCTGAATTTCACAAATAAATAAACTTTTAAGGTCAAATATCTTGCTAACACGTCATAAACTAAATGCCTTGGAGAATATTCTCGAAATATACTCACGAAATTGCAAAAAATCTATTGAAAACCAATTTTTCATTTACCTCGGCTAAACGAATGTCTAGGCAAAAAATGAAATTTGAAGGGTTTTTACCCTCGGTTTTGTATCAGTGTATATGTAAGTTCAATGTATCATTTTTTTATAAAACTGTACTAGATATACTATTACTACGATAAAAAAGTTTTATCATAAAATCATTTGTATGAGTTTCCTGACACTTTTTTTTTTGTTCTCGGCTAAACGAATGCCTATCACTGTATTTACGTGATGATTTTGGGAATTTTTGGAGACGCTTGCTCACAGTGTTTGATTCAGTTTATTAAAAAAAACTAAATGCAAAGGAAACGTGCATCTGGGGATACCCGAGTATTTGTACAAGATTCTCGGAAATTACTTCCAGAATCGAGAATCGAGAACATGCACAGGACTGCCAGTGTTGCGAGAGCAAACAAGTCATCCGAACTCTTTTCAGCAATACGCAAACTTCAAGTAGTTCTGGGTGCGATACAGCTTAAAGCTGGAATGTTGTATTTTAATTAGTATATAAGAAAACATAGTTAAGGATTATCTTACAAATTTCGGTTTGGAGCTTGTTTTAAAAAGTTTGTGCTTTACGTTTAATAACGAATAACTTTAGGTATTCGTTCCACTTGCACGTATTTTGGCTCTCAGGCCATGATAAAGACTTATTATTTCATACTTCTCTTTTCTGCATGTCATCGTTTGATTGTTGGCAGATTCATGTCATCACCGATGTCAAATCGGACAGTGTTGGCAGAAACAGCCAGGTTGGCCTCTATCGTCAGTTCCACCAAAGAAAGGTGGACACACAGGTTGATTCCGGGGTTGGATATTTAGTTGAGTCAATAGGTGCCATGGGGAAGTAACATTCAACCTGGCTCAGGTCCTTTCAAGCCATGGTTGCTTTAGACAGTACATACCGTAATCCGGGGTCAATTTGATCACTTTGATCAGTGCCTGTTCAAATATTGTCAAAAAAATTCTTGTAAAACCAGTACCCAGTGGATCTCCATAAAACCATGCGACAGAATTTTGTTCAACAAGTTTAAACTTTAAGTTAAATAACTTTAAATATCAAAATGTTGGAAATGCCACTTTGGGGCGAAATTGATCAGTATACAGTTAAGCATCGGTTGGAAAAGAAAATTTCCTTCACCGCTTAATGTTGCTCTTCTAAAACCGAAAAACGCGTCTAAGATCTAAGATCGCGTCTAAGGGCCCATATAGCCGAGGCGGTAAACGCACTGGTATTCAGCATGACCATGCTGAGGGTGACGGGTTCGATTCCCGGTCGGTCCAGGATCTTTTCGTAAAGGAAATTTCCTTGACTTCCTTGGGCATAGAATATCTTCGTGCCTGCCACACGATATACACATGCAAAATGGTCATTGGCAGAGGAAGCTCTCAGTTAATAACTGTGGAAGTGCTCATAGAACACTAAGCTGAGAAGCAGGCTTTGTCCCAGTGAGGACGTTACGCCAAGAAGAGGAGAGGCGTCTAAGATCTTACAATTAGTGAATTTAATACTTTAAATGCAAAATTATATTTCGAAGTTTCCCCTTAAACGCCTAAAGGTAGGCAATTTCATTTGAAATAAGTGATTTCTATTACAATAAATGACTATTTCTTCATAAAATGAACTTTTTATAACAATTTCATGTTCTGATTAGCTGCATAACATCCCAACCAAGCCTCCACAAAAATGTTAAAACAGAGAATTCACGGGAAGTCCTATTAGCAATTGATTGTTTAGCAGCAATGATTTCAGTTAAATGAGAAACACATTGCAAATTTCTTGAAAAAATAAGGCAAAACTAACTTTTTCTAAAAAATTGAAAGTCTACACTCATCTCTAGACATCTACGAATCAGATGACGTTAAAAGTTAAAGATCATTACGACGCTTAAGAGTTCCTAGTATGAAATTATAATGTAGTACCCAAGTGATCAATTTCACCCCGCTGATCAATTTGACCCCGGTTTACGGTACTAGTTTTGGTCATGCAGGTTCGACGGATTATCCGATTTTTCGTATGCACGCGTTTTCGCACAATGCGTGACCGCTTGCCACATAAGGCGGAAACACGACCCCGGATCCGAGCCTGCGGATGGAAAAGGGTCCCCGGTAATGGCGGGGACAGGTGGAAGCCCCATTTCGGCAAGTTGGAAGCAGTAATGGTGGTTGACATTTCCCGCCTTCCGAGGAAAAAGTGGTAAAGCCCAGGTCCGTGCACAGAAGTGGTGCCAAGGGTTTTTTTCCCAAATTTCGGCAAAAGGCGGAGGGGCGCCTAGTATATTAAGCGTCGATAATTGGGGGGGGGGGGATTAACTCGGCAAAGCAAGATTCCAGGTCATTTGGCTGAATGCCATTTGGCCAAATAATATTTGACCGAACGCCATTTGTCCGAAAGGGTAATTTGGCCGAACGCCGTTTTCCCGAATGTCGTTTGGCCGTAAATGAAATATGAACTCAAGTGATAATGGCACTGTTTCCCACATCAGTATAACTTAAAAGAACAGCCTTTGTTTCACAGAAGGATAAATCTCTGATAAAATAATGGCTGTTCCAGCGCCAACTAATCTCTGAATGGTAGAACTAGGACGAATAGTTTATGATGAAAAGAAGGCAATATTCTAATGATCATATTGGCAGCTAGCATGTCAAAAAGTTCTTCTAAGTTCTTTTGATTTTAATTCGGCAAAGCAGCATTCGGCCAAATGACCCATTGGCCAGATGGCATTCAGTCAAATGGCATTCGGCTAAACGACGTCGTATAAACGGCATTCGGTTAAACGGCATTCGGTCACATGGTCAGCCACCAAATTCAACGACGTCAATTGATGATTTTTTTGCAAACATGATACTCTGTGTGAAAATATCTATATTTAAAAAGAACATCCTACTTTCCTCATAAATTGTTATTTATGGAACGATTTGCAAACATTTGTTTTTATGTTAGCCGTATACAATGTATACTATACATATTCATCGAAACTTGTCGAGTTTTTATGATTTACTGCAAATTTAGCAATTATCTCTCAATGCTTTCCCAAGAACTTGTATCGCAAGTTTAAATTAATATGTTTATTATGCATTTACCAAATTATTTCTCATACTCTTATGAATGTAAAATATAGAAATAAATCATCACTGTGAGGCCTCTTCTCCAAAAAGGGTCATGCACCTTTTGAGGAATCCGTTCTTCAAATTGATTATTCACCTTTACGCTCCAAAAATCTTGCGTAAGTGTTACTTCTCGGTTCCAATCCAACCTACCGTTTAATGACTCTCCTATTTTACACACCATATTTTCGGTTCTTGCTTCCGCCGCCGCGCCGCCTGAAAAAGAAACGTTGTCAAAATCGTTCTCCACTCTTTCATGAGGCAAATGGAGATGAGGACGGTGTGGTTCGATGCCTTCCACGCGGTCGTGTCTTATTAGTCACGTTACGACTAGTGAGCGTCAAGTGATTTTCTCTTAAACGGTACCCATCCCAGTTCGATGATGTAAGCTTCGGTCGGTACCTCTATGTAATCGTTCACCCAATGTTGCCATGTTCCGATCGTTTATTTGCTTTTGCTTTTCTCACACACAATGTGTAAGCTGGAACAAATGAACTGTCGTTTGACCGCCCACAAACTTCAATCTCAGCCGAAAGTGGAACGAATTGAATAAACACATGTATCGGAAATTTTCCGTAAACAAAAACGACGAACTTTGAAAGGAATGGAAAAAATCCCAACCACGTTGCAGGAAGTAACCATTATGCACATTCGATTGACGATTATCCTAAACATTAATCGGATTGAGATTTATACAGTCAAACCTGTCGCCGAAAAGGAAACGGTACTGCATTTAATTTCTGTTTGGAATTTTCGGCTCTCTTTACTATGCGTACACGTGTCAAAACGGTTGACACATTGCGGGGCAGTGTTTGTATTAGACCTGTCATCAGATGCTGTCTTTATATGGACCACCTGAGCTCAAATTGAACTAAATCTTCATATAAGCTAACGATCAAAATTTGTGTCATGCGGTTTAGCGGTGAAATATCGAACAAGCAGTACCGTCTCGAGGAGATCCTACCACTGATGACCAAATTAAATATGTATGTTAATGGTATTGATATGGGCTGATGGGTGGATAAACGAAAGCCAACGTGAACGTGACGACAATCATTCCTACCAGTTTAACCGTTAACTTTGCTTTCTGCAGGGCTGGATCAAATAACTGTAGCACGAATGAAAAATCGCAGATCTAGAAATGCGTGTTTCGGTTTTTCAGCATTTGCCAGAACATTGGCAATGACGTCCATGTCGTCCGCAAAGCACACAAACTGGCCGGATTTTGTAGAATTGTACCCGGTTGTTGAGCCCAGCTCTTTGCATATACGTTCAAGAGCGATATTGAAGAGTAGGCATTAGAACTCTCTTGACACAGTCCAGAGTCGTTTTCGTCCAGGATTTTCAAAAGCTCTGTATACAGTATCGACCTGTCGTATACCGCCTTTGTCGAATTTGAGCATCAGCTTCGTTGTCTACCGGCAGTGGACCAAGCCGGATTGAAAACTTCCTACAAGTTCATTCGTTTAAGGTAGCAGACGACAGAAGACGGTCTGGGATAGTACTTTCCAGACGATATTCAAAATGGTGATCGTTCTAAAGCTTTCATATTCAAAATAGACGCAGTTATTGTTAATAAGGAAGACAATCCGTTTCTTCCACTCCTCCGGTAGCTGTTCGGTTTCCCAGACCCTGACTATCAAACGGTACAGACAGGTAGAAAAGTCTTCTGGGCCCATCTTGATGAATGCAGCTGTGTTGTCATCCCTACATGCTGATTTATTGATTTGGCGATTGCCAGCCCTCGCCTTGAACTGTGGCCAGGTCAAATTTCTGTCGACTTGCTTGATTTCGTTGTTGAGGCTGCGTCGCCATGAGTATCTGGGCCTGCCTCTGCTGCGATGACCTGCTGGGTTTCAATCTAATCCATTGCTTGCAGTTTTCGTTTCCGCCTCTGCGTAGAGTGTGGCCGACCAACCTCCACTTCCGCTCCCGAATTTCTGTCACTATCGGCTTTTGATGACATCGACGATGGAGCTCCACGTTGGAGATCCAATTGTGAAGCCACCATGCACGAATTATATACCGCAGGCATGCATCTATTGATGAAGACCTGCAGCCGTTGAGTGTTCTCCACTGATACACACCAAGTTTCTCTGGCGTACAGCAGCACAGATTTTACGTTGGAGTTGAAAATTCGGATTTCTTAAACTCGCAAAGGCAGTCCTCGCCTTCTTGATCCGTGCAGCTATGTCGATCTTGGTTCCACGATCGGCCTCTATTCGACTACCAAGATATTGGAAGCTTTCAACATTCTCCACTGCTTGCCCAGCTACCGTAAATCTGGAAGGATTGACCGTGTTTACATCCAATTATTTGGTTTTGTTGACGTTGATGGTAAGGCCTGCCGTTGAGGAGCGATCGGCAAGATTTTCAAGCTTGCTCTGCATATCAGAGTACCGTTGAGCTTAGAATGCTACGTCATCAGCCAACTCAGTCATTTGAGTGCTCCATGGTGATGGGCTGTTACAGCAATCCACGATTTGGTTCACGATCAATCGCAAGATCAATCGGATGGCCTCCTATGCCCAATCTACAAGAAAGGGCACAGACTGGAGTGTGCCAATTACATTGGGACCTTTTAAATTCGACGTATAAGATACTGTCGCGTGTCCAGTTTAACAGACTGCGGCCTCTTGAGGAGTCCTTCGTCGGCGAGTACCAGGCTGGTTTTCGTGAGGGCCGATCAACGATGGATCAAATGTGTATCCTACGGATGATTCTAGATAAGTTTCGGGAATATCGCTTGCAGACTCACCATATGTTCATTGATTTTAAAGCAGCGTACGATTCAGTGAAAAGAAATGAGCTTTGGCAGATAATGTCAGAACATGGTTTTCCTGCGAAACTAATTAGGCTGATACGCGCAACGCTGGATGGATCAAAATCAAGTATTCGGATCGCGGACGAAGTGTCTACATCGTTTGTGACCTTGGATGGATTGAAGCAGGGGGATGCTCTTTCAAATTTATTGTTCATCATTGCACTCGAAGGAGCGATTAGGAGGTCAGGCGTGCAGAGAAATGGCTCTATCACGGTCGCACATACTCCTCAGTTTTGCGGACGATATTGATCTCGTCGGCATCGATCGTAGGGTTGTGGAGGAAGCTTATGCTCCTCTGAAGAGAGAGGTAGCGAGGATAGGCTTGACGATTAACTCTATCAAGACGAAGTACATGATAGCGGGTAGAGACAGAAGCAGACCTAGTGGTATTAGTGCTGAGGTATCAGTAGGGGGACTCCAGTTAGCCTAGTGGTTAGGGCTATGGATCGCCAATCCGGAGATGGCGGGTTCGATTCCCGTTCCAGTCGGGAAATTTTTCGCGACTCCCTGGGTATAGTGTATCATTGTACTTGCCACACAATGTACAAATTCATGCAATGGTAGGCAAAGAAAGCCCTTCAATTAATAACTGTGGAAGTGCTCTAAGAACACTAAGTTGAAGACAGGCAGGCCAAGTTCCAATGCCAACGTCGAACCATAAAGAAGAAGAAGAAGAAGAAGAAGTATCAGTAGGTCGGCTCCAGAGGCACGGTCTCCTCCATTTGGAAAATTTCTGCTGTGGTAGTGATTGATGGGGATGTTTTTGAAGTTGTTGAAAAATTTGTTTATCTTGGAACACTTGTGACATGTGGCAAAGACGTTTCCCGTGAAGTGAAAAGGCGTATTGCAGCTGTGAATAGGGCCTTTCACGGATTGCGGAGCCAGCTCAGGTCCCATGACTTGCAAACGCAAACAAAATTCGCTCTGTATAAGACGCTGATTCTTCCGGTTGCCCTCTACGGTCACGAAGCGTGGACGTTAAAGGAGGTAAACCGAAAACCGAGGAACAGTATCGGTGATGGCATACATCCTTGCTTCACTCCAGCGACGACCCGGATGGGATCGGACACCGTTGTGCAGTACTTTGCACGAAAATGCCCTGTAGGGGCATCTGGGGTAATACGCACTGTCGAGGCAAAACGCACCCCCTTTGTTTTTCAGGGATTATCGGTTTTAGAGCTTTGAAACCTTATCAGTCTAATAGAACGTCTTAATAAATGAGCATCTGGAAAATTTTACATATCTGCGTTACGTAATTAGTGAGAAAAATGAATAAAATTGAAAAGCACGATTCTGATGTAATTTTCCCGATCGTTTGTCGAATGATTTGATGGTGAAAATCGACCAAACATCTAATGCTGTTGTGTTTATTCAGTTTATTGAGGGCAATGCTAAGCATAGGAAAAATAACTTAAACAGTAATCTACGTAAATTATATGTTTTAAACTATTTTATTTTTTGCTATTGATTGGGGCAATATGCACTCCATTGGTTGGGGCAAAACGCACCTATAGAAAACAAGCTCTAATCATATCTATGAGTGCTCTGTAAGTAATCGCAAACAAAATTGAGCTATTGTTTGTCTTAAAACCTTATAAAACATGCATTTTGTCTAAGAAGTAAAAAGATTGCTAAAGTCGACGGTGCATCTTGCCTCAATGTTGTGGTGCGTCTTGCCCCTTTGTTTGAGTGCATCCTGCCCCATTGTTGTAGTGCATTTTACCCCGAGCAAGGGTGCATATTGCCCCGCATAAACATGCGAAGCCGTAATGTTAGTCTTTACAAAAAACGTTATTTTCAAGAGCTGAACTGTATTAAGGCTGAAATTTTGTTTGCTTTCTCTTAGAATGAAAGTATATGCAATGAATGCATGCATTAAGCCAATAAATTATTGCCTTTTTATATGTATTTGGACGCATCTTCCTTAAGTGGTGCGTATTACCCCAGAATCCCCTACTGTGCTTTAATGAGGCCGATGATGCCTATGCGCCGGAGGGCTCCCATATGTTTTCATGTGGTCGAAATCTTTTTCGTAATCAATGAACACCAGGTATTTACAACCAACAACGCCCCCGCCCACCCCCGCTTGTGCACGGGCTTGGTACGAGGTCAGCTTTGAGCATCTCCGAGTTGGTTCCGGCAACTCGGAATATGAGCATGTCATGGGTCGTCTTGGTCTCAGAGAAATGAGCGAAAACAGAGAACTGTTTTGAGAAGAGTTAGGTGACTACAATGACATGGTGATTGGTGGATCGCTCTTTCCCCATAGACCAATGCACACAGTGACATGGGTTTCCCGTAAGTAGTAAGTCTTACATTTCAGCTGCATCGGTTGGCGCGTAACATTGGATCGTGGTATTTGAAACCTTACCACGATCCAATGTTCCAAATATGTCTATAATTATCCTCTCATTAGTAGGTTCCCACTTCATAAGCGCAACGCAGGCATAAACGCTAAGCAGGAAACCAACTCCACGGTGGCAAGAAGCGTATTCACATCGTAGGCAGGTGTATAATAAAATTTGACCCGACGCCAATCTGTGTTCTCGAAAGTTTTGCCAACGGACTTCGCTCAGTCCTGGGTCCTAGCATTCCTCATCGGCTGGTTGTTGCGTTGCGTTGACATGTTATAACTTTAATACTCTTATTCTAATTACTTATTGAATGCTATTTGGGAGGGAATAGCTATCCAATTTGAGGTTGAAGTAAAAAGACATGAAAACTTCCATTGCCGACCATGCCCATCTTCTCCGTTACGGGGATAGGAAAGGATGTGATGATATGACACCTACTTTATGAAAGGCCAGCGACTCACCGGCGCCCCCATAGCTGTCAAGGAGTTGGATATTTGGAATGGATTGATTTGGGATTCACTATAAGCGAGTGATGCGATAAGATTTAGATTGTGTGAGTGTGTTTGAGTAGTATGGGTTGATGTGAGTGTATGTGTTTTAGTATGTTTAAACACCAACGTTGGGAGTGACGTAGCTAAAAGGTTTTGTCACTCCTTGGGCTATTTTGATTCAGCGATGGGGTACAGGCATTTACACTGTGTCCTGGCTAACAAGCCCAGGCATAAGCGCCATTGCTCGTTCTCTGAAACGATATGAAATACGTTATGTAGATGGGAAGGGATAGCAGGGTAGGGATGAAATCTATTTATCGAGATGCCAGCGACTCACCGACGCCCTCGTAAATAGAAAGGAGATGGGATTTTGGTACGGGAATTGGTGCAGTTTATTTGTTAATATTGCTAGTTTTACTATGATTTTATGAGAAGATGGATAAATATTGAAATGATAAAATTTCTATCGTTCAAATGCTTTAAAGCTCTAAAGCCGTCAAAGATACAGCGTTCAGAATTATGATTGTGTAGACTATAACTTTTTATATTAGCATGTATCAACTATAGAATGTTGCAGTGGTAGTATTCAATCAGTGAACGCACTACAACTACTGAGAGAGTGACTCTGATGTGAGCTGCATATACACATTCCTCATCGGCTGGTTGTGTCAATTAACCCTGCTGGGTTTGGGTTATTGTATTCCAAATTCCATCTTGTCCGTGGTTCAGCGCTAAAAGTCGTTGCCGTTGAATCACTTCCATTTTTTATTTTCGGTCTCTGTAACGGTTTTTGGGTTTCAGGAACAGTAGGTTACTGGTCAAAGGTCCCCTATCCTGCTTGGTGTTGCTGCCACGTTAAGCAGAAAAGAATAGCAACTGAATAACATATTTTGGTATTAATCCTGAATACAATCATACCTCGATAAGCCCTTTATTAGGTGGACATAAGAGGCAAAATAACAAAAATGAACACCTTGATTTTGTATGAAGAACACCTTGAAAATAACAAGTATTGTTATTTCAATAATGAATGCATACCTAAAATTTTAATTGCTGTATTTGTTATCCAAAAGGTATTAAATAACAAAATAATAACATTTTTTGTTATTAGGTCGTGCATTTGTTCGATAACTTCATGATGTAATAGCAAAACATGTTATTCAGTTAATTCGCTGCTAATTTAACAAATACTACATTAATACCAAACTCTGCTCAAATGCCTCCAATTGTTATTGTAATGATCTCATAACATTTTATTGAATAATATATCAATAACAATTTTAGGTATTAGAACACAGGTTGTTCTTTGCTTGGTATTTGTAAGGTATTCCCTTCTGCTCGGGTAGAAATAGCTTCCGGAGGAGGAGCATTTCGTAATCAGCCGCTGGATACCAGAACAGACGCCGTTTGAGCCACACCTGGTGAACAGACGCTCGGGACGTACCTCCTTTAATCTATTCGAAGTCAGAAGGACAACAGTGCTCAGGCTGCCCTACCAGCTAGGCATCGTACACAAATTACGTAACGCTATAGGGGGGGGAGTCTAGCTTAGCGCTACGAGCCATACAAAATATTTTTGGTTTTCATACAAAAAGCGTTACATGGGGTAGGGGGGGAGTCTGAAATTGCTGATTTTAGCGTTACGTTATTTGTGTACCATGTCTAAGCACACAACTCTTAGCTGGTGGTCTTTATTATCGCTTGACCTGTGGAAGTATGAGATAGGAACTTGTGAGAACCAGAGCAGAGCTATGTTGGACGCTCTCCTTATCGACTTACCGTTTTTCAGCCCTAAAACTGTTATTGGTATTATAAAATCAACCTTTTGAACAGAACTAAAAAATGTCGATTCGACTCTGCGTACTGCTCGTCAATGCACCACATTACCTCCACATCGTTCATCGACGGCGGCGCGCGTCGCGGCGGTTTGTTTTGGGAAGAAAACGGCAATAAACAAAAACATCAAGATGCTGTAATACCAACGATCAAGAGAAAATAAATGTGTTGCAACTCTTTCAATCAGTAAGTACACATCTTCAACATTCTCATATGATCGGCAGTTGGCTCGGGTTTATGGAATATTTTTTCGCTTCGAGCAGTGCGATTCTATATGGATTATAGTTAAATCAGAGGTCGCATGAAAAAAGTTGGTCGTTCATAATGTCTGAATGCGGCACATACTTATGCCATTGCTCCAGTGAACTTTCAGCCCCATCGAACAGATGAAAGCTGATTTGGATGCAGTACCAGTGTCATGCCATGTATTTTGGTTGCATTTAAACAACGAGAGCGTGGATATGCGATGAAAGGCACAACATGTTAACGCTTTTCGGCAACTTTCTTTTCATGCGTACAAAGATGACCTCTGCTCTGTTTGCAAAGTAATTTGCAACGGCTTTTAATGCAAACTAAAATTAAGTTCATTTGGAAGTGGTTATCAAGATTGAACCGAACTGGATCAAAACTTGCCCATAACGAATCTTTTTAGTTAGAAGCATATCAATGTTTTCGTTAAATTGTAATACTGATATGCATGTCTTTTATACATAATCTGTTATCTAGTAATCTAATCTAGTAGTAAAAATCTATTCTAGTAGTACCGCGATTCCATCCATTTTAACTATGAAGGCAAAAAAGTAATTCATCTACGTTAGTGCATAATTATTTGCTCGATCTTTCCCATAAATTTCCAGTGAGAAGTCAAGTCTTTGCTCTCCATCTGCACGCAAATGTCCATCCACCTCTAGCAGGTCATAGACACTTGCCGTGGCTGCTATCTCTAGCACTCTTCAAATGGTCTCCTGTCGGCCTACGGTGCTCTAAGAATCACCAGGAAGAGGGTACCCACGACCTTGACGTTAACCTGTTCCCAGCGGGATTGTCTTCCCGGGTGCGATCGAGTTTACTCACGAGAGAGACATAAACAGCCTGTTTTCGAGATCACTTGACAGCTCATCCACGTCCATCCCGGCGGACTTCTGGGGTCGTTCGTTCTAAGAGTGATTCGCATCACTCCCACCACTCTGCCACCTCTGCCACCTTTTCTGCAACATTGGGCCTTGTAGGTGCTTTGAAGAACATTTGATCGTATCTTAACAGCAACACGCGAACCCGTTGCTCGGGAGTGGTCCAAAGCGCAAACAGCGGTTACTTTTTTTTTGCCTTCCTCCTGTTACAACCTTGATTCTCATCAGATGGTTCCATTCCAACACGTTTCTGACCACAAGTCGAGAAAACATAATTTCATTTTCACATCGTCAACCTTTCCGTGTTTAGCATTATTCCGCGAGCATCAAACTGGTGTTAGATAAGAGAAATCATAAATCGCCTGGGGATGTTTAAAATAACAAAGAGCGCGACATCAGCCAAGTAACACGTACTGTCTGAACACAACCTCCAAAGCTACATCAACAAATTGAGCATCTCTGCTGTGTTCATAGCCCTGGTTAAAATCGACCTGAGACGGTTCTCGTGAGATTGAACCATTTACTCAAAGCCCCACGGGCCACGACGACGGCGACGTCCGTTGCACAGCGCTGGGAAGCCTTTGGATTGTTGGCAATTTGATGGTTTCAAAATTAAATAGGTACCCTCAAATGGGTTCATTAACATTTATTTGTGATAACCAAATGAGCTTGCAGGGTACTTACACGGTGTGGGAGAGTCAATTATTGGTGTAATTTACAGGCATTGGCATGACAAGGGTCCCAAAGGTTATTAAAAGCAGTAATGGCTGCTCTGGTTGCGCTTTTCAATTATGACACCTAGTGGGTGGGTCTCTATCGGATTGAATCCCGTTAGATTCTAGCCCAGCGATTTTTTTAAGAGATAACGTTGATGTAGCTATTTAAATAATTATAAATTTTCTCATATTTTGGACTTGCCACAACATTTATCGTAAACAGTCATTTTGGCAAAATTTCTTAAACATACACTCTCGTTCAAAAGTTTGGGGTCACCCCCTCAAAAACATGTCATTTGCGTCCGATTTCAAAACCCTAGGTTTCATTCAAAAGATAATAAGTTGAAGAAACTTTGAACATGTTTTAAAAAAACTTTTTCAAAAAATTTTGTATGTAAACTTAACCCAAAGTTGCCAAATTTTCTAAAAAATGAATATAAACTTACGGCAGTGTCGCTGGAAGTTGGGTCGACCAAATTTTAAGATGAGAGCGGTAATATGACCCATTTTCTATTAGCTTTCAACTGCTTTTTACAGAACTTAGCTAAAAAATCTAGAAAAAAAGTTATTAAGTAAATTAATCCTTGATGTCATCGACCAAAAGTTTGGGGTCACCCCTCAATATGATGTATCGGTCAAAAGTTTGGGGTCACTTTCGTAAAACATGGAAAAGTGATTTGGTGATATCTTCGTCATATATAGTTCAATTTTTATTATTTTTGGCTCATTTCAAAGATAATTAACTAAATTTACGTTTGATGTCTTCAACTTAGCGTATTTAACGATTTTGTATATAAAAATGTTATGTAAAGTTAACACATTTTACCACGCTTCAAAAAATGCGCAACTTTACGTTAAGTTTTAGTATGTAAATTTCAACAAATATGTGTGGTTCTATGTCTATGCAGTAAGTATCATTCATTTTGTTTCAAATAAGCCAAGAAGAATTCAAATTGAATGAAAGATGACAAAGATATCAACAAAACACTTTTCCATGTTTTACGATAGTGACCCCAAACTTTTGGTCGATGACATCAAGGATTAATTTACTTAATAACTTTTTTTTCTAGATTTTTTAGCTAAGTTCTGTAAAAAGCATTTGAAAGCTAATAGAAAATGGGTCATATTACCGCTCTCATCTTAAAATTTGGTCGATCCAACTTCCAGCGACACTGCCGTAAGTTTATATTAATTTTTTAGAAAATTTGGCAACTTTGGGTTAAGTTTTCATACAATTTTTTTTGAAAAAGTTTCTTTTAAATCGTGATCAATGTTTCTTTGACTGATTATCTTTTGAATGAAACCTAGGGTTTTGAAATCGGACGCAAATTGGCGGAGATATGGTCCTAAAAAAAATGACATGTTTTTGAGGGGGTGACCCCAAACTTTTGAACGGGAGTGTATATTAGTTACATGGTAAAAGTACAAAACACAATTTTCATAAGCACTTAGCACTGAAGTCATTCAGTGGTGTTCCAAATCCACATTTACTACAATTTTAAAATTATAAAATACTAGCTGTCCCGGCAAACGTTGTTTTGCCAAGCTGTGGTGGTTTGACAACTGTTGAGCTCATAACATCACCGCACTCTAGATTGGTTTCATTTCGATCGTGTTTATTTCCTTCCCAGCTCATTAAAATTCTGTATTTTATCAAAGACAATTTTGGTGGTATTGAAAATGACCAATTTTTGCGTGACGTAATTTATGGATGCTCCCTCAGTAGCTTGCACTCACCTCACTGATCCAGTGCACGTTTTGGGGTCATAATGACCCCAATGCACGACTAGGCTTAAAGGGATGTGTACGGGGGCATGGTACGATAAACGCGCAATACAGATCACAAGCCTCTACCCAGAAACTCCTAAGGACTGTTCATTTTATAAAGAGGACACCTTATTTGAGTGATATCTATTTTATTTTTCAATAAAATCATTATCAGTTTTTTGCATAAATTTGCGTAGGTATTCTACAGTGTAGGAAAAATATAACATTATACAAATTGTCCTTAGTTATGGAACTGAAGCGGTGTTTGTTAAAGCTCAATAAAACCCAATTTCTCAAAATTCTACACCACTTTCCACATACATAACTTTAAAATTTTCATGAACTTTTCAATGTGTTGGGATCTAATACCATTCTCCTAAAGGTAGAGCGTAATAGATGGTCAGTAATAATGCACCAAGCATTACACAACTTGATATAGTGAGTTGCCTTGTTATCAATGAAAATGATAAAAAATACTTATTTAAGTCCAGTAATGCAATAACACTATGGATTCAGTTAAAAATTTGTCCAGTACAGAAGAGAATCGCATTCTAAATTATACTGAAGAAAAATATGCTTTAAAGTACGTTCTTCTTCATTAATTTAATTCTTCATGATGGCCATAGTGAAAAATTGCATACTTTTTGCTCCATAAATGCAAGTTTTCGATTCTAGAGAAGCTTATTATTGCTTATTTTCAGCAAGGCTTGACCCTATGTGATTATATGCCTTATTTGAACATAACTACATGTTAAGTTTTATTTTCGCCATCATTGTTAAGATGTATTTGCAAAAGGTTACATCGTTATTTAGAAAAACCTTCAAAGAATGAAGCTGTTTTACCTCCGGTAACTTCCAAGAAGCACAGTAACCGAGCCAACAATGCTATCAAGAAGCGGTTTTCTGCATTTGAAATTGCATTATTAGTACTTTCGACTAGATCCATTGAAAACATTCAAAATTTTATATTTTGATCCATTTTGTTTAACAAATAAATTTTGTTCTGAAAATCGAGTCCAACTTGTAGCTTTAATATCTCAACAACTAATACTCCGATTAGGTTTATACTTTGCCAGAATATGTAACACTCATACTGCTGCAGTATGGCAAACACTTTTATGAAATTTGAAAAGATACACCGATGTTTTACAGTAATTTTGTTTTTATCTTTAGTTTTTGGGAATCGAAAAATTGACCTCTCCTAACACTTTTCCGCATTTCTATGAAGTTCAACAATTTTAACCCAATTTAATTATGGTTATTATCTGTTAATATAATGTACTGAACAACTAACCAAAGCTGCTCAAATTTGAACTACGTGTTTTCTTTTTACAGCCTTGCAAAGTTGTCCTCTTTATAAAATGAACAGTCCTTATCCCTACCTCCAAGCGGCACCGGCCGGACTGTGAGGAGCAACCTGTTGCCGGCGGGTAACATCTTGCCCGGAGCGCGAGAAAGTAGGGATAAATTTTGTGAAGCTAAATTTTGTTGCCCAACGGTGCATTTAAATGTCACGGTAAGTGGTCGACATTGCCCGGGTGGGAGATCCACCCCTACAATCGAAGGTAGCGCAAATTGGGAAGAAATGGCAAACGCGCGTTTTCCGTGGGTGGCTGAGCTCCCGCAAGCGGCCAGGATGAAGATTAAGAGTGTGGAGGGAGTTAGTTGAGTTGTGGCTTCTGAAAAGACGAGAACTAAGTGAAGTTTTCTGGTGCCTTTGAGGTGCTCTACCGCGTGGAAGCGTTAAATTGGAATGTTCTGTGCAGCAAAGTGTTTTCCCGTACCAAGAGATACCCGTTTTGGGCAGTTTGAAGTACCATCGGACGTTTCGGACGTTTCCACCGAAATATCAGTGGTGTAAGCCCTCAGCGCCTTCCAACCGACAACGACGTCCCGGCCGAACATCGTCCACGTGCCACCTAGCCACCGGCCACCCAACATCGGCCTCCCTTATCTCGGATTCTTCGACCGACACCCAATCGGTTGCCACAGTGGGCCAGGAGACGCCCGTTGTCGTTCATCATCTGCGTGTGGCCGAGCCAACTGGCCATTCAATACCGGTATCCTGCTGCCCGAATCCTTCAACCGACGTCATATCGGTCGCCCCAGTGGGCCAAGAGGTGCCCGTTGTCGTCGTTCGTCTACGAGTCGCCGAGCCCCTCGGCCACCCAACACCGGCATTCCCGGCTCCCCAGCCGATCCTCAGGCCACCCACAACCGTACTCCAAAGCCAGCGTACTCCCCGCCGAACGACCTCCACACTTCGCCGCGAAGACCACCGACGGCCACTATCATCACCGTCAGTTGAATTAATGCACCGATTGTTTTCTCCATAATCATTCTATTCAGGTCCCTCGTGCTCCGAAAACCTCCCCACGCTAGACGCCCTGAGACCTGGGACTAAAAGAGGTTTTGGAGACCCACCCCGTAGACGGCCACGGCTTAGACCAGCTGTCTGGGGCTTAAGCCGGTACTCTTCCAGAACCGAACAGTCCCAGGGCCCAAAATTAAAATCTTATAAACCTTAGGGAAGCTCGGGTAACCAATCCCGGTGGGAATTTTGGTCGTAGGCTGACAAAAGGAAGGGAGTTTGCTCTGCAAACTTGAGCGTCTGTTCTCCAGACCAATGGCAACAACCCCAGAGAACAAAAAGGACTTATGATTGGAATCTTGGTACGTGGAACTGCTGATTTCTCATGTTCATTGGGAGTACCCGTATACTTGCCGATCTACTGAAGGATCGCGGATTCGGCATCGTGGCGCTACAGAATATTTGTTGGACAGGGTCCATGGTGCGAACGTTTAGAGGAAATCATACCATCTACCAATGTTGCGGCAACACACGTGAGCTGCCAACAGCTTTTATCGTGATGGGCGATAAATGAATATTCAGAGGCGCGTGATCGGTTGGTGGCCGATCGATGAAAGAATGTACAGGTTGAGGATGAAGGGCCGATTCTTCAACTTCAGCATAAAAAAACCTGCACAGCCCTCTCTCTGGAAGCACTGATGATGACAAAGACGCATTTTACGCGCAGCTCGAACGCGAGTACGATCGCTGTCGAAGCCACGACGTCAAGATCATTATAGGAGATCTCAGTTAGATCAGGAGGAGGAATTCAGACCGACGATTGGAAAGTTCACCGCGAATCAGCTGACGAACGAAAACGGCTTACGACTCATTGATTTCGCCGCCTCCAAAAACATGGCCATACCCGAGCAGAAGGGAATAACAACAGCATAAGAATATGTGTCATTTTGCCAAAATACCTGAATAATGAAATCAGTTATTTTCATGTTATTAACATAACAAACTATGTTATAAACTTGGCTGTCATAAGCGGCAAAATAACAAAAATCATAACAAAAAAATACTCCTGGAATACCAATTTAATAACATGTTTTGTTAGTTTCGATAACAACATAATAACAATAAATTTGGAAAATATTCCAATAACAAAAGGTGTTATTTTGAAGTTATTGGTTACTATCCGAAAGCAAAATTAGTTATGATATCAAACTAATAACAAAGTAAGTAATAGAGTGCTAGGGTATTGCACCATTTGGACAGGTGTGCCTATTTTGGTCACTTGCCGCTATATCTAAATCAATTTTATACCTATTTAATCTGCACACGATGAGTTACGTGCAAAAACCCTACACTAAAATTCAAATCAATTGATTCACTTAGTTATAGCATCAAGTGCCCAAAATAGATATACCTGCCCAAATGGTACAAGACTCTATATGAATATCAAAACAAGCGTTTAGAATATATCAATAATCGTTTTTAGTTATTTTATAAAACTTATTGAAAATTCCACTTAAACCCTTTGCATCACCCCTAAATATCGACCGAAATCGCTCATTTTTGCACAGCTCACTTATTTCGACCAGAAAATCAATTTCCACGTGGGAAATTATATCCCGAAGAGGTTTTTCAAAATAAGCCCCACGCTAATGTACGCATGTGGGTCACTCAAACCTGACGAAATTTAAAAAAAAAAGTATGATTCTAAGTAGTTTTGATGAACTACAAACTCATCAAGCAGAACAATATTCTGAGGTTCACTATATCGAATTTCTATGGAATAGCTACGAATATACGTATATAAAGGAATATAAAACAGGTCATAATTATTATAGTGTTTATAAAATAATAAGCTGAAAAGCTCGTTCAGTCCCAATTCGAGGAACTAATTAGATGATATGCTGTTAACAATGTAAATCTGGTATAATAATAACTAAATTTGTTCCATAACAAAACATATTATTAAAATATTATTTTATGGGTGTATATCAATAGCTTGATCATAACAAAATAAGATTGCCAAACAAAAAATGTTATGGAAAAGTAATGCCTTGATAAGTTAATAACAACAAAACAAGATATAAAAACAGATTATGTGATTTGATTGTTATTAGTTTGATATTCCCCTCTGCTCGGGTACGTAGCACCATTTTACAACACAGCCTCCCTTATCGTTACACCTAGAGATCACCACAATAGATGGAATCGCAAATCGACCACGTTCTGATTGACGGACGGCACTTCTCTGACATTATCGACGTCAGCACCTATCGTGGCGCCAATATCGACTCCAACCACTATCTGGTGACGGTAAAACTGTGCCCAAAACTTTCCGTCATCAACAATGTACGGTACCAGCGACCGCCACGGTACAACCTAGAGCGACTGAGCTGCTGAGCGATGTCGCCTCAGCATACGCGCAGAATCTCGAGGCAGCGTTTCCGGATGAGGACGAGCTCGATGTGGCCCCTCTATAGGACTGCTGGAGTACAGTGAAAGCAGCCATCAACGAAGCAGCCGAGAGCACCATCGGATACGTAGAAAGGAGTTGACGAAACGCAAGGTTCGACGAGGAGTGCATAGCGGTTCTGGAGGAGAAGAACGCAGCAGGGGCGGTAATGCTACAGCAAGGAACCCGGCAGAACGTGGAACGTTACAAACAGAAGCGAAAACAGCAGACCCAACTCTTTCGGAAGAAATGAAACTGCTGTGTCGTTCACAAGAAACACGAAAGTTTTACAAGAAGCACAACGCATCCCGCGAAGACTTCGTGCCGCGAGCCGAAATCTGCAGGGACAGGGACGGAGGCCTCTTGACGGACGGACGTGAGGCGATCGAAAGGTGAAAGCAGCACTTCGACGAGCATTTGAATGGCATGAAGTACGTAGGCACGGGAGACCACGACAACGGAGGGAACGACTACGCCAATGCAGCTGAGGACGGAAACAAGCCAACTCCCACGCTGATAGAAGTTAAGGATGCCATCCACCAGCTCTAAATCAACAAAGCAGCTGGCAAGGATGGAATCGCAGCTGAACTCATCAAGATGGGACCAGAAAAGTTGGCCACCTGTCTGCACCGGCTGTTAGTCAGGATCTAGGAAACCGAACAGCTGCCGGAAGAGTGGAAGGAAGGGGTAATCTGCACCATTTGGAATGTGAAAATTTCAGAGCGATCACCATTTTGAATGCCGCCTACAAAGTGCAAACCGAGATAATCTTCCGTCGTCTGTCACCTAAAACGAATGAGTTCATGGGAAGTTATGAAGCCGGCTTCATCGACGGCCGGTCGACAATGGACCAGATCTTCACCGTACGGAAAATCCTCCAGAAATGCCATGAATTCCAGGTCCCAACGCATCACCTGTTCATCGACTTCAAAGCGGCATACGACAGTATCGACCGCACCGAGCTAGGGAAAATCATGGGTGAAACCGGCTTTCCTGGGAAGCTTACTAGACTGGTTAAAGCAACGATGGACGGTGTGCAAAACTGCATAAGGGTTTCGGGTTGACTATCCAGTTCATTCCAATCTCGCCGAAGACTGCGACAAGGTGACGGACTCTCATGCCTACTCTTCAACATTGCTCTGGAAGATGTAATGCGACGAGTCGGGCTCAACAGCCGAGGTACGATTTTCACAAAATCCGGTCAATTTGTGTGCTTTGCGGATGACATGGACATTATCGCCATAATATTTGGAACGGTGGCAGAACTGTACACCCACCTGAAACGCGCAGCAGCTGTTGGTGAATGCGTCTAAAACAAAGTACATGCTAGCAGGTGGAACCGAACACGACCGGGTCCGTATAGCCGTGAAATATGAATGCGCATCATCAGTGGAAGTCGTGCCTCTCCTGGGCTCAAGAAGAAGATTCACCCACGCACCAAATGCACTATTAGGGTGGGGCTAATTTCAAAAAGTCTCTCCGATATAAGATTTCCCAAGTGGAAAGTGATCTACTAGTCGAAATAAGTGAGCTGTACAAAAATGAGCGATTTCGGTTGATATTTAGGGGTGGCGCAAAGGGTTCAAGTGAAATTTTTGCTAGAACAAACTTTCAAAAAACATTTCAAATTTAATTTTCAAACCCGGTGTCGGTCGGGGCATCCATTTTCATCACTTCACGAGAAAGGATAATAGATAATAATAATAGATTGGTAACTCAAGTTGGTTATCAGCATTACAAATTACATTTTGTAATTTGTAATACCGCATGCAATTAGGTTTTGCAACGATTGCGCTAATTTTATAAAATTTGTTTCCCTCTATCTTCTATAACATTGAACAATTCATAAATCGTTTCGTTTCATATCGCCTTAGAAAACGTTGATGTTGGATAAAGTACATTAACCTATTCCATAAAAGATTCACTTTGTCGCAAATTTTAATTATTAATGAATATTTGTTCCGCCAACAAACCATCGACCAACAAAACCAATTCTGGTTTTGATTGGCTCAGACGAAGACCGCTACCGAGTGCCAGTTCCCTACCGACCACGCAATCTCGTGCTCAAATGAATGTTGATATGAAGATTAATTACATTTTTTATTGCCATAACAACCAATCAATTTCAATTTAGTCTGCCCTCCGCGGTCGCGCACTGTCTGTTTCTTGAGTTGACGTGTCGTCGCCGGTCGTCTTCGTCCTGCTTGGTCTAGCGAGCCCAAGAGTAGAATAGATCGTACACGCCTAATATCAGTTTCTTTCATCTTGACGGGCGGCATGCGCCTCAGTTTATAAAGCATCGACGCGGCGAAACGTGAATACCTTCGGGGAAGGTCGTTGGACGCTTTTTGGTCCGTTGGTTCGCTCAACCAATGACTCTCCGGCTCTTCACCCAAAGATCGCAGGGGCATGGCACCGGGTGATGAGTGATGAAAGTTTTGCGAAATGGGTAGGTATAGTATAAAAACGTAGGTACGAACAACTAGCTTCGCGATGAAACGAATCGTAAAACTTAATCGACCTGAAAGCGATCAGAATTATTTGTGGAACTGCCCAACAACAGCCAACGGATGCGGCTTCCCCGGTCGGCGCAAAAGAGGGCGCCGCACGCTACCTAGCTGTGAGGAGAACAAAATGACCACTCGATCTGTTGGAATGATCCGCGGAATTGATATTGTCTTTCGCCTTTTGGACTCGAGCGCCATCCGCGGGTTAGCCGTGACGCGACTGATGGTAGCCGCGGAGTGCCAAATCCGAGTCAGAACAACTAATCATTCAGGCGTGCAGATAGCGGGAGTCGGGAGCTATGAATTTATTTATGATGGCTTTCACTCCCTTCTAGGTTATGTTAAGGTCGACGACGATAGGTAATAAATCTTTTGTAATTTGGAACCGTTATAGCGAAGTAAGTGTGAACTAATTAATCATAAAATAAACATGTTTTTCATACTATGCTGATACTTCTGTAAGAAATGAATGAAAATGTTAATGTAAACTTATGAGCAGAGATGGGAACACTCACACTGCAATTGTTTCTCCAAATATTTCTCCGGAATTCTCCAGGAACTGCAACGTGAAACTGTTCAGGATATCTGTGATTTTGTTCAAAACATCTAGTATTATTCCTAATGATTTTTCCATGAAATCCACCAAGAAGTTGTCAGAATAACCGAAAACTCGCATTTACATTTCATATTATGCCTCCTGATTTCTCCAGTTTAATCAACAGTATTCATTGTCAAACATCATTTGAATTACCTAGTTCAAAGACAACAGCTTTTGTCAGTTTTTGTATTCGTTTATGAAGGGAACATCCTTCATCCGCTGGGAAGGGCAGCAAGTTTGCAACCAGAAAAAAATCCTGAAAACTCAAGTTGAAGCCAAACTTTGATCTTGCAGCCGCTTAACCTATAGGGGGGGTGGGGGTAAGACGGACATGTTTAGGAAACACTCTATTTTGACAATGTTAACAATGCGATAATTAAAATTTTATCTTCATAATATTTACTTCAACTAAGGTACTTTACAGTCTGCAAGCCGATTTTGCAGTAAAATTTGATTTTTCATTACTTTTGAGATAATTAAAAAGTGATCTCCAAATGTATGTTTTCCAACAGTGTGGGTAAGACGGACCAGTAGGGTGGGTAAGATGGACACGTTTGGAAAATTAGATAATACGCCATTAGTAGTGTTAAGTGATGTTTATGGCCATTTACATTCGGTAGATCAATCATTGTAGAATCTAAATTTGGCTTTGAATCTCTTAGCGAAACGTGTTTTTTGCAAATTAAAAACTATTTTGTAAATTGGAAACCTTCATACACTATTAAACGCCTAACAGTATGCAATGCTCGGGTAATTTTACGAAGCTCAAACTGTTCCAACAACAAAAAATCTAATATAATGAAGTTTTGGACAAAACATCAATATGAAATGTTTTACACGGCTTCCACAATCATTTTTGTACTCCATGGATTTCAATCTGTGAACAATATGTGGGTTTTAATGTGTTTCTCATGGCACTATCAAAGTAACCACAACACTGTCCGTCTTACCCATCCTCAAGGCGGACCGTCTTACCCCCACCCAAAACAAAATATTCATTCCACCACCGTTATCCATAATCCATGAAATTTACTTGAATTTCGTTGTGTAGGGGTAGGCGGGGCATTATGGACACCCGGGGCAGAATGGACACCCTCAATATTTTGAAATATGCGAACTTTTTTGAACTTTTAATGAATGGAGAATATAGTTCATTTGTCTAAAACGTAGTTTCAGGAAAGAAACATTCGAAATTAAAATTATACTTGATTTTACACGAAAAAGTTGCGTCCTCCGTTTTTTGTGCATGGAAATTATAATTTTCACACCATCTAAAATAAGATTTAGTGATTAATTTATTGCAGGTCGATTAAAACCTGATATTTCTAGAACACATGCAAGTAGTTTTGCTGTATCTACATGCTTAACATGTTTATATTTTCTTCTTTATTATATCAAAAATCAAGTTTGAAAATATCTTCTGCTGCCGGGGCAAAATGGACACTCACCTTTTTGAAAGAAGCGGCAAGGGAAAAATATAAGCTAAATCACAAACCAACCAAATTCTTCGATTTCAGTACATTTCCGGTTAAATGTTCACTATAGTAGACATAGGGTGAAACAAATTGGTCAAAAAACGACAGCAGTGGAAAATAGTTGTTCTAGGCACAGCTGTTCATGCCGACAAAAACGAAGCTTTATCCAAAACGGCCTGAATTTAAATTAACTGAACAAAAATGAACTACTTCGGCGTATTATTCATCCATAATAGTTGTTTTGAAATGAAATGACTTTATAGGTGTAAATAATGTACGAAATTCGTAAAAGTCTCATGGTGTCCATATTGCCAAATGGGGGTGTCCATTCTGCCCCGTATGCTTGAAGACGGTCATGAAAAACTAACATTTTTCGTAACATTTTTTAAAGTGGATAAATCATTTTTCTTCGTGAGCATTCTTATGCAATAGATGCTAAATAGACTTTAAAAGGATACATGTATCAAAAAACTAAACTTTTTTGACATCTTGCCAGGTAAAGTTGGCAAAAACCTTAGGGTGTCCATAATGCCCCGCCTACCCCTATAGGACGGAACAGTTTAAAACAACTGGGAAACTCAAAATAAAATGCGAAAACTTAGCGATTTAATGTAAAAAAGCTTATTTATTGCCGCTCAAAAATTAGATCCCATCACAAAAGCGTGAAGCCAGGTAAACAATTGTTTATTTTTTACACTTTTGACATATGTATTCTCTCATGGAGTGGTTGAATAATCATCAACTGATAAGAAGATAGAGTTAATCGTAAAAGAAAGTCAAATTACAGCTCTTAAGTGACAGAACTAGTCAGTGGTCCGTCTTACCCACCCGGTCCGTCTTACCCCCACCCCCCTATGGTCCGCAATTTATTGTTCTTGCGTTTTTTGAAATTCATCAATGCTATCATGCCTTACCTATGCGGGAGAGACATCGATGACTACGAGTGAGCAAGCTACCAACCCGTAAGCTAAGCTTCACTGGCTGTTATAGGGTTTCAAATCATCATCAATGATCATCGAAAAGCACAGACATCACACCAAATTCTCTCCCTCTCAGTCAATACCATCTGAAATGAACACAGTCTCCGAGTAATCTCAAAACGAAGAGAATGATCCAAGCAAAGAAACGAGAAGAAAAAAAACTGTTAGCTCAGTTATGCAACGAAAAACGGTCCATCGTGCCCGTAGGCTGCTGGGTTGGTCGAGGCCAGCCACCACAGCTGGGCCAGTTGACGGGTCAGGCCATACCTAGCCATACCGCGAGAGAAGGAGAGAACGCGCGAGCTGGTAGTTGATCTTGACCATAAACTCCGTACGTGACCACAGTCAAAGTCAATGCCAGCAAACAAACGGAACGCTGCTGTTGGTCGGTCAGCCACACCACACTACTGCTGCGATGAGAAGAGCGACTCTATCTTCCAGCAGCATGCATTATTGTCCGCTTCGTCGGCTGCAGCACAAGGACGGTTATTGGCAGGCGGCGGTAGAGTTGCACTGAGCGTAAAGAGGTGAGACCTTTTCTCAGCAAAAGAAGTTGTGAGCAACACATGTGGTCATGTTAAAAGTTCCCCTCAAAATGAACTCTGCTTTATGTTGAGAGAGAATAATGGTATACATGGTAAAAGAAATAAACTTTTAACCGGAGGATTTAGTCATGCTGTTGTCGTTCAGTGGTGAACGTTAAGCTTAGCTTGGTGCAACTAAGCTAGAGCTAGGTTTCCGTGAGAATTATACATTGTTCATCATAAGTATGAACTGACATGAAATTGTAACCATAATAAATCACCTCAAAAATTATGTTTTCCACAAATGTGTTTAGAGAACCAATTTTGCTGAAGATAGCACCTATGCAGATCCTCAAGATTAGGAGGTAATGCATAAAGTTGCAACTAAGCCTTTTTTCAAAGCCCGCATGAATGGAACGAATGTATTAAAACAAACAAGAGCAAATAACAAAACATAAAAAATAAAATTTTCTAAGAAGACATGAACCAGCCGCCGGCTGAAAATCTCTTTAATAAAGATAAATAATAAATAATAATAATTTTCTAAGAGCCACAGAACACCATATAGCACATTATATGCAAATAAATTAGAATGATTTTGACAGTAGTTTTAAGTAGTTTCCAGCGTCCATATAGAGATACGTATTTTTACAATTATCAAACTTAATCTGTTGAAAATTACATTGATGGAGGAAGTACATAAACGCCTACGCTGGGCTCTACTGATTGCTAAAAAAATCTATAAATAGTGTAGAATTAGCATTTATGTTAAAATACACGTAAATACAAAAAAAAATCTATAAACAAATAAATAGTAAACTTTTATAGACTTAAAACATGTCTGGTTTTATATTAATTAGGTACGCATCCTGGCATCCCAAGTAACACATCTAAGGGAATTTAGAGAAACTAGCTAAACCGTAATTTTGTGATATGGCCTGCAAAAAATCAAATATTCACATCGTACCACATTTACACATAGGAAAATATGTTAACGGTTTGTTGCATAAAAAATGAGCGCAATAAAAAATGAACCACCGTGTTTAGCTCTGTAATGGCTACCTGCCCCCATCTGGACCCCACGTAACTTTGGAGTGATGGCAAACAAGTTTGGTATAACATATTGATCCCCTTTTTATTTTCGAAACCTTTAAACTAGACCTAGATCACCCTATTAAAAATTATTGTACATGTAAACACTTCTAAATCTACGCTTGCTCAGCTTCTAACTGGATAAATGCGCAGTACCAATCTGGACATCTTCTATATAAATATTATACACACAGATGTGGCGAACTTAGTCAGCAATGTTTGCAGCTAATAGTCTACATTTTTACAGCCTGTTGTAATGCTGTGTCTTATTGAACAACACTCGGCGGTGATATCGATTAAGAACGACGTTATGCGTTGAGGTCCGAAGACCAAATTGAACTGATTTATTCGGCCTGGGAAGACCCCTTTTATAGGGCCAGCCAGACTGCCAAAAGTATATCATACAATGTGTTTACATAGAACCTTATGGAAGTTTCCTGGAGTGATTTATGCTTAGGTCAGCGGACGACGCGTCGTCGTCGTCTCGATCGAACCGTCGTATGCTCATATCGATTTGGCGAGCGATACATTGTTGTAATTAATTTGCAAACGTAAGCGTTGGGATACGAACGATAGCACGTTCGTCGCGTATGTAGAATTGGCTCGTTTTGCACTACACCTTTCCCCTTTTTCAGAAGAATGGCGTAGCTATTCTGATCAAGCATCACTTAAAGAATCTTTTACAATATATTTTGTTACATTTTTATGATTCGGTTTTTATGTACTTGTATTTCTTTTTTGTTGGAAATATCGATTATTTTACAATGTATATTGTCAACTTCTTTAATTTTGAATGGACCTATAAAATGTGGCTCAAGCTTTTTCCTATTTTCGTTTGATAAATACACCAAATCTCCTACAGAAACATCTATTGGATTTAAGTTATTATTCAAATTTTGTGTTCGTTTGATTTTTTGTTCTATTAAAATTTTCCTAGCTATTTCGCTTGATTTTTGCAGTTTGAATTTTAACTCTGTGTAGTATTCGTCCAAATTATATATCGGTTCTGGTGTAACTTTTTGCATATCCTGAGGAAGTTTGGCTTTTCTACCGAATACAAGTTCAAAAGGTGTATATTCGGTATCGGTGTGAGCAGTAGTGTTATAGGTAAATTCATAAAATTTAGTCCACTCATCCCAATCATTGTGGTGTACGTTGGAAAAATTTCGTAGGTATTCGTTTAAACACCTATGATTTCTTTCTAGTGCTCCAATGGATTGTGGATGGTAAGCAGTTGAGAATGTTTGTTTAAAATTAAGTATTTTACTAATCTGCTTAAGTACTTCGTTCTTGAACTCTGTACCTTGGTCAGATTTTAACTCTAAAAATGATCCATAGATAAGTATAAAATTCTGCACCAAAGCTTTCGCAATGGTATCAGCTTCCTTATTTTCTAATGGTATAATTACAACATATTTGGTTAAATCGTCTTGCAATGTTATGCAATAACGATTGTTTTTCGCAGTTCTTGGTAACGGACCTACTGTGTCAATCGAGATAATATCGAATGGTTTACAAGGTGTAGTTGTTACCAAAGATTCTTCTTTTGTCCGTTTTGTTACTTTGTTCATTTTACAAAGTTTGCAGGCCTTTACAAACTTCGTAATCGAACTTCTCATGCCTTTCCAAAAGTAAAGGTCTCTGAGTTTGAGATAAAGCCGGTTTTTGTCCAATATGACCACCTGTTGGAGTCATATGGAAGTCATGTAGGATGTTATTGATCTCTTCAGAATTCGTCAATTCTTTCGGAGGGCGATATAGTATTAGTTCGAATTTACGGATGACGTCTAGAGCGATCCGTTTAAAATCTTGTAGTGGTATATGTTTTAAAATATCTTCTTGTGTCGACATTGCAATTTTTCTATTTTCCAATATTTTATTCATCTCTGAAAGAGCAAACTCTAGCGTCTGACTTTCATTTTCGTGAATAATATCTCTTTCAAGCGTTATTAAAGTTTTGCGCATATTTTCATTCATTAATTTTATAATAATCATTCCATTTTGCATGCATATTTTCATTTTATTCAATTTTTTAATGTCTGCCGGCGATTCTGTTTCATAGACAAGAAGGTGATCAAGCTTCTTTTTTTGTGAAACAGTTTTTGTTTTGTCAATTTTGTGTTGATTTTTGGTCATAGATCTAGTATGGACCATGAGAATTGATTTTGATTTAATATCATCTGAAGTTATAATTCTGGATAATGCATCTGCACCAACATTATTACTTCCTTTGATATATTGTATTTCGAAGTCATAATCTTCAAGATCTAAACGCATCTGGGTTAACTTTTTGGTAGGTTCTTTCATACCAAAGAGATACACCAGAGGGCGATGATCTGTTCTGATCATGAATCTTCTTCCATACAGATATGGTTTGAAATGATCGATGGCCCAGTGTATGGCAATCATTTCTTGTATTATTGTATGTTTTTTCGTGTCTGCATTGCTAAATGCTTTACTGGCATAAGCAATGGGTAAGTCATTTCCGTCAAAATTTTGTGACAACACCGCACCGCATCCAATGTTCGAAGCATCCGTTGTCAATACGAATTGTTTTGTAAAATCAGGATATTTAAGAATTGGTGGGTTTAATAATTTTTCCTTAAGAGCTTCAAAAGCTGCCTGACAATCATTTGACCACGTAAACTTTATATCCTTCTTTAATAAATTGTTTAACGGCCTAGCAAGTTGCGCAAAATTTGGCACAAACTTCCTATAATAATTACAAAAGGCCACAAACCTACGAACGTCATCTGCGTTAGTTGGTTTGGGATATTTTTTTATTACATCAAATTTTGAATTATCTGGGAGAATTCCATTATCTGAAATTTTATGGCCTAAGTAAGTTACTTCTGCCTTAAAAAATTGACATTTTTCGGGATTGAGTTTCAAATTATACTGTCTCAATCTTTCAAAAACTCGCTTTAAATTGTTAAGATGATGATTTATAGAGCATCCTATGACAACTATATCATCAATGTATACGAATGCACATTCAGGTGTTAAACCTGCCATGGCAATCGTCATCATGCGCTGGAAACTATTTGGGCTTATATTGAGTCCAAATGGTAAGCGCGTAAAAGCATAATGCCCAGAGGGTGTTGAAAATGCCGTATATTTTCTGGAATCAAAATCTAGAGGAATTTGATGAAATCCTGCCATCAAATCCAGAGTACTGAAGTATTTAGCTCTACCTAGTTGATCCAAAATAGTATCGATTCTAGGTAGGGGAAATCTGTCAGCCAAAATTTTTTTATTCAGCTGTCTGAAATCGACAACTAGTCTCCATTTTTTCTCACTGCTGCTCGACTTTTTGGGTACCAACAGAATTGGTGAATTGTAAGCCGAGACTGAGTGTTCAATCACATCATTTTTCAACAAATTTTGGACTTGAGATTCAATCTCCTCATTGTGCGCGTGTATATTCCTATAATTTGGGATGTATACAGGCACGTTATCTGAAAGTTCTATATTTTGTGAATAGAAGTTGTTAGTAGTGAGGTTATCTTCTCCTAACGCAAAAATATCATTGTATTCGTGAATTAAATTTTCAAAAGGTTCCTTGGCTGATGCTGGTAGTTCTGAAACATTAATTTTTGATCTTATTTGATCAGTTCGGTCGGAAATATTACCGTTTTTATTGACATTTGCTACGATAAAATTCTTCAGAGGTTTCATCATAGGCTTAAAATCTTTTATAAGTACTGCTTTATCAGTAGTATTTATAAATTTAACGTATTTTGTTGATGGTGACGTCAATGTATTGCCACAGAAAATCCCTGGTTGGATTTCTTCGGCACACACTAACATATCTTCATTCAAATTTAAATCATTTATTTTTCTTACAACTTCGCAACGTTCAGGAAGTATGAATCCTCCATTGAAGTTGTCTTCAATGGGAATGTTAACTTCCTCATTATTGCATCGAATGTTTAAAATCCAGGATTCATAATCAATACTGCATTTAAATGCAGTTAAAAAGTCTCGTCCCAATATCCCATCAGTAAATATTGGAAAATTTTCTTCAACTATTTGGAACTCATGTTCCAATGTAATGGTATTTTGGAATGTTAGTTGTGTCACAGCTGATGCAACAGTTTCAATTTTATTTTCTGATATTCCAGAGATCATACATCTTCGATCTCGATTTATCAGTTGATCATGCAATATATTATTTAATTTGAATATAGAAACGTCAGCACCTGAATCGACCATAAAGGTACATGTAGAATTTGATATTCCAATATGTGCCTTTATGAAATTTGATGCTGATGGGTTTATTGTGAAAAGCGTTGAATTTGGCCTAAAAAATTTTGTGGCTGTTGAGTGTTTTGATGTTGCGTTGTTGGTTGTGGAGCGTTTGTTGCTTGTTGGGGTAACTGAGGTGTCTGACCACTTTCACTGTTCGTATAATAAATACGGGACTGAGAATGTCCTCTATATGGTCTTCTACCACGTGAAGAATAGAAATTTGCACTATGTCCTCGGTTTTGATATCGGCCTTGGAAATTTCCACGAGAATTGCCTCTGAAATTTCCACGATAGTTACCTCTGTTTCCTCTATAGTGGCCTCTGTCGAAAAAACTTCTATCTCCTCTGATGTGTCCACGATGTACTTGACCTCGTTGGACAAACATCAGTTGAGAGTGGTTGGCATTAGAAGAACTTTTCTCATTTTCTACAGTTTTCTCGATGGCCGCAGACAAGGTTTTAAATTCTGCTGCCTTTAATAAGATTTTTGTTTCTGGGTTTTTCACTCCTGTGTAAAGAGCTTTTACCCCTTGTTTAATTGCCATTTTTTGGGCTGTATCAACTGGTATTTTCTCAGCAATGTATGCTCTTTCGAGCTGCTGAGTGAGTTTCTCGACGCTATCTGTAAATTTGTTAATGTCTCCTATTTGTTTCAAATCTTGAAGCTTTGCAACAAAAACATCAGGTGATGTTTTTGATGTACATTTTGCTTCTAATTCATTGATTATCTCATCGAAATTTCGTGGATTTTCACCTACTGCTGCTCTTGCTTTTCCAGATAGTTTCGATAGTACTACCTGTACGGCTGCAACGGTATTATCATTAGTCAGAATTGTCTTTCCTGCTTTAAGAGCAGAGATAAAGCTTGATAAATTATCATTTGATCCATCGTATGATGGAATCAAAGATGAGATTGTTTTGATTGTTTCAATAATATTAGCCATTTCTTCCTCCTGATATTCTTCTTCTAACTCTTCTTTTTCCCCTTCTACTCTGTCTTCTTCTTCTACTTCTTCTTCTTCTTCTTTTTCGATTGTTCCTGCTTCTTCTACTTTACTTTCTTCTACCCCTGATTCTAGTGCTGTCCGTGAAATTCCTAATTGTTCGTTCTCGTTTAGTAATGTCAATGATTGGTTGATTTTTCCACAAATTTCTGTACCCTTTTTTATAACTGCCTCATTTTGCAGATCTTTATTAGTTTTTAGAATGTTTTTAAGCCTTTTCTTCAAATCACTTAAATATTTCACCTTTTGTAGTCGCGTTTCCTCTGAAAATCGGTTGTACTTTTTCAAACTTTCCAAATATTTATTAGAAATTTCATTTATTTGGAAAAATTCGTCCATTGAAATTAATTAAAATCTTCTATGAGGTAAATTGAAGGAGGTTTCCATGTTTAATTTTACCTTATCTTGAAGTCGGAGCAGGATCAGGTGACACCCAGCTGGCACGGCCCCTATTGTCGCTAGGTCGTTGGTATCTTATTTTTGTTGCTCGAGGTTTAATGCTTGCCTTCAGTTGCATAGCCAGCATTTTAACCTCATCCACTGGTATTTTTACGCGTGCGCCCCACTGGCGCATGTTTTCGTCTGAACGGTTGACGTTTAGTGGTATATATTCAATACCATCTTTTTTCACTTTTTGTCCAGTAGATTTTTGTGTGGTTTTTACTTTTTCAATTACACTTTTTAGTTTTTGTTCACTTGTCGGTGCACCTTTTACTTGTTGTTCATTTCTTGGTCCGAATTTTCTTACGAGTTCTTCTCTTTTTCGGCTTACTTCTTCTAATATTAGGCCATGGTAAGCCTGCACATTTGAGGTACGATTTTTCTTCATTTCACTTTATTTTTCTTTGTCAATGTTTTAAACTTTGCTTAATGTTTCTGAGGATTTGCATCCTTTTTCGAAAGCTCTGCGCCTGACGTGTTTTGCGTGCCATTTGTAGGCAGTCACAGATAGTTGTATAATATTAAGAGCAAGAAGGATCCACAATTTTATGGCATGTTCTTCATGCAGGATACTGTGATCTTCTAGCTGGTTCACTATATTCACTTGTGGGTCGCCGCTGATTGATGTTGTTTTGGACTGTTGTTTTCCCATCACGAGTTACGCAATCACTTTGAAAATTTCAGCAAGCGTTCCTTAACGAATCACACAGTCACAGAATTTTCCTCGGAGAAGGTTCGGCCACTTGGCACGGTCAGCCATGTAATGCTGTGTCTTATTGAACAACACTCGGCGGTGATATCGATTAAGAACGACGTTATGCGTTGAGGTCCGAAGACCAAATTGAACTGATTTATTCGGCCTGGGAAGACCCCTTTTATAGGGCCAGCCAGACTGCCAAAAGTATATCATACAATGTGTTTACATAGAACCTTATGGAAGTTTCCTGGAGTGATTTATGCTTAGGTCAGCGGACGACGCGTCGTCGTCGTCTCGATCGAACCGTCGTATGCTCATATCGATTTGGCGAGCGATACATTGTTGTAATTAATTTGCAAACGTAAGCGTTGGGATACGAACGATAGCACGTTCGTCGCGTATGTAGAATTGGCTCGTTTTGCACTACACTGTACCAAGTGTTTATTAGCGTGGGACACAAAAAGACATTTTACTCCTGTACACTTTTTGAGTTCCATTTTGGTCCCATATCAACTGTGCAAAATTTCAGATCGATCGGAGAAACTATATTTTAGCGCCAGCCATTTTAAGTTTTCATACGATTTAGTATGGGGAAAATCACTTTTTCAAAGAAAAATCGCCACAGGTTGCCCCTCAACCCCCAAAAATATATCGATGAATGGTTTCTATTGGAAATTTTACGAGGAACCAACCCTTCGAAGACCGCAAAGCGATCTGAGGCATGTGAAAAAAGTTATTGACTGAAAACCGAATGGCATGCAAACGCTGTTTAACATGTAAGGAATAACAATAAATAATAAAATCTCGTTATTTTATCGATCGGGTGAGGCCTAATAACTTTTTCCAGGAACGCCGCATCGATTTTATATCTTCAGAGGTCTGATTCCTAGTGAAGTTTTCTACAGAAATCATTCATCCACTTATTTTTAGGGATCTAGGAGTGACTCCTAGCGATTTTTCTTTGCACGAGTAAAGTTTTCCCATAGTAAATCGTATGAAAAACTAAGAATGGCGGGCGCTAAAATATAGCTTTTCCGATCGATCTGAAATTCTGCACAGTTAATATGGGACCAAAGTGGAACTCAAAAAGTAAACAGGAACTTGAGTTTTTTTCATTTTTTGTATTTTCCCATATAAACCGTGTACCAGGCTAGTGTTTATGTGCCAACTACACAACAATGGTAGAAAATCAGAATAAGCGTGTACTCCATGTCAATGCAGCAGGTTTGGCAAAGCTACTCAGTAAAAAGACGAAAAGCGTTAAAGGATGAACTTGATGTACATACCAACAATAGCTATAAAATAAGTTTAGATATCGCTTAGGTTACACCACAACTTCAACAAACACGTTTATTCAACCTTACCATATGCTACGCACACAACCACAATCATTATGCAACATAAGTTACTAACTTACTTACTTACTTTCAGTCCTGGGCATCCACGGTGGTGCAGAGGGCCGAATTGAAAGATTTCCATCCTGGGCGATTGCCAGCCATCGCCTTGACCTGTGGCCAGGTCAAATTTCTGTGGACTTGCTTGATTTAGTTGTTGAGGATGCGCCGCCATGAGCCTCTGAGTCTGCCTCTACTGCGATGTCCTGCTGTAGAATGTGGCCGACCCACCTCCACTTTCGCTCCCGAATTTCTGTCGCTATCGGCTGTTGATGACATCGACGATGAAGCTCCACGTTGGAGATCCAATTGTGAGCTGACCGTGCACGAATTATATACCGCAGGCATCTATTGATGAAGACCTGCAGCCGTTGAGCGTTCTCCACTGATACACACCAGGCTTCACTGGCGTATAGCAGCACAGATTTCAAGTTCGAGTTGAAAATTCGGATTTTGGTGCGTCGACTAATCTGGTTATTTTTCCATACGTTTCTTAAACTCGCAAAAGCAGCCCTTGCCTTCTTGATCCGTGCACCTATGTCGATCTTGGTGCCGCCATCGGCCGCCATTTGGCTACCAAGATATTGGAAGCTTTCAACATTCTCCACTGATTGCCCAGCTACCGTTAAGCTGAAAGGGTTGACCGTGTTTACATCCAACGATTTGGTCTTTTTTTATTCTTAATCACTTAACCTAATTTACAGATCTTCTGTCCACTAGGGCACTACGTGAGCGATTTCAATTGACAGCTGCACTTACATTTTTGTACAGTGCCTAGATGTATGCTATTTAACATTATCGAACAGGTTTCCTTTCTGCTGCTTTCACTTTTCTACTCTATATCTGGTAGAATGATGAGCACAAGGATGATGATGGATGGCCTTTGTTTCTTTCCAGTCGGATTGAAGGTCCATTATGAGTAGCAGTTCGCCGATGTCCAGGTATCCGTTTGATGCAGAGCTCTGGCGTGGTGGACATTCTTTCTCGTGCGACTCGTGGGAATAAAATATGAGTAACAAACCAATACAGAAATCAAGTGTAGCAGGTAGTAGTGGTGGGATCAACCCCTTCGCAAGAAGCGGGTTGATGAGATCTCCGACAAGGAGAAGTGAGGAGATAGGCGCTGGGAGTTGCGTACGCAGCTCAAGCGTGGGTGCTCCAGTCCACTTCCCGGCAAGCCAGCCGGTGGAGGTTATGGACGGAGCGTGGTTGTTGAGGGCCGTCAACCGAGGATCCAAAGGACGGTCCGCAATAGAGGTGGCTGAGCAGCAGCTTGGCAAAATCATCGACTTTGCGTCCACTAAGTCGAATATAAGCAAGGATCTGAAAACGGCCTTGCTTCGACTTAGGGCGTCGATCGACAATGCCAAGCAGGAGCACGCGGCACTCGCGTTGCTGACTGCTGCAGCAGCGGAGCCTGCAAATGAGAAAGTGCCGAAGTTTACCCAAACGGAGGCCTTCTCCTTCGCAGGAAGTCCGAATAAGGCGGAAGCGACTGCTCGCGACAAACGGGGCAAGCAATCGCAGAAGCGGGCGAGGCAACCGTCAGGCGAGGAGCTGTCTGGCGGTGCCCGCAAGGCCAGGCGAATCATTACCCCGAAAGTCGGTAATAATGCCGGAAGGTCGGACCCCAGCCAGGGTTCCCGGAAAGCTGGGAAGGGTGGGCCTGAAAAGGCTGGCCCGTCCCGGAACGATGGGAACAAGGGGTTGCGACCGCTAGTGGGCCCTCAACAGCCACAGAGTAGGGCGGTCCAAGGGGTGGGCCCCCCTTGGACGAAGGTAGAGCGGAAGAGGAAGAAGAAGGCGAATCCGCAGGTAGTAGCGCAGGACGCCAAGCCAAGGCGTAGGAGGGCAGGTGCCAAGCGCGAGAAAGGCGACGCTATCGTCATCAAGACGGAACAGTCCAAGTACTCGGACGTCTTGAAGATGATGCGAAGCGACGCCAAGCTTGAGGGTCTTGGAGCCGACGTACGCAGTATTAGACGTACTCGTACGGGCGAGATGATCCTGGAGCTGAAGCGCCAGAAGGAGCACAAGGGCGCCGCCTATAAGAGGCTGGCAGAAGAGGTCCTTGGTGAGGGTGTGCAGGTGAGGGCTCTGACACATGAGGCGACTCTGAAGGTCAAAGACATCGATGAGATCACCGAAGTGGAAGAGCTCGTCACGGCACTGCGGCAACAGTGCGATGTGCAGGTGGCCGCCGCAGCCGTTAAGCTACGGAAAGGGCCAGCAGGGACACAGATAGCTTTGGTTCAGCTACCTGTGGCGGACGTCAAAAAGTCCGTTAAAGTAGGGAGCATAAAGGTGGGTTGGTGTGTATGTCACCTGACATTCCACGAGCCACCAGAGGTTTGCTTCAGGTGTCTGGAACCAGGACACAAGTCGTGGGACTGCAAAGGCCCCGACAGGCGCAAACTGTGCAGGCGATGCGGCGCTGAAGGTCACAAGGCCCAAAGCTGCACGAGTCCGCCCATCTGCATGATCTGTACCGGGAAATCCTCGAACAACAGACATCCGATGGGTGGTCCAAGGTGCCCGGCCTTCAAGAAAGCCGCAGTGAACAACAAATCACAGTGCAGGTAACGCAGCTGAACCTGAACCACTGTGATGCGGCTCAGCAACTGCTTTGTCAGGCAGTTTCTGAGTGGGAGACGGATATCGCCATCATATCGGACCCATACCGAGTACCCGCCGGCAACGGCAACTGGGTCGCGGATGGGACCAGAAAAATGGCGGCGATATGGACGACGGGTAAATACCCCGTTCAGGAGTTGGTGTCTACTACCTATGAGGGCTTCGTGGTCGCCAAAGTAAACGGGGTCTTCTTCTGTAGCTGTTATGCGCCTCCGCGGTGGCCGATCGAGCAGTTCACGCAAATGCTGGACCGCTTAACGACCGTGCTAACAGGGCGAAGGCCGGTGGTAATAGCGGGCGACTTTAATGCCTGGGCCGTGGAATGGGGAAGCCGTTTCACGAACCAGCGGGGTCAGATCCTGCTAGAAACACTGGCCATCTTAGATGTCGACTTGGCTAATGTCGGTACCAAGAGTACCTTTAGTCGAAACGGAGCGGAGTCAATTATTGACGTGACCTTTTGTAGTCCTGGCCTAACAAGTAGTTCGAACTGGAGAGTAGATGATGGCTACACTCACAGCGACCACCTGGCGGTTCGCTACAGTATCGACTACAATAACAGCAGACAGCGGATAGAAGAAGAGGCGGCTAGGCCAAGACCAAGCCCTCGCAGGTGGAAGACATCATACTTCGACGAAGGGGTATTTAGGGAGGCGCTCCGCCGTGAGCGAAACTTAATCGGTTTAGACGGCGGCGAGCTGGTAGCGGTGCTCTCACGTGCGTGTGATGCGACCATGCCTCGGCGAGTCCACCCTAGAAATGGGAGGCCACCGGCTTACTGGTGGACCGACGCGATTGCGGACCTGCGCCGCGCCTGCCTACGGGCTAGGCGGCGGATGCAGCGAGCACGATCAGAGGAAGAGCGAAACGAACGGCGGGTGGTGTTCGCCGCTGCAAAAGCCGCGCTTAAGACCGAGATAAGAGCAAGCAAAAAGGTCTGCTTTGAGGGTCTCTGTCAGAGTGCCAATACGAACCCGTGGGGTGACGCCTACAGGATCGTTATGGCCAAGACGAGAGGTGTGATGGCTCCTACAGAGCAATCTCCAGAGATGTTGGAGGGGATCATTGGAGGACTTTTTCCGCGTCATGATCCTAGTCCTTGGCCTCCTTTCGTAGGACAGCCGGGGACTGGGGCTGGCGATGAGGAGAGGGTCACCGATGTGGAACTTGCGGGGATAGCTAAGTCCCTTAGCGTAGGTAAGGCCCCAGGTCCGGACGGAGTTCCGAACCTGGCCTTAAAAGTAGCTATTGCAGAGGCTCCCGAGATGTTCAGGTCTGCTATGCAGAAATGCCTGGACGAGGGAGTTTTCCCAGAAGCTTGGAAGAGGCAGAGCCTGGTACTATTGCCAAAGGCGGGGAAACCACCCGGAGACCCGTCGGCATATAGACCAATATGCTTGATTGACACGGCGGGGAAGGTGCTCGAAAAGATCATCCTCAATAGAATGTTGCGGTTCACCGAGGGCGAAAATGGTCTTTCGAGTAACCAGTACGGCTTCCGGAAGGGGAGGTCCACCGTACACGCTATCTTGTCGGTTACAAAAACCGCCGAGAAAGCACTCGAGCCTAAGAGGAGGGGAATTCGCTTTTGCGCGGTAGTGACTCTGGATGTAAGGAATGCGTTTAATAGCGCCAGCTGGTCTGCTATTGCCGATGCGCTCTTGCGTCTGGGGATACCGGAGTACCTGTACAAGATTCTCGGAAGTTACTTTCAGAATCGTGTACTAGTCTACGACACGGAGGTGGGTCGGAAGTGCTTTTACATAACCTCAGGAGTCCCGCAAGGTTCCATCCTGGGTCCGGTGTTATGGAATGTCATGTACAACGAGGTGTTGAGGTTAGAGTATCCAGTGGGAGTGGTGATTGTCGGATTTGCCGACGACATTACGCTCGAAGTCTACGGTGAAACGATCGAGGAGGTAAAGTTGACTACCAACCACTCGATCAAAGTTGTGGAGGCGTGGATGCGGTCCAGGAAACTGGAGCTGGCTCACCACAAGACAGAGGTGACGGTTGTTAACAACCTGAAGTCGGAGCAGCAGACGGAGATCAGTGTAGGAGACTGTACTATCGTGTCAAAGCGCTCCGTCAAACACTTGGCGTGATGATCGATGATAAGCTTACCTTCGGTAGCCACGTCGATTATGCCTGTAAAAGAGCCTCCACAGCTATTGCGGCACTGTCCCGGATGATGTCCAATAGCTCTGCGGTGTACGCCAGTAAGCGCAAGCTTCTGGCTAGTGTTGCTACATCCATACTTAGGTATGGCGGCCCGGCGTGGGGCACCGCGCTAAGTACTAAATGCTACCGACGGAAGCTGGAAAGTACTTACAGGCTTATGTGCCTGAGGGTTGCGAGCGCGTACCGTACCGTGTCACACGACGCTCTCTGCGTCATTACTGGTATGGTGCCTATCAGCATTCTTATCAGTGAGGACATGGAGTGCTTCGAAATGCGCGGCACAAGAGGCATACGCAGGACTGTCAGGATGGCCTCTATGGTCAAATGGCAGCGCGCGTGGGACAGTTCCACCAAAGGAAGGTGGACCCATAGGTTGATACCGAGGGTAGATAGTTGGATTAATAGGCGCCATGGGGAAGTTTCATTTTACCTGACACAGGTCCTTACAGGTCATGGTTGCTTCCGACAGTATCTACACCGTTTCGGGCATGCGGATTCTCCCGAATGCCCAGTGTGCAATGGTTTAGAGGAAACGGCGGAACACGTTTTGTTCGTGTGCCCGCGTTTTCGCACAATGCGTGACCGCATGCTCGCCACATGCGGGGAGGACACAACTCCGGACAACTTGGTCCAGAGGATGTGTAGGGATGAGTTTGGCTGGAACGCCGTTTCAACGGCTATTACCCACATCGTCTGGGAGCTACAGAGGAGGTGGCGCGTGGACTCGGAGAATGGCTAGTCCAGATGCAGTACAAGAGGTGGTCCAGGGGTTCGGAGTCGGCTTCGTAGGTCATACCGGTGCCCTGCGGTCGAGATCGACCCTTACAACGATTAAGTGGCCGCGGAGAGGAAGTCCCGGTAGCGGTGCTGTCGTGGCGTCGGTCTACTGGGTTGGATCCAAGCCCGCGGTTGGAAAGGGGTCCCCGGCAAGGGTCGGAGTAGGTGAGATCCTGCTGTCTGCAACCTACGGGTGCATCTGATAGGGCCTGAAGGGTAGTGATACCCTTCCTTACGGGCAGGTCAGATCGGGTTGCACGTGGGCATCAGTTCTTGATGTCCGCTCAGCAGTAGGGCGCGGGCGGGGTTGACCCTGCCCGCCTTCCGAGGACAAAGGGAGTGGCGAGGACCACTCGGGAAACTGGCTAAGCGCCAGCATGCTACCGTGATGGACTCTCCAAAGCGAGTCATCGATGTTCGTTGCTGCAGGCTACGCAGCTAACCTTGTGGGTGCGATGTGCACTAGCCCCTCTCTGAAGCAATACCTTCTTGGTGGTTCCGGAGAGACGTAGGGTTTGGCGACCATAGGAATGGTTTAGTGGGTACGAGGAGAGAGTAGTCCTGGATTTTACTTTTGTTGTAGAAGACGGCCTGTCAGACCTACACTACCCTAACCTTCTGTTAGGGTGTCTGTTGAGCAGATTATCCCCCTATGGTTTAGAAGGAAAAAAAAAAAAAAAAGGTATCCGTTTGAGCCATGGGGCTCAGAAGAGGGTCAGTGTCAGTTGCTTTCGGGGGAAAAGCAACCGACGAAAAATTGCAAGTTGCTCTTGCAAGTTGGGACTCAAACCCGTGACCATCCGCATATGAAGCGAACGTGTGACCAACTACGCCACGGGCCCCGACTACGATTTGGTCTTGTTGACGTTGATGGTAAGACCTGCCGCTGATTGGCGCGACTGGCAAGATCATCGAGCTTGCTTTGCATATCAGAGTGCCGTTGAGCTATGAGAGCAACATCATCAGCCAATTCGAAGTCATTTAGATACTCCATGGTAATGAACTGCCATAGCAATCCACGATTTGGTTCGCGGTCAATCGCACCTACCAGGATCTCGTCGATTACGATGAGGAACCACAGCGGTGATGGGATACTTCCTTGCCTTACTCCAGCAACGACCCGGATGGGATCGGACAAAACACCGTGGTCTAGACCGTGGTGCAGTACTCTGCACGAAAATGCCTTGTACTGTGCTTCAATGAGGCTGATGATATTCTCAGGGAAACCCTTGTGCCTGAGGGCTTCCCACATGTTTCCGTGATTGAGACGGTCGAAAGCTTTTTCGTAATCAATGAACACCAGGTAGAGAGACTCTTAGACTCTCATTGATTTTCACCAGGATGATGCGGTGCGTGACAATATGGTCCTCACAGGATCGCCCGGCACGGAGTCCTGCATGCTGCCGTCGGAGAGTTGCGTCAATTTTCTCCTGTACCCGGTTAAGGATCACTTTGCAGAGGACTTTGAGAACGATACATAGCAACATGATGCCCCGCCAATTATCGCATACAGTCAGGTCACCCTGTTTGGGTACCTTTACTAAGACGCTTTGCATCCAATCGGCTGGAAATGTCGCGGTTCCCCATATGTTGTAGACTAATTGATGCAGTTGTTGTGCGGATACTACGGGGTCAGCTTTGAACATCTCAGCTGTTTTGCGATCGACCCCTGGGGCTCTGTTTGATTTCATGCTACGGATGGCTGTTTCTATCTCCTGCACTGATGGAGCTTCGGTGTTGACACGGGTAATGCGTCGAACCCTTGGCGGATCATGCTGAGGTGTTGATGGCGTGACCGACACTTGAAAAAGGTTTCCAAAGTGCTCGAACCAGCGTTTCAACTGGTCAGCCAGGTCGGTCAGTAACTGTCCTGACGTGTCTTTCACGGGCATCGTAGCATTCATATTAGTCCCACAAAAGCGACGTGAAAAATCGTAGAGAAGAAGATTGTCGCCGGTGTTTGCGACTTTTTCGCCTTCGTCGGCTAGGGAGTCCGCCCACGCTCTTTTGTCCCGTCTACATGAGCGTTTCACTTCCTTCTCGAGAGCTGGCTTTGCCTCCTCGTGTTTTTGCTCGCTCTATCGCGGCTTTGGCGTTCCTTCGCTCCTCTATCTTCCTCCAGGTATCATCTGTGATCCACTGCTTTCTCCGGGTGCGTAGTTCAACAAAATTATTCTCGCCGGAGGCGTTCTAGATGGCGCTCCATTGATCTTCTACGCTTCCACCTGCTCGAATATCCGCAGCACGGTTCTCTAGCTCCTCGACGAAGGACCTTTTCACTGCAGCGTGTTCCAGTCGGCGTGTGTTGAAGCGGCGTCCGATTTTCTCCTCCTGTAACTGGATCCTGGCAATGCGCAATCGGATCTCGCCGATTAGGAGAAGATGGCCGGACGCAATGTCGGCGCTACGTTTGTTCCAAATATCAAGAAGGCTCCGTCTCCATTTTCGGTTGGTTCCACTAGATTGTAGGCCTAAGGTCCCTTATCCACCGTGGTGGGGCTGCCACCTTAGGTATAGCTTCCGGTCGAGGAGCATTTCATACTCAGCCGCTGGATGCCAGAACAGACGCTGTTTAAGCCGCACTTCCATGGTGAACAGACGCTCGAGACGTACCTCCTCAATCTAGTTGAAGTCAGAAGGACAACAGTGCCCATGCTGCACTACCAGCTAAGCACACAACTCTTAGCTGGCGGTCTTTGTCATCGCTTGACCCGTGGAAGCATGAGGTAGGAACTTGTGAGGACCAGAGCTATATTGGACGCTCTCCTTATCGACTCACCGTTTGGAACCCCAATAAGTTACTAAGGAACCTATTAAACAACCGTTAAACAGCAACTTCACGACACCTCATGAAAATTTCTGTAATGCTTTAAATAGAACATCTTTGTTTAATCTTCTAAATGAACGTTTGTAGCGTTTACTTATATAACATTCAAAATAAAGCGAAAATAACATTTTGAAATTATGATTATTCATCCGATTTTTATGACGTGTTTGGATTTGATTAGATATTTGAATGGATATTATTATTATAATTAAATTTAACACGCTTGACTAGATTTGAACTAGCGACGTCCCGATTGATGAGCTGGGATGCTGATGAGTCTGTCCTCGGGTCTACCGCTGGCTGTACTAAAATAATTGAAAAATGATACTCTTTAACGACAGACTTGTTACAATCCCAAAATGGTCGCCACAATGGCCGACTTTGGCACCTAGGTACTCACGATTTCGAGCGTACAAATCTCTTCATAAACAAAACCAGCGCACCTGAGCGTCGTATTTTAAGCTTAAGTAAGCAAGAACAGAAAAATAAACTGTACTACCGTAATCCGGGGTCAAATTGATCACTTTAAAACAACTTTTGCGGATTACATCAGTAGCAATTCAAATATTGCCAAAAAAATTTCTGTAAAACCAGTACCCAGTGGATCTCTATGGAACCATGTGACAGAATGTTGTTCAACAAATTTATACTTTAAGTTGAATAACTCCAAAAATCAAAAAAATGGAAATGCCACTTTGGGGCGAAATTGATCAGTATACAAATAAGCATCGGTTGAAAAGGAAAATTTCCTTCTCCGCTTAATTTTGCTCTTCTAAAACCGAATAACGCGTTTAAAATCTTACAATTAGTGAATTTAATACTTAAAATACTTCATTTGAAATAAATGATGTCTATCACAATAAATGACTATTTAATCATAAAATAAACTTTTTTTTACTATGTCTTGTTCTGATTAGCTACATAACTTCCCAACCAAGGCTCCACAAAAATGTTAAAACAGAGAATTTACGGGAAGTCCTATTAGCAATCGATTGTTTAGTAGCAATGATTTCAGCTAAATTAGAAATATTTTGCAAATTCCTTAGAAAATAAGGCAAAACTTACTTTTTTCTAAAAAATTAAAAGTCTACGCTCATCTCTAGACATCTACGAACCAGATGACGTTAAAAGCTTAAGATCATTACTACGCTGAAGAGTTCCTAGTATGGAATTACAATGTAGTATCTGAATGATCAATTTCACCCCGCTGATCAATTCGACCCCGGTTTACGGTACTGTTTGAAGCTTCCTTCTTGAAACGTTTGTCCTACTTTTTTCAGGCGGTGTTCTACTGTATAAATCACCAGGTTGTGAGGCCGTCATTTTTAAGAATCCAACTCCTTATATGTAAACATTTGTGTATCCACACTGGATTCCATTGTGGTTACTCGATGTTGGCTCCTGTCAGATGCATTAGGTGGGATTAGGGTTGCCACATACGTAGTATAAATGTAATGCAGTCGCAGATGTATTAAGGTCCCATTAGACGTGACAAATAAAGCTCAACAAATGACCAACACAACGTGAATCATAGCAACCTTGGATTAATTTCGGACTTCAACACGGTATATAATCACAAGGTAGGCCAGTTACACGTGTAAACAAGCAGTTTCAAAGTAAACATGTGTCGTCATTGCTATCCATGCGCATGATTGCTTGCATGATAGTACGAGGCTCTGTTAGTAGCAGGCTCTGTTTTCTCTTGCACTCGTTTGATCAGCGATATTAACTACGTCATCACCAAACTTCAGTTACCCGGAATGTATCACCTTCTAAATGTAGTACACCGTGGGACTTCAATGACAAATATTTGGCATAATGACAAACAGTCTAATGGAACCTTAAGAAACTCTATTTACGTGTATCAGCATTGCCATTTTTTTGTTTCTTTAAATTCTGGTTTTCTTTAACCATGAACAAACAAAAGCAAAATTGTTATATGTTGAGTAAAAATTAGATAAACATAATTCCTGTTTGGTCCTATATTTTATTTATCATTACACAAAAAGAAATGTAAAATATTCAGTATACCACTTTATGTTTAATGGCCTTGACTATGTAATCCGAACTTCTGACCGCACTGACAAACTGAAGCTCTGACAGTCCTATACACAATTAGGATACACACCGCAAGCATAGTCGAAAATTGTTGCCCATCACGCGTCGTTTTCGGTTTTCTATCACGTCCACTAATTAAACAAGTGATTTCGTCAGGAAATGCATCTAAAGCCAGGTAAGCGTCCTAAGTTTTCTTCCTAAAGTTGTCTGCTATTTATTTTTGTTACGTTTACAGCCGCAATTCATCACTATTGCGTAGTGAAAACACACGAAGCCGGCCGTCCGGTTTTACCGTCGGTGCCCAGTAGTTGGGTAAGTGGGAAGTTTTTGCTTCGGCCGACGAAACTCGGACGGAAGGACGTAGGATCGACGCCAGCAGCGAAACGATTCAAGATACCGTGTAAGGTAAAACGTCGGTACATTCCCACCTCTAACGCCGCAGAGGAAGAAATCGGAGAAATGTCCGGAGTCAGAGTGGACTCCGATGCTGGAGGGCCATCAACATCAAAGAAAGCGCGGAAGAAGATTGTCGATCAAGGAGAATCGTCCGGAATGAACTTTAATTCACATTTCCAGAAGAAAAGTAAGTCCTCATGCTTAGATTAGGGACATTAGGCTTTTTAAACCAATAGTGGACCCCTTAAGACGAATGGCCGAAAATACCACATCACCTTTTTGGAAGCATATAGATTGCTGCAGCAATAAGCAACCTTTACACTGTGCCGAGCGAGACTGGAAACATTTCGGCCAGGCTCATGAATTCTCTCTAGGCCGGTCTGCGACCGCCGTAATACAGTTGGGAAGAAATCAATTTCTGGAACCCAGCGGTTGGGAAGTGCTCCGGTTGCGACCCAGTGCACTGCAATGTTTTCCGCATGCAGTTTTACTGCAGTGTAATATTTTTTTGAATGCACTTTGGTTGTCTTAATTTGTAGCATTTCAAAATTCATTAAAACGGCTTAACCATGTGATTTTAATTAATGTGATTTTAACTAATTAGTATAGAATTAGTCAAAATGCTGTTATTGAGGCTACCCAAGTAACCATTAAGCCGTAAAAATGGCATTAAGTCGGTTATATAGTCGAATATAGAACATGTTCAACAGAGCTAATTGGAACTATATCCTCTAATAGGGCTGCTCAAAAACCACTTTTGGCGTATTATTCGGCTGATAAGCGGCTTCCCGTACCGAGTCTCTGGCGAGAGGAATGTCAAATGTAAATAAAAAAAGAAAAAAAAAACACTTCTATTTTTGTCTTGCTTTTCTACTTCTACTCTACTTCTCGTCGACGTTCATCTTTTTGCTACTTGATCCAGATTCCGGCCAATGTCCTCAATGTTGCTGCGTTGAATTTCTACGTGTTAACCATATACTCCACAAATGCATCGTGAACTTCATACGCTCAGAATGGTATTTGAAGCAAAGAGGCGATGCATTGTTGATTTTTCCGTCCAGGAGTAGCAGACGGATCTTAAATCAGATACAAAGACGATCGGATCCGAAGCCAGATTCGATCGATCGAGTGATGATAAATTTGGGTTGTTTTCGGTAGAAAGGTAGGACAGCGAGCGAAATATCAGGGGAAATCTACTACATAGAACAAACTGAGAGCTTGTTTGTACTATAAAGGAAAAGATATTGCTAATTCAGATGAATTCAATGGTGTTAAAGTTTGAAGTTGAGGAAGCGCTAATCGATGACGTGCAGATTCGCGGGAGATAGAAGTTGAGCTGGGAATCATCTGGAAATTTGAAGGGGATCTATCTCGATGTCAGATTTATGACCGGGATCATAATCCATGGTGTACTACATGCTGCCGCTTGCCAATAACTTTTTTCAATTCCTGAAGGCCTGAACCTTTCTTCTATGTTAGATTTACTTTCATCGGTTTTAGTTTTGGTTTGATTGAAATTTATTTTGATTGGTATGGATGTCATGTCAAATGTCATGTAAGACAAGCCGTTCAACAGCACTGACAGCTGTCTAACTAGGCTTGAAAGCAAAGGGCTAACAAGCACTACAAGATAGCGTTATATACCCATATACGGCTTATTTCAATGCTTACGATTTACAAGGCCTATAAGCATTTGAAAACCTTCTTTAGAACCTGTTGGCACTGAAAAGCTGTTGAAGTGCCTCTATACCACTTATATCAGTGCTTAGTGGTTACCTGGGTACTGTTGTGGTAGTTTATATTCATATTAAGGAGAAACATCAAATGACACAAATATGGTTGCCACAATGGCCAACTTGCATCCCCTACTCATGATTTCATACTAATCTTGAAAATTGGTTAAGCCTAATTTGGATAATTTGATAGGATGAATTTGGATGGATAATCAAATAGGATAAATTTATTTAAATTATTAAATACATATGTATTGGGTATACTGTTCGTGATTACTTGCAAACTTATCAACCCAAAAATTGATAAACACTACTTTTGTGCACGAACTATTTCTTTTAAAGATAAGACACATGAAACAAACCATTGGAACAGCAGGCGATCAAGACAACGAATAGATGTTTGTTACGAGTTGATCAAGGAGTTGATGGACAAATTCTTCGAGCGAAAATTCATGACAAAGTGCTAGTGGACGAGTCAACGTCGATCTGAGGTGGCAAAGTACGCAATACAGACCTTCACGCGAACACTCGACCTGTTTTTTCGACCGTGAAAAGCGTCAACAAGAACTTTACACAAAAAGCTCTGAATGAGTTTTTTTTATCCATCACCAGAAACTCTAAGAAGAGAAGCAAGGCAAAGCTGCTGAGACAGTCAGCTGTAAAACGACGAAGCAGGAAGCCCCAAAATTGTCGAATGGCCAACGATTCCTCCTCAAGTCCTCAGAAGCAAACTGACGATGGTGTTGGAGATGACGATGATGCTGATGCTACGATCAACAAAGAATATGAAACAAATTAATTCGGTAAGGTGGAAAAATATGAGTAAAATTCAAAAAGAAAATTTCTTTTTACATTTTTTTTTGATTATTTCCGAATGAGTTCAATCTACGCATGATGTCTGTTGGCAACTGCCAACGTGTTGGATGACGACGGATGGATTCCTTGCTGGCCCACTGCCAACAAGGAACGGAGGGAGCAGTTGGCACACTGCCAACGTCACTCGAAACAGGATATTCCTCGTTGGCCCACTGCCAACGATTCGGGACGGAACGAACGCACAATCTGCCTGTCGGTGTCGCTTACTCGGTTTCGGAAATTGTTTCTAGAATAACTCAATTCTTACGGATAATTTGAGCAGCGGCGACACGACAGCGATAAATCCACCAAAACGGCGTTTGCTGAAGCAGGAACGCACACGATCGGGAACGAGGCACACAGGAACATTCCGCTTCTGAATCAGGCACTTTTCTTCTGGGAAATAACTACAGCTTTCGGTGTTCACTTCACAAGTTTTTATTTTAGACTGATGATTGATACATGGTTGGGTTTGCTTTTTATAGCTTAGCCAGTTTTGAAAAATTACGACGCAATAAAAGAGACGGCGTACAAAGTTTAACAAAGCTATTCGTGATTGGTTGTTAGTTGTGCGAATCTAATTGGCTGACTGTTTGAAGTTTGAAATCTTACGTGCTAGTGTAAGTAAATGGAAAGCCGTTACCGCGGCTGGCTCGGTTTAGTGAGGGAGAAAAAAAGTCAAGGATGGGAGAGGAAAAGGGAACATTGATAGCTGTTGTCATTCTGCACGGACGGTGCCTCATCGGAATTGAACAAACGATCGTGGCGTTGGGGATACCCATCATTATTCGCTGTTGCGAACATCCTCCCCGGCGTATGCTCCAGGGCTGCCAGCGGAGTCCTTGCTAGCAACACATGGCTTATTGTCATGTATGGGTAAAATGGAAATTGTCGTTATTGATCGTCGGTACACTGTATCTCCCACCTTTACGTCAACGACCTTGTGGTGGCAAACTCTTCTTCTCTAACAAGACGATTAAACCTGTGCGAATACTCGAAAGACGGATCTAATTTTTATTCCACGGCTGCAAACTAACAAGGTGTTAGTCTCATCTGCTGCAGGTGCTGCCACCTTGACAAACGGTTTTTGCTCAACCCTTCATAGGTTCAGGTACGGCAATCATTGGCCTACCGATCAGGAAATGAGCAAGGGTTATTACCTCGCCCTCAGTGGGATCATCGGAAAAAGAAAACAACGGCCTTGAATTGAGGATTGCTTCCACTTGAGTGAGGAAGGTGTAGAATTCCTCAAATAACAACTTTGCTTCCTTTAGTATCCGTTTGAGGTGGTACTTGGTACTCTTCACGGAGGCTTCCCACAAGACTTCAAACTCAGGAGCATCTGAAGGAATAAAGCTCCAGGCTATTTCTTTCGGTTGACAGAAAGCTTCGATTTCATTCACTGTAGCATTATTGTGAAACAGGACGAAAAGCTCATGAAGCTCCGTCCCGGCACCTCGGAAATTGCTGCCATTTTCCGAGTGCAACTCTCTGACCAATCCTCTGCGGCTAACGAACCTTTGCAGGGCGACAATAAAGGCAGCAGATGTCATGTCTGACACGAGCTCTAGGTGAATTGATTTTGTCACCAGGTATGCAAAGACCGCAATGTATGCCTTAACATGTGCGGGCTTACAAGTTCCATGCTTAATAACAAACGGCCCTGCGTAATCGACCCCGGATACTTCAAATGGAGCGGCAGGGTTTACGCGACCAGCAGGCAAGTTACCCATGTACTGAGCAACCCCTTTTGGTTTAACCCGAAAACAACAAACACATCCTCGCGTAATCTTTCGTACAGCTGAACGAAAGGCAGGCTACCAGAATAGTTGGCGAAGGGCGGATAACAGACCTGATGGTCTGTCTTCGTGGTATGCTCGAATGAGGAGGTCACTCAATGGGTGATTAGGCAAAACGTACTGATGCTTAGTACTTAGCGGAACACGAGAATTCTGGATTCGTCCACTTACTCGCAGAACACCGTCTTGGAGGATCGGTCCTAGCATACCAATTCTTCGACAAGGCTCGCCACTTTCGACTCTTGATTTCATCCATTAGAACTTCTTGATAGATAACCTTAACAATTGTGTGAAGTGCTGCTCTTAGCTCCTTCTCTGTGGGAAAACGATTTCTAACACGGTCTTCAGCATTCCTAGTTTGACAGTTACTTATGAAACGTTGCACGTATGCGAGTACACGTTGCAACTTGCGAAATGAGCTGAACCGTTTGAACAAGGGTAGATCATCGGAGTTCATTACCGGCAACAATATCACGGAAGCGGACTTGAAATCTGGAAGGAGCTCTTCAGGAACATCTTCCACGATCGAACGAATGGGATCGCAAAAACTCAGGACCGTCCCACCATAATGAGTTTGACTTCAGAGCTCCTGGCAGCTGGCCCCGTGAAACTACATCAGCAGGGTTTTCTTGCGAACGAACGTAGTTCCATTGCTTATGACCATTTTCAACGGTTATTTCGACAACACGGTTGCGCACAAACGGCTGCAACATTTTTTTTAATACACGGACACGTTTAATGCTTCCAGTGAGCTATTTGCTCTTTGAAGGAAGCACGACACTAGACAACGGACTAGCATGCAACGCCCAGTGGCACAGCCGAAAACTTTTCCTGACAGCTGCGGCGGGAATCGAACCCGCGCTTCTTAGCACGATGCGACTAAAGGCTTGGTGACCTTAGCCGCACGACCACGAAGCCACACAAAGCCAACATTGCCGGAGGCTTACGCAGCCATGCAAGGACGATTTGACTATCCGACCATAGAAACAACGAAGAGAATCCCACTTGCATGGCCGGCATGGTTTTCTGAACAAACTTCGAGAGTAGTAAAGCAGCACAAAGCTCTTTACGAGGAATTGTCAGTCATGAAGGGGAGCTATTTGCTGTCAGTTCTTGAAGGGGAGGATTTGCTGCGAAGCAACTTTACCGAAACCGAACCATTTGATTGGACACAGCGAACATAGAGACAGTCTCCATACGCAAAGCCGAAACCGTCAGCGAATCCGTGTAATTTAACATACTCGTACTGCGGAGCCATCACATGCCTTGGGATGCGGATGTCCTTGACTTCGTTCAGAGAGCCACGGAACTGTGGCCAAAAGTTCGGAATTTCTCCTTCGAGTGGCGAGTCCCAGCCAACCTTTAGAGCCCAGGTCTTCTGCATCAGATCTTTTGCGAGAACGATCACTGGCGACACGAGCCCGAGCGGGTCGAAGAGTTTGACGATTTCTGAGAACATAACATACGTTGGTTCACTAATTTATTTATTGTAGGTACACTGAAGTTTTTTTACGCGGTTTTTTTACGCGGTCCGTCCTAAAAAAAACCGCGTTATTTCAAGACCCGTCGTAAAAAAAAAACCGCGTTATTTAAAAAACGGTCGTAAAAAAATCCACGTTTTTTCAAAAACACGCGTAAAATAGTCAGCACCACATCTAACGTGACTTGACTTTTTTTACGACGTTTTTTGAAATAACGCGTTTTTTTTACGACGGGTCTTGAAATAACGCGGTTTTTTTTACGCGGTTTTTTTTTTACGCGGGACCATTACCGTCGTAAAAAAAAAACTTCAGTGTACCTATCTACTTTTTTTTATTACATGCATCGCATCCATGTTCGACAATTCTGTGAGATGCTTAAAACCCTGCACAAGCGAGCATGTTTCTATGCTGCATACAGTTACCACCTTATTTAAAGCAACATTCAATTCACTATCATCATTATCTAACTGGCCATCCGAGTTAAGCAGTGAATTCTCTCAATATGCATGATTTTGGCAATTCTAACTGTTTGACTCCATCGAAGCGATCAGTTACGACTGACGGTTTTGCGCCTTGTACGTAGGTATCGCAACCAAATCCCACGCTGCCAATCATCGCCCATTAGCGCAATCGTTTGGCCGCCCTCACTTGCTTTCATGCGGCTAACTTCTAGCTCATTGTCGATAAAACGTATCGTAATTTGTACCCTGCTCGCAGCATTCGTATTGGTTCAATAGGCAACTGCCAGAAAATTGGCTAATCGATTCAAATGGGAAAATTTTAAAGGGGTTGAGGTAGACGCAATTCGACGATTTTTTTTTTTGTATCTTATTCTAGGCTCGTTCGAATCTCCTCTGTTCGATGGGATGTAGGTTAGCAATGCAAAGTTAAAATGCTGTTTCTTGCGATAGCAGATGGATAAGGAATTTAAATAATGATGCCTTAAACCGCTAATTGAAGGGATAAGAATACCACTAGTTCTGAAATTGGGTGTATGGTGCTTCATAATTGGGACAATGAACTGATTGTGCAAAATTGTTGGATGATTCGATGTTGGATCATGAACCACATGTAATTTTCATTTATATTAAGGTCTGATCCTGTGGTTCGGCATTTGAGGCCGTCTATGGTATGTGTACACTTTAGAGGGGGGAAAGGAGTAAACCAGACATGGGTGTATGAAATATCTAGATGCGCTTGACTTAATAATGACTTTTCTGACAATTAATTCAAGAATATTTCAAGTATGCCTCCGTGGATCGCTGGAAATATTTGTCCAAATACGCAATCAAGTATTTATCGAAGAATTCTTTTAAAAAATCTCCAATGGTTCCTCCAGAAATACTGTTGCGCCAACATAGTTATGATTTTTTTCAAAGATTTGCTGAAAGTTCCGCCAAGAAATACCATCAAGCATACCTCCATGAATTTCTAGAAGTATGCAAAATTTCCTCCAATTATTAATTCTGGAGTTCCTACGTGAATTCCGTCAAGAATAAATATGATAGCACATTCTTGTGTGAAATTATTTTCGAAACAATAGCTCCGTAGGCTCTTCTTCTCTCTTTTCTAGGTGTTACGTCCTCACTGGCATAAAGTCTGCTTCTCAGCTTACAGTTATTGACTAATAGCTTCCTCTGCCAATGACTCTTTTGCATGTGTATATCGTTTAGTGTATATCGGGAATCGAACCCACTACCCTCAGGATGGTCATGTGGAATACTCACGTCTTTACAGATGTGGTTACATGGACTCCATCGTTTATTGCTTTGTTATTTCTTTCTGATGCAGTCATTATACATAAACATTGAAACACAACATAGACGCTCTAAAATACACGAAGCCCAACATGCTTGAAAACGAATCAGACTCAATTTGAGGACATTGGCCGATATGCCAGCCTAGTAAACACATCGTTCAAATAATGTATGTTTGCCCATCTTCAATTTGACGATCCTCTCGTGAACATTTTTCCCAATTGCATTGACACGTGAGTGGCGAAAAAGAAGGTCAGTTTTTGCCCGAAGCCAGAAGACAAATCACTACAACGAACGTAAAATGCCGACTACTTCATCAAACACTCCACCTTTACTGCATGGAACGCTGCATTATCCAATTGCAAGCAAACATGGCCAGAAAAAAATATCTAATATACGAACGTAACTGTTGGTGTCGTTTAATTTATGACACTCACTATGAGATGGTGTGTTTATTGGTTACCTATGCATCCTGATGCCGACGCTGAACGGGACTTTTGATGTGACATTGCCATGCCAGCCGGAGTGTTTGCCTCTTTAGATATGTTCTTAGTTTTGAGCCGGAATGCGCATTGGGTGGCTGTAATCGGATACCACCTTCGCCGCTGCCGCCGGAACCGGTGCGAAGTGATGACATTTGTAGCAGCAAAGCAAATAGTTTTTGCAATGCACCTTTGAGTCACTGATGTGCGCCAGGCTGCTGGGGATGGCAACGAGAGATTAAGGGGTTCAATATAATTTATTAAGGTATGATTGACTAACATGTCTACGGTGCGAGTGCGGCAGTCTCTGGCTATTAGGCTTACAGATAACGCGCAAAACAGACGACATTAGAGGATTCGAACTTGACTCTTGAAAAGGATTGGAGCGGCAAGTTTGGTATCATGCAGGCATTTACGCTATCAATGGCCGATGCATGAATAATGGCGGTTTATCAAAATTTTATTGCTTAAATACGGTAAGTGTTTCCAAGTATTTCATAATAGCTGGTTTCCAACGATTGATGGACAAAACGGATGAACGTCGGTAAGAGCTACATGGCACAAACTTATTACATCTTATCAAGTCATCAGGGATGGAAATGTACTCATCGTGATGCAACTCGCTAGTTAAAAACGAACAACCGAAAACGACGTTCTTCCTTAATATCTCAACATCTACGTACTCAGGGTAGAACTAGGGGTAGAACATCGCCGGCCCTGAGTGGCCGCATCTTCGCATATATTTTTTGAAGCAGCCCTGACCTGGCAACAACTGCGTCAAATGGCAATATCTTGCCCAAGAGCTCTGTTCCTGGTAACACAGAGCCTGAATTTCAGAGTGGTTACGGAGAACCCTGCAGAGGACTTGGGATCTCAGTAAGCTGTTCGTGAGATAGGGTGTGTTTTTGATTCGCTGTCACTTAAGTTGATTCAGCCGATGAAAAGACCCCGCGTGAGATACCGAAGAGGATCAATGAGGTAGGGGAACCTGGGGTAATACGCACCCCCGGGGCAAAACGTCCTCACGCTATTTCATTATATAAATAAAGTTCCATCAGATGCAAGCAAACTAGACTTAAAATTGAGCCGGACAAGCTCAGGTAAAATATTATCTCCTGGTCGCCCATTAAAAACACCACCCCCGGCGAAGACTGGCGCTCGAGCCTAGCTATTTAGTACTGTAGTTGGAGGAAATGCCAATGCAGAACCCGTAGCTTCCGGGAAGGTAAGCCCAGCTTCCTGGATTAGTGGGTTGGTGTCAGGCCCTGCGAGCCAGCTGTTAAAAAGACTAGCACCGGAAAATCAACAAGAGAAGAATGCGAACCGATACCAATGGCGACGACCACAGCGACGAAAAGGGACTTGCGATTCTAAACTCGGTACGTGGAACTGCAGATCTCTCAACTTCATCGGGAGCACCCGCATACTCACCGATATACTGAAGGACCGTGGGTTCGGAATCGTAGCGCTGCAGGAGGTGTGTTGGACAGGATCTATGGTGCGAACGTTTAGAGGTAATCATACCATCTACCAGAGTTGCGGCAACACACGTGAGCTGGGAACAGCTTTTATAGTGATACGCGACTTGCAGAGGCGCGTGATCGGTTGGTGGCCGATCGACGAAAGAATGTGGAGGTTGAGGATCAAGGGCCGATTCTTCAACATCAGCATTATAAACGTGCACAGCCCTCACTCTGGAAGCACTGATGATGACAAAGACGCATTTTACGCGCTGCTCGAACGCGAGTACGACCACGACGTCAAGATCATCATAGGGGATCTAAACGCTCAGGTAGGCCAGGAGGAGGAATTATGATCGACGATTGGAAAGTTCAGCGCCCACCAGCTGACGAACGAAAATGGCCTACGCCTCATCGATTTCGCCGCCTCCAAGAACATAGCCATTCGTAGCACCTTCTTCCAGCACAGCCTCCCGTATCGTTACACCTGGAGATCACCACAACAAACGGAATCGCAAATCGACCACGTTCTGATTGATGGACGGCACTTCTCCGACATTATCGACGTCAGGACCTATCGTGGCGCTAATATCGACTCTGATCACTACCTGGTGATGGTTAAACTGCACCCAAAACTCTCCGTTATTAACAACGTACATTACCGGCGGCCGCCCCGGTACGATCTAAAGCGACTGAAGCAACTGGATGTCGCCACCGCATACGCGCAGAACCTCGAGGCAGCGTTGCCGGACGAGGGTGTGCTCGATGTGGCCCCTCTAGAGGACTGCTGGAGTACAGTCAAAGCAGCCATCAACAACACAGCCGAGAGCACTATCGGGTACGTAGAACGGAGTCGACGAAACGATTGGTTCGACGAGGAGTGCAGAGCGGTTCTGGAGGAGAAGGATACAGCGCGGGCGATAATGCTGCAGCATGGAACCCGACAGAATGTGGAGCGATACAGACAGAAGTGGAAGCAGCAGACCCGTCTCTTCCGGGAGAAAAAGCGTCGCCTGGAAGAAACGGAGTGCGAGGAAATTGAACTGCTGTGCCGTTCACAGGAAACACGCAAGTTCTACCAGAAGCTCAACGTATCCCGCAAAGGCTACGTGCCGCAAGCCGAAATCTGCAGGGATAAAAACGGGAGCCTCCTGACGGACAAACGCGAAGTGATCGAAAGGTGGAAGCAGCACTTCGACGAGCACCTGAATTGCGAAGAGAATGTAGGCACGAAGGACCAAGGCAGCGGAGGAAATGACTATGTTGGTGCAGCAGAGCACGGGAACGAACCAACTCCCACGATGAGGGAAGTTAAGGATGTCATCCACCAGCTCAAAAACAACAGAGCGGCTGGTAAGGACGGTATTGCAGCAGAACTCATCAAGATGGGCCCGGAAAAGTTGGCCACCTGTCTGCACTAGTTAGGGGCTGTTCATAAACCACGTAGACCAAAATTTGACCATCTCAGACCCCCCCCCCCTCCCCACTCGTAGACTTTTGTCCATACAAAAATTTTGAAATTTGTATGGAGCGTAGACTTTGGCCAGACCCCCCCTCCCCCCAAAAAGTCTACGTGGTTTATGAACGGCCCCTTAGTAGTCAAGATCTGGGAAACCGAACAGCTACCGGAGGAGTGGAAGGAAGGGATATTCTGTCCCATCCACAAGAAAGGCGACAAGTTAACGTGTGAGAACTTTCAAGCGATCACCATTTTGAAATGAGTTCGTGGGAAGTTACCAAGCCGGTTTCATCGACGGCCGGTCGACAACGGACCAGATCTTCACCGTACGGCAAATCCTCCAGAAATGCCGTGAATACCAGGTCCCAACGCATCACCTGTTCATCGACTTCAAAGCGGCATACGACAGTATCGACCGCACAGAGCTATGGAAAATTATGGACAAGAACAGCTTTCCCGGGAAGCTGACTAGACTGATAAGAGCAACGATGGACGGTGTGCAGAACAGTTTCGGGTGAACTATCCAGTTCATTTGAATCTCGACGGGGACTACGGCAAGGTGATGGGCTTTCCTGCCTACTATTCAACATCGCCCTGGAAGGTGTTATGCGACGAGCCGGGCTCAACAGCCGGGGTACGATCTTCACGAAATCCAGCCAATTTGTCTGTTTTGCGGATGACATGGATATTGTTGCTAGAATATTTGGAACGGTGGCAGAACAGTACACCCGCCTGAAACGTGAAGCTGCAAAGGTCGGACTGGTGGTGAATGCGGCTAAGACAAAGCACAAGCTGGTAGGTGGGACTTAGCGAGACAGGAAAAGCCTTGGCAGCAATGTTACGATAGACGGGGATACTTTCGAGGTGGTAGAAGAATCCGTCTACCTCGGTTCCTTGCTAACGGCTGACAATAACGTGAGCCGTGAAATACGAAGGCGCATCATCAGTGGAAGTCGTGTCCACTATGGGCTCCAGAAGAAACTGCGGTCAAAAAAGATTCACCCCTGCACCAAATGTACCATGTACAAGACGTTAATAAGACCGGTGGTTCTCTACGGACACGAGACATGGACGATGCTCGAGGAGGACCTACAAGCACTCGGAGTTTTCGAGCGACGGGTGCTAAGGACGATCTTCGGCGGCGTGCAGGAGAACGGTGTGTGGCGGAGAAGGATGAACCACGAGCTCGCTGCACTTTACGGCGAACCCAGCATCCAGAAAGTGGCCAAAGCCGGAAGGATACGATGGACAGGGCATGTTGCAAGAATGCCGGACAACAACCCTGCAAAGTTGGTGTTTGCTAACCATCCGGTTGGTACAAGAAGGCGTGGAGCGCAGAGAGCACGATGGGCGGACCAGGTGGAGCGTGATCTGGTGAGTGTTGGGCGTGACCGACGTTGGAGAGCTGCAGCTGCAAATCGAGTATTATGGCGGCAAATTGTTGATTCAGTATTATCATGAATTTGATATTAACTAAATAAATGAATGAGGAGCGGAGGACGTATCAAATCGCGAAGAAATGCTAGTGTAAGAGTACTTGCCTGGCGAGGCACGGTGGAATCTCCGTTCCTCAGTCTCAACTACAGGACCAGGACGGCTGAGTTGACGCTGGCAGCAGGGCTCGACTGAGTTAGACGGGTCGGGGGCTTCCATAATGCCGTGGCTCGTGCGTCCTGGTGATTCGCAGGCTGTCGTCGAAGAGTTGCGTTCGTGGTTGCGTTCCAGTGCGTTTCGTGTTTTGCAGCGGCATGGCGCTACCGCGGGCTCGTGACAGGCCAATCTCGAGGCCGGAAGTAAGGATTCGGTGGTACTAGGAGCGGAGGACGTATCAAATCGCGAAGAAATGCTAGTGTAAGGGTACTTGCCTGGCGAGGCACAGTGAAAGCCCCGTTCCTCAGTCTCAACTACAGGACCAGGACGGCTGAGTTGACGCTGGCAGCAGGGCTCGACTGAGTTAGACGGGTCGGGGGCTTCCATAATGCCGTGGCTCGTGCGTCCTGGTAAGTCATGTGCTGACGTCGAGGGTTTGCGTTCCAGTGCGTTTTGTGTTACTACCGTGGGCTCATGACTGGCCCATCTCGGGGCTGAAGGTAAGGGTTCGGTTGTGCTACGGGCGGAAGACGAATCAAATCGCGAAGAGATACTAATGAAATGGTACTTGCCTAGCGAGGCACGGTGGACTGGAAATGGTTTGCTACGGCTGTTCGAGTCCGTATGAAGTTGATCATCAATATTAACTTCTTTTCTCGATCAGCCTAGATTGCTGTGTAGTGTCGGTAGCGATTGTCTCAATTGGCTAAGAATAACACTACGGACCGCCTGTTCCGGTGGTAAGAATCCACCAACAGGTGACCCCTAATTCATGGTGTGATGCGGCTTTATGCTTACCGTGCCTAGGAATGAATGGCTAGGGGGGTCTAATAAAAACCTAACCGCTAACGGAGCCTGTGGAGTACCAGGGCGCCCTCCACAGTATGTAGCCCTTACTGCGCTAACCGGAGCAATGGTGCAGTGGACCTTGTGTTTCTCCGAGACAATCAGCTGCCCTTCTTTAGTCTCACTTGAGGCTAAATAAGGGCGGGATTATGAAGATGTTGTTAATTAGTTTAAATTTTCACCTATATGGTTTCGCATTATGCGATTTACACAGTGTATTCTGTGTATCCTCGCCTTTGGCGTTTTCCAATCGATACCGATTTGGTTTTATTGTTGCTGTTCTTTGTTGTGCTGCTGTTGCGAAGAGTTTAATCTTACCTAGTTTGGGTAGTGGCTACGGTTAGGATAGCTCAGATCAATCTTCAGCATAAAAGAACAGCAACGATCAATCTTTGCAGATTTATGCAAAATGGTACAGCCCAAGTGGCCTTGGTACAAGAACCTTACTTTCGTAAGGGAAATTTCTATCTAGGAAACCTTGTGAACCCGGTGTTTGCCACTTTCAGTGAACATGAAATGGCAAACTCGCGTGTCATGCCTCGAGCCTGTGTGCTTGTCAACAACGCAATAGTTGCTACACTCATCTCTGAACTAACCACCAGAGATGTATGTGCTATCACAATTGATGTATCTGTTGGAAACCTCAACAGGAAATACGTCTATTGTTCTGTGTATTTACCACATGATGAACCATCCCCTACGGATGCTTTCAAACAAGTTATCGCATACTGCACTTCGAAAGGCCTTCCGCTAATTGTTGGCAGTGATGCTAATGCTCACCATATCATCTGGGGCAGCTCAGACATTAACTTGAGAGGCTCCAGTTTGATGGAGTACTTAAGTAGTACAGATCTTGCATTACTTAACATAGGCAACCGCCCAACCTTCATGGTATCTGCTAGAGAGGAAGTGTTAGATGTAACGCTTTGCTCTAGCAGAATTAGTCACGAGCTGACCAATTGGCATGTGTCAGATGAAGAATCTTTATCTGACCATCGCTATATCTTTTTTGAACATTTAAATGTTACTTCGCAAACATTGCGTTTCAGGAATCCTCGGTCAACAAACTGGGATCTTTATACTGATTTGGTTGCAGCCAAATTTCATGGATATTCACCATCCATTGACACTCCAAGTGATTTAGATGATGCCGTTGATACTACAACGACCTTCATCATGGGAGCTTTTGAAGAAGCATGCCCTCTACGGTCTGTGAAGATCACAAGAGGAACCCCTTGGTGGAACTCTGATCTGGCGAAACTCAGGAAACAATGTAGAAAGAGTTGGAACAGACGACGTTCGGCTGGTTCGGAGGCTTTCAGGTCGGCTCGCAAGGCCTACAGGAAAGCTCTCCGGTCTGCTGAACGATCCGGCTGGAAAAACCTTTGTACAAATGTTTCCAGCTTGAGTGAAGTCAGTCGGTTAAACAAAATCCTTGCGAAATCTAAGGATTTCCGGGTGAACGAACTTCGTTTGCCAAATGGCGATCTGACTTCCTCTGATGAGGAAGTTCTGGAATGCTTATTCAGCACACACTTCCCTGGATGTGTGGATATTACATCTTCGGATGATCCTGATGTATTTTCTTGTAGTTATGATTCTTTAGCTTCGGCTGGAGTATTGTAACTATAGAATCGATTGAGTGGGCTCTTAATAGCTTTGCTCCTTTCAAATCTCCTGGGGCAGATGGGATTTATCCTATTTTGCTTCAGAAGGGATTTGATTATTTCAAACATGTTTTGAAAAAACTACTTGTTTGCAGTTTTGCTACAGGGTATATTCCCAAATCCGGGAGGGATATTACTGTAAAGTTTATTCCGAAAGTGGGTCGTGCGTCGTATGAAGAAGCAAAGAGTTTCAGACCTATCAGTTTGCCCTCTTTTCTTCTGAAATGCTTAGAACGCATTGTGGATCATCACATCCGTGATGTTCATCTGGCCAACGTGCCTCTTCATGTGAACCAACATGCCTACCAATCTGGTAAGTCCACTGTGACTCTTTTACACAAGGTTGTTTACGATATCGAGAAAGCATTCGCTCAAAAGCAATCTTGTTTGGGTGTTTTCTTAGATATCGAGGGTGCCTTTGACAACGTGCCTTTCGATGCCATATTGGAAGCCGCACGGAGCCATGGTATATCTCCAATGATTTCCAATTGGATTCACCAAATGCTCAAAAACCGATATCTCTTCTCGACATTGCGTCTAGCAGGGATTAGGATATTGAGTGTTTGTGGATGCCCCCAAGGGGGAGTCTTATCACCGCTTTTGTGGAATCTCGTAGCAGATACGCTATTGAGGCAACTCAATAATAGCGGTTTTCCTACTTATGGTTTTGCCGACGACTACCTAACATTGTTAGTTGGTATGTGCATCAGCACCCTTTTCGACCTGATGCAAAACGCCCTTCAGGTAGTTGAGGGTTGGTGTCGCCAATATGGCCTTTCGGTTAAGAGGAAACAAACCATCATCGTTTAGCAAAAACTCAAAAGCAGTTTTCTCATTGAAATCTCAACCAATGTTAATAAAAATTTATCACTGCACTCTGGCCACCATCTGGATAACAGTGAAATAATTTTCAATGGCGGTTTTGTGACTTAGAGGAAGAAAACTGCTTTTGAAAAATTGATGATTGCTGATGACTGAATGATGGTTATTTGAGCCTTAATCCGAGTAAAACATCTATTGTTCTTTTCACGGAAAGGCGAAACCGTAATGGCGTTCGACCTTTGCGTCTCTTTGATTCTGAAATCGATGTGACTGAACAGGTAAAGTACGTTGGAGTCATTCTTGATTCCAAGCTTTCCTGGACACCTCACATTGAGTTCAGAATCAAGAAAGCTTGTATAGCCTTCGGTCAATGCCGGCGTTTTTTTGGTACAACTTGGGGTCTAAAACCCAAGTATATCAAATGGATTTACACAACTGTGGTTCGGCCAATATTGGCTTATGGATGTCTTGTGTGGTGGCAAAAGGGTGAAGTGAGAACGGTCCAATCAAAATTAGGCCATCTCCAAAGGATGTGCTTAATGGCGATGTCTGGAGCGTTCTCTTCAACTCCTACGGCAGCGCTAGAAGTTCTCTTTGACGTTGCCCCACTACACATTCATCTCAAACAAGAAGCCCTTTCTTGCACTTACCGGTTACGGGTACTCGGTCTACTAGAGGAAACTCCTGTGAACCGCAGTTCAACACACACCTCGTTGTATCCACTTTTGGTGAATTGGGACAAAATTGTCCTTGCTCCAAGTGATCTTACAATTGCTTGTAATTTTCCATATAGGACATTTTCCACGAAATTCCCTTCCCGGGAAGAGTGGACATCTGGTTATCTGGAAAGAAGTATTTCAGACGGCATCGTATGTTACACTGATGGCTCCCTTCTCGAAGGTCGAGCAGGTGCTGGTGTTTATTCTCGTGAGCTAAGGCTGTATCAGTCTTATTCACTTGGTAGACACTGTACCGTTTTTCAGGCCGAAATCTTTGCTCTTATGTGCGGAGTGCAATCAGCACTTCAGCAGCACGTAATGGGCAAAGTAATATACTTCTGTTCAGATAGCCAGGCTGCTATTAAAGCACTTGCTTCGGCCAACTCCAGGTCGAAGATAGTTATCGCTTGTCGAACTCAAATCGAGGAGCTGAATTCAGCAAACGCTGTTCACCTTCTATGGGTACCTGGTCATTCTTCCATCGCTGGAAATGAATTGGCTGATGAGTTAGCTCGCTCTGGAGCATCACATGACTTCATTGGCCCTGAGCCAGCTATTCCGATATCGAAGTGTTGGATTAAGCTTCAGATTCACACCTGGGCTGTCACTCAACACAGACAATATTGGAATAGTTTGGAGTCATGTCGTCAAACCAAATTGTATAGTGCTGAGCCATCTCTACGGGTGGCGAAGTATCTAACTAATCTGTCTAAGCAGAATTGCAGCATGCTGGTCAAAGCATTGACTGGCCACTGCCGACTCAGCTATCACATGGCGAATATTCAGCAAGCTGATTCATTTGCCTGTGATAGCTGTGAATCCGATTATGGGACTTCGTATCATTTGATATGTAACTGTCCAGTTTTCGCGCAACTGCGTTTCCGAGTATTCGGTAAACACTTATTAAGTGAAACTGACTTCAGAAACCTGAATCTTCAGGATATTCTGTTGTTCTTAACCCGCTGTGGTAAAGAGCTATAGGCTCTCTTTCGCTTTATGCGTTATTACAGTGCCCTTTTCAGGGCGCTGTTTGAACCCATTGTGGTACGCTTGTGCGTTAGTACCCTCTTCTAGGGTATTTTTCCTATTTCCCTACCTGTCCCTATCCCCATCCAAATCCTTTTTCCTTCCTTTTCCCTCAGGTAGATGATGAAATAGGCTGTTATTTTGGCGATGGCACAAATGTCCCAAATGGAGGATAACGTGCCTCTGGAGCCGGCCTTCTGATACCTGATACCTGATACCATGTGCTGACGTCGAGGGTTTGCGTTCCAGTGCGTTTTGTGTTACTACCGTGGGCTCATGACTGGCCCATCTCGGGGCTGAAGGTAAGGGTTCGGTTGTGCTACGGGCGGAAGACGAATCAAATCGCGAAGAGATACTAATGAAATGGTACTTGCCTAGCGAGGCACGGTGGACTGGAAATGGTTTGCTACGGAAATTCTGGCTTTCTCAGTCTAAGGAATCCAAACGATTAAATTTGCATTGCCCGACGTTTCAGCCCGGAAAACCAGAATTTCCGTAGTTATGTATAAATGTCTCAGCGTTCAATTGATGTAAAAAATTTGAAAATCGATGGTTGCCAACATGGTGAAAAAAAGTTTCGGTATAAAAATCTAAGATGGCGGCCAAAATCAATAAGGCCGACCCAACTTTTTATAACTGTAAATAGTAGCTCTATCTTACCTCTTTTCAACAATGTTTCATTTTGAGGGATGTCAGAAGAAACTATCGAGTTATAACAGTTCATATGAGCCAACATTTGACCAAAATCGAGGGGTCCTCAGAAATTGTTGTGGCTCTAACTAACGAGGGATCCATCAATTTGAGTAACTAAGTGCATATAGGCTCCTTCTTGTATTCCCCCCAATTTTTTTTCTGGAATCATTCCAGAATTCCTAACGAGATTCCTTCAACGATCTCCTCTTCCCGCAAGAATTTCTTCCGAGATTCCTCAAGCAGTTCCTTCTGAGATTCCTCTAGAAATTTCTTCAGGCTTTTTCCAAAGATTTTCTTCCAGGACTTTTCCATTGAAGGATTTCTCCTTCTGAGATTTCGGAGTTCCTTTTGAGATTCTTCAATGACTTCCTTCTGTCATTTCTCTTGAAGTTCATTCTAGGACACAACAGGAAATTCCTTCTAGGAATCTTCCTTTTTAGAATTCCTTCATCTGATATGGCCGGAGGAGTTATTTCTAGGATTCCTGCTGAATTTCTCTCTAGGACTTCTCCAAGATTTCCTTCACGAAAAGGCATTCCTAGAGGTGTCCCGACTACCGAGACACTTGGAGGAAGTTCGGTATCTACGAAATCCTAGAGGAATATCGGATCGAACTCCTAGAGGAATCTTGAGAGGAATCTCAGAAGGATTCCCTATCTCGGAACGAATTTCTGGAGGAATCACGTAACCAATTCTCCAAGATGTACCGGAAAGAATTCTTGAAGGAATCTGGAAGAAATTCTCGGAGAAATCCTGGTAGGAATTCTTGAATACATTTCAAAAAGAATTTCCTGAATGTGTTTTTGAAGCAATCACGACACAAATTCCGTGGAGCATCTTAGAACTTCTTAGGACTCCCAGAGGGAATCACAAGAGCAATCTCGGAAGGATCACCTACTTTTATAAGAATCTTTTGAAGCACTTTAGATGCAAATAACTGCAAAAAATATTAATTTGGAAACATTTTTAATATCATAACATATTTTTATGGAATTTATTAGAAATGAATATGGCAACACTGCTGAAGCGATTAAAGTTATATTTAACCAGTCGATCTATATTGTAGGTAACCATATGAAATATTTGTGTTGAAAATGTTTTGCAACTTGATATCTGTTATTAAACAATTCTTAAAATTTTCTAATTCGGCTAAACGAATGTCTAGGCAAATTTCCTATTTTTCTTGTATTTTACTGCCAACAAATGAATAATATATTATTTTATTCCATTTGCTAATGCAAATAACCTAGAAGATCTTCCAAAAATAAAAAAAAAAGAACTAAAAGTTATAACAGTTGCGATAAAAATAGAAAAAAAAAATATGCCTCGGATAAACCACCGGATGTCTACCACCGTAGAGGAAACCCAGAAACTCTTGAAAGATCCCAGATGGACCTTCTAAAGGAATCTCAAATCAATTTCTTAAAAAATCTGATAAAGAGCTCAATGGAAAAAAATCCTGAAAGAAATTTCTGGAGAAACCGAGAAAGGAAATTCCGGGAAAAAGTCCTGGAGTAAACCCAGAAATGGTAACTAGGGGAATTGCATCAGGAAGACATGAAGTCGCAAACTTCTTACACTACACAGCAAAAAAAAATCCTGTCATATCACATCATTTTGTTACGGGTATGAATATTGGTTGCAATAATAAGACAAAAAAAATTGTTTTATTTTCACTAAATGTAACATTCGTGAGTTCTTTGTATTATATGTTTCAATTTGACTTGTAAATATTCGCATAATTTTAATACACATTTATAGGTTTCTTCAATTTGCCCATAAAGTGCAATCCTATTTTGATTGCCAACATTCAGGCGATTTCGGGCCGCGATTAAGTACCATAGACGTAAACCTTTCCCTGGCTCAGACTTCAAGTCATAGAACTCTAGTGATGAAACCCGAAATGGGATGCCCGATTAGGATTAGTTTTCCTAGACAAAACCAAGCTATGAACACAGCAACAAATGCTGTGAACTAAAAGGCATACCGCCAAATAAAATACAATTCCAGGATGACCGTTGGACCCAAACCAATACATGAAACCTCGTCATCCTGTGATCGGAAGATGTTATCCATCTGAATAACAGGGCACATTTATGTTATGTGTTGTGCTACGTCAAATTGTGATGTCTTTTATTTGTGCATTTGTAAGGTTCTATGTGTTGTGATATGTTAATCCTTTGTAATAATTAATTTCTTTTATTTTTGTAACAATTTTCGCTGCACATCAGTCGCGTCGTGAATTCATGTATAAATTACATCCTTTCGCCGCCACAGCGCAAAGTAGGTCTAACAACCGCTGGAACCGGATCGATTGATGAATCATATATAAGTATAATATTTGCAAGCCTATTGGTTGAAGCTAAGGATCGCCAATCCGAAGACGGCGGGTTCGATTCCCGTTCCAGTTGAGAAATTTTTTTCGTCTCCCTGGGCATAGTGTATCGTTGTCCTTATTAATTTTGTAATATGTTATGTATAAATGTCTCAGCTTTCAATTGATGCAAAAATTTTGGAAATCGATGGTTGCCAACATGTTGAAAAAAAGTTTCGGTATAAAAATCCAAGATAACGTCCAAAATCAATATGGCCGACCCAACTTTTTGTAACTGTAAATAGTAGCTCTATCTTCCCTCTTATCAACAACGTTTCATTTTGAGGGAGTTTCAGAAGAAACTTTCGAATAACGGTTCAAATGGGCCAACATTTGACCAAAATCGAGGGGTCCTCAGAAACGAGGGGTCCATCAATTTGAGTAACTAAGTGCATTTTCCTTACTTTTTTGGCAAGGACTTTCAGAAAATCGCCACCTTAAGCATTTTTAAAGACAAGGTGTAAATAGTGGGCCGGTCTCAGCGAGAATTACTCCAATATGATAAAAGATAGCTTAGTTTCCATACTTTACAGGAAAAATATAGAAACGGAGCCAAAACTACTTTAAGTATTTATTACAACGTATGCCAATGATAGGAGCCCTACAGCAGTTATGGTTACATTTTTTAACTTCGGTTCCTTTTCCCACTATTTGCATACATCCTAAGTGATAAGTGGGGTTAACCATAGCTGGTACACTATGGCGAAAAGGGGTGCAAGAAAGCCGAAATTTCAAGGAAAATGATTTATTTCTACCATAATTTGAGCAAAATATGGAGTTTAAATCAGTGCAACCATCTTTTGTGAACGTGATCTATTGTTCACAATTTTTTTCTTGTTGATTTACATCGTTAAAGGGTGAAAATCAACTAGGGCGAATAAGTGATACTACATTATTGGAGCACTTACCCCACTACTTCGTTTTGTAAAATGTGTTATAGCAAAATCCTTTGCATATCTATTTAACTTTCTGATGCTGCGGAAAGCACGCTCCCAATAGAGCTTAAATAAAATAATCATACACTCGCAAATAATTGATGCGTAAACCTCCCATGTGCGATTTGTCAACTTCCAAATGACCTGAAAAACAAAAACAACGGCCTTAATCGACTTATAGTAGCACATGTGGCTGCCTGCTGCAGTGAAATGGAACCAGCTCCTGGAATCCAACCGCCATTCCAGCTAACCAGTTCATCGCATGACCAGGTTTTCGTTTGTCGTGTGACCAGTAGAGTCACTTTTCCGCTCGTAGGCCGCCGCGCTCGTTTTCGCGGTCATTTTGTAAACAACATGAACAACAAATGCTTACGCATCCAGCGGGGGAAAATTGAGCCTCACCACATTGATTAGCCCTCTCACCACTCTGCGTCGTCGTAGTCGACGTTGTCGTCTCAAGCTCTTTTAAACATTACATTTCGTTTTTTTGTTCGAGTCAGGAAAAACTTGATTTCTTGCGCTTAATTTCCCACCTCTCCCGTTCTCCGACGGCTGCATAGTCGATGTCGTCTTCTCGTTAGGGGAGGCCTTCTATATCAAACCCATTTGGGACTACCATACGGTCCTCTGCACTACACTACTGAATGCAGGCGGAAAGTGAACACTTACTTTCTGATTATTAAACCCGCTTGGTCGCCTGCCTTCACGCTGCGCTGGCTGGCTCGATGTTGGTAAAAGTAGGCTTCCTAGTCACGACCCCCACAAGTTGTCCGCGGTTCCGTTCGTTCCTGGATGGTTGTGCTAATGCTACTTTATGAAGTGCGTAGTTTTCACTTCTTGTTTTCACTCTCGCTGGGGGAAGTTGGCAATATGAAGGCGCATAGCGTTACTGCATACCGCAGCCAGACAATTTCCCATCGGATCCTCACCAACAGGTAAACGAATTCCTTCGATTGCGCATATGTTGCCATCTAGTCTTTGTTAAGATAAAAGATAAAATTATAAAACCGAGAAGTTTATGATTTGGTTGAAAACTCAGATTTGAAATGTGAAAAATGCCCCTTGGGCCCATAAGACTTATTCCCTTTTCAGTACACCAAAGACTCGGTAGTTGTTGAATGTTGATATTTTTATTTATTTGAACCAGTGGTTCCCAACTTTCTAGCGATGGAGATCCTGCTGCAGAATTGTCAGTCCAATGATAAGTTTTCGAAAAAAATATAAATGCAACAAACACAACAAATCAATTGTATGGATTAGTTTTTTTTTTAAGATTTTAGCTCCAGTTTTTCGCATTCAGTTGATATTCGACACAGCAGTATTAAATAGTAATATGTCTTTACCTGGATTGATATCCTATAAATGCTTGAAATGTCGCTGGAATTCTCGAAGAGGTGATCAATTTTCACGTTAGAGTAATGGGAAAGCGAGTGCGGAATCCCGGATCATTATTGCTCGAAAATAGTCGTTTTTAGCGGTTAAGTAAACGATGCGCTAACGTGATTTATATTGAACAACCGTTGACGTATGTACGTTACCCTTACAATTGTATGGGGTGATCATCGCATCCAAATAAATTATAATCGTGATAAAAATTGTAACGCATATTTTCATATAACTAGTAGATCACATGCTCCTGGGCTCACATCTTACACCTTACGTATCTACTAACAAAAACTCATTCGGGTTCATTCTCTCTCCTCCACGTAACACCTTTTGTGTGAAAGTTTTTTGAATTTTGTATGAAACGTAACACAGCACTGTACCTCTCATCCCCCCTTTGCGTTATATTTGAACGAACCCTTCCCGAGACAACTGTGAAGGTGCTGTGGATTTCACGATCTCTAGTAGGAACGGTTGTCAAAACTAACATCCCTAGCCTGTTCCGTAATCACAAAGTTGGCTGCTAGCACGTGTCAGGTCTCTCGTCTTGTGTTGGTAATCTTACCAAAAGGAGCTTTTGATGATAAATGCATTCAGTTTTTTGCGCATATTGCAGGAGGATCTCCTAGAAACAATCGGTGGCGGTAGAAATTTTCTTAATTTAACTGCTACAGGCTTCTCCGTAAAGGAATGCTGGAGTATTCCTTGGAATGGAAAGATTGAAATTCTCCGAAGGATATTGTGAAGGCCTGAGAGGTCGTAGATCTGTTATAGGTGTCCTTTCCTGTCCCATCTCTCAGCAGTCGCAAGGACGTGGCCAGGATAGTTCTCGACCATTGGAGTTAGTTCCTTTTAGCAATTTTTCTTTTAATTCTTATAGAAGAACTTCCTTTCTGTATAAGTCCCCTATGAGAATTCCTCCAGAGGTTTCCTCTGGAGCTTCCTCAAGGGGTTCCCTCTGGAAATTCTTCCAGGGCTTTCCTCTGGGAATTCCTTCAGGGGTTCCCTCTGAGGATTTCTCCAAGGGTTTCCTCTAGGGATTCCTCTAGAGCAGGAATTTCAGATCGTGCACTTGGCACACAATGATACCCTGGCAAGTGCACCATGGCACTTGAAAAAAATCTGCCATCAATTTAAAATGCTCGATCTGCTTGACGAAAAATCTTTCGATCAATACGACAAAACGCTGCTCAAAGAGGTTTATAGTCTAGTCTAGTCTTGTCTAGTCTACACATACACAGCCATTCATTGAAAGAATCCTGGAAAATGATAGAATCGACTACTTCTATCATTTTTCTTGTCATTATCAATGCTTGCAGCACATCGGAGATGTAATACCAACTGTAGATCACTATTTCATCACTCTAAATCAACACCTTTTCGGCTAGACTATGCCCCTTCATGCTACACACGCAAACTGCATCGCCCCAAAATTTCAGAACGCATATATCACAATTCACACCCTAGGCAGCATTTTCCATCGCATTGGTTAAACCATAACACTCCCGATCCCAACACATGGAGCGGACGTATTGCACTCTCGGGACGTAACCTGTGCCAATGGTTGGGATTCACCCGAAATTACAAACTCTGCTATTCTCAAAATATGGCACTCTTGATATAAACAAACAAAACTTTGAACCACCGCTTTCGTCTTTCGAAGAAATTCCGGAATTCTCACTATGTTATTATGCACGAAATACGATGCCACTCTATAATCACTCGCGAAGTGCAGTCCGGGTGGCGTAGTCGCAGATTATCAATCGGTCGAATCACAATTAACGGGAGCTCGAAAAATATGCGACGGGGAAAACAAAACACGACCGATCACGGCAACGCCTACTCGGTTTTTTTTCTGCTCAAAGAGGTTTATTTAGAAAAAATACATGATTCACGAGTTCGAGAGTCAATCTCTTAGGATATCTCCAGGGGTTCTCTTTGGAGAGTCCTCCAAGAGTTTCTTCTTGGGATCTTCCTCTGGGGATTCCTCTAGACTAGACGTACCCTTTGGGGATTCCTCCAAAGGTTTCCTCTCAAGATTCCTCCAGGGTGATTCTCTAGGGATTCCTCCCGGGATTCACTATTCCTTCAGGAATTACTTCTGAATATTCCTGTTCACTTCTCCCAGGAATTCTTCCTGGGAATTCCACCTGAACTTCCCTCGGAAGATTCATGTACATGTCATCTCGGAAGATAATTCCATGGGTTCATCCTCGTGGAATTTGCTCTGGGGATTCCTTTAGGAGCACCCTGTGAATACTTCCCAGTAGTTTCTTTTGGAGATTTCATAGGACCTCGGTCTGGGAATTTCGTCAATAGATTATTCCAGGGATTCCTACAAAAGTTATTCCAGGCGTTCTGCCTGGAGATTCCTGAAGACTTTCAAGGTGTTTCGTATGTGAATTCCCGCTGAAGGTACTTCTGAAGATTTGTCCAGAAGTTGCATCCCAGAATTTCTCCAGAAAATCACTCTAGAGATTACCGCAGCGGTTTTCTCTCTCTGGTTTAAAAAAAAATCCACACAATTCGGCCCACGATTAGAAACGGAGCTACAATGTTTATCAGCATAACGAAGCAAAAGCTATGCGACTCAGTGGGACTCGACTGCTTTTGAGCAGCATGGTGAAATAAACAATCTGAAGCTTTATCCGATGGAAACCATACCAGATCTGCTAATCGATAGCATTCTAAATGTAATTAAAATCCATTATTGAACTTGCTCTTAAAAATTAGTTCAGGTGGTAATCGGAATCGTGCAAAATATGAATGATAGTCATCATTTTCTTCAACTACAATCGAATCATGTAGCTAGAGAAATTTTTAAAATTCAGGAAAGTTCGTTTGAATTTTCTCTTCGAAGGAGAAACTTTCTTCTGTGCAAACACGTAAAACCATGTACTCGCGAAAAGTCATTTTAGAATGCTTGTCGCTCATATATGTACAACACGTACAAAATTGGCACACATGGAATGTTATAACGTATCCCTTCGCAACGGTACCGCGAAACGACTGTGGATTTCGTCCTCCTGGTCATCTTCGATTAATAATCGCGATAACTGTGGACAAAAGTGCGACTGGGTTCAGTAAGTTTTTGATTTAGTCCCACCGCAAGAGGAACACCGCACCAATCGTGCTGCCAATTGGAAAATTGTACTGACACCAATCTTTGGTGGCTCCAAAGAGGAGCTACTGCCACCAACATCTCCTGAAGTTCTTTTTTGAGATTCCGCAGGACTTCCTTCTGGGATTTTTTCTTGGAGTAATTTCTGAGAATTACTTCAAAAGCTCGTTTTGGGAATTTTTGCAGATACTCCACACCCTAAATATTTTTGGCAGCAAGTTTTGTCGATGAATACCATGCTGAATGCATTTAGGAAAACGAATAGAAAAATTTCAGCACAATTTGTTTGAACATTAAGCAATTTGTACTGATATGCACTTTTAAAAAATGCGATTCAAGAATTCTTGCAAGATCTTCTTTGGAAATTCTTCCAAAGATTTTCCAACGGCACAAACTTCCCATGTGGTGAAGATGTCTCTGTAGTCGAGCTACTGAGGGATTTTCCAGGGAGTTCTTTCAAAGTGTTGTTTAGAAATTCTTACATGGATTCTATCCAAGGATATCTCTGGGGTTTATTTTGAAGATTTTTTTTCAACTCTTCCGAGGATTTCTCCGGAAAGTCTTCCAGAGCTTTCTGTACATGTAAATGTCCGTATCCTTGGCTGACCTTATGGAGGAAACTTCGACTTTATGGTCGTGGGTCACAGGTGACACTGCGCAGCTTTCTATGCTGTCTTGCTCTCTCCCACAGGAAATTTGACGTTTACTAAGGTCCCCGTTTTCAAAAATTATGAAGGAGTGAGGAAGATAGCACAAACTGGTGCTCGACGGGCCAGCGCATATTTTTAAAAAACTATTCTTTGCATGCTTCAATTTAAAGAAATTGATAGTTTTAAAGAACAACATTTTTTCCACATTTTTGTTTCTAATCGATTTCACATGGTGTTTAACTTTTTTCCACATGCTTCGAAAATTCTCAGATTTTGCTAAACAATATTCACCATATTTGTAGTTCGCAGTCAAATTGTTAGCTCAATCGCTCAACGCAGAACAAAGTTACAGCATGTCAAATTTGGTCATTTTGTATAGAAAACGGCTTTCACTGCTATTTTTATGAACACAGCTATATATCCCCACCTATCTCCACCAGCAAAAGATGTTGCGGTAGCGACGCCAGCGACATTCTTCCTCAAAAGTTTATTGCCTTATTATCTTGTTAGATAAATGATCATCATTTTTTCTTCAAATATGACAAACGTTCAGACCTGTCAAAATCGATGATTTATTTATTTATTTATTTATTTATGTTAATGATCCATCCGACAAAAGTCTACATGAATCTTGAAAGGTTTCCGGATGATCTTGAAAGGTTTCCGGAAATACGAGAAAGTTTTCCTCGTTTCTGACAATGTGAAGCTCAAAATCAATGTACCGTCAGTCGAGGTGACATTTGGGCCTGGGACTATGCAATTTTGGCCGTATGACACCCCCACTGACGGTATTTGAAAGTGTTTTAAAATAATACTTTTCCAACGCCTTTATTAACCTTCCTAATGCAGCATAAGTAACGTTGGGTACGGTTTGGGTCATAAAAGAATCTAATGCACAAGGAGTGTTAAAGTTCAATAATTCGAGCAGTGTGAACAATTACTGAAATATTCCTGATGTATTCGATTCTGAAATCACGTTTACTTTATAATGCTATTCGACATGAAACGAATACATCACGGCTTGTTTTTACTTCAATTTTCTTCTTTTGTTCTCTGACGTAAGCACATGAAATAGAGTTAATCGTTTGTTTGCAAATAGAATGGATGTGGGAGCGTAGGCTGGAAAATGGAATCACTTCTCCTCACTTTTTACCTTCCCTAAATACACAAATTTTGATTTGAAGAGCAACTACCAATTACCAATTAGGTTTGCAAACATAGTATTATTTGCTCTAGTTCCGTTTCAATCGTAATGGGGTTTGCAAGGGTTCTCATAAATATGTTAAATAAGTTTATTACACTTTCCCATTATTGAGCAACCCACAACATCAAAGCCAGCAGATCCACAGCACAGAAAACGTCGGTGAAGGAAAAAGTTTTGGTTCCACTTAAAGCTCGATTCCGGCCCGGATCATCGATGAAGTTTGAATTTTTCTGACGCTGCTCCCAATTCCCGGCGTACGCTCGCTTCCACCGAGAGCCCCGAAGTGTGCGTACGGGGGCACTGTAATTGTTCCGTAATTGGACTCGCTTTGCAAATTTACGACACATCATCCGCATCGGAGATCGAAGCAGACGATCGATGTTGTTGAGAGAGTCGATTTATGATTCGCATCACAGTTATTCCGCGCGGCTATTTTTTCCCCATCGCTGTCTCCGTCAATGGTATTTACGCTGTCGCCCAGTTTTCCCGTTGCATGGGATCCATTCTGCGGCCCATTGGAAGATGCTGCGACGATACTTAATCGAACCATGGTTTCGGTGGTTTGCCGAGAAAATCGGTATCATTCCATTTGCATTTTTTGCCACTGTAAGCGCTGCCGCGCTCTGGCTTTCTTTAGACGGCAGCTTTTAATGCGCGTTGTCCGCGATTTGCAAAACTTTCACAAGTAATTCAAAGGGTGTCACAAAATATAAAAAAATTAATTTTATGGAAATATTTCTTAAATTTAGTTTTGATTTGATTTGACTACCCAACGTCCATATGTTTTGGTGGATAAATCAATGGATATATTTAAAAAAATCACAGCCCTGGTGAGATTTGAACTCACGACCCTTGTACGCCAGACAATTGCTTTACTAACTAAGCTACCGAGTCAATTGATGACAAGACATCTTAAAAGTTATAAAAAAAACCCAAATATCATTGATCATGCATCATTTGCGGTTAGGCAAATAGGTTGATTTTGAGTATTATCGGCAGGGTTGTTCTCTTGGTCAAGTACCCAGAATAAATTTCCTGGAACTTGGTCGTATAAGGCAGCATCCCGTCATCACGTAACGCTGAAATCTAAGCTGAAATCGAAAATTTTTAACCCTCTCCCCTCTCCGTAACGTTTTTTGGTATGAAAATCCTAAAGTTTTGGTATGGATCGTAACGAATCTTACGTCATACTCCCTCCACCCTCTAGAGCGTTACATAATTTGTGGACGGCGCCAATTTAGCTTTGTTAGGAAAGATTTGACGACAAATTTGATTTCATCCGTTTCAATCTAGCAGAAGTTTGAAGGCCCTGTTGTTCTCCAGGTTGCACTACCAGTTAGGCACACATCTCTTAAGATTCATTGTGATTCATTCATAAACGTCATTACGCTAAAAAGAGGTCGGTAATTGTTCTCTATTGTGTTACAGCTCATACGAAATATTTAGACACCTATTGCATATTATACAATATGTTACGATGGGGTGAGTAGGTGTCAAAAAGGGCAATTTAAGCGTTTAAAAATTTGTGAATAAGTACACGCAAAACAAGAAAAGCTACCAAAAATTGAGATATGCCTTTTCTGCCAATTTATGTATTAAAAACGTACAGAAAATGTGATAAATCATAATCCATTCGTTGTATTAAAATGCGCTACACGGTTCCATAGCTTCCATACCACTACACACAAACACCTCCATTCAAACCCGAGAAGTTGAACCGGGTTGCGTCTAAAAATAACTTTCGCTTCGCTGCTGAGCTTCGCGTCCTATTGTCTACATGGAATTTTCCACTTGCAAACAGCAACCTGCTGGATGCGGGCTTTTCAGTGCACAATGGGTCTAGAGTCGTATTTACGAAGACAAAAATGTTTCTGCCAAGTTCTGTCATTTCTTTTTTTTTTTTTCATTATTGTGAAATGATTACGGTCAATCAAGTGTGGCTTATCCAAAAATCTGCTAATTAATTATTCTCTATACAATATCAGAATGTTTTACAAAGTTATAGCTAATTTACAAAAATAAAACATTCGATTGATTTGATTGATTTGTCTTTATTCAAGAGACTTTCAGCCCTTGGATAAAACATTCGAATCATTAGAACTTTTCGAAAAGTTTTCATAAATTGCAACTTTTTTGCCTTTGGTCATATTTTCGTCGAGCCCAACGATACATGAAGAGAAGACCAATACATTAGTCACAAACTTTCAAAATTTAATTTAATTCGGTTCGCTTAGTCCTAAGGTACAGTAATTTGATAAACGGAAGTCAAAAACTAGATATAGATAGAAGGGCTCTAATTCCGTGTAAAATTGAATAATCAATCAAGCCCAAATTTGCACCAATTAAATCAAACTCGTTGAGGAACAAGTAATCAAAATTTGAATAGTTTTGGTGGACTTTATAACAGGATACAACTTTCTAAAAATGTTTTAGGCAATTTTTGAAACTTAGCATGCTTTTGTATATACCACTAGGCGGTGCTAGAGGTCAAGCAAATTTTAAATTTAATATATCTCAGAATTCTGGTCACTTACAAAGTTGGTGTCTTTGACAATGTTGTTTGGTAGGTCAAGGGCTTACAGTTAATGGTCCACTTGTTTCGAAATTTTGCCACAAAGAAGCGCAAGTTACACATTTGCAAAATTATGGAAATGAATGTTTTTTTTCGTAAAGCAATCAAAAAGCTGTAATTTAGTTTTCTTTGAACATATTTAAGTCAAGTCAAAGGTTTTTCAAAGAGCTATATATTAGTCATAAATGTGCAAAATTTTATTTCATTCGGTTCACTTAATCCAGAGATATAGCAGTTTAACGAAGAACACTCAAATATAGAACATTTTACTAGAGTCGCTCTAACTTCATGTAAAACTATCCAATCGAGCTCAAATTTGTACCATTTATAGCTAATTAGTTGTGCAACTAGCAGAAAAAAATTGAGAATATTCCCTACACATTATAGAAAGTTACAGGTTCCTGAAAACATTCGAGATAATAAGTGAAAGATATATGCTTCTACTAATTTGCAACAAACGCCGTCTACTGACAGAATCCTGAACCAATCAGCTAATCAACTGAAACGCCTCAATAAACCAAACAACATTGCCGAAGAAACCAACTTTCTAAGTAATCAGAGTTCTGAGATATATGGAATATAATAATTAATTTATTGTCAGCGCTACCTAATGGTGGAATTTTGAATTAAACGGCCCATCACCAGTAAAATCTTGGCTGGCCTAACAACTTTGCCAAGTATACCGAATATTTAAGTAATCATGGTGCTAAGATGTACGGTATGGAAATTTCGCCAGTGCTACGTCTTGCTGTCTGTGATATCTGTCATACAAGAGACAAACAGACGTAACACTGATGAAATGTTTATACCAAATATCTCATCATCCTGGTTACTTAGAGAGTTGGTGTCTTCGGAAATATTATTTGGCTGGTCAAGAACTAACAAATGATGAGCCGTTTGATTCAAAATTCCAGCACAAGGCAGCGCTAGTGAGCAAACAAATATTATATTCCATATATCTCAGGACTCAGATCACTTAGAAAGTTGATGTCTTCGGCGATGTTGTTAGGTTGGTTACGGCCGCTCAGTTGATTAGCTGATTGGTTCAAAGTTCTGTCAGTAGGCGGCGCTAGTTACGAATTAATTGAAGCATGCAACTTTTATTTATTATTTCAAATATATTCAGCAAGCTGTAACTTTTTCAAAAATGCACCAAATATTCTCAAATTTTTCCTGCCAGTTGCACAACTAGTAAGCTATGAACGGTACAAATTTGGGCTCGATTGGATAGCTTTATATAAAATTGGAGCAACTCTAATAAAGTAGTTCATATTTGAGTGTTCTTCGTTTAATTGCTATATCTCTGGATCAAGTGAACCGAATAAAATGTGACATTGCACAATTATGGCTAATACATAGCTCATTGAAAAACCTTTGACTTGACTTAGACACGTTCAAAGAAAACAAACTTACAGCTTGTTGATTACTTCACGAAAAAATATCAATCATTTGAATGATTTTGCAAATGTGTAACTAGCGCCGCCTAGTGGACCATTAACTGTAAGCCCTTGACTCACTTAACAACGTTGTCGAAGACACCAACTTTCTAAGTGGTGAGAGTCCTGAGATATATGAAATTTAGAATTTGCCGTTTATTGGTGGAATTTCTAATTAAACGATCCATCACCATCCATCATGGCATCGCAAATAACATTGTTAGAAAGCAGATTATTGAATCAGTTTAACCAGACGAACCACCCTAACAATAATAGGGAATAGGGTCAACAATTGAAAATAAACTTTCTAAAACACAATATGTGTCTAAAAACTTAAAGCTGAAGCTTAAACAGTTTTGTCTTCGCAAATACGGCTCTGGACCCATTGTGCAGTGTGGCGGCTGTATCACTTCCATCACCAAGCCACGTTTGTGTTGATGATGATGGCTTTCAGCCTCTTGTCTATTCATGTGCAGTTATAGCCGTGCTGGTTAGAGCGCAGGATACTGTGTATCACCATGATAGTGTCTCGGTTCGATTCCCGCCGCCGCCCGTATTTCTTTTTAAACATGTAGGGGAAAAAAGCCCAAAATGCCAAGATGGGGTAAAATGGCCCAACTCATAAAATCATTCCTTAATGGGACTTGATCATTACTATAGGTGAATGGTGTCAAGATATGTTTGCATCGAACTTTCTTCTAGAAGCTAGGCCACCAAACCCACGAAGAATCTTTTGATTTCCCAATGAAAATTGTCAACTTCCGGTTTGTCGTGCTTGCAATTAAGGTTTTCTGGTGATTTTGTCACCAGCCAAGTGTTTCCAACGAGATTGAGGCACATATGGAGACGCATGGTTGTTGATGTCTACACTTTCCATGTTAGGGGTCATTCAAATATTACGATCATCGTTTTGTGGGGAGGGGGTAACACTCCATTTATTGAGTATATGAAAAAAGCGTGACAGAGGGAGGAAAAGGAGTCGAAAATGCCCGAAAACTGATGGACGTAATTTTTGAATGTTTTCATGAAGTGGCATCTTACCCCATGGCAGATGGTCGTTTTGCACCACTTCCGTTTTACGAACCAGTTTTTAAAATCGCTAAAAATCAATGAAAATGCAATAGTTTAGTGAATAGTTTTGCTGAAGTATCGAGCAAATATTGTCTAGTTGCTGTTACCACTTTGGAATCCTAACAAATGACGCTAATTATCATTGAAAACGATGAAAGTTTGAAAAATGGCATCTTACCCTACTTGACCCTATTGGTATTTGATGCCGCCGCTGCTGCCATGATCAGTCTAAAAAGAACAAATAATGAGAAACCAGTGCGACAGAGCACACGCACACATGCGAAATTTTCCTTTTCCATATTCTAGGAAGCCAATACAATTTTTGGTATACTGCCACCTACCAATTTTTGTATTTGCAAGGCCCTAATACAATATTTGTATATGTTTCATACCCAATTGTATTAGAATCTGCCAATCTCAGGTTGCGTGTAAACCCCTTAAACTGATGGTCTTTGCCATCGACTGACCCGTGGAAGTAAATGAGGACCAGAGATATGCAGAGCCATTTTGCAACCCGTAGTTCAAGAACGGCGCAATTCCTTCCGTCGCTCGCTCGCGGTTCTACCCACCTTTATTCTATTCCAAAAACAACAAATAAGAAAGCCGCAAATAAATTTCAATAATTATGCCATATGATTGTAGATTCAAAAATGTCTAGACGGGTTCTAAGCAACACTACAACTTTATATAATAACACAACTTTCGCAATCAGATGATGAATGACTGTATTGAATCCGGTAAGAGACGAACCAGCCAAGGGCTGAAGTCTCTATAATAAAGACAAATCAATCAATGCACTGAAAATTTTAGACAATTGACCCTCGAATCGGATCTACGGGTATCCATATATTGATTCCAAACTGTCCAGTTGTGTTCAAACAATCTGAAACCACGAAAGAATGGTATATCTAGAATGTGAAAAATCACGAGCTTTGATAAGACGCACGGTTAATTCCAAGTTCCCTGTAAATTTGCAGTTTTTCGCAGTCGTATACAATACATCCTGAGCGCCATTTGAATACATAACTATAAAAACACTATTTTCCATATCTTGTATCTTGAGAAACAACGGATGACAAACGATTGCATAACAACAAACTTCCAGTAGAGCTAGCGCCTCAAGCAATGCAGCAACGGTTCATAACTGTCAAAGGGAAGCAACCTTCGACACCAGTCAGTACCCAACCTATCAGAACAGGAAGCTTTGAACTAGAACAAGACACGTCGTCGGCCGGTCGTCGGTCGGGGAAAAGTAACGTTAGCTCCAGTTAGGGAACCATCATCGCAATGCGAGTTTATCAGAGGGGAGCAGCAAAAAGCGCTCTTCAAGCGGGGCAATAAATCAAACTCGCGGAAAATACCAATTTATAATTTTACAGCAACTTAAATCACGACGCTTTTCCGTGGATTGGCAGATAGTGCAACTTGTCGTAAATTGCACCACCGACCGCCATAGCCAGCCAGTGCCGCTCAAACGCGCGAACGGAAGACGGACGGACAACATTCTGACTCTTTGCGGTGTGTGCTACCCGCTAAATGAAGTGCATCCCACACTCCCAGGGACAGGTATCTAAATTCTGACAAAGTGACTGAGAAGGATTTATTGAAAGAAATAGAGATGTTTGATACTGATGGCACGATGTGCTTAACTCTCAAATTCGCTGTGATGCACTGCAGTGGGTAGTGTAGTGCTGGTTTTATGCTGTTATAATTAGAAGTATCGTAAAAACTTATTGAATGCGGATGCAATTAAAGAACAGTGTTTCCATAGGCGTGGAAATGGCCTGTGCTCTTTATGTTACCTGCATGAACCTAAACTAATATTGTGTTCTTTCAACACTTATAAAATGTTTTATGTATGCGAACCCGTTCCAGATTAAAATAGTCAGCTGTTTCCTGTTATTAATGTAGTACTTTTTTCAACTGAAAGCTGTCATAATTTAGCTTCTAGCTGATTCAGTTAGCACAGCCTTTTAAAATTTTGAAATTAGATTTCAATTAATACTGGGTGGCCACTAAATAACGGGAATGATTTATGCTGATTAAAAAAATACAAGCGCCCATAGAGGAAAGTTTTTTATGCAAAACAATCATACATCTATCCACAAAGGCAACGTATTTTTTATTTTGTTCCAACTTATTCTGATGTGTAGAAAACGACATTGAAACAGGAAGCACTACTTAAGCGCCTTGGACGGCTCTATCGATTGCTCTCCATGAGGTCCCCCTGACACCTCTTGAATATCTCTGGGACCCCCTGAAACTCTCTGAAATGCCCCTCTAAGCACTTGGAACATCCTTTGAATCTAAGTTTAAATGCTCGTGCTGTAGTCTCAAATATGGGATCCGCATTGCAAGCGAACTTCCAGGAGTGCAGAGTCAAATTTCATTGCAAAAACATTCTAAACGAACGAGAATTGAAACCCTAACCTTAGCCTTGAGAGTCCCGTGGTATTGTATAGACCAACGAGATACGTTTGTTTGCGTGTCTGCTAGGCACATAAGCTGACCATCCTAAGGCACATAAGCTTGTGGGTACTCTCGAGTCGCTTCACGTTTCGGTTCGACACTAGCGCATTCGACCTTGCAGCGGCGCCATACTGTAGTATAGACACCGCTACTGTCGCGAGCAGCTTACGCTTATTCGAGTTTATTGCCGAGCTATTTGACAATATCTTTGACAGTGCTATTATCGCCAAGCTTGCCCTTTTGCAGGCATATTTCACGTGGCTTCCAAATTTAATTTTATCGTCAATCATGACCACCAATTGCTTCAGTGGGCGCTTACAGTTGATCGTGCACCCGCTTGTGGTGACCGCTGCCTGTTGTTCAGACTTGCGGTTGTTTACCACCACCACCTCCATTTTGTGGTGCACGAGTACCAGCTGTCTCGACCTCATCCAGTCCTCCACTATACCAATTACTCCATCAACTCGTCGTATACTACGAGGGCACTGAAACCTCCATTTAAGTCGATGCATGGCTGATCGAAAATAATTTTTACCATGCAGGCAATGACAAAACCATAGACTTTTATATTTTTTAACACTTCGCATGACAAACGAGATTTGCCAAAAAATATAAAACCGTATAGTTTAGTCATTGCCTGTACGGCAAAAAATATTTTCGATCAGCCATGCATCGACTTAAATGGAGGTTTCAGTGTAACATCATAAGCAAAGCTGACTAGCTTTACGCCTGGTGAAGTTTCAGCCTCAATACGCCATTATACGTCGCGTTCCATAGTACCGAATGGAGCCCTGAGGTACCCCGCGGTGATGTTGTAGCTCCTCTTGCCTTCCTTGATGTCATAGATTAGCACCCTATTGTGAAGTAGCTCTCCAGTATCCGGCATAAGCTAACCGGGACGTGATGTATGGTGCTCTCGATGGCAGCCGTCAGCTGTTGGACGTATTCTTCACGTCCAGTGCTACGATCGCGCAATAGCGGATGCCCATTCGCTTCTTTTGAAGCGCTATCTCGGCCGTTTTGGTTATTGCTCTAATAGCGTCCACCGTCGATCGACTCTTCCGGAAGCCGAATCGGATATCCGAGAGGCCGAGAGGGTGAAGTCATCGGGTTTCTCGGTATAGACTATACGTCTCGATAGAATGATCCGTTCCAAAAGCAGATAGGTCTGTTTGCCGACGGGTCACCAGGTGGCTTTCCTGGTTTGGACAGTAGAACCAATCTTTGCCTCTCCACCTCTCCGGAAATTCAGCTCTGTATAGGCACATCTACAAAGCCATTCTAAACATGTCAGGGCTAGCCTAGATGGCCGGCTGGATGGCTACTGTCGGGCTACCATCCAAACCCGGAACCTTGTTTAACTTACACAGCGTAACAAAAATTAACTTTTGGTCTGTCTCAAGAGCAAACTTATGTGTCTCCGACAGATTTTGGACCGCTGGATCCGAATCCGGGCTCAGATTTGCTCTAACACGTCACAATTTTGAGCTATACCTCAATTTATAGGGCAAAATATGCGATTTTGGGCTTTTTCGACTGCAAGTTATTAAACATGGAAATATTTTTTTAATCAATCAAAAGCTTAATTGGTCAACTAACATCTAAATGAACGACTCATGCAAAATATTTCGTTTTACCAAATCTAATTTGATACTTTTAATCGATTTATGTAAGATACGATATTTCCCATACAAGTCACCCTCCAAAAGTTGCATGCAAGTTTTCATACTAACATAAAATGCTTAAATCAATCAAATTTGATTAGGTAAAACGAAATATTTTGCATGAATCGTTAATTTAGATGTTAATTTACCAATTAACCTTTTGATCGCTTTCCATGCTTAATGGCTTGCAGTCAAAAAAGCCCAAAATCGTATATTTTGCCCTATAAATTGAGGTATAGCTCAAAATTGTGACGTGTTGGAGCAAATCTGAGCCCGGATTAAGATTCAGCGGCCCAAAATCCTTCGGAGACACATAAGTTTGCTCTGCTCTTGAGACAAAAAAATGTTGCGCTGTGTTAGCGACTTCGCTATTATGATGAGCTCGTCGTTCATCACCGGAGCGACTTCGCTTTGACCGGTTTGGCCATAGGAGACGGGGGCCCATGGTCTTGTATCGTGGCACGGAAACAACGTTTCCACGATCTTCTGTAGCATCTCGGGGGAGCGTTCTGAGGCTGCTGACGCGCCCTTCTTTTGGTCATGACTACTCTGTAGGCATCAGGTGGTGTTGATTGCCTGGTAGAGATTTTCGAAGCTCGTCCGCTTACGCGCCTTAATCAGTGTTTGTTCAGTGTCAGTTCAGCCGCCCTGCAGGTCTCAATTTGCTCCATTCTACCATCATCAGTGTGAGCTCTTTGCATCCTCCATCTAGGTCTTAGTCAGGATGAGCAGAGTTCTGCTCCAAAACTAGATCGTCGGTGCTAACCTCCATAAGTAATCCCAGCCAACACACGAGCGCATATGATGTTGAATAGGATGCAAAAGTGGAGGCGATATGCGTACACTTTACACACGTTTAAATGGGAGCATGTACAGGGGATGGCCAAAATGTTTGGGATAGGCAACTTTTTTTCTCTCACAAAAAAGTTCAACATGCTATAACTATTCATAGAGTGCATAAAAAAATCTCAAATTTTGACTGTTTGTCAACCTATCATATGTGCATCATTGGTACAAACTTGGGCTCGATTGATAATATTTCGCAAAGTTAGAACCGTTCGGGTAAAACTCTATTATTTAGACAACTAATTTTTGAGCTGTCATATCTCGGGAACCAGTAAACCGAATTGAATGAAATTTTGAACGTACACTAACAATATGTTAATGCTTCATAAACTATTAAAACATAGGTACTTTTAAACGTTGAAAAAAATTATCATGGATTGACACTTTTTGGATTTTTCTCGAAAAAATGTAATTTTTTTACATCAATGTCAATAAATTTTAGTGTTGATATCCAAAGAATTTCCACTTCTGTTCTCAAATTATCCCTAATCAGATATATAAGAGCCTATTTAGATTGAAGGAAGAACACATTTCGTAGTTTTTGTGTGGTATTGTAAATTTGACTTATTTTTCTCTACATGGGTAAAAATTTCAACCCGGTATAACTTAATTGGCCGTGAGAAAATATTACATTTTATAACGTCGTATTAAGTATCAATATATTGTTGATAAACGTTAAAAAATTCATTCAATTCATTTCACTGGTTTCTGAAATATGACAGCTCAAAAATGAGTTGTCTAAATAAAAGTGTTTTACCGGAAAGGTTAAAACTTCGCGAAAAATTGATCAATCGAGCCCAAACTTGTACCAATGGTGCACATATAATAGGTTGACAAACAGTCAAAATTTGAGATTTTTTGATGCATTCTATGAAAAGTTACTGCATGTTTAATTTTTTTGTGGTAGAAAAAAAGTTGCCTATCCCAAACATTTTGGCCATCCCCTGTACTTATATGGCCTTCACTTTAGCATCTTATTCTACATTGTATACGACTTCGTGTTGGCTGGGATTCCTCCACCAATGCCGGCTTTTCGAAGCGTGAGGTCAGCCATCCCCGATGACGGTCGATGACCTTTGGCTGTGGCCGTCTTTCTCCGAGTTTCACCCCTTGAAACACTCTGAAGCACCAAAGAACGCCACTGGAACCCCTGGAATAACTCTCGAACAACGTTCAACCCCCTGACACCCCATGAATCTTCATGGAACACCCCTGAAACGCACCAGGTATCTCCTGAAGCCCCTAAAACCCCTTGAAGCGCCATGGAAAGTCCCATGAGACCCGTCTTCGGAACAACTCTAAAAGGTTGATCGACGAAAGAATATGCAGATTGAGAATCAAGGGTTGAACTTCAGCATAACCAACGTTGATGATCGCTGCCCGACGTCAAGATCATCACAGAAGACCTAAACGCTTAGGTAAGCCATGAGGATGAATTCCGATCGACAATTGAAAATTACAGCGCCTACCATCTGATGAACAAAAATAGCCTACGACTCACATATTTCATTACCTCCATAAATATGGCTAGGTGTATCATCTTGTAGAGACATTTCGAATACGCTAAGCAGAATACCCTCTTCGAATGAGTGAAATCAGTTTTGTACCTTTTAATTCTTGTCGGCTGTTCGGGCTCGTTTGGAAGTTGACCATCAATGTTAACTTCTTTTCTCGATCAGCCTAAATAGCTGTGTAGTGTCGGTAGCGGTTGTCTCAATTGGCTAAGAATAACACTACGGACCGCCTGATCCAGTGGTAAGAGTCCACTAAACAGGTGACCCCTAATTCATGGTGTTATGCGGCTTCATGCTTACCGTGCCAAGGAATGAATGGTTAGGGGGGTCCTCTAAAAACCTAACCACAAACGGAGCCTGTGGAGAATTAGGGCGTCCTCCACAGTATTACGCCCTTACTGCGCTAACCGGAGCAATGGTGCAGTTGACCTTGCGTTTCTCCGAGATAATCAGTTGCCCTTCTTAAGTCTCAAATTTGAGGCTAAATAAGGGCGGGGTTATTCAAATGTTGTTGATTAGCTTAAATTAGTACCTATATGGGTTCGCTTAATGCGTTTTCGCCATTGGCGTTTTTCAATTGATACCGATTTGGTTCGTCGTTGATGTTTCCTTTTTGTGCTGTGATTGTGAAGAGTGTAATCCTGTCTAGTTTGGGTAGTGGCTACGGCTAGGAAACCTCAGATCAATTTTCATCGTAAATAGCGTGTGTAGCCCAAGTGGCTCTACATCAAAAAGTTCATTTTCGTAGGGTAACTTCTGTATAGGTTACCTTGTGAAACCAGTTTTGCATTTTTCATTCCTTATGGATGCCTTCAAGCAAGCTCTTGTTTTCAGCATCTTTTCGCTGATATTTGGCAGTATTGCTACGATGATTATATCATCGGAAGTAGCTCAAACATTAATTTGAGATGCTTCAGTTTGATGGAATACTTAGGTAGTGCAGTTCATGGATAATTTAACATAGAATTGCACCTAACCCAACTCTGCATGAGCAGATTTTGCCATGAGTTGACTGATTGGCATGTGTCAGATGAGGAGTCTCCATTTGCACTTTTGAGTGTTCCTTCGCAAACTTTGCGTATTCAGGCGACCCTGCTCAACAAACTAGGGAACCTGTAATAATTGGTTGCGACCACATTTTATGGATAACTCGCTTCCATTGCTACTCCAAGAGAGTTTCATTGTGGTTTTGGTACTACAAAGCCCTTCATTGTGGTATACCATAGCAATTGCTTTAAGAGAAGCTTGTCCTCTGCGGTCTGTGCGGACCGCAAGAGGTATTCCTGAATGGAACTCTGACCTGTTCAAGTTCAAAATATCTTCGGATAAACCCTAGGATAAACCAGTCTTTTGTATAGCTACGAATCTTTAGCTTCTACCCCGAGGATTGTAGCTATAGAATCGATTTGGTGGGCATTAAAAAGCTCTGCTTACTTCAAACCTCCAGGAGCAAATGAGCCTTTGTCCTATTTTTCTCCAAACGGATTTGAGTTCTTCAAACATGTTTTGAACTAGTAGTTTTCTATTGGGTATTTTCATGGCGTGAAATTATTTGATTGGTTTATCCCGAAACTCTCAGTCATCAACAATGTAGTACGGTCAAGAGTACGGTACCAGCGACCGCCACGGTACAATCTGAAGAGACTAAAACAACTGGATGTCGCTTAAGCATACGCGCAGAATCTCAAGGCAGCGTTGTAACGGAACTTCTGTGCCGCACTCAAGATACATGGAAGTTCTACCAGAAGCTCAAAGCATCCTGCAACCGACTGCATTATGTGGCGAGCCGAAATATGCAGGAATAGGAAGGGCGGTAACCTGTTATCGGACGGCCGTGATGCGATTGAAAAAAGAAAACTGTACAGCGACGAACACCTCAATAGCTTGGAGAACGTAGGCACGGCAGACCCAGGATACAAGTCTGTACCGATTGATAGTCAAATCTGGGTAACTGAACAGCTACCGATGGAGTGAAAGAAAGTGGTAATCTGTCACATTCCCTAGGAATGTAAGGACTTCAGGGCCATCGCCATTTTGAATGCCAACTATAAAGTGCTATCCAGAACATCTCCTGTCGTTGAATTTTGTATTGTATTTGTTTGGCCTTTGAGTTATCCTATAGTACACTTCATAACCTTTTTTTACCGTGCAAACATTGACTAAATTGGACAGTTTTATATTTTTGACAAATCTCCTTAGTCATTCGAAGTGTAATAAAATATAAAAGTATTTAGTTTTGTCTTTGCTTTTACGGTAAAAAACATGTTCGACCTAGAAAGGGTAGACATAAAATAAGGCACACTTTTATTAGTTACTAAGTATGATAGCTGCCATGCCCATTTGGAGCAAGAAAAAAATCTTTATTTACAGACCTCATTTCAACTCTTGCGAAAGTAGCCTCTTTTCCAAAACCAAATATTAAATTCGCTCACAGCACAGATTACATTGTGATTCATGCATCCAACTCTGTATCAAAAAGCCATGCGAGGTTGAAATAACTGGCTGCAAGATGCAAGCTAATTCGCCCACCATTTGGCATTTGTCAGTTTGCATCTCGGCTCGTGGACAGTCTCACGGAAAGCCACTTTAGATGTTTCTATTTTCCTCATGCCACCTGAGATGACCATCACGAAATGATGCTTCCCAAGAGATAACATTAAAAACAAATTAAGCGCTCACAAGCTGTCGCACGCAGGAGACCAAACAGCCGCCCGCAATGTAACGCAGCGTGAAGTTGAAGATTGTTGGTCACTTCGGTTGACCGAACGCTGCGCGAGGGCGCCCAAATGCGATCACATGGAAGTGGGATGGAAAAATGGAATGAAAATATGAAGAGGTTTTCTTCCACCGCACCACCACCGCCAGACAACGCAGCGGAGAAAAACAATCATAAACAGCTCTCACAGGCGATTCTCAAGAATGTCGGCGTTCAGCCAACTTTCTTTTTCATGGCTCGCGACCCGACTGGAACGCTTGATGTCTTCACTTCTCAAATTGACGGAACGGGGCGAATTATTTGGCTTGGGAGTCATTGCGATTTGCTAGCTCGCACGTGGTGATATACTGATGGCGGCATGGCGGCATACCTCTGAGGGACCCTCGACCGACGCATTTGCGGTACTCATCATAATGAGCGCTAATGGCCTGGCTGACCTGGTCACTTAATTTTGCCCACATTATTAAAAGACTTTGTGTACAGGGCAGAACGCAGGGTTTCATTTTTTGTTGGAATGTGCAACAAAGTATAGAGATATAGCGACTGGATTTGTTAGGCTCATGAACTCTATATGGGAACATTTTCATGTTTAATGAAAAAAATGTGTGCTTCCAGTGCCTTCCACTAAACTATTTCGAAGCAAGTATGAAAGAAAAACATAACATTTCGTTGTTTCTGTCGAGCAATTTGGTCACACTTGGTATTATATGACGAGGGTTTGTTCAAAAGGTTAATTTAAATTTAAACTAACATAAGGGTCATTCCAAATAGTAGACTTGATGGTACAATATACATAAAAATTAACATACAGAACATTTCCACATACATTCATAAGATTCTATGACAGTGCGATTGATCGATACAATGATCTGTGCGAAATTCGTTCACAGCCTTGAGACGACTCTGCACATGTTTCAATCCATCCAAGGGTAACTACGGGCCAGTACCAAACCGATTACAACCTGTGAGTGAAATATAGAGAAACATCGCGAAAAAAGAAAACCATGATCAAACAAACAAATGAAGAACGTACAAATTAGTAGTACATTTTTGTTTCTCTATCGCCGACCCTTCGACACCCACCCAAGAGAGAAACTTTCTTCGCCCGCCGGAAATAATGACCGGACAACCCAGCGTGAAAAAACACGACGGATATGTAGCGGGTTAATGATAGTGCTCAATCCGAACCGCCAAACGCTGCTGGTCCACCCAATTTTGGTTATTCCATTATTCTTGCCCCAAATGGCATCGGAAAGAGAAAGGATTTCCACGTTAATTTTTTTGGCAGCCAATGAAGGTAAGCAGCGAATTTCATTGCCAAATGTGATTATGGCTGATTAAGGAAATTTGCAATTTGGTTTTCAGACGTCAACAGCTTTGGCGTTTTATTCTGCGATAATCTGTTTTGTCCGCAAGCATTTTTTCCATGAAGTGATGTGATGTTTAGTGCTGTAATGGCGATCACGTCTAATTTGTTGATTGATTGCTGAAGAGCATATTACATTACATTATTTGGCTGGGGTTCTGCTAAGCCGAACTAAGCGCCAAAAACTTTATTCCGAGATAATTAAGCTTAAAGTTCAACCACTCACAAATAAACAACAGCTAAGATTATTTGAAACTTTTCCACACACATGTAACTTACAAGCCTTTATGAATCATCAGAGACGAAGAATACATGTAAATTATTTGAAATCATTGATATAATTACATTTAATTTTTCAGTACTTCGCACTCAGTTCACTCTGGCTGAACAAAAACATTGGAATATGGTTTATAGTTCAGTGTGGCTGGCTGTGTTTCTTAGTTTCATAGAAAACCATTCGGATTGTGAAAAAAACTCGAATTTTCATCGTCTATGAAATTCAAATCGATATCACTCACAATTCTTTACATGAATCAGAGAAGACGCGTATATTATGGTAGCGTGGAGGTTTCAAAATAGTTTGAAATATGAACGGCGGAAGCCCTCCCAGCTCAGCCCTTCTCACCTATGTTTTTTGTAGGCGGTGCATGTGCAGGCACAGAGCAAGAGTGATTATGTAAAATGATGTCCTTGCATGTCCTGAGATCCTGAGATGTGAAAATGGAGCAATTTGTGTACCTCAAATTTATACTGGTCGAAGAAAACCATGAAAATGCTCTGCCAAAGTGAACTAAGACAAAAAAAATCGAAAATATTAAAGTGACTTGAACTTGGGTCCTTTAAGTGATAACCAAGCACGTTACCTCTAGGTCATTTTACTTAGCTGAAAATCAGTCGTTAAGTCTGAATGAAGTTCTAAATATTCTTCTCTAGCATGGTTTTCGTGAAAACGCCATTTTTCGATCAGCCAAAGCGAACCAAGTGTTTGATTTTTTCAAGCTTTATTATTCTTATTAGCCTTGTTGTTCAATGACGGCTTTTGTGTTGAATTATCAGTATAAGGTGTGTCGACATAACGCAGGTATTTAAGACCAGTGTTGATTTTTGTATTGTTGAGAATAAATAGATTCTAAAATGCAGTGGATTTGGTTCGGTCTGGCTGAATGTGATTTGGAAAAATGGCGATCAGCACCATCGAAACATAGTTGTATCCTCCAACATCCGTACTTCTAATAACGTGTTCATTTCTCCTACAGATTGTTACTATGAGTCGGTTGGAAGTCAGAAATTTGACGGCGATGAGCATAACTTGAAATGTTCTTCATCTGGACCAACACTAAAACATTTCGCTGATTCTATGGAATGGTTTACAGTTCACTCTGGTTGGATGCAATTTTATTTTTTGTATGTTCTGCCAAACAGAAATTTTGAATTTACTCCACGAAGAGCTGTCAGAATTACTGCATTTTTACATGGCAGGAGGATCATCAATTTCTTCATCCAATGGTAAAGAAAACTCAATTTTTCAAAAAATGGTCTTTGGTTCGGTTTAGCAGATCCCCGACCATTTTATTACTGCAGCGTTTACTCCAACGCCGGGCGTATGGTGAGCACCTTCTTCTCGGTGTCGCGCGATGTTCCTACTAGATCCCCGAACATTCAGCATTTCCCTTGGCATTTCCAAGTTCTCTTCAACAACGTGAACTAGTACAACTTTTTTGCATGCCAAAACTCCTAATCGTCCCTTCAAGTGCATTTCTCAACAGTAAATCAATACCATCCATCAATGTATTGTAAGGGGTAGGGGCAGCAGGAACAGGAGTCCAGGGGCTTGACGAAACACCCCCCCCCCCCTCCTCCTTCTATGAGTCAGGTGTGAGCCTAGGATTCTTTTCTAAGGGAACCATATCCACGCACCGATCCGGTGGCCGAGCACCAAGGCATACGGATTGCTCAAGCGGATTAAGCCTAGGCGTTATTGACGCGTTTACCACCAGTCCAACCTTTGCAGCTTCACGTTTTAGGTGAGTGTACAGTTTTGCCACCGTTCCAAATGTTCTAGTAATAATATCAATGCCATACGTAAAACAAACAAATTGAACGGAATTCGTGAAAATCGTGTTCAGGCAATTGTGCCCAGCTCTTTGCATAACACCTTGTAAGACGAAATTTAACGGTAGGCATATGAGAGTCTATCGCCTTTACGTAGCCCCCAGCGAGATTCGTACGAAATAGACATATCGCCTGAAACTCTTACGCAGTTATTACATCAGTCTAGTGAGCTTCCCGGAGAACTCGTACCCGTCCATGATTTTCAATAGCTCTAGGCCAGTCAGTGGTGCTGGAGGATACCGCGGGCTAAATTTGCAATTCGGGATCGACCTGCGGGCCGCATATAACATCAATGCACTAAAACAACAAAAAGAACAATTCTAAAGCATATTTATTAAAAATCTGAACTGTTCAGAACTTGTGTAAGGGTCAAACTTTATAATCTATTGCCCTTAGTGGAGTTCAATTTAGATTCTAAGTTTGGTTGAGAAAAATGTTTGAGCTTCAAATTGAAATTCAAACAAAAAATTTAGAAGTCGCCTCTAGAATTGCCTTGAAGCCAATTCAAGAACTTGTCAAGCAGCTTTTACAAGAATTTCTTTTGAATCGCTCCAAAAAGGTTTGCTGGGTTTTCTCCTGAAATTTCTTGTAGAGTTGCTCCAGAAGGTTTTCGAGAAATTTCTTGAAGTTTCTTTAACTTTTTCTAGAATTCTCTTGGAACACCTCCAAGAACTCCTCTTATATTTCCATTTGGAATCGCCCTGAAATAACTTCAGGAATTCCTCATTAATCGTTTCCAAGAATTTCTCCTAGAATAGCTTCCGGATTTTTCCAGGAGTTTCTTGAAGATTTAAGTAAATTCATTCCAAAAGTCTCTTCTAAAGTTGATGAAATACTTCATCATTAAATTTCTTCAAAAATTAGATTTTCAACAATTGTTTCCGGAAGTTTCTTCAACATTATCTTCTCAAGTTATTGTTAAAATTTTCCTCAGGCGTCTAGGTATCTTTTGCGTATTGATGCAGTTGGTCCTGGAATCCTGTTTGTAGTTACTGCTGAAAATTCTCTTCTTGTTGTTTGAGAAATTCCTGTTAGAGTGGCACCAGAACATTTTTCCAAAAGATGCTCCTATAATTTCCATGCAGTATCACCACAACTTTCTCATTGAGTTTCTTCAGGTTTATTTTCTCCAGAATGATTTGAGTTTCTCCATATATTTCGCCTGCTTAAAATTTTTCTTAAATAATGTTTCCTGGAGTTTCTCCAAAAATGTATCCAAAAGTTTCTCCAAAAGGGCCACAGGAGACACTTTATGAATCTCGCCTGAGATTTTTTTCTTTTAGTTCGTTCAGATGTTTCGCTTGGACAATTCAAATTAGATTCGTAAGTTTTGTTTCGAAAAAATGTGTGAGTCTTATAATAAAAATTTAAACAAACAGTGAAAATTAAACAATATTGGCAACCAAGTTGAGATTTGTTGAGAATTTTGTCAAAAACTTCGTGCTTTGTGTTTTTATGTTCTTTAGAAAGGCGAAATGTGAAATATTTGCTCAGCGTTGCATTGACTGCGCTTAAAAACTGCAACTAATTTTTAAATGATTCAAGATTGCATTTTGAACAAACTTTCATTTGATTCGTACCACTTATAAATAACTATAAGCTGGCTTCGTGACTTAGCTGAAATGCCGAAATATTTCGGCGTTGCGATTTCGAATCTTACCAGAACGGATTGTTCTTTTTGTTTATTTATCATTTAGTTTGTGTTCAACACTGTGAAAACTGATCAGCATTTTTTTTATTTCTTAATAAATTTAACGAGTTATTTCAAAAAATCATTCAAAAATTTCGATTCATCCTAAAGTATTACGCGTTGCAAGAAAAATTATGATTCCTGGAAAATTCAAACCCGCATCGAGGAATATTTTCCTGGACAACGATCGTAGGCGCCAATGCCCAATGAATGTTGTTGTCTTTTGTCTTTTTCATTTATTTAGTTCACATCAAATTCATGATAATACTGAATCAACAATTTGCCGCCATAATACTCGATTTGCAGCTGTAGCTCTCCATCCTCGGTCACGCCCAACACTCGCCAGATCACGCTCCACCTGGTCCGCCCATCGTGCTCTCTGCGCTCCACGCCTTCTTGTACCAACCGGATGGTTAGCAAACACCAACTTTGCAGGGTTGCTGTCCGGCATTCTTGCAACATGCCCTGCCCACCGTATCCTTCCAGCTTTGGCCACTTTCTGGATACTGTGTTCGCCGTAAAGTGCAGCGAGCTCGTGGTTCATCCTTCTCCGCCACACACCGTTCTCCTGCACACCGCCGAAGATCGTCCTTATCACCCGTCGCTCGAAAACTCCGAGTGCTTGCAGGTCCTCCTCGAGCATCGTCCATGTCTCGTGTCCGCAGAGAACCACCGGTCTTATTAACGTCTTGTACATGGTACATTTGGTGCGGGGGTGAATCTTTTTTGACCGCAGTTTCTTCTGAAGCCCATAGTAGGCACGACTTCCAGTGATGATGCACCTTCGTATTTCACGGCTCACGTTATTGTCAGCCGTTAGCAAGGAACCGAGGTAGACGAATTCTTCTACCACCTCGAAAGTATCCCCGTCTATCGTAACATTGCTGCCAAGGCTTGTCCTGTCTCGCTCAGTCCCACCTACCAGCATGTACTTTGTCTTAGCCGCATTCACCACCAGTCCGACCTTTGTTGCTTCACGTTTCAGGCGGGTGTACTGTTCTGCCACCGTTCCAAATGTTCTGGCAATAATATCCATGTCATCCGCAAAACAGACAAATTGGCTGGATTTCGTGAAGATCGTACCCCGGCTGTTGAGCCCGGCTCGTCGCATAACACCTTCCAGGGCGATGTTGAATAGTAGGCAGGAAAGTCCATCACCTTGTCGTAGTTCCCGTCGAGATTCAAATGAACTGGATAGCTCACCCGAAATCCTTACGCTGTTCTGCACATTGTCCATCGTTGCTCTTATCAGTCTAGTCAGCTTCCCGGGAAAGCTGTTCTCGTCCATAATTTTCCATAGCTCTGTGCGGTCGATACTGTCGTATGCCGCTTCGAAGTCGATGAACAGGTGATGCGTTGGAACCTGATAATCACGGCATTTCTGGAGGATTTGCCGTACGGTGAAGATCTGGTCCGTTGTCGACCGGCCGCCGATGAAACCGGCTTGGTAACTTCTCACGAACTCATTTACTTTAGGTGAAAGACGACGGAAGATGATCTGGGATAGCACTTTGTAGGCGGCATTCAAAACGGTGATCGCTCGAAAGTTCTCACACATTAACTTGTCGCCTTTCTTGTGGATGGGACAGATTATCCCTTCCTTCCACTCCTCCGGTAGCTGTTCAGTTTCTCAGATCTTGACTACTAACTGGTGCAGACAGGTGGCCAACTTTTCCGGGCCCATCTTGATGAGTTCTGCTGCGATACCGTCCTTACCAGCCGCTTTGTTGTTTTTGAGCTGGTGGATGGCATCCTTAACTTCCCTCAGCGTGGGAGTTGGCTCGTTCCCGTCCTCTGCTGCACCAACATAGTCATTTCCTCCCCTGCCTTGGTCCTCCGTGCCTACATTCTCTTCGCCATTCAGGTGCTCGTCGAAGTGCTGCTTCCACCTTTCGATCACCTCACGTTTGTCCGTCAGGAGGCTCCCTTCCTTATCCCTGCATATTTCGGCTTGCGGCATGTAGCCTTTGCGGGATGCGTTGAGCTTCTGGTAGAACTTGCGTGTTTCCTGTGAACGGCACAGCAGTTCCATTTCCTCGCACTCCGCTTCTTCCAGGCGGCGCTTTTTCTCCCGGAAGAGACGGGTCTGCTGCTTCCGCTTCTGTCTGTATCGCTCCACATTCTGTCGGGTTCCATGCTGCAGCATTACCGCCCGCGCTGCATCCTTCTCCTCCAGAACCGCTCTGCACTCCTCGTCGAACCAATCGTTTCGTCGACTCCGTTCTACCCCAAGTAACACAGAAAACATCTTCTAAAATGTAATTTGAAAAAGATGTTGCAGTACAGTATTATAAGTGAAACTGCATACATCTTGTGTTGAAATCAAGTTTTAACTATGATCAGCAATAACAAGTTTTTAAAAATCTTGTCAATCTCAGAACAAGTTATAATAACGTTTATTTAATGTTGATAACACAAGATTTTTGTCTCATCGCCTTCCTTCAATTAAAGAATATATGTGAAACATCAGCAGGACATATTTATAACCTTTGGGCACAAACATGTTACGATAACGTTATTTTTATGTTTTAAATACGTTAATATACCAATTCTCTTCTCACTCACTAAGATATTCTTCATGAAACATGTTTTGCACTTAAAAATACGAGGCAATTCAATTATGATATTCTCAATTTAGTTGAAAATCGGAGTTTTCGACAAGCGAAGTTGGGGTTTTCTCCAAATCCGTGCGTCGGACCTAACTTCGGAAGTGGTACGCTGTATAGTAAACCTGGCCAGCTATACAGCGCACCACTTCCGAAGTTAGGTCCGACGCACGGATTTGGAGAAAAATCCAACTTCGCTAGTCGAAAACTCCGGGGTTTAACTGCATGGAGAATATTCTTCGCACATAAATGTCAGGCCAATAACAGCAAATGTTCACTTAAGGTACTTACGTGTCGCCTACATCTCACTTCGAAGCACAGTTTGATCTTTAATCATGGGGAATATTCGAATTGTTTTTGTTCCAAGAAGAACTTCGCTCAAACTTTGTTATTGTTATACTTTAGTTCAAAACAGGTATCCAAAAACAAAGTTCATATCGTTGGAAACGGATGTTTCAAATTCGTTGCTATAACGTTTTTTGAATGTATTTCAACCAATTGAAGTAGTTTTCGGCAAACATGTTATTGAGAAGTGCTAGCGATGTAATTTAAACGTACTTCTAATGTTTTGAATTCTTTCCTATCAGTCCAGATAAATTAAAGTGCCTGCTCAAAAGTTTCATACTAATTAGTTTATGTAAAACCATTTGTCCATCTGTAAAGGTTTTCTATTACAGGCTAAACATTTCAATAGGTCCTATCTGCATTTAAGAGGCTCTCTTTGTTCACTTTCTCTTTCAATTATTGCAATGTAATCGTACACTTTTCAACTACTTTTGCAGTACAAATCAGAAGACGATTGTTGTGACCATCGTTCAATGCAAGGTGACAATCATAATACAAATAAACAGCTGAGATATTAACAAAAGAGAGGGAAACCAAAGAGAGCTTCTCTTCTGCAGATTGGACCTTTAGACATGTTTGGCCTGATTACACTAGTTTACAAAATAAAACGAAAGTCGTGAACTTCTGTCAACGACCAAAATTTTTGAAGCATAATCTAGCGCTGATTTCGAAACCGTGCTTCAAAAAATTTAAAGTAGAACAGTTTTTGAGTTTTAGCTCAATATCGAGCTTTACAACTTTTTAAAATATGGAATTTAATAAAATTCAAATATCTTGCGTTTTGTTCAACCAATTTTAAATCTTTTTCCATAAATTAAAAGCTGAATATAATACCATTCGATCATCTGAATGCAGGTTTTGCGTCAGATTGATGAAATCCAATATATTGGCGAGTTTTGGGGACGATCTCCTTAAATTTTAGCAGAATTTCCAAAAATTTATGAAGAAATGTATTTTTTCAATAAGAAAACAACAATTTAAAAATTCTTTCTCAACGTTTATTTGACATATCATATGTGGGTGAGTTACAGTAAAAAATTCAGCTCAATCGGAGCATTCATTACAGAGAATGCGATGTGTGAAGTGAGCGACTTTGCTTAAAAATAGAACAAAAATCGTTTTCAAATCATCAAGCTTGTATGGAAAGTCGAAAAAATTTCCGCTCTACTGTATTTTTTTTCTTTCACGTTTTCGAACTCAGGGTATGATTCTACACCAAAAACGATCATCAGCTTACCGAGTTCAAAAATGCTGTAAACTAGTGTTATTTTTTCTTATGACGTTTTAAACATTTATTGAAATAATATATTTTCCTTATTTGTAACGAACGTAAATTCTACGATCTAAAAGCAGTTCATTGTTATTAACAGTATTCTAAAACTTCCTGACCGTACTGTGTCATGAAGCCCCCATGTTACATGTCTGAAAAATTGTTCGAAAAACTCACACAAACCCGAGAGATGAAAAAACTTCCTTTCTTATTTTCAATCGGATGGATAGCCAATAAATTAATGAAGAGTGAATGCGTTAATTTCACCATAAATTTTTAATGGCACATGAAATTATGTCATAGTGACCAAACACTGAGATGGTAAATTACAAATTGAATGTAAGGTTCGAAAATTATTTTGAGCCATTACCAAATACCACATAATAGCTGTCACATCAATTTGCACGGTTTACGTTTTTCAAATTACTTTTTTTCCTGCTAGCAATAAATTAGTATTTGGAATGTTTTTGAGAACATTATCAATACATATTCTTATGTTATAATAATGTATTGAAAAACATCTTTAGCAACATCGAAGATGTTTTATAAGCCGCCATTTTTTGCGCTTTTTCAGTTATATAAGTGTACGAAATTAGGTTTCGCACTCGAGAAACAAAACATGGGCGTTTGTATGAAACATGTATTTTAAACATTAATATAACAAGTTGTGTTACTTGGGACGTACCCGATAGTGCTCTCGGCTGCGTTGTTGATGGCTGCTTTCACTGTACTCCAGCAGTCCTCTAGAGGGGCCACATCGAGCACACCCTCGTCCGGCAACGCTGCCTCGAGATTCTGCGCGTATGCGGTGGCGACATCCGGTTGCTTCAGTCGCTCTAGATCGTACCGGGGCGGCCGCCGGTAATGTACATTGTTAATAAAGGAGAGTTTTGGGCGCAGTTTAACCATCACCAGGTAGTGATCGGAGTCGATATTAGCGCCACAATAGGTCCTGACGTCGATAATGTCGAAGAAATGCCGTCCATCAATCAGAACGTGGTCGATTTGCGATTCCGTTTGTTGTGGTGATCTCCAGGTGTAACGATACGGGAGGCTGTGCTGGAAGAAGGTGCTACGAATGGCCATGTTCTTGGAGGCGGCGAAATCGATGAGGCGTAGGCCATTTTCGTTCGTCAGCTGGTGGGCGCTGAACTTTCCAATCGTCGGTCTGAATTCCTCCTCCTGGCCTACCTGAGCGTTTAGATCCCCTATGATGATATTGACGTCGTGGTTTGGGCAGCGGTCGTACTCGCGTTCGAGCTGCGCGTAAAATGCGTCTTTGTCATCATCAGTGCTTCCGGAGTGAGGGCTGTGCACGTTTATTATGCTAATGTTGAAGAATCGGCCCTTGATTCTCAACCTGCACATTCTTTCGTCGATCGGCCACCAACCGATCACGCGCCTCTGCATGTCGCCCATCACTATAAAAGCTGTTCCCAGCTCACGTGTGTTGCCGCAACTCTGGTAGATGGTGTGATTACCACTAAACGTTCGCACCATAGATCTTGTCCAACACACCTCCTGCAGCGCTACGATTCCGAACCCGCGGTCCTTCAATAAATCGGCGAGTATGCGGGTGCTCCCGATGAAGTTGAGAGATCTGCAGTTCCACGTACCGAGCTTCCAATCGCAAGTCCCTTTTCGTCGCTGTGGTCGTCGCCATTGGTATCGGTTCGCATTCTTCTCTTGTTGATTTTCCGGTGCTAGTCTTTTTACGGCTGGCTCGCAGGGCTTGACACCAACCCACTAACCCAGGGAGCTGGGCTTACCTTCCCGGAAGCTACGGGTTCTGCATTGGCATTTCCTCCAACTACAGTGCTAAATAGCTAGGCTCGAGCGCCAGTCTTCGCCGGGGGTGGTGTTTTTAATGGGCGCCCAGGAAATAATATTTTACCTGAGCTTCCACCCCCGTCTTTTGTCTTTTATTGTTGTTTTTTGACAGAAAGATTCATAGGTAGACTTATGTCCAACTTCAGAAAAATAACCACTCTAATTTCTCATTTATCTATTTATTCAACCATGGGTGCAGTGGTAATGGAATGGAGGCTCAAGAGAAATTCAAATTCGAGTTCACGCTCACTGGCTGATAAAAAAAAAAAAAATACGTGGACAATGAAAACTGGTCGTTTTTTGTCATTTTTGGGACACGAATTTATTATACATGATGCGATATGGTTAAGATGGAAAGTTTGGTCAAGTGAGCGGGCCTTAGCTTCCAAATGTGTTCATTATACAACTAAGCCCAACAGTTCTCAAAGTGAACCTTGGTCCGATTCTGTTGAGGGGTCGGATCAGGTTGTTTCTCTGCATTTACAAACATTCTATGTTTCTCAAAAAGAGCCTTATTCCTCGCGATTTCTGGTATATGTTAGACATTCGGCACCAACAAAATAAATAGAGCACGCACGTGATGTAGACGGATTACGATATTGTCGTGCCCTGGAAACGGTCACGTGTGGTGAAATTCCAAAATCCCAGGAAATCGGCATATCCCAGGCTCTTCTGCTTTTAATCTACACTAGGTTTTATTACCATGATGCCGCCTAGGTAATGTAAAGTTCTCCAGTGACAGTAAAGTTTTCACATCATGAAAATTAAATCAACGCAACACTATGCACGTTTTGCTCTATGCGTGGATAGCCCTTTGCGCGTAAATCCCGCACCAAAATCCATTTTTTTTTAATTTCCGCGTAATACTCCGCGGGTCGTATCTTAAGGCTTTGAGGGCCGCATGCGAGCCACAGGATGAGCACCACTGCAGGCGATCGATACTGTCGTACGCCGCTTTGAAATCTATGAATAGGTTGTGCATTGGGACCTGGTTTTTGCGGTACTTTTGGAGGTTCTCCCGAACGATATATTTATTTATTTATTTATTTATTTATTTATTTATTTATTTATTTATTTATTTATTTATTTATTTATTTATTTATTTATTTATTTATTTATTTATTTATTTATTTATTTATTTATTTATTTATTTATTTATTTATTTATTTATTTATTTATTTATTTATTTATTTGGATACTTCAACTGATCGTTATAGAGCTTATTGAAATCCTATAACTATTTTTACAAAAGAAATCCTTGAATACAGGAACAGAACTTAAACAACTAAACACAAGATTCTACATTTTAGCAACACAACAAAAATTTTCACACAAATACATATTTTAACGCTTAACACTCATGCATTCTGAATTAATAACGCAAAACAATGGAATATACATGCAACCTTATCCGTTCCATGAATGCCATGATAAACTCTGATTTATAAACTGGCGGTATTTCACTCCTTAAGGCTATGTGGAAGGTTTCATTGAAAGCGACTTCAATTGACTATCCACAGTTACTTAAAGGAAACATAGTCTAAATCATTCGATACTCTTCCTTTCGGTACCAAAATCTTAACATTTATTTTTATCGATTCATCGGTTTTGAGACATTTGCGTTCAAGTTTATCAATATCACCTTCAGTGTTTGGAATCGCAATATTCATTATGAACATAGAAAAAGTCTCTGCACACTCGGCCTCATTTGAACTCGCAGTTTGGTCGACAGTTGTATTCTGCATTTCAGACACATCCATATGATCAGATTTGGTTCCATTGAAAAGACATCCTCGAGTCGGCAACACAGGAGTGGAGTGTACCACTTGATCTGGTTCTTGTTGTACATGTTCGGGGAGGACCGCGCAGAGCGTTTCAATAATTTCTGCAACTTTGAGTTTCACCTCAGCAATATCGGCTTCACAAGCAGTTGAATTCCCGGGCGAATGATCCTGTTGTTCTGCTTCGTCATTAGCGTCACGTGTATCGCAGTAGTGTTGCAGGCAACTATCACACATCCACAACACATTTTTGGCAAACAGTGCAGACATAGTTACGTCAGAAAGCCCTACACAAGCAGTATGATACGCTTTGCGCATCTGCCTTCGCGTATCGTATAGCGTTCATTGTCACGGTCGATAATGTGCGAACACTTATTACACTGTATTGTTTTAGCTCGATTGGGGGACATATTGAGCGAGCTTCGATGACTATTGACTACTTTGGAGAAGTTAAAAACTCGTTCAATCACACTTCACGTTTGTTTGTCGTTCCGGGACTATGTGCAATGCGAAAGTCACTTCACAAACAGAGAACAATTTTATCCGTTATTATTCACTAACAAAATCTATTGAAACTATCAGCACGCAAAAACAAACCGTTCAAAAGCGGCGAAGCACAAACAAAAAACGATGGTCCGTTGTCGTGCAGCCGTCGACGAAGCCGGCTTGATTACTTTCAACAAAATCATTTACCTTAGGGGAAAGATTATCTGGGATAGTAGTTGGTGGGTGACATTCAGAAATGTGATGACTCAGAAGTTCTCACACCCTAAATTGTAACCTTTTTTGTAGATTGGACAAATGACCCCATTCCTAAGGTAGCTGCTCGGTCTCCCAGATCCGGAACATTAGCCGATACAGGCAGGTAGTCAACTTTCCCGGGCCTATTTCCAGGAGTTCAGCTCCGATATCATCTTTTATGGCTGATTTGGCTGATTTAGTCAACACACGATCGCATATGATGTTGAATAGGATTCTACAGTGGAGGCGATATGCGTACACTTTACAGGCGGTTAAATGGAAGCATGTACGTTAGGCCTGTCCACCTTTTCAAAAATGTTCTCTGATTCTGAAGTCCACCCCCATATTTTGATTGGCATCCTTAAAGAAGTAACTGGTCAAAATTTCAGCCAAATCCATTGAAATTAAGAGGTGCATCAAACCAATTTTTGTTTTTCGACTATTTTTGAACTTCAAAAAATCATAACTACACTAAAACTTGTGAAAACTTAATTCTTTCTGCAGAAATTGAAAGCTATAGTTGTTTGCTACAACTTCTCCGAACAACGTGTGCCAATAAAAATGAAGGAAACATGTGTAATTATCACATTTGTAATCAGAAAAACCTTAAATTCTGATTACAAATGTGATATCCTTGCATGTTTAGCTCGCGGCACGAAGCGATAGTGAAGCCATTACGGGATGTATTGAGCTACTTATAAAACTTCCGTGTTGCTTCAGAATGGAACAGTAGTTCCATTTCCTTGCTTCTGTAAGGTGGCCCTTTTTTTCCGAAAGGAACGGTTCTGCTGTTTTTGCTTCTGTTTGTATCGTTCCATGTTCTGCCGGCTCGCATGCTGTAGTATTACCGCACGCGCGGCGTTCTTCTACTCGAAAATCGCTCTGCACTCCTCGTCGGACTATACATCCTTCCGCAACCAATGGACGCAGCCGAGCATCGTTGAGCATTGCTTTAACTGTGCTCCAGAAGTCTTCTAAAGAAGCTACATCGAGGTAACCCTCGTCCGGCAACGCTGCCTCGAGATTTTGCGCGTATGCTGAGGCGACATCCGGTGCTTTAGCCGCTCCAGATTATACGGAGTCAGCCGTCAGTATCGTACGTTATTTATCACTAAGAGTTTTTGGCACAGTTTGACCATCACCAAGTAGGGGCCAGAGATGTTAGCGCCACGACAGGTCTTGACGTCCATAATGTCCGTGAAGTGCAGTCCGTCAATCGTTATGTGGTGGATTTGTGTTGATTTCTAGGTATAATGATAAGAGAGGCTAGAACTTGTTCGACTGGTAGTTTGATTTTGTTGATTTTCAGCTTACAGTCTTACAAATTGCGTTAACTTTTTGACCTTTCAGGAAGCGCGCCATCCAGCAGGAATCGCGCGTCCTGAAGGATTAATTATCATCGCTAACGTTTTGATCCGGTTATTGGACTTTCCTAAAAAATATTTTACAATTGACTATTGACACAAAATACATAACCTACACATCAAATACATAAATTAGCGAATCATTCGATACACATCTAGTTCTACATTAATATCGCGTGATAGTTATTTATGCTACGAGTATCAAAAAAAAAATTTCTGCACGAGTCGTACGAAGAGTTCTGAAAAAATCGAGTTTTGCAACGAGTTCCAAACTAGTTATTTATGTAACTAGTTGCAAAAAGTGGATTTTTTCTGATTACATTTATCCAACGAGGCTTGCCGAGTTGGATAAATACGAAGAGTGCTGAAAAAATCTAGTTTTGCAACGAGTTCCATACAAAATTTTATGCAATGATTTTTTTCATAGTGCAACTCATTTGAGTTGCATAATATTCATAATGCAACTCAAATGAGTTGCATTATGAAGATTATGCAACTATTTTTCATTATGCATCTCATTTCAGTTGCATAACGAACCAGTTCGGAAAAAATGGCCATTATGATACTGTCAAAAGGCGATTTCAAAAAATCTCCTTGATTTTGATTTTGGGTACCAAAATAATGTTCTAAAAATCTGAAAAAAATCATAGTGGCTTAGAAAAAGGTGCTCTTTTGTATAAACATAAAAAAATCAATACATTTTTCAAAATTTTAAAACCCAATTGACGCAATACCTTCACTGCCTTCGAGAACACATATGACTTACTCTCTAATCCATAAAGTTTACCGTTTTTACCTACTGGTCCCGTGATATAGTGGGGTCTAGCTTCAATCCACCAATAATGTTCAACCCTTGCAACAATGTAGCTATGGATTACTTTTTGCCGAGCACCTGTGAGTCTGTGACTTGCGCAACTTGCTCCTTAATCGGTCGACATACCTTAAACTGCTTACAGCAGCTACATACATGTATCATCATCAACCGCTTCCAACAATAACTCAGATAGGGGCAAAAGCACCAGCAACGAGAAAGAAAAACAGCTAACCATCAGAATTTGCACCATCAAATCGAAGAACCACCAACAGAAGGCGGCTTATTTATGATTTTATTAGCCTCACCTGAGTTAATCCTTGCAGTACAACGGATATCGTGCGCAATTGGATCATGTACCTACCGAACGACCAACCGACCGACCGGACTTGCAAGAAAGGTGGATCAGTACGGTTACATACCCGTCCCTATCCCTACGTGCTTTCATAAGAACTGAACATGGATACACCGACCAATCAAGTCGTTCAACGAGAGGTCTTCATCCAGCCGCCACCGCCATGTGCTGCCAGTAACCTTGATCGGCAGTTTGTTTTTGCCTCAATTTATTTAACTATTGAGTACTTATCGTCATCGGTGCGGGTTACAAGCGAACCGTACCAGACATGCAATATGGAAATATTTACTAGAACACCTGTGTCGTTACTAGAAGTACGAAACGTCGGGATAAACGGTAGAACGGTTGATGATAATTGCTGCTACGGATCCTGGTGATGAGGGTATGCAGAGGGTTGCAAACGGTTTGGCGAAATCGATTTCGAAATACAAACACCAAGAACTGAATTGTGGGTTTTGATGTTCACTATTTTTTTTTTTTTTTTCAAATTTTAAACAAACGACATTCACTGTTTTTTTTAAGACTAGTAACCAGAAACGTAAATTATAATTTTTCAATGAGTATGAGTTCACACGATATGAGCTGAGTATGTATACGACACTATCGGCAATTGGAACAAGCCGCGTAATACAGAGAGTTGTCCAAATTTTAGCCATCTCAAATCGCTCCCTCTCCTCGACTTTTTTCCATGCAAAAAAAAAATGTTTAATATCAAAACGTATTGTGTGATATAAAACTTATGGTAGTGATACTATCGTTACCCAGAAGTAGATCATTCTATTTGCCAGACACTGTACAAAGGAACATGTAGTTATCAAGAATTAAGTAGTAGTGATTGTAAAAGAAATTCTGAACACATTTTATGGCAGAATCACCAGCAGATACATTCTTATTTGCGCATAAACAGTTACTACTCACTTGTTCATAAAAAGGATCATAATTACATATATGCTGCAAATCATACAGTCTAGCAACTGCTGTTCCAATCTCAATAGCGGAAATAGTTGATCGGAAAATGAACATAGTACCTACATGTTCAGAGAATGCATCTACACAATAAGAAAACACTTGCTCATAACTCACGTAAATCCCATTAGTGTATATTTATTAATGGCGCATATTAACCATTGCAGAGTGCTAAATAAGCTATCCGGAGATTATTGGAATTAGAAGGGATTTTATTGGGCCGTAACAGTCTTGGTAGCATCAAAAAGGTTTTGCTGCTACATTCGACGGTTTTGAACTCTACACATTTTACAAGTCGATTTAAAATTGCATAATTGTTGATGTTGTGTGCATTGTCATAACTTACAGAACCTCATTTTCTTGTGCAGATTTGATTGAGCTTTATAGAAATTTATCCATGTATGGCTTCGTTCATACCTCGCCCGCAGACAAACAGACGTAACACTTCGAATATTTTGCGATTCAAATCATAGTCACGGAAATAAGTACGCCCAATGCTAAAAGGGCTGGTTTGGTCAACCACCAACTAGGTGACAGTACCCAAGTAACAAAATTAATTTTATGATGCCTTTGAAGTATTCTTCAACACCTGTGCTTTAAAACCATGCATAAACCAAATTGCTCTGCAAAACAACATCAACTCAACCATAAACCCGCCATAAGACCAAAGAGGCCCATTCTAAGATGCTCTTGGAGAGTTGTTTTTAAATTTCTCTTAAAACTTGTTGTACTTCCCAAGTTGCCCTCAAGGCGAATTGCTCTCTCCTTGTAGAATTCTTCAAGTGCACGATAAAACGATAATAAATTTGTCAGTGTTGTTGCTGATGCAGCTTTTATGTCGACAGAAAAGTTTGATGAAATAAATTGAAAAAAAAAGACAATGAAAATGACACATTTTTGTAATTGGGATTAATTTATTACACAAATTGGAAATATTTCCGTGGTGTAACAAGGAGGCCAAATGCCAAGCAAAATTCATCGCATATATGTTGCAAGATACTTCCAAAAATTGCAACGCGCTTCCATTATAATGCATTAATAAAATATTTAAAGTTATTATTCCTGGTCATGAGAACATTGTTCATGAGTTTTCTCAACATGACTTCCATTGATGTCTAGGCCGGTGGTCGGTCCATTATCGATGGTTTTAATCAACATCACCATAAGATCGTCTTAAACTTCTTTCAACTCATGCCAGAATTAAAAGCATATCTCAAGAATACTAGGATTTATAACGTTCTCAGTGCAGCCTGGTTGGTCTCCATCAAGAACGTCTTAAATTTATTTCATCTTAAGCAAGAGTGAGAAGTATTTCTCAAGAGTACTCAGGTTTATAACGTTCTTAATGTAGGTTTTTGCAAACTCCGCCGAGAACGTCATAAATCATGTACGCCAAATTGTAAACAAACAATAAATTATCGCAGCGCGGTGGATTTTATGAATCTCGTCCGATTAATTTTATCATCAGCCCGGTACCGTTTCCAATCAGGCAGACCTTTTTTGATAACCGGCCTTGATGCGGTACAGTGCCACATTCCTCCGGTCAGCAATTCCAACAGGTAAGTAGTTGTTGATTTTAAAGATCGATGATTGGAACCCGAATTGTACGGGAATCGACGTCCTGCATGACCAAACCCACCTCATTTCATATGCTGCAACCGGAGGAACTTGGCACTGCACCGATCCGCGTCGCGGTTGGGTTTCCGGGTAGGTGTTCTTGATTGGCAGCAATAATGGAACGATAAGAATCAAAATCTGATGCTTGAGTTTTTTTATTGTTTTTTTTTTTCATGTACCAAACTGTTCTTATGCGAGAACAGTTGCTCTTGATCAAGAACGGATGATTGAAGTTAACTACAAGAGCCTTATAAAACTGAAAATAAGTTCAACAGTTCTTGTTGTGTTTATGGTTTTATGAACTGAACCTCAAGTATTCTTGGAGGTGTTTATAAAACCACATATTGACGAAGAATAGTTGTGCTCAGCTGAAACTCCGATAAGATCAACTAGAATATGCAATGTTCCGATAAAACTATCATAAAAACAAAAAAAAAACAAATAGAATCAAGATTGTTACTTGGGATAGTTAGCAGAGAGAGAGAGCTTAGAGCTTAGACTGACTACACACATCTACGATTGCTACTCCGCGATTGACCCGAACCAATGACAGTTGCACAACGAATTAACTGAAATATTGACTGGGAGTGGTCAACCATTCTCACTGTGCTACCTTCAGAGACTCTCTTTGACGGCGCCAGCCACGTCCGGGCAGTCAGGTTGGGAAAGGGAAAGAATATTAATACAGTCGGGTCTCCTATTAGACGCAGCCACCCACTTTACGCCCACCGCGTTTTCCAGGCTGTCTTCTAACCAATTTAGTTCATTTTTTATATGCGTTGAGTCCATAGTAAGTACTAACTACACTAAAAAAGTCAGCTGGATTGGATGCAAGACGGGTACGACGGGTACGTGGAATGGAATCGACGGAACGAATGGTTCGACGAAGAGTGCAGAACGGTTTTGGAGAAAAAAAAAAGCAGCGAGGGCAGTATTGCTGCAGCAAGGGACCCGACAGAACGTGGAACGTTACAAATAGAAGCGGAAACAGCAGACCCGCCTCTTTCGGGAGAAAAATCGCGGAAGAGGCGGAGTGTGAGGAAATGGAACTGCTGTGCCGTTCCCAAGAAACACGGAAGTTCTATCAGAAGCTCAACGCATCCCGCAACGCCTTCGTGCCGTGAGCCGAAATATGCAAGAATAAAGACGGAGACCTCTTGACGGACGGACGTGAGATGATCGAATGGTGGATACAGCACGTCGATCAGCACCTGAATGGCGTGGAGAACGTAGGCACGGGAGACCACGGCAACGGAGAAAATAACTACGCCAGTGCAGCGGAGGATGGAAATGAACCAACTCCCATGCTGAGGGAAGTTAAGGATGTCATTCACCAGCTCAAACCGACAAAGCAGCTGGTAAAGATGGTATCGCAGCTGAACTCATCAAGATGAGCCAAGAAAAGTTGGTCACCTGTCGGCACCAGTTGATAGTCAGGATCTGGAAAACCGAACAGCTACCGGAGGAGTGGAACGAAGGGGTAATCTGTCCCATTCACACGAAAAGCGACCATTTGGAATGTGAGAACTTCAGGGCGATCACTATTTTGAATGCTGCCTACAAAGTGCTATCCCAGATCATCTTCCGTCGTCTGTATGTATGTATGTATGTAGGTAGCCACCATCCTAGCTTGAGTCTTGCTCTGCATGCAGTTCCACTTAACAGTAAAGATCAATTTCATTACCACCCTAACTTCAACATACCGCTGTATGAAGGGCCAAAAGGGGGTGTGGCGGACCCGTAAGTAGAGACAATCAGATCATCTTCCGTCGTCTGTCACCTAAAACAAATGAGTTCGTGGGAAGTTATCAGGCCGGCTTCATCGACAACGGACCAGATCTTCACCGTACGGCAAATCCTCCAGGAATGCCGTGAATACCAGGTCCCAACGCATCACCTGTTCATCGACTTCAAAGCGGCATACGACAGTATTGACCGCGGAGAGCTATGGAGAATCATGGACGAAAACGGCTTTCCTGGGAAGCTGACTAGACTGATTAAAGCAACGATGGACGGTGTGCAAAACAGCGTAAGGGTTTCGGGTGAACTATCCAGTTCATTCGAATCTCACTGGGGACTGCGACAAGGTGACGGACTCTCATGCCTACTACTCTTCAACATCGCTCTGGAAGGTGTGATGCGACCAACAGCCGGAGAACGATTTTCACAAAATCCGGTCAATTTGTGTGCTTTGCGGACGACATGGACATAATCGTCGGAACATTTGGAACGGTGGCAGAGTAGTACACCCGCCTGAAACGCGAAGCAGCTAAGGTCGGACTGGAGGTGAATGCCTCAAAAACGAAGTACATTCTGGTAGGCGGAACCGAACAAGACAGGATCCGTCTGGGTAGTAATGTTACAATAGATCGAGGTGGTGGATGAATTCGTCTACCTCGGATCCTTACTGACAGCTGACAACAACGAGAGTCGTGAAATTCGGAGGCGCATCATCAGCGGAATTGGGGCTACTACGGGCTCCAGAAGAAGCTGCGGTTAAAAAAGATTCACCCACGCACCAAATGCATTATGTTCAAAACGCTGATAAGACCGGTGGTCCTCTACGAACACGAGACATGGACCATGCTCGAGGAGGACCTGCAAGCACTCGGAGTTTTCCAGTGACACGTGCTAAGGACGATCTTCGGCTGTGTGCAGGAGAACGGTGTTTGGCGGAGAAGGATGAACCACGAGCTCGCTGCACTTTACGGCAAACCCAGCATCCAGAAGGTGGCCAAAACCGGAAGGATACGGTGAGCAGGGCATGTTGCAAGAATGCCGGACCACAACACTGCAAAGCTGGTGTTTGCTGTTGGAACAAGAAGGCGTGGAACACAGAGAGGCGGACCAGGTGGAGCGTGACCTGGCAAACATTGGGCGCGACCGAGGATGGAGAGCGGCAGCCACAAATCGAGTGTTGTGGAGTACTATTGTTGATTATGTCTTGTCTTAAATGTGATGTAGATTAAATAAATGTATGTATGTAGTGGATGCAAGACAACTGAAGAATTACGGTGAGCGTAAAGTGGGTGGCAGCGTTAATTAGGAGACTCGACTGTACCAACTTTTGTTGTGTGAAAGTTGGCGTTATTGTAAATTGCACGTCTCGCCCAAAGGATGAAGGAAGGGTTGTTTGTTAGTAGGAAAGTCGGGAATCACTCTGAAAAGTGATAGGGTAAGTGTGCCGATCGTTGTGGTAATAAGATAAATTAATTCAAAAAAATATGATCGTACCATCTAATGAATGGTTTCAAAACGTTAGTCGGTAGTTTTCTATCCAAATTTGCTGGGAAAAATATGAAAATTATCGTTTCTCTCTGTTTTCGATCAATAATCGCATACCACAACATTAGGCACACTGTTCCTATTATGGAGGTAAAATTTAATTTCTGTTCCTAATGTTGCGGTATCCCATTGAAATCATATCAGGCCAAACATTTCAATAGGTCCTATCTGCATTTAAGAGGCTCTCTTTGTTTACTTTCTCTTTCAATTATTGCAATGTAATGGTACACTTTTCAACTATTTTTGCAGTACAAATCAAAAGACGATTGTTTTGACCATCGTTGAATGCAAGGAGACAATCAAAATACAAATAAACAGCTGAGATATTAACGAAAGAGAGAGAAACCAAAGAGAGCCTCTCTTCTGCAGATTGGACCTTTAGACATGTTTGGCCTGATATGGGATACCGCAACATTAGGAACACTACCGCAACAAAAGGAACACAGCAGCAGCAATATTAAGGAAAATATTCTTTTTAAATAGGTTTTGGGCAAATCTTAAGCACACAAAAAGTGCAATCTAATAATATAAGCATAATACATCTATTAAAAATTCCTTTTGGTAAAATTTCAGTCGAAAAAGTGCTCAAATGCCACTACCGCAACATTAGGTACTACCACAACGAAGGGAACAATTACCCTATGACCTTTTGATTTCAATGCGATAACTGTCGCGCTATTGTTCACTTCACGCGGAAAGCAAACAATCGACAACCCACATCAGCTGAATGCTTATCCAAATAATCTAGTACGCATACACGAGTATTCCTGCGCGATACTCACAATCCATTCACAGCAAGAAGCAACTCAACACTAAACAACCACGCATCTATTGTTTTTTGTTGCAATGATGAACGCGATCGATTATGCTATGATACTCACTTCGTACAGCAGCGATTTATGCACATCATGGAACAACACAATACTTAACACTCTATTTTCAGTAAATCGCAGATAAATTTAAAAAAAACAGTGCGTGATTCAAGATATGGTTACCCTTGATTGATCATTTTTCATATATTTGTGCAAAGAATGTAATAATAATTAGAATAGTATAATCCAATTACTTCAGTTTGAATCTTAATAAGTTTCAATCAAATAACACCATAGAATAACACAATGACACAATAACCGAACACATTACTGTAGAAGTTAAAAGAGAGCTTGTAATAGATGCTTCTACTTTATTTGGCGTCTCGAGGATTAATGACAATCATTGGATGACTCTATTCTGCTAGCCAAAGCCTACTTTACAATTATAATAAATACAGTGCCTACTATAAACTCCTACAGCTCGGCCATCCTGACATTCACATCGACCCGATGTGCATTTCATTCATTATTCATATCCCATAATTTCATATTTCCAGGATCAAAAACCCCTGTAAAGGGTAAACGAGTTAGCTGAATACCATCAACGTCACTCACAACGTATCGATTATTGGGAAGCGCCTTTTTTATTATATATGGACCTTTGAACTGTGCTTGTAACTTAGATGAACTTCCAGGTATAGCATGATGCGGAATATAAACCAAATCTCCCTCTTGATACTGTGTGGTAATTTTACATTTAGAATCGTATTTCTTTTTATTGTAAATTTGAACAGCTCTATTAATTGCTATTGCTTTTTCTCTAATTGCTATCAAATCTCTTCCAATGTCAGAATTCTCGTTAACGCTATTTTCTACTATACAAATTGTTGTTTTCTTTTGATTTATTCCAAATAATAATTGTGAAGGTGTATTACCAATTGATCTACAAAAAGTATTGTTGATAAAATGTTCTGTATCAGATAAAATTGGACCGAAACCACGCGTAGCATTACTTTCCACAAGTTTAGCTATAACTGCGGTTAAAACTCTGTTAAGGTGAAGATATGACGAAGCCACACCTAGATTTTGCAAGAGCACAAATCTGAAGAACCGAATGTCGGATTGCGCTGAAAAGTTGATCGATTGGTCACCACCAGCTTGTAACCAATCGATCAACTTTTCAGCGCAATCCGACATTCGGTTCTTCATATTTGTGCACTTGAAAAATCGAAGTGTGACTTCATCATATCTTCACCTTAAACCGTTCTACTTGACCATTTGCTCTTGGACACACTGTAGCTATTAATATATGTTTCACTTCATGTTCATTGTTAAATTCTTTGAAACTATTTGATGTAAAGCAACTTCCCCTATCTGAAATAATTTGATCAGGTATTGAATATGCATTAAAATAATGTTTGAGATGCTTGATCACCTCGCTTGTATTCGTAGTTTTACAAGGATAGAGTTTCAAAAATTGTGTGAATGCGTCCACAATAACGAATATGTATTTGTAATTACAATTCCGAAGAGTTATTGGCCCATAATGATCTACATGTATTGTGTGAAATGGTTTGTCTCCTTTATCAATTATATTCAAATGGCCATATTTTTTTAAATTCTTTTTTGAATAAACAATACACTTCAAACAATTGTTTATATATTTCTTTATTTGTTCTTTCATGTTCGGGAACCAATAAGATTTATTAATAAGATCGTTTACTTTTTCTACACCAAAATGTCCGAAATCATCGTGATACATTTTAAGAATTTGTATTACCATGTTTTGAGGAACATAGAACAACAACTTATTATCTTTACATTTTTTTATATACTACTCCATCTCGCAGTTCGAAATTCCTATCTTCTCTATTCTCTAACTGAACTCTTATTTCTTCAATTTTGGAGTCTAACATCTGACTAGCTAATAAAGCTTTTTCAAAACTATTATTTTCACTTCCTATTGCGCAGATAATTGGTAAACGAGACAATGCATCTACATGCTTCATATTTGATGAACTACGATGTATGATATCATAGTCATATTCAGATAGAAAAAGTTCCCAACGAGCAATTTTCGCATTGATGTCCTTTTTATTCAACGTTTCTTTCAATGCAATAAAGTCAGTGACTATTGTAAATTTAATACCCTGTAAATAAATATGAAATCTCTTTATACTATTCACTACTGCCAAGGTTTCAAGTTCAAATGAATGTAATTTTGCTTCGTGAGAGTCGGTCCTTTTACTATAATACATAACCGGATGTAGAACTCCGTCTGACTGTTCTTGCATTAGGACACCTCCAAACCCAAGAGAACTAGCATCTGTGTGAAGTTCAGTTTTAGCAAATGGGGAATAGATTTTCAAAACGGGCTCTGCTGTAAGTTTTTCACGAAGAATTTCAAATGCAATCATTTCTTTTTCACAAAACCTAAAATCTTTCTTATCTATTTTAATTAAATCATAAAGAGGTTTTGCAATTATTGAAAAATTTGGAATGAATTTCCTGAAATAACTCGCCAGTCCAATAAATTTATGAACATCGTGAACATTCTTAGGAATCGGAAATTTTGGATGCATTCTATATGTTTTTCACTTGGACTGATACCTTCAGAATTCATATTCTAACCTAAATATTCTACTTTACATTTCAAAAATTTGCATTTGCTAATTGTAATTGCAAATGATTCTCCACTAAAATTTCAAAAACTTGTTTAAGAATTCTAAAATGTTCCTCAATCGTTTCAGTTGCCAAAATAATGTCATCAATGTAAATTCTTAAAACCCCCTTATCTATTAGATCTTTGAAAATTGTGTTAATGAAACGCATAAATGCAGATGGAGCGTTACATAAACCAAATGGTACTCTCTTATATTCAAACTGACCCAAATGACAAACAAATGCGGTATATTTTTGAGAGTTTTCGTCTATCAAAAGATGATGATATCCGCTTTTAAGATCTAAGGTGCTAAAATACTTTTTATTCCTCAAACTGTCCAAATGGTCTTCAATATGTGGAAGCGGATACCTGTCTTTGACTGTAATTTTGTTCAATTCCCTATAATCTACACACATTCTCCATGAATTGTCTTTCTTTTTCACTAATACTATTCTATTAGCGTACGGCGAATTACTTTCTTGTATAACTCCTTCTTGTAAAAGTTTATTAATTTGGGATTCTATTTCTAATTTTTGAGCATTTGACAAACGACGTGGAGAAAAATTAAAAGTATTATTATTCTGTAGTTCAATTTTCATGGTATACAATTTTTTGGGTTTTGTTGGTCTAGTTCTTTTTTTATACACATCATTAAAAAGAGATTTGATTGCTGATATATCTTTGAAACAAATATTTTCATCACCAATATCTAATTGATCCACATCAGTATTCAAGAAAGTACTTTGGCTTACCTCCACATCATAAATATCCGGACGATAATCATCATTTTGGCCAACCACGTTTAAAGGCATTGTATCCAAGATCGTGTCACCTTTAGTCTTCTTACCAAAAACTATCGCGTTACCGTCATATTCAGCCAACAAGTTATTTTTCCTGATGAAATCTTCCCCCAAAATGCACATCGGTTCCATGGTTGTATCCTTCACTATTTTAAACTGCAATTTGTAAATAAAATTATTAATTACAATTTCTGTATCAAACACCCCTAAAATATCTATTCTAGAATTATTAAAGCCTGAAAAATTTTGCTCCGTAAATTTAGAAATTGTGATTGTATGTGGAACTACGCTACTTTTAATCAAGCAAATCGGACTACCAGTGTCAAAAAGTGTTGTGCATTCTTGATAAAAATTGTAAAATCTTACTAATACTTTGAAAAACGATTTTTCTAAAATAGTCCTACCTTTAAACTCAATACTACCTCGAGATCGCTCAAAACTAACTGCTTCTGCTTCCCTGTGCACTGGATCTGTTTCCACCGCCGAAATTGGGTTTGCTAGTCTTCCCATGCGGCATCCATTGGTTCGTCGGTAATTATCATCTTCCGCATGTGGTTGATTGCCAAATTTTCCTACGTTATAACCGCCTTGATAATCGGATCCTCCAGAACTGTTGTTTTGATTGTTTCTTGAAAAAGGTATTCTTGCACTTTCATTGTATCTTTGCTGGTAATCACCATTTCTGTGAAATCGTCGTCAATCTTTCCGAAAGCACATTTTTGCAACATGTCCAATTTCTCCGCAATTGAAGCAGCTTCTCATTCCAACATTTGATTGAGTTTGATCTTGAAAGGATTTTGGAAAATTTTCACGCTCCGAAACTTGCATTTTTGCCTGATTTTCATTTCTTAAAATTGCTTCCAACAATGAATCCACAGATGTGTGTCCAGCAGTACTCAACGCCAACCGCAAATGAGAGTTTGAAATGCCATTGATGATGTATTTAATTATTGTCGCATCTTTAAGGTTCACCATTCTTGCTTTGGCCACAATGTCATAAACAAATTTCTCGTAGGTTTCGTTTGATTGCTTCATCCTTCTGATCAAAAAGCTATGTATATCCACTTCATCGGTTCTTGATGGAAATGCCCGTACTAATCTTTGCTTGAATTCACTCCAACTACTGACATCTTCTTCTATTCCTTCAAACCAGATTCTCGGCACCGTTCCCAATCGCATTGTTGCATAGTGAAGCACAGCTCGTTCTTCCCATCCATACACGTTCTTCAAACCGTCGATTTTCTTCAGCCACCTCTCTGCATTAATGTTTTCTGGGACGAATTCGGGAATCAGGCTACGGATATCCTCGGGGTGCAAAAACCTTTGAACGTTCCAAGTAACCATTCCATCGACCGCCAATGATGAGTTTCTCCCGTAGCTTCCAACACCATCATCTGCAGCTGCAACCTTAGCCTCTCCGCGACTACCAACAACCGTTGAATTGGTTTCGGCTCGCGTTCCAGTTACGTCTACATCAACATCCATAACTTCAACTTGTTTTGTAGTTCGTCCTTCGGTTTCATTCGAAACGCCTGTACCATCCGAAAAATTTCCAGCTTCAGTTCGTCTTCTTGGGAAGTCGCGTAAGATCATCATCCCACTTCTGAATTGTAGAAGTTAAAAGAGAGCTTGTAATAGATGCTTCTACTTTATTTGGCGTCTCGAGGATTAATGACAATCATTGGATGACTCTATTCTGCTAGCCAAAGCCTACTTTACGATTATAATAAATACAGTGCCTACTACAAACTCCTACATTACTTCTCATGTATACACCAGATTCATTTTTTTTTTGCATGGGTCTAGTTTTTGCAATAACTCAATATTGAATATTGAATCGATTCGCATGACATTTTGTACACATGTAGGCACGACTAGTACTAACCGTGTTTGATAAATCAAGTCAATTGGTTCGAAAATGACTTAGTTATAGCAAAAAAAAACTAACCGTGCAAAAAAAAAGAATCGGGAGTAATTGTTCAATTCATTAAGGCCGATGCAAATATTTGATTTTTTTTATGTCACCCTTCCCCTTCCGAAAATCCCAAAATATTGAAGGGCGAAAAAACATCTTTGGGCTTCATTGTCAATAGAAAAATGGCTATCAAATAGATTTTTTTCGATATACGAGCATATATTTTTTCAATATTGTTTTTTTTTTGTTTAACATTTTTTTTGTTTTAATTTTTATGTTCTTTTATGTTTATAGCGTGCCCGATGAGTGATCTTGGACATAAACAAAAAATATAGAATTTTCACATTTTTATTAATATAGTAGAAATATAATAATACGCAAAGAGCAAACAGTAATGCATCGTTTTGAGTAAAATCCAAATTTGAGCATGGCGCTGGAAATAAATGCGGTTTCCTTACTTACCTTACCGGTCAGGCTAAGGCCGGGGTGGCCTCTGCTGTACATAGTAGCCGCCTCCACTCCACTCGGTCCATGGCTGTTTGTCTCCAGTTCCGCACTCTGCGTAGGGTCCGCAGATCGTCCTCCACTTGGTCGACCCACCTAGCTCGCTGCGCTCCACGTCTTCTTGTACCGGTCGGATGACTCTCGAGAACCATTTTAGTCGGGTTGCTATCCGACATCCTGATGACGTGACCCGCCCACCGTAGCCTCCCGATTTTCGCGGTATGGACGATGGTTGATTCTCTCAGCAGCTGATGCAGCTCGTGGTTCATTCGCCTTCTCCAAGTCCCGTCTTCCATCTGCACTCCGCCGTAGATGGTACGCAACACCTTCCGTTCGAAAACTCCAAGGGCGCGTTGGTCCTCTGCACGTAGGGTCCATGTTTCGTGCCCATAGAGGACGACCGGTCTAATCAGCGTTTTGTAGATGGTTAACTTCGTGTTACGGCGAACTTTTTTCGATCGTAGAGTTCTGCGGAGTCCAAAGTAAGAACGATTTCCTGCCACAATGCGCCTCTGAATTTCTCTGCTGGTGTCGTTGTCGGCGGTCAACCGCCTCGATTTCATCACCGTCGATATGAATTCGGGGTGGCGGGCGCGGTGATTCCTCCCTGGAGCCCTTTGCCATCATGTACTTTGTCTTCGACACATTAATGACTAATCCGATTCGCCTGGCTTCACTCTTTAGTCGGATGTACGTTTCCGCCATCGTCTCAAATTTACGAGCAATAATATCAATATCATCGGCGAAACCAAGCAGCTGAACGGACTTCGTGAAAATCGTCCCACTCGTGTTTATCCCCGCTCTTCTTATTACACCCTCCAAAGCAATGTTGAACAGCAAGCACGAAAGACCATCACCTTGCCGTAACCCTCTGCGAGATTCGAAGGGACTCGAGAGTGTCCCTGATACTCGAACTACGCACATCACTCGATCCATCGTCGCCTTGATCAATCGTATCAGTTTATCTGGGATTCCGTATTCGTGCATAATCTGCCATAGCTGTTCTCGATCGATTGTATCATACGCCGATTTGAAATCGATGAACAAGTGATCTGTGGGCACGTTGTATTCGCGGCATTTCTGCAACACCTGGCGGATGGCGAACATCTGGTCCGTTGTAGCGCGTTCACCCATAAATCCAGCCTGATATTGCCCCACGAACTCTCTTGCAATCGGTGATAGACGGCGGCATAAAATTTGAGAGAGTATCTTGTAGGCAGCGCTCAGTAGTGTGATCGCGCGGTAGTTCCCGCAATCCAACTTGTCGCCCTTTTTGTAGATGGGACACACGATACCTTCCATCCACTCCTCCGGTAATACTTCCTCCTCCCAAATCTTGGTAATGATCCAGTGTAGTGCTCTCACCAGTGCTTCTCCACCGTATTTTAGAAGCTCGCTTGGTAGTTGATCTGCTCCAGCGGCTTTGTTGTTTTTCAACCGGCCAACCTCCTCCTCAATCTCTTGAAGGTCAGGGGCCGGAAGTCTTTCGTCCTGTGCACATACTCCTAGATCGGTTACCACGCCACCTTCGGTACTTGCAACGTCGCCATTGAGGTGCTCATCGTAATGCTGCCGCCACCTCTCGACCACCTCACGCTCGCTCGTGAGAATATTCCCGTGATTTTCTCGGCACATGTCGGCTTGTGGCATAAAGCCTCTGCGCGAGCGGTTCAGCTTCTCGTAGAACTTTCGTGTGTCCTTAGCGCGGTACAGCTCTTCCATCGCTTCGCGATCTCGTTCTTCCTGCTGGCGCTTCTTCATTCGGAAGACTGAGTTCTGCCTGTTCCGCGCCTGTTTGTAACGTGCCTCATTCGCTCTCGTACGGTGTTGCAGCATTCTTGCCCATGCTGCATTCTTCTCGTTTTTCAACTGTTCGCATTCGCCGTCGTACCAGTCGTTTCAGTGATTCGGAGTCGCCTAGTGCTGTAGCCGAGGTACTACCTATGGCGGATCGGATGTCCCTCCAGCCATCTTCAAGTGTAGCTGCGCCAAGCTGCTCTTCCGTTGGTAGGGCCACTGCTAACTGCTGCGCGTAGTCTTGAGCCACTTCTACGTTGTTGCTCGATGTTGAGTCGCGGCGTTCGACTTCGACGCGTGGTGATAACTGTCGAAAGTTTTGAGCGCATGCATACAGCGACTAAGTAGTGATCCGAATCTATATTCGCACTGCGGTATGTGCGGACATTGGTTATATCCGAGAAGAATTTACCGTCGATTAGAACGTGGTCGATTTGGTTTTCTGTTTGTTGGTCGGGTGATCTCCAGGTGGCTTTGTGGATATCTTTGCGGCGAAAGAAGGTGCTTCGGACTACCATACCATGGGAGGCTGCAAAGTTTACGCATCGCTGGCCGTTATCATTCGATACGGCGTGCAGGCTGTTTCGCCCGATTACCGGTCTGTACATTTCCTCCCTTCCTACCTGCGCGTTCATGTCGCCGACAACGATTTTCACGTCACGCGGCGAGCAACCATCGTATGTTTGCTCTAACTGCGCGTAGAACGCTTCTTTCTCGTCATCGGGTCTCCCTTCGTGTGGGCAGTGGAAGTTGATGATGCTGTAGTTGAAGAAACGGCCCTTAACTCTCAACATGCACATCCTTGCGTTGATCGGCTGCCACCCGATCACACGTTGTCGCATCTTGCCCAACACTATAAATCCTGTTCCCAGTTCATTGGTGATGCCACAGCTTTGGTAGAAGGTAGCCGCTCGATGCCCGCTTTTCCACACTTTCTGTCCAGTCCAACAAAGTTCCTGCAACGCCACGATGTCGAAGTTGCGGGGATGTAGTTCGTCGTAGATTATCCTGTCACATCCTGCGAAACCTAGTGACTTGCAATTCCATGTTCCAAGTTTCCAATCGTAGTCCTTATTTCGTCGCGTGGGTCTTTGCCGATTGTATCGAGTCGTATTTTCTCCTATGTTATTCGCAATGGGGATTTTTACGGGTGGCTTATTGGGCCTACGCCAACACTCCTGTCTCGCCGGAGGGCCATCGTGCCAGTTCTGTTTAACGTCCCAACCAACACTGGGACGACCACGCTGATGGGGCTACCACCTTGGATCTAGCTGGGCGTGGTGCAGCGTTTCTTACTCAGCCGCTGGATGCCAGAACAGACGCTGTTTGAGCCGCACCTCCTTGGTGAACAGACACTCGGATCGTACCTCCTCAATCTAGCTGATGTCAGCAGGACAACAGTGCCCAGGTTGCACTACCAGCTAAGCACACAACTCTTAGCTGGCGGTCTTTGTCATCGCTTGACCCGTGGAAGCATGAGGTAGGAACTTGTGAGGACCAGAGCTATATTGGACGCTCTCCTTATCGACTCACCGTTTTGCAGCCCAAAACACCGTTTTGCGGTTTCCTTACAGCAAATAAAAAAAAATGACAACATTAGAAGCGCAAAGGTACAGTAAAGACTACCAATTAATGAATTAGCCTTACACTTTCATATTCATATTTTCCTCCCACATCCACATAAACCTAGCATTTTCCTCATAAATTGCACATCCTCCGCAGAACTGGTCAATCAATAAACCCATTAGCGAAAATTATGTAAGAAACCCGTTGTGCAATTTTCGGCATCGAGCAACATGTTATTGAGTTATTTCACAGCTCCTCCGCCACCTCTCTACCACCGACCGGCGCGTGCCCACCCGCAAAGTGGCCAACGAACTATGATTACAGTGTACAGACGCCGATGTAAGTAAGTGGCTTAATTCAAAAATAATCTTCACCTGTCCGGCTGTCAGAAGCCACAGTTCATTGATTCGTTGAGTTCGTACACCGAACGGCAAGATAAAAATAAAAATGTGAACTATTGGTGTTGAGCGAATTATCGCCAAGACGGAGCACAATAATGGAGCAAGTGCGAAAATCGAAAAAATGCTGATATTATTGCATTGGACGCGAATTGGTTCGGACTTGCGCAATAGGTACACAGCGCACAGTTGGTCTCGAAATTTGTTTCATACCAGAAGCCAAACTGTGTCAAATTCTTCAAACAGTTATCCAATTCATTTAATTCGAAATTGTTAAGAACCGGAATAATTCCTCAACCGTTTACTTTCAGATTGACTGGAGTGATCAAATCTCGTACAACTTGGACTCTCGACGATTAACTTTTGTAGCACATATTTGCCAAAAATTAATTTTCGCAATCTACTGCCTTGGAATGCGTTACCACACACGATTAATCTATCCACGTTTCTAACGCCTCGGTCATGCCTCTTAACTTCCGCCCAACGAGTGACGTCCAATCCGTCTGTAATTGGCAGTCAAACGGATAAGCATTGAGCTGAGAGCAAAAGACAGAAAGAATTCGCACGGAACATGTGATTAGAGTCGTTTTTACCACTGCCTCAAGCTGTCTATGATATACTTAAAATCAGATGTTGTTTTCCCCCCTCGGGCCATTTTTTATTTCTATACTTTTTCGCTTCCTGGCGTAAATTTGGCGGCGTCATTCGAAAAGATTACTATTATTAGGGCTCATTTTGGGAAAGGATCCATATAAACAAATACACCAAACACCCGACCGACCCGAATGTGGTCATCCGACCGGGGCGTCGACTTGAGTGGGAAGCTACTGTGGAACGCGCTGCAATTTGGCATCATTTAAGTAGTCTGAAGGATCACGATATCGTCGAGATGGTTTAATGGCCTAATCGAGCTTCGCAGATCAATGGCATCGCGCGCGGCACGGTTCGTTGGGTCGAGTAATGTTGTTGAACTTTCAATCTCGACGGTAGGTATCCCTCGACTATGTTTGTGCCTTTGTGCATGGTGTATGTCGGAATACGCGAGAAGGAATGCTTTTTTGTTACTGTTTGCTAGCTATTGCATCCGTGGAAAGTGGTTCGGTGTTCTATAATGATATGCCCTCCGTAGGGAATCGTAGCACATTCCGGACGTGACGCGACCGAATGGCGCGGAAAAGAGATACCTACCCGCCAATGCATCAATGAATGGATCAATTAAGCTGTAACGCTTATAGAAAGAATGTAGTGTAGACAATGAGCTACTGGTGCTGACGTTCGAAACCATGGAGTTTGAGTTGCGCAACAGCTAAGTCGTGTGGTATAAACTTTACAACCACTCGTTTCCAGATGCAATGATACTCTACATAACTACCCTACAATAGCGGATGGAATAACATGTAAAGTAAATATGCAACAATTTAACAATTCTGAAGGATTAAATTGCAACGTGTTAAGAACAACGCCTATCTCACAAAGCCTTTTAAAGGAGATCACTAAAATTACAACTATCGTTAATGATTAATAAAAAGCGAGCTAAAATTGCTTTACTAGGTTCAGAAAAAAAAAGATGAAGCGGAAAATCCTACTTAAGTCCACAAATACATAAATATGAAGAACGAACTCATTCGTTTTACTTCGAATGATTGTAATCAGTTTTGTTCCTTTTAGTTCCGCCCTCTTTTGCATATCCAACTAACACTTAGGAAGATTAGAAGTGGTAGCCGAAATACGTGTATTAAAGTGTCTCGAATATACCAAAGTGGCGAATCCTTGTCGTTTTGACAGGTCTCATGCTCGATTTAAACTATGAGGATAACAGAAAATCGACTGTTCCAATTTTGACGTTTCTACTCTTTGATTTATCCAGGCTCGTTAACGCGTATCTGTTAAAGGATAAGCAACAGAGGGTGGAATTAAAAAGTACAAAACTGATAACACTCATTCAAAGAGGGTATTCTGCTTAGAGGGTTCGAAAAGTCGGTACAAGATCATTCGTTTAAGTTGAAAGACAGCGGAAAATGATCTAAGATAGCTCGTTGTAGAAGGCTTCAAAATGGTGATCGCTCGGAAGTTCAAATTGTAGCCTTCCTTGTGAATGGGGTAGACACTTCTTCCTTCCATTCATCCGATAGTAGTTCGGTTCCTCAGAACCTGAATGTCAAATCGGAATGACAGGTGGCCAACTAATCTGGGTTTGTTTCCTACGTTGCATTTCTTACCCGTGCCTATGTGCTTCACCCCGACCTGATGCTTTTCGAAGTACTACTTCAACTTTTCAATATCCTTTTCTGGTAAAACTTCTGTGTTATTTTTATTTTATTTTTGAGAACTTCACAGCAATTCCATTTCCTCGAACTTCACTTCTTCAGGGCGACGATTTTTGTTAACCCTGCTATCTTCTTCTCCAAGATCGCTCTGCACTTCTCGTGGAACCATTTATTCTGTCGATTCCGTTTCACATATTTACCTGACCGTTCTCTCGGCTTCGTCATTATGATTTCTTTAACTGCACGCCAGCAGTCCCCGCAGGGATGGTCACCTATGCCCTAACTTTCCTGAGGACCATGGTGCACAGTAGACTGGGACGTAGTTACCTGATCTACCTTATTTTGACTCGGCGTTTCTCTGGATATTCATTCAGCCATGTCTTTAAAAAAATCAATAAGATAACTTCAGTTAATTTTTCAGTAATTCGAATTTCTCAATAGATTCTTGCAGGAAATTCTCCAGAGGTTTTCCAGGTACATACATACATTTATTTGTTCAACATCACATTTAAGACAAAACATAATCCACACTAGTACGCCACAATACTCGGTTTGTGGCTGCCGCTTTCCATCCTCGGTCGCGCTCAATGCTCGCCAGGTGACGCTCTACCTGGTCCGCCCATCATGCTCTCTGCGCTCCACGCATTCTTGTGCCAATCGGATCAGTAGCAAACACCAGGGTTGTTATTCGGTATTCTTGCAACATGTCCTGCCCATTGTATCCTTCCGGCTTTGGCCACCTTGTGAATGCTGGGTTCGCCGTAAAATGCAGCGAGCTCGTCGTTCATCCTTCTTCGCCACACACCGTTCTCCTGTACACCGCCGAAGATCGTCCTTAGCACGCGTTGCTCGGAAACTCCGAGTGCTTGCAGGTCCTCCTCGAGCATGGTCCATGTCGCGTGTCCGTAGAGGACCACCGGTCTTATTAGAGTTTTGTACATGGTGCATTTGGTGCGTGGGTGAATCTTTTTAGATCGCAGCTTCTTCTGGAGCCCGTATTAGGCCCGAATGCCGCTGATGATAAAGCGCCTTCAGTTTAGTCAGCTTACCAGGAAAGCCGTTTTCGTCCACGATTCTCCATAGCTCTGCGCGGTCGATACTGTCGTATGCCGCCTTGAAATCGATGAACAGATGATGCGTTGAGACCTGGTATTTACGGCATTTCGGGAGGATTTGCCATACGGTGAAGATCTGGTCCGTTGTCGACCGGCCACTTGATAACTTCCCATGAACTCATTCGTTTTAGGTCACAGACGACGGAAGATGATCTGGGATAGCACTTTGTAGGGAGTTTTCAAAATAGGGATCGCTCTGAAGTTCTCACATTCCAAATGGTCGCCTTTCTTGTGAATGAGGCAGATTGCCCATTCCCTCCACTCCTCCGGAGTTGGGCCAACTTTTCTGGGCTCAGCTTAATCAGTTCAGCTGCGATACCATCCTTACCTTTGTTAGTTTTGAGCTGATGAATGGCATCCTTCTTTGCTCAGCGTGGGAGTTGGTTTATTTAAATCCTCCGCTGCACTGGTATCGTCGTTTCCTCCGTTGCCGTGGTCTCACCCTTGCTTACGTTCTCCACGCAATTCAGGTCATCATCGAAGTGCTGCTTCCACCTTTCGATCACCTCACGTCCACCCGTCAAAAGGCCTCCGTCCTTATCCCTGCACATGTCGGCTCACAGCACGAAGCCGTTGCGGGATGCGTTGAGCTTTCGGTAGAATTCCGTGTTTTTAGGAACGGCCCATCAGTTCCATTTCTTCACACTCCGCTTCATCCAGGCGGCGTTTTTTCTCCCGAAATAGGCGGGTCTGCTGCTTCCGCTTCTGTGTATAACGTTCCACGTTCTGTCGGCTCCCTTGTTGCAGCATAACCACCCGCGCTGCGTTCGTCTCCTCCAAAACCTGCACTCTTCGTCGAACCACGTCGAACCATTCGTTCCGTCGAGTCGATTCCGTTCCACGTACCCAACGTTCCTCTCGGCTGCGTCGTTGGTGGCTGTTTTCACTGTACTCCAGCAGTCCTCTAGAGGGGCCTCGTCGAGCTCGCCCTCGTCTGGCAACGCGGCCTCGAGATTCTGCGTGTATGCTGAAGCGGGCGCAGTTTCACCATTACCAGATAGTGATTGGAATCGATGTTGGCGCCACGATAGGTCCTGACGTCGATAATGTCGGAGAAGTGCCGTCCGTCAATCAGAACGTGGTCGATTTGCGATTCCATTTGCTGTACTAATCTCCAGGTGTAACGATACGGGAGGCTGTGTTGGAAAAAAGTTCTACGCATGACCATATTTTTTGGCGGTGAAATCAATGAGTCGTATGTCGTTTTCAGTCGTCTGCTGGTGGGCGCTGAACTTTCCAATCGTCGTTCTGAATTCATCCTCCTAGCCTACCTGAGCGTCTAGATCTCCTATGATGACTCTGACGTCGTGGCGTGGGCAGCGGTCGTACTCGCGTTCAAGCTGCACGTAAAATGCGTCCTTGTCATCATCAGTGCTTCCGCAATGTGGGCTGTGCACGTTTATTATGCTGAAGTTGAAGAATCTGCCCTTGATCCTCAACCTACACATTCTTTCCTCAATCGGCCACCAGCCGATCATGCGCCTCTGTATGTTGCCCATCACGATAGAAGCTATTCCCAGCTCACGTGTGTTGCCGGAACTCTGGTAGATGGTATGATTATCTCTAAACGTTCGCACCATGTATCCTGTCCAACACACACCCTGCAGCACTACGATGCTATTTTCCGGAGGACCATAGTACACAGTTGAGCTTAGAGTCCTTCCCTGACACGCGGACGTTGATCAGCCGCCCCTAACATGAGAATAGACGCCGGTACCACACGGAGGTAGGGATAGGAGTTGCTGGGCAGAAGCTATTGGATCACAATGGGATCAGAATTGCACAACATACCCAGCCTTTACCGTGCCAGGTTTTCCGGGTATTCATTTCAAAATTCCTCCGGCAGTTGTTTCGGAAATTTAGATTTCTTAAGGAAAGCCTTCTAAAATTTTCGTAGGTGCTCCTCGAGAAGTTCCTTTGGGAATTACTTCAGAAATTCCTCCAAAAATTTTCAAGAGATTCTTCCAGTACCTAATTCCTCAGCGAGTTTCCCAGCAGATCCTCAGATATTCCTCTATGGGAGATCGCATTAGGCAGCGTGCGCGGTTGGATGTGTGTTGGAAACGATTGTCACGTTTTACTTCGTCTCCGCGTTGTGATTCGACCGACGAAATGGTTGGTGTTAAATCGAATTTTCAAATAATTCCGTGTGTGATCAGTGTTATTCGTTTTGAGGATGCATTCAATCAGAACCACTTGTGTGCGCAGCCTTTTCTTTTTTCTCGCTCGTGTATTTTGATGAACGCAAGAAAGAGCGAGATAAAAGAGGGGGCAAAGTGCCCCCTCTATTATCTGTTTCTTTCGCGTGTTTATTTACGAGAGTGAGTGAGAAAAAAGAAAAAGCTGCGCACGCTACAGATCAGAACACGGATAAATTCTCCAGAGAGAATAGATCATAAAGTGAATTAATCAATATTCTAGACCCTGGGCTGAAAATCTCATTAATAAAGATAAAAAAAATATTCTATAGGGTTACCCTAGTGAGGATTTTCAGAGCGGGACTTTTGTTTTGGACCAGAACAAGAGTTAACTCCAAGTGATCCTAAGGGTGTTAATGGCAATTCAGTAAGCAATAGGACGTTTAGAAGTTTTCTGGCATCATTTCTTTTATCGCGTCCGGATTTTTTTTATTTCGTGTTTAAGCACATACAGCGGATAGACAGAACAGAATGATCGGGACAGACAAAATTTTCCTTCTCAAAAAATATTCAAATAGCTGTAACTTTTCTAAAAGTGCATCAAATATTCTTACATTTTTACTGTAAGTGGATCAACTAGTTGTGTATCAGTGGACAAAACTTGGAAAAGATCGGGCTATTCTGTACGAAGTTATAAAGATTCTAGAAAAAGGTATATTTATCCGATAGCCAACTTTGATTCAATGAACCGAATGCAATGAAATTTTGACCATTTATGACTTATATAATGAGCTTTGAAAAACTTTTGACTTAACTTAAAAATTCCGAAATTATCTCTACACGAATTTCTTGGAAATAAATCGCATGGAATTCCTGAGAAAATCTTTTTGCTGACATTCGTGGAATAATCCTTGTGCCAATGAACAGGTATCTGGAAACATGTCTGAAGCAATCGTGAACGTTTTACAAGGAATCCCTGGAAGAATGTCTGTAGAAACATTTAAACTTCTGAAGAGTTTTATAGAAAAACCCAATGTTAAATTTTCAAAGGAATTTCTGTTGAAGTTTCTAGGGATTTTTTCGGAAGAAATTTCTGAATTTCCAGGAGAATACATGGGGGAATATCCGGAGAAATTCTAGTAGGAAGCTCTGCTTGAATTTCTGTCGGAATCTCTGGAGCATTATTTGCTTGGATCCTAGGAGATTTTTTTTTGAAGAATCTCTGGGTGAGCTTTTGAAGGAACCGATGCATGATTTTTCAAAAGACAAATTTTGCGTTACGTATTTGATGGATTTTCTTCTCAATGAAGAAATTTTAGAAAGAATCCATAGAACGTTTTCTACAAAAATTCTTAGGAAAATTTATGTAGGAATCCTTGGAAAAAAAATCTAAGAAAATCTCTGTCAGAATGTCTAAAAAGAACTTATGAAACTTTTCTTAACGAGTCTCTGGTAAATTATTGAAAGGCATATTTGAAAAATCTTTGTCTGTAGGAGAATTTTGAAGACTTTTTTTATCCCAGGACAAATTTCTGTAAGAACTTTGATGTCTTGATTTTCGGAAAAAAAAATCGCTGTAAGAATGTCTGGAATCCGTAAATGATTTTCCAAAATATTCCATTGAGGAATTTCTTAAGCTTGGAAGGTATTTTAAAAATACATGGAGTAAACACAAAAAGCTGCCTAGATGAACCGATTTCAGTTCACATATTTTCTTACAATACTTTACCGTATTTGGATGATTAACCTTTTTCGCATTCTTCCATTAAGCTTGCCGTGAACATTTGAGTATGGTCATTTTCGATGTATCACCCTTGACTCGACTTAATCAAGTACGAGACACTGAAGATGACCTTACAGTTGTTAAGGTCGATATATATGTACGTATCATTGGATGCAAACACATAATTGAGATTAAAAGGCACAGTATTTAGCTAGATTTACCTTTTGAAAAGGTGGGATCTTCAAAGTATTTTAGTAAATCAATATGATAAAAATCTGGCAAAAAATTCATAAAAGTTTTCAACAACAAATACGACAAAAATATTTTAAAAAAAGTATACAAAAAACCGTTTAAAAATGTCACTTATTATTTATATCAGATCAAAACATGCGGATCGTTTCAAGATAACTCAGGAGGTTTCGGAGAGGTTTTAGGAGACTTCATATGTGGTGAGCTTCAGGGGAATTTCAAGGAGGGTTCAGCGGTGTTGCAGAACGTTTCAGAAAGTTTCCGATGGCTTTTAGGGGGCCTTACAAACAGATTTTCAGGTGTGCTCCAGGTGGGTTATAAATTCTCAGGGAAGCATTCATTGGCGATTCAAAGCGTTTTAATGCGTTTAAGGACGTTTCTGAGGCGTTTTTAGGGGGTTTCATTGGCTCTAAGGTGAGCTTCAACAGAAAGTTAAGGAGGGGGTTCAGAGGTATTTCAAGGCGTCTCAGGTGCACTTCAGAGCCATTGTAGGAGGCTACATTGACTCTCAGATTAGCTGCAAGAGTGTTTCACGATGGAGTTAAGAAGTGTGTCAAGGCGTTCCAATGCGTTTCATATTACGTTCTTTTCACTGAGAATAAGGGAAGCTCTTGGGGATTCTCAAAGAGTCATCACTTGACAGCACATTGTTGAATGAAACTGTGTAAGTATGAATTTTGTGTGTAGTTCTCCAGTAGACTACTGATTAGGCTTATAGATCCGATGGCATATACTTCAGGGAGTTTTCGGATGCTCTCAGACGGATAGTCATTGAACTCGTAGTATAGATAAAACATAGATGTATGAGCCTTTAAGCCTATGGGAGCATGAATCGTATTTATAATACAGCGAGAGGCACAAGTTATACATGTACAGCGTCGTAAAAAAAAACAAAACAATTAGACCACTAACCATTTTTCATACAAAATGACAAGGTTTGACGATATGGTTTTTGATTTCTAGTAAACCGATTTTGGTTTTGAGACACGACACGGACACGCTCAAGGACATGGTTGTTAGTTAGAATCAATTGTGCCAACGGCCGCCTTTCAATTTGTTTCAATTTTTAAGAGCACAAATATGATTATCTAGTAGACCAACACGACCGAAAATGCCACTTGTTGTTTGCTCACTCGCTAACATTTATATCCCGTTTGATGGATCTCTACATTTGTGCTCGTAAAAACATCTTAATGCTTCCAGTGAACCATTCGTCCTTTGAGAGAAGCACGACATTAGACAACGGACTAGCATGCAACGCCCAGTGGCACAGCTGTCAACTTTTCCTGACAGATACGGTGGGAATTGAACCCACGCTCCTCAGCAAAATGCGACTAAATGCTTGGTGACACTAGCCGCACGGTCACGAATCGACGATTTGATTAGAATGTTTAGAGTCGCATGGAATCACGTAAATTTAAATTTGTATTAAATTGAAGCTCACGACTTCAAAAGTTACATATATACGATTCGACAAAAAAATACCACCTTTTACAGATTTGACCACAAATGACCAACTTAAATTTGTGATCAAATCAGTAGATGAATCCCCAAGTTTAAACAGATAACTTGAGCCGATTAGACGTATTGTAAGCCACGGATTATGAGTTCGATTCCCACTTCCGTCAGAGAAATATTTTGCATTTGGGCCACTTGGAGTCGTATACGATGTTCTTTGTCTAGGGTAAGTTATAATTAGTTTAGACAGTTTCTGGATGAAGACGGCGGCAAGCATCAGATAGTCATTTAACGCTTTTTGGAATAGCGATCAGAAAGTGATTCTATTATTTTTTTTTCCAGTCGTAGATCTACACTTTTGATGTAGTAATAATGTCAAATATTGGTCGTTATAATTGTAAACTACTTACGAAAGCAAAATATGCATTTTAAAAGCTATCATAATTTAAAATTCATGACGGTATTTCCCAAGAGGCAGTGTGCCACTGTGTCTCCTATCATTCGTAACACAACATCCATTCCGAAAGTTCAGCTGCGCTAAAATTAGCCCAAAACAAACTGCTTGGCAATACTTTCAAACTACTCGTAATCACTTCCGCGTTACTCTCTGCAAGATATCCACAATTATGCTCCCCAACTACCACTCACCTCGGGGGAAAAAGTCTTTCAATAGGTCCTCGAATTGCGTTCAATCGAACTAGTTTTCGCACTTAAAACTGCAACGGCGCGAGAGGAAAGAAAAACTACTCTCGCTGGTGACCAACTTGTTCCCCATTCATGGTGCGTGTTCCGTCGAATATCGGCGCGCTTTTCTACTCGCTTAGATGTCGGTGATTATCGCTGTTGAAACACGTAGGTGGCAAAACTAGCACCTCTGTGGTTTCCCGCGCTCCATGGCCATCGCTGCAGCAAGATTACGATAAAACACTTTTCTTCAAGGTTGCGCATTGCTTTGCTCCTTATTCCGCGAGTGGGGACCATCCCCTTCGATTACCGTTCGTGCGTCACCGCGATCGTGTCGGTGTTTGGCGCGTTTAATTGCTACCTGCCATCACTACCGACTGCCACTCTGCGGCTTTTCCTCTTGATGCACCACGCCACGGACTGCGCGATCAATAGAAGACGCCGCACTACAACAACGCAACGCACGGTGGCGATCGCACAAGTTGGGATGGGAAAAGGAAATCAGCTGTACCAACATGGAGTGAAATGAATTGCATGTCCCCTATCTTGGCATCTGATGCGACCGATTCCAGTTATGTGCCATAATATGCATAATGTATTTATGAACTAGATATGTTTACTTCATGAGCAAATAGCTCAATCCATCTTGGGATGATGATGCCTTTCTCATATTACGATTTCACAACAAGAACAATTATTCATTTCACCAATAATTATCTTTACCCTAGAAAAAAAAAACAGATGTCTACTAGTACATATATGTTCATTGATTGATTTCTTCTGAATGATTTGTTCTGCACTTTTTCCATACTTATAACATTACACATTGTAGTCGTACTTCAATACATGAGATATAGATATCCATACAATTCGTAATTGAAACAACGCGATTGACTAGAACATAGGCTCCCAAACTTTCAGGTCGCGCGACCCCCTTTTGCCAGCAGACGTAGTTTTCGCGAAATTCCCTCATTTGATCTCTGTTACAGTTAAATATTTTACTGTCCCTCGCGACCCCCTGAATGAAGGCCAGCGACCCCCCTGGGGGGGTCGCGATCCACAGTTTGGGAAACCATGGACTAGAACATTGCACACAGAATCAACAAATGGTGAATTGGGTTAGCTTACCATAATCTGTGTTCATCGAAGAGCTGAAGGAATGTTAGTGTGATGTTGATACTACTAGAGACCGTCTAATCTAAATCCATGAAGATAGGCAAGAAGTTACATGATCTGAATTCACTTTGGTAAGTGATGCGATCGATGTAACCTGCTTTTTAAAAATGGGGCATTCTGTTGAAGTGCAGGTTTTCAGTGAGAGACAGGCGACCCAGAACCAATGGCAACTACCTCAGTCACAAAACAGGACTTATAATTGGAAGCTCGGTACGTAGAGCTTCTGGTGATTGCGTAATCTTTTGTCAAGGGCAATTTCCCTGCTCTAGATGGATTTCCGAATCTGGCAAGAAAAGCATCCACTCAGAAATAAATAAAGTCATTAATGAATATTTTCTATGCATAATTGCGGTTCGACTGGGTTCATGCATTAACTGACTAAAAATAAAATAGTTTTGAAATACTATATACCATTTAGTATTCAGAATGCATACTTTTTAGTATTTTTTTTTAAACGTTGTCTCATATGACTGTTTCTATTTTTTATGCATTTTATGTATAAATTTTAGTAAAATTGAGCTTCCTTCATATCAATCAGTATATCAATACAAAATATTGACGAATTATTGAAAAAAACAGCCTAAACTCTGCATAAGGCGTTTCAAATTTATTTTGCTGATCAAATATATCGTAATGACAAAGTTCAATAAAAAAAAATCGAAAAACATTCACTTGATTCTTGATTCCGGTTTGATGAATCTCAGAGCGAACTTGTGCTCGAACTCGTGGACGATCCTCTACTTCTCATAAACTGCTGATGGGCTGGGCTCCTCCGATCTGTAGCCAGGAGTCAAGTTGCTGGCCGAGCACAATTCGTAAAAATCATCATCAGGAACGTACATGATCACAGTGTCAATCCGATATGCTATGTGAGGGATGTGATAAATATGGGAAAGTATTATACTGATAAGTTAAACAAACTTGTTTTGTTTTACTCACCGCTCACAGCTTTTCCCCCAGATTTGAGAGATCTACATCAATTACTTTAACTATAACTTTAAAAAAAACGCACAAGAAATTACAACTGCTGTTTTTTCTGTTAGTTTGAGGACAGGATAGCTGTCTGAAATTACACATTACCAAACTAAAAATAATTTACGCATTTTGGTGATAAAATGTATGCATTGCAAATCTATTTTTTAGACATCTTCATGCATGAATTGGACTTAGTTATCAAATGAATAAAAAATAGTAATTTCCTGAATATCCTTATTTCTGAGTGTCCATTGCAGTGGCATCTAGCTGGAAAGATGCTTGAGACGATCATCCTTAACAGACTGAGATGGGGCAGCAGGGCAGGAGTCATGGGGTTTGACAAACCCCCTTCTGCGAGTCAGCCATGTAACCGCCGGATACGAATAGAACTACCATGACCTGTTCCGGAGGTATGAGTCTACCAGACGGGTAACCCCAATTCAAAGTGTCAAGCGACCTGTGCCGAGGACGAATGATCGCTCAATCGTTAACGCAGTCTGCGGGGTGCCTGGGGAACCCCCACAGTTATTTGTCCATAAACGCGTTAATGCTTCTCATGGGATTCAACGAGCAATATTTCTAATCATAACCCAAGTTGCGGCGTAGGTACCCGGGTAGAGGGGTGAATGGCAAACCAAAAACAAAATATAACAAATTTTACTATCACAGCTAATTTTGACATTCATGAATTGTTTATGAAGAACTTAGAACTGCCGCGAATCGCATATCTGTCCCATTTGCATAGGAAATCCAGCAAAGATGGGACTGATATGCGATTCACGGCAGAGAATAACATACCAATAGCATAAGATGATACCATATACAAATATGTAATTTGCTTGTAATTTAGTATATCTATCTATATATATAAAAATGCAGTGGCATACGTGGGACCACGCATAACTTGCGAACGGAAGGTCCGATTTTGGTCGTGTTAGTTTTGTTCTGTTAGTTTTTACCCAAGGAAGGTTTATGAGGCAAAAAACATGGAAAACTCGAGAGTTTTTGAAAATCGATCTTCCATACATTTTGACCGGGGACTTGGCTAGAAACTTGAAACGTCAAAAAACGCAGTAGGCAAGACAAAGTTTGGCGGGTACAGCTAGTATATATATAAAAATGCAGTGGCATACGTGGGACCGCGCATAACTTGCAAACGGGAGGTCCGATTTTTTCCCTAACAAGTTAGGGAACGTTAACTTAGGGAAGCTCAAGGTGGGCTGGTCAGTATGTCTGCATGGGACTGCAAAGGCCCTAACAGGAGAACACTAGCGAAGGCCCCAAGGCACAAGGCTGCACGTGTCCACCCAAGTACTCGATTTGTGCAAACAACAAACACCTAACGGATGGTCCAAGGAGGCTTCAGAAGAGCCCCAGCTGGAAAATCGCAGTGCAAATTATGCAGCTGAACCTGAATCACTGAGACGCACCCCATCAACTGCTTTGTCAGGCAGTTTCTGACTGAGGTGAAAGCTTATAAGCTAATGTGCACGAGGGTTGCTAACGCGTACCGTAGCATGTCACACGTCGTTGTGTTGTGGCGAGGACACCATTTCGGACAATCTTGTCCAGAGAATGTGTAATGACGAGTTTGGCTAGAAGACTAAGGCCAGAGTGCCTCTGCTGTACGTAGGAGTCGTCTCAACTCTTCGCAGTCCATAGCTGTGCGATTCCAGTCACGCAGAGTGCGAAGGGTCCGCAAATCGTCCTCCACTTAATCGATCCATCTAGCTTGCTGCGCACCATTTCAATGCTATCCGACGTCCTAATGACGTGACCGCCCACCGTAGCCTCCCGATTTTCGCGGTGTGGACGATGGTTGGTTCTCTCAGCAGCTGATGCAGTTCGTCGTTCATTCGCCTTCAAGTCCCGTCTTCCATTTGCATTCCACCGTAGATGGTGAGCAGCACCTTCAATTCGCAACACTTAGAAGTGTGATCGCATGATAGTTCCTGCAATCCAACTTGTCATCCTTTTTGTAGATGGAACACATGATACCTTCCATCCATTCCTCCGGTAATACTTCCTCCTCCCAAATATTGGTAATGGTCCAGTGTAGTGATCTCACCAGGGCTATTTTAGGAGCTCGCTTGGTAGTTGATTTGCTCCAGCGGCTTGGTTGTTTTTCAATCGGCCAACCTCCTCCTCAATCTCTTGGAGGATAGGGGACGGAAGTCTTTCTTGTTGCACACGTACTCCTAGATCACGCCACCTTCGGTGCTTGCAACGTCGCCATTGAGGTGCACATCGTAATGATGCCGCCACCTCTCGACCACCTCACGCTCGCTCGTGAGAATATTCCCGTGATTATCTCGGCACATGTCGGCTTGTGGCACAAAGCTTCTGCGCGAGCGGTTCAGCTTCTCGTAGAATTTTCGTGTGTCCTTAGCGCGGTGCAGCTCTTCCATCGCTTCGCGATCTTCTTGTTCCTGCTGGCGTTTCTGTGGAAGACTGAGTTGTACCTGTTCCGCGCCTGTCTGTAACGTGCCTCATTCGCTCTCGTACGGTGTTGCAGCATTCTCGCCCATGCTGCATTCTTCTCGTTTTTCAACTGTTCAATTTCGCCGTCGTACCAGTCGTTTCTGTGATTCGGAGTCGCGAAGCCTAGTGCTGTAGCCGAGGTACTACCTATGGCGGATCGGATGTCCCTCCAGCCATCTTCAAGTGTAGCTGTGCCAAGCTGTTCTTCCGATGGTAGGGCCACTGCTAGCTGCTGCACGCAGTCTTGAGCCACTTCTACATCAACGTTACGCAGCTGCTCGATGTTGAGCGGCGGCGTTTGACTTTGACGCGTGGTAATAACCGTCGAAAGTTTTGAGCGCATGCATACAGCTACTAAGTAGTGATCCGAATCTATATTCGCACTGCGGTATGTGCGGACATTGGTTATATCCTAGAAGAATTTACCGTCGATTAGAACGTGGTCGATTTGGTTTTCTGTTTGATGGTCGGGTGATCTCCAGGTGGCTTTGTGGATATCTTTGCGGGGGAAGAAGGTGCTTCGGGCTACCATATCACGGGAAGCTGCAAAGTTTACGCATCGCTGGCCGTTATCATTCGATACGGCGTGCAGGCTGTTTCGCCCGATTACCGGTTTGTACATTTCCTCTCTTTCTACCTGCGCGTTCATGTCCTTGACAACGATTTTCACGTCACGCGGCAAGCAACCATCGTATGTTTGCTCTATCTGCGCGTATAACATCTCATCAGGGACTGTTCATAAACCACGTAGACCAAATTTTGGCCATCTCAGACACCCCTCTCCCCCCTCGTAGACTTTTGTCCATACAAAAATTTTGAAATTTGTATGGAACGTAGACTTTTGACAAACCCCCCCCCTCCCCTCCCCCCAAAAAGTCTACGTGGTTTATGAACGGTCCCTCATCAGGTCTCCCTCCGTGTGGGTAATGCACGTTGATGATGCTGTAGTTGAAGCAACGGCCCTTAAGGCCCCTTAGCGTGTCAGCTCAAATTTTGCTCTTCTTATTAAATTTTGATTCTTATTCCAAACAATCATCAAGCACGATAGTAGTTGTGTAGCCTTTCTATACCAATTCCATAAACAAACAAACAAAAATAGCACCTCTTTGTCTCGGTACCTCCAATGCACACTGGGCCACGAGCGGGATCTAGCAAGTAAAAACCTCTAGCGTTTTGGGAGTACATTTTTTTGAGTTGGTGTCTTCTGAGACTTGTATTAATTTTACCTGTACTTTTATGTGGTGAAGAAAATTAGTTGGTAATTTTGCCGCATAGGTGGCGCAACGATACTAACTTTTTTGTCTTACGTCCTAGAGGTTTCCCGTCTTCTGCAAAGTTGTAGAGCGTGCAAAAATAAGTAAAGTTGCCGAAGACACCAAAGTTGTGTGACTTCAAATAACAGAGTTATATTAAAAATAGTAAAATTTACGTGAAAATCACGTTTTCATGACTATTTTGAATGTTTATCGCAAATTTATCAATTTTAACACTTCACACGTGTTAATCAAAGTAGCCTGTGTCTGATGATACCAACTTTACAATTTTTCGGGACCTTTAATATGGTTTTTTGGGCAAAACAGTAAAAATTACTATGATTTTTACTACCAGTTTTTTTCAAAATGCTGCAAATTTCGGCTACATTTGATGCTTGCTTCAAAATATACCACTCAAGATCTATTAAATCTGAAGGTTTGCCGGAGGTATAATTTGGTGTTTTTGAGATATCTTGTTTTAAAATATTGATGTTTTTATACCTAAATTGTTTTGAAAGAGATGCAATTCTTTATTCCGGAATTGTCCTGTCATTAGATCCTCACGTATCACTTTTAAATAAAAAGTTTTATGTATACCCATCGCCTTAATTACTTGAAATTGACGTTTTGTGTTCAATTGTCTTGCGCATCAATGTATTGAATCGACAATGCCCATATATGTATTAGTCTATTGAAAGAAAAAAAAAATATAATGCTCTTTGATCCTGTGTGAGCGACTTACGTTAGTGCAAAGTTCCGGTAAACCAATCCGTGGAATCAATAATGATTTTCAGTTAACTCAACGTACATATGTTTAGATGGAAATTGATGAAATTATGAAAAAAATTTAGCTCATCATTAATTGTCATGTCATTAATTGGCACTGTGACTTAGTAAGCAAAGCACTTGTATAAGAGTCGTGAATTTAAATCTCATCTTGAGCTGAAGATATTTTTTATAATATAACCAATAATTTATTCATTTTTACGTATGTACGTTGAGGTAACTGAAAATTATTATTGACCACACGGATTGGTATTACGAAACTTCGCTCTTGCGTGAGTCGCTCACACAGGGCCAAAAACCATTATAATTTCTTTCTTTCAATATACCAATAAATATATGAGCACTGTTGATTCAACAAATTGAAGCACAAAACAATAGAACACAAAAAGTTAATTTTGAGTAATCCGGGCGTTGGGTAAACATAAAACACTTAATTGAAAAGTGATCCTTGAGTATCTACTGGCAGGACAACTCCGGAATATCCCGGGATGAACTAGCCTAGAGTTAAAAATCTCGTTAATACAGACAAAAAAAAACTCCGGAATAAAGAATTGCTTCTATTTCAAAATAATTCAGATTTGAAAACATCATTATTTTAAAACAAGATATCTCAAAAACACCAAATTATACCTCCGGCAAACCTTCAGATTTAATAGATCTTGAGTGGTATATTTTGAAGCAAGCATCAAATTTAGCCGAAATTTGCAGCTTTTTGAAAAAACTGGTAGTAAAAATCATAGTAATTTTTACTATTTTGCCCAAAAAAACATTTTAGAGATCCCGAAAAATTGTAAAGTTGGTATCATCAGACACAGGCTACTTTGATTAACACGTGTGAAGAGTTAAAATTGATAAATTTGCGATAAACATTCAAAATAGTCATGAAAACGTGATTTTCACGTAAATTTTACTATTTTTAATATAACTTTGTTATTTGAAGTCACACAACTTTGGTGTCTTCGGCAACTTTACTTATTTTTGCACGTTCTACAACTTTGCAGAAGACGGGAAACCTCTAGGGCGTAAGACAAAAAAGTTAGTATCGCAGTGCCACCTAAGCGGCAAAATTACCAACTAAATTTCTTCACCACATAAAAGTACAGGTAAAATTAATACAAGTCTCAAAAGACACCAACTCAAAAAAATGCACCCCCAAAACGCTAGAGGTTTTTACTTGCTAGATCCCGCTCGTGGCCCAGTGTGCAATGTAAACATTTCGAGAATATGAATCATTTGAAAGCAACTCAAGCAGTAAACTACTCTACTTCAATGAATAACAAAGAAACATATCCAAATGTCACGAAAAATGTTAGATTTTTTGTGTAACAAGCTAGAAATGATCGAATTATTTTGGTACGCTCTCTCACTGTTTATGTTTGCTGCAACAGCAGTGCTAGCGGACCGCTTGGTAAAGATTTCGTAAATTATAATGCTTTGCTTATTTCACTAACAATTGTGGTAAAAAAGTTAAAAAATAATAACCCCACAAATTATTTTTGATTTTATAACACATAACCAATGTGTTTGATTGGATTTTTTAATTGATTTCGATCAATTTCATTGATGCTTTGGCCAGCAGGATCGACATCACTGCGTGCAATGATCGATGATTGTGCGCGCCAAAAGACATCACCGCGCTGCCGTCGTCGTCGTCGGTACTGCGGTGGATGGTAAACACCGCCAACCACATTTTAGTGCGGTCGAAACAAATCGTTAAAAATGTCTACTTTCGAGTGAACTAATGCTTAGTAATCGTGATTACTTGGAAAGAGGCTTGTATTTGAAGTAGTGTGAATATACATTTTTATGCCGAATATCTCGCGTGAAATTGATTATTTTATAGAATAAGATAAGTGTCGATTTTTTACAAACATGTATTGGTGCAATGTTGTGTAAAGTTGATTTCGGTCAATGATTTTGAAGAAGCCATTTTGCGATGACACGCTAAGGGGCCTTAACTCTCAACATGCACACCCTTGCGTTGATCGGCTGTCACCCGATCACATGTTGTCGCTTCTTGTTCAACACTATAAATCCCCCCAGTTCCACCAATGTTCCCAGTTCATTGGTGGTGCCACACCTATGGTAGAAGGTAGCCGCTCCATGCCCGCTTTCCACACTTTCTGTCCAGTCCAACAAAGTTCCTGCAACGCCACGATGTCACATCCGCCGAAACCAAGTGACTTGCAATTCCATGTTCCAAGTCTTTACCGATTGTATGGAGTCGTATATTCTCGTGCCAGTACTGTTTAGCGTCTCAACCAACACTGGGACAACCACGCTGATTGGGCTACTACACTCAAAAGATTCTTTCATAAAACCTCAACGAATATGTTTTGTAAAACCAGTTTTCGTAAATTGAAAGCAATTTGCGTATAATGTACGGCCCATTCGTACCACCATGCTGAAACAGTACAAATGGAGCTGTATCATGTACGAAATCACGAATCCGACAGACGTCGAACTTGCTCATTCGTAGATTTTGGCTCCAGCTTTGTAGAATGAAACAAAATAAACAAATGTCAAAGATTTTTTACTAACCATGCGTAAAAAGAAAATTTCGCTTCGTAGAATGCAACAAAGCTTTGCGGTCATCGCTGATGATTGACTGGATCGCAGAGAAAACAAAGCAACCTGTTTTCATCAGCATATGACGGTGCGTGTGCGAGAAGAGGAAAGGAAGCATGATTTCGGTTGGAGGTAAAAGTTATTTATAAACAGCACAAAGTGGAAAGCGTTCTGGTTGTTTTCGGACGGTTTCAACAAGCGTCCACAGATGGGTGGCTAGCGCTCACACTGGGCCACGAGCGGGATCTAGCAAGTAAAAACCTCTAACGTTTTGGGAGTACATTTTATTGAGTTGGTGTCTTCTGAGACTTATATTAATTTTACCTGTACTTTTATGTGGTGAAGAAATTTAGTTGGTAATTTTTCCGCATAGGTGGCGCTGCGATACCAACTTTTTTGTCTTACGTCCTAGAGGTTTCCCGTCTTCTGCAAAGTTGTAGAGCGTGCAAAAATAAGTAAAATTGCCGAAGACACCAAAGTTGTGTGACTTCAAATAACAAAGTTATATTAAAAATAGTAAAATTTACGTGAAAATCACGTTTTCATGACTATTTTGAATGTTTATCGCAAATTTATCAATTTTAACTCTTCACACGTGTTAATCAAAGTAGCCTGTGTCTGATGATACATCCTTTACAATTTTTCGGGATCTTTAAAATGGTTTTTTGGGCAAAATAGTAAAAATTACTATGATTTTTACTAGCAGTTTTTTCAAAAAGCTGCAAATTTCGGCTAAACTTGCTGCTTGCTTCAAAATATACCACTCAAGCTCTATTAAATCTGAAAGTTTGCCGGAGGTATAATTTGGTGTTTTTGAGATATCTTGTTTTAAAATAATGATGTTTTTAAATTTGAATTATTTTGAAATAGAAGCAATTCTTTATTCCGGAGTTTTTTTTTTGTCTGTATTAACGAGATTTTTAACTCTAGGCTAGTTCATCTCGGGATATTCCGGAGTTGTCCTGCCAGTAGATACTCATGGATCACTTTTCAATTAAGTGTTTTATGTTTACCCAATGCCCTGATTACTCAAAATTAACGATTTGTGCTCTATTGTTTTGTGCTTCAATTTGTTGAATCAACAGTGCTCATATATTTATTGGTATATTGAAAGAAAGAAATTATAATGGTTTTTGGCCCTGTGTGAGCGACTCACGCAAGTGCGAAGTTTCGTAATACCAATCCGTGTGGTCAATAATGATTTTCAGTTACCTCAACGTACATACGTAAAAATAAATAAATTATTGGTTATATTATAAACAATATCTTCAGCTCAAGATAAGATTTTAATTCACGACTCTTATACAAGTGCTTTACTTACTAAGTCACAGTGCCAATTAATGACATGACAATTTCATCAATATCCATCTGAACATATGTACGTTGAGTTAACTGAAAATCATTATTGATTCCACGGATTGGTTTTCCGGAACTTTGCACTAACGTAAGTCGCTCACACATTATCAAAGAGCATTATATTTTTTTCTTTCAATAGACTATACATATATGGGCATTGTCGATTCAATACATTGATGCGCAAGACAATTGAACACAAAACGTCAATTCCAAATAATTAAGGCGATGGGTAAACATAAAACTTTTTATTTAAAAGTGATACGTGAGGATCTAATGACAGGACAACTCCGGAATAAAGAATTGCATCTCTTTCAAAACAATTTAGGTATAAAAACATCAATATTTTAAAACAAGATATCTCAAAAACACCAAATTATACCTCCGGCAAACCTTCAGATTTAAAAGATCTTGAGTGGTATATTTTGAAGCAAGCATCAAATTTAGCCGAAATTTGCAGCTTTTTGAAAAAAAAACTGGAAGTAAAAATCATAGTAATTTTTACTGTTTTGCCCAAAAAACCATTTTCAAGGTCCCGAAAAATTGTAAAGTTGGTATCATCAGACACAGGCTACTTTGATTAACACGTGTGAAGTGTTGAAATTGATAAATTTGTGATATACATTCAAAATAGTCATGAAAACGTGATTTTCACGTAAATTTTACTATTTTTATTATAACTTTGTTATTTGAAGTCACACAACTTTGGTGTCTTCAGCAACTTTACTTATTTTTGCACGCTCTACAACTTTGCAGAAGACGGGAAACCTCTAGGACGTAAGACAAAAAAGTGAGTATCGCAGCGCCACCTAAGCGGCAAAATTACCAACTAAATTTCTTCACCACATAAAAGTACAGGTAAAATTAATACAAGTCTCAGAAGACACCAACTCAATAAAATGTACTCCCAAAACGCTAGAGGTTTTTACTTGCTAGATCCCGCTCGTGGCCCAGTGTGTGGTAGGTATAAATCAGAAGATACGTGATTCGAAGCCTCTGATATCCAAGTGGACGAACGTGTGGTATTTTTTTAAGCATGTCTCATGTCATTCCGACAAAAAAGAGACAGAAAAATTTGTCGGAGCGATTTTATACGAAATGAACTCATGCACATTACGAAGATTTTCGTTGCAGAAAACAACGAATGTCATTTGTAAACATGACGAGCGATTTCGTACAATGAAACAAAATATATTTTCAGTGTACCTTGGATCTGACTGGGTTTGATGTAACTTTTAATACTCAGTCGCCGATTACCAGAATAGACACTGTTTGAGTCGCGCCTCCTTTGTGAAGAAACGCTCGGATCCTACCTCGACAATCTAGCTGAAGTGAGAAGGACAACAGTGCCCAGGCTGCACTACCAGCTAAGCGTATAACTCTTAGCGGGCGGTCTTTGTCATCGCTTGACCCGTGGAAGCATGAAGTAGGAATTTGTGAGGACCAGAGCTATGTTGGACGGACTCCTTATCGACTCACCGTTCTATTGCAGCCTATTTTTACCAGATGAATATGTTTATCCGGTGAGTTCATTTCTTGTTATTCCTTTGAAATTTGAATATGACTTATACTCATGGATTTCGGGGAGAGGGGTGGTGGGTGAGCTGACTATGGAAGCTATATGGACTAGCATCCAAGCAAATGTTCGTGGGGTGGTCAGGCTTTTGTCACGAGACAACAATTATCGTGTTGTTTCTAGAGTGAATTTGGCTTTTTTCTTCTAAACCATAGGGGGAAAAATCTGCTCAACAGATACCCTAACAGGAAGGTTAGAGTAGTTTGGGGTTAAGGCGAAACTGGAAGCATTTTCTCACTTTTTGGTTTTTGATTTTTTATTAACACTGCTTATACCAACAGGGTTTTTGTAACGTAAAGTACCGACAGGCAAAAAAACGTGGAACTGTTTTTTTTGCACATCCGTATCTCAGCAGTAAGTGAACCAAATTTCAATCTTTTTGCGTTAACGGAATCCTACACTATCCTAGAGAGGTGTAGTGAAAGCCGATTGGAATTTCATGCAGCTTCCGGTGAGAACCAGGCGAAAACATTAGTTCCACATTTTTAACTTCTTCCGGTTCCGTTTTGTTCCCGGATTGGTTGTGAGTACCATGTCTTTGTAGCGAGTTCTTTCGGAACCTCGACAAGATAGCACCATTCTGTCTTCGGCAAAGTTGTTCAGAACAACAACCACTTCCTGGTGATGGATTTCATAGTTCCGAATTTCACCACCACGTGGCGCTAGTGTACATAGTGACTTCCGGTACGACTTTGGTGGGATATAGCACGAGATTGAAGCCAGATAGGAAGATGCGATCTTCGGCAAAGTTGTTCAGGACTACGAGTACTTCCGGGTCATGAAGAGCATAGTTCAAAATTTCGACACCACGTGGCGCTAGTGTACATAGTGACTTCCGGTACGACTTTGGTGGGATATAGCACGAGATTGAAGCCAGATAGGAAGGTGCGATCTTCGGCAAAGTTGTTCAGGACTACGAGTACTTCCATTTCATGAAGTGCATAGTTTGGAATTTCACCACCACGTGGCGCTAGTGTACATATTGACTTTCGGTATGACTTTGGTGGGATATTGCACGAGATTGAAGCCAGATAGGAAGATGCGATCTTCGGCAAACTTGTTCAGGACTACGAGTACTTCCAGGTCATGAAGAGCATAGTTCAAAATATCGACACCACGTGGCGCTAGTGTACATAGTGACTTCCGGTACGACTTTGGTGGGATATAGCACGAGATTGAAGCCAGATAGGAAGATGCGATCATCGGCAAAGTTGTTCAGGACTACGAGTACTTCCGGGTCATGAAGAGCATAGTTTAAAATTTCACCACCACGTGGCGCTAGTGTACATAGTGACTTCCGGTACGACTTTGGAGGGATATAGCACGAGATTGAAGCCAGATAGGAAGATGCGATCTTCGGCAAAGTTGTTCAGGACTACGAGTACTTCCGGGTTATGAAGAGCATAGTTCAAAATTTCACCACCACGTGGCGCTATTGTACATAGTGACTTCCGGTACGACTTTGGAGGGATATAGCACGAGATTGAAGCCAGATAGGAAGATGCGATCTTCGGCAAAGTTGTTCAGGACTACGAGTACTTCCGGGTCATGAAGAGCATAGTTCAAAATTTCACCACCACGTGGCGCTATTGTACATAGTGACTTCCGGTACGACTTTGGAGGGATATAGCACGAGATTGAAGCCAGATAGGAAGATGCGATCTTCGGCAAAGTTGTTCAGGACTACGAGTACTTCCGGGTCATGAAGAGCATAGTTCAAAATTTCACCACCACGTGGCGCTAGTGTACATAGCTACTTCCGGTATGACTTTGGAGGGATATAGCACGAGATTGAAGCCAGATAGGAAGATGCGATCTTCGGCAAAGTTGTTCAGGACTACGAGTACTTCCATTTCATGAAGTGCATAGTTTGGAATTTCACCACCACGTGGCGCTAGTATACGTAGCTACTTACGGTATGACTTTGGAGGGGTATAGCACGAGATTGATGCCAGATAGGAAGATGCGATCTTCGGCAAAGTTGTTCAGTACTACGAGTACTTCTAGGTCATGAAGAGCATAGTTCGAAATTTCACCACCACGTGGCACTAGTGTACATAGTGACTTCCGGTACGACTTTGGTGGGATATAGCACGAGATTGAAGCCAGATAGGAAGATGCAATCTTTGGCAAAGTTTTTCTAGGTCATGAAGAGCATAGTTCAAAATTTCACCACCACGTGGCGCTAGTGTACATAGTGACTTTCAGTATGACTTTGGAGGGATGTAGCACGAGATTGTAGCCAGATAGGAAGATGCGATCTTCGGCAAAGTTGTTCAGGACTACGAGTACTTCCAGGTCATGAAGAGCATAATACAAAATTTCACCACCACGTGGCGCTAGTGCTAGTGCGATATATCACAAGATTGAAGCCAGATAGGAAGGTACAATCTTCGACAAAAATGTTCAGGATTACGATTACTTCTAGGTCATGAAGAGCGTAGTTCAAAATTTCACCACCACGTGGCTCTAGTGTACATAGTGACTTCCGGTACGCCCTTGGTGGGATATTCCACGAGATTGAAGCCAGATAGGAAGATGCTATCTTCGGCAAAGTTGTTAAGGACTACGAGTACTTCCAGGTCATGAACAGCATAGTTCAGAATTTCATTACCACGTGGCGCTAGTGTACATAGTTACTTCCGGTACGACTTTGGTGAGATATATCACAAGATTTAAGCCAGATAGGAAGGTACCATCTTCGACAAAGTTGTTGAGGACTAATTCTTCCGAATTTCACCATCACGTGCCACTAGTGTACGTAGCTAGTTCCGGTATGAATTTGGTGGAATATAGCACGAGATTGAAGCCAGATAGAAAAATGCGATCTTCGGCAAAGTTGTTCAGACTTACGAGTACTTCCAGGTCATGAAGAGCATAGTTTAGAATTTCACCACAACGTGGCGCTAGTGTACATAATTACTTCCGATACGACTTTGGTGGGATATAGCACGAGATTGAAGCCAGACAGAAAGGTGCGATGTTCAGGAAAGTTGTTCAGAACTGTGATCTAGGTAATGAAGAGCATAGTTCCGACTAACACCACCACGTGGCGCTATATCATTAGAATGATGTCAGATAGGAAGGTGTGATCTACGGAAATGTTATTCATGACTACGAGTACTTCGAGGTCATGAAGAACTTAGTTCCGAATTCCACCACCACGTGATGCTGGTGTACATAGTGACTTCCGATACGTCTTTAGTGAGATGCATCACAAGATTGAAGCCAGATAGAAAGGTATGAGTCTAGCTCCCACGTTCAAGGATCAATGATCAAGGATCATTTCAGGACCACTAGGAGAGTATTCCCTAAGAATATCTACAGAAATACTTTCCGCGAATGCCAATGGCGTTTCTCTAAGAGATTCAGTTCTAGTAGAATTATGGTTTTAGTATAATTATTGCAAAAGCTTTGATCTCATGGCAGATTTTTGTTTTCGTGAAAAATGTAAACTTCAGAAAGATATTCTTATATTGATGATTCACACAAGTTTTAGCAAAGATATTCAAATAAATTTCTGGCTCCAACTTCATATTTATTATCCAGAATAATATTTCAAACCCATGACCATCGGCATATAAAGGGGGACATGCGATCAACTGCGCCACGGACTCGGGCACTCTGGAGAGGAATTTTTGAATTAATCATTGCATAAATTTATGAAGGAATCTTTCGCGAACGATCTCTAGGAAAAAAAATACGTAGTAATCCTTGCAAAACATATTCCGAAAGCATCACTAAAAAACTTTCCTATATTCGTGAGTATCATAATGAATCTCTGAAAGAATCTCTAAAATTTATCGTAAATGAATCGCCGAAAGAAGCTCCGGAGTGATTTGAAATGAAATCACTGAAGTTTTCAGGCTCCGGAGGAATTTCTGAAGAAATCCGTGGGGAAAGAAAGCGTTAGAAGATGGGTTCATGAAGGAAAATACAAACGGGCATCTAGAGGAACTCCAGAATCCCTGTTAAAAATTCCCTGTAGAAAATATAAAGGTATGCTTGGGTGAATTTTTGAAGATATCACTGAAAAATCTCCTGAATTCCTGGAAAGATTTGCAAAACAATACTCAAGGATCCCAAATGGATCACCTTGAGGATTTCCCGAAAGAAATCTTGGAAATAATCCAGAAAGGACCGCTGAAGGAATTTCCAAAAAATCACTACAGGAATCCCGATAGAATCCCTGGAAGAATTTGGCAAAGAAATCGCAGTTGCAGTGTTGGTAAACTCACACTCAAAGCTTGCTCATGAACCGCTCCTGCGTGAGCAAACTCGCACGCGATTCTAAATCGTTTTCTCACGCGCGAGAATTTCATGCAAAATCTCGCTCTCACGAGTCAAGCGTCAAAATCTCGTTTGCTTGTAAAACGAATTCAAATCAATTTTAACGGCATTCAATGTTGTTGTACGCTAGATTTGCTTTTGTTGTATCATACAATCGTAAAAACTTTGATGTAAATATCAAGAACACCAAGAAATAAAGCAATGAGTGAAATCATGAGTCAACTCATGCATGATTTTTTCGGCGATGAATTTGGCGAGTCAAGAAGCGCACGTGAAACAAGTCAACCATGAGATTTGAGAATTTGAGTTTTTCCCAACACTGCGCAGGAGAATAGATATTCGTAGGAATCTTGGGAGGCATTTCCGAAGCAATCTCTAAAAAATCCCAAAGAATTCTTGGAGAAATTTTGAAGAATTTTTCGAATACCTGAAAAAATCTTTGAATGAATTATTCAACTATTTCTTGAAGAATTCCTGAATGAATATTTCAAAAAATTCCAGAAGCAATTCCTTTACTGGAAGAAATTCAGCTGGAATCTCTGGAGGGATACCTGAAGGGTGTCCGTGAGGAATTTTAGTAATAATGACTGCATAAATTCCTTTGGGAATTCCACGAATGAATATTCACAGGAATCCTTGGAGGAGGAATTTCTTGAACAATATTTTGAGGAATTCCTGGAGGAATGCTTTGAAAAATATCCGGAGGAATTCCTGGAGACATAATGAATAGGTGAGTTTATTCCAGCAAATCACCGGAGAAATGCTTGAATAAAATTATAAATAAATTCCAGTAGAAATCTGTGGAACAAAAATCCCTAATAAAATTCTCCAATACATCATTGAAAAAAATCCCAGGACTAATCCTGAGGAAATTCCTTGTCGGAATTTCCTTGAGGAATTCCCATACAAATAGCTAGATAAATTGTCAGAACATTCCTTAGAGTGAGTCAAAAAAGTCCCAATCTGGCCTAAATTTCTCTTACATTGCTCTTAAAAATCGTATTTTTTGTACACATACTATCAAAACGTGGTGGTGAAATTTCAAACCCGGTAGTGCTGGTAGCCCTGAACAATTTTGCCTTCCTATTAGACTTGAAGATCGTGCAAAACCTCATCAAATTCGTATCGGAGATTAGTATGTACACTAGCGCCAGGGATGGGAACACTCACTTGCAAAGAATTACACTCATTTGCAATTTTCTCAGCTCAGAAGCGTGCAATCAAAAAACGATGCATGGACGACTTTTACCTTGTAGTTTTGTCTAAAAGTTTGCCGAATAGAGCAAGGGTCGCACACGCATATCAAAGCTGTGACAGAGCTGTGAAAGCTACTCTCCACGAGGTGAGTGTAATTTACATTCACCTCGTGGAGAGTTGCCTTCGCAGCTCCCTCACGACTTAACCCTCTAATACCCAATCCCGCCTTTAGACGGGGTATAGTTTGAGCATTTTTGTAATTTTTGGTTCGTAGAAAATCAATTTTTTTATATTTTTGGCTGATATTTAGGGCTGTTCTGTATATCTCAAAATTGTTTTTGGTGTATTTTAAAGCGTATTTACATTTTTTTTAAATCATTGAAAAATTGATGTTTTAGTCACCTTTTAGAAGTCATTGTTTATTTTGAATTGAATCGCTACAATTAACATATTTTAAATTTTTACCAAATTATTCTATCCTTGTTTAATAGTTTAAGGGAATCGAATACACTCTAAAATTATTTTCCTTAAAATTACACGGAAAATAAAATTTTCTGTGAAAAAAAATTAAAATAATAATATTTCAACAATAATCAAAAAATCTCAAAATGTTTTCATCTCAAAAAATCCGTTCCCCAAATAGGCTTCAAGGAAAAATATAAAAGTGTGGGGATGTTCAAAAATAAAAATTAGAAAAATCAAAAACTGAAATTCACGAAATCGAGAATTGAAAACAATCATCTTCCAAAACATGTTTAAATCGATTTTAGATGACGAAAAATGATATTTAGATCAAAATCAAAAATTTGGGTATTAGAGGGTTAAGTACGCGTGTACGGCCCCCACTCTATTCGGCAAACTTTTAGACAAAAGCACAAGGCAAAAGTCGTCCAAACATCGATTTTTGATTGCACGCTTCCGAGTTGAGAAAATAACAAGTGAGTGTAACTCTTTGCAAGTGAGTGTCCCCATCCTTGACTAGCGCCACGTGGTGTTGACGATCGGAACTGGAAATACTTGTTGTCCAGAACAACTTTGCCGCAGATCGTACTTTCCTGTCGGGTTTCAATCTCGTGGTATATCCCACCAAAGTCGTACCGGAAGTCACTATGTACACTAGCGCCACGTAGTGGTGAAATTTTAAACTATGCTCTTCATGACCTGGAAGTACTCGTAGTCCTGAACAACTTTGCCGCAGATCGCATCTTCCTATCTGGCTTCAATCTCGTGCTATATCCCTCCAAAGTCATACCGGAAGTCAATATGTACACTAGCGCCACGTGGTGTCGAAATTTTGAACTATGCTCTTCATGACCCGGAAGTACTCGTAGTCCTGAACAACTTTGCCGAAGATCGCATCTTCCTATCTGGCTTCAATCTCGTGCTATATCCCTCCAAAGTCATACCGGAAGTCAATATGTACACTAGCGCCACGTGGTGGTGAAATTTTGAACTATGCTCTTCATGACCTGGAAGTACTCGTAGTACTGAACAACTTTTCCGAAGATCGCATCTTCCTATCTGGCTTCAATCTCGTGCTATATCCCACCAAAGTCGTACCGGAAGTCACTATGTACACTAGCGTCACGTGGTGGTGAAATTTTGAACTATGCTCTTCATGACCCGGAAGTACTCGTAGTCCTGAACAACTTTGCCGATGATCGCATCTTCCTATCTGGCTTCAATCTCGTGCTATATCCCACCAAAGTCGTACCGAAAGTCACTATGTACACTAGCGCCACGTGGTGGTGAAATTTTGAACTATGCTCTTCATGACCTGGAAGTACTCGTAGTACTGAACAACTTTTCCGAAGATCGCATCTTCCTATCTGGCTTCAATCTCGTGCTATATCCCACCAAAGTCGTACCGGAAGTCACTATGTACACTAGCGCCACGTGGTGGTGAAATTTTGAACTATGCTCTTCTAGACCTGGAAGTACTCGTAGTCCTGAACAACTTTGCCGAAGATCGCATCTTCCTATCTGGCTTCAATCTCGTGCTATATCCCACCAAAGTCGTACCGGAAGTAACTATGTACACTAGCGCCACGTGGTGGTGAAATTTTGAACTATGCTCGTCATGACCCGGAAGTACTCGTAGTCCTGAACAACTATGCCGAAGATCACATCTTCCTATCTGGCTTCAATCTCGTGCTGTATCCCACCAAAGTCGTACCGGAAGTCACTATGTACACTAGCGCCACGTGGTGGTGAAATTTTGAACTATGCTCTTCATGACCCGGAAGTACTCGTAGTCCTGAACAACTTTGCCGATGATCGCATCTTCCTATCTGGCTTCAATCTCGTGCTATATCCCACCAAAGTCGTACTGGAAGTCACTATGTACACTAGCGCCACGTGGTATCGAAATTTTGAACTATGCTCTTCATGACCTGGAAGTACTCGTAGTCCTGAACAACTTTGCCGAAGATCGCATCTTCCTATCTGGCTTCAATCTCGTGCTATATCCCTCCAAAGTCGTACCGGAAGTCACTATGTACAATAGCGCCACGTGGTGGTGAAATTTTGAACTATGCTCTTCATGACCCGGAAGTACTCGAAGTCCTGAACAACTTTGCCGAAGATCGCATCTTCCTATCTGGCTTCAATCTCGTGCTATATCCCTCCAAAGTCGTACCGGAAGTCACTATGTACACTAGCGCCACGTGGTGGTGAAATTTTAAACTATGCTCTTCATGACCCGGAAGTACTCGTAGTCCTGAACAACTTTGCCGATGATCGCATCTTCCTATCTGGCTTCAATCTCGTGCTATATCCCACCAAAGTCGTACCGGAAGTCACTATGTACACTAGCGCCACGTGGTGTCGATATTTTGAACTATGCTCTTCATGACCTGGAAGTACTCGTAGTCCTGAACAACTTTGCCGAAGATCGCATCTTCCTATCTTGCTTCAATCTCGTGCTATATCCCACCAAAGTCATACCGAAAGTCAATATGTACACTAGCGCCACGTGGTGGTGAAATTCCAAACTATGCACTTCATGAAATGGAAGTACTCGTAGTCCTGAACAACTTTGCCGAAGATCGTACCTTCCTATCTGGCTTCAATCTCGTGCTATATCCCACCAAAGTCGTACCGGAAGTCACTATGTACACTAGCGCCACGTGGTGTCGAAATTTTGAACTATGCTCTTCATGACCCGGAAGTACTCGTAGTCCTGAACAACTTTGCCGAAGATCGCATCTTCCTATCTGGCTTCAATCTCGTGCTATATCCCACCAAAGTCGTACCGGAAGTCACTATGTACACTAGCGCCACGTGGTGGTGAAATTTGGAACTATGAAATCCATCACCAGGAAGTGGTTGTTGTTCTGAACAACTTTGCCGAAGACAGAATGGTGCTATCTTGTCGAGGTTCCGAAAGAACTCGCTACAAAGACATGGTACTCACAACCAATCCGGGAACAAAACGGAACCGGAAGAAGTTAAAAATGTGGAACTAATGTTTTCGCCTGGTTCTCACCGGAAGCTGCATGAAATTCCAATCGGCTTTCACTACACCTCTCTAGGATAGTGTAGGATTCCGTTAACGCAAAAAGATTGAAATTTGGTTCACTAACTGCTGAGATATGGATATGCAAAAAAACAGTTCCACGTTTTTTTGCCTGTCGGTACTTAGCGTGTTAAATAACGTAGCAATATTTTCAAAATCGGTTTCCGTGCATATGTAGAGTATGGATCAAGGTATCTTCTGATTTTTTTTTGTAGTGGAAAATGTTTTTCGTTTTTCCAGAAACCATTTTTGAACAAAATTTCACATAAAAATGGTTTCTGCAAAAATGGAAAACATTTTCAACCTCAAAAAAAATCAGAAAATACCTTGATCCATTCTCTACATGTGCACGAAACCGATTTTGAATATATTGCTTCGTTATTTAATAAAAAATCAAAAACCGAAAAAATTAGAAAATGCTTCCAGTTTCGCCTTAAGGCCGTCTTCTACAACACTAATAAAAGCCAGGACTACTCTCTTCTCGACCCACTAAAACACATTTCTATGTCCGCCAAACCCTTCGTCTCTCCGGAACCACCAAGAAGGTATTGCTTCAGAGAGGGGCTAGTGCACATCGCACCCTCAAGGTTAGCTGCGTAGCCTAGCAGTAACGAATATCGATGACTCGCCCTGGAGAGTCCATCATGGTAACATGCTGGCACTTAGCCAGTTTCCCGAGTGGTCCTCGCCAGTCCCTTTGTCCTCGGAAGGCGGGCAGGGTCAACCCCGCCCGCGCCCATCTGCTTTGCAGACATCAAGAACTGATGCCCACGTGCAACCCGATCTGACCTGCTGAATGCAAGGGTATCACTACCCTTCAGGCCTTATCAGCTGCACCAGAAGGTTGCTCTTCCACTTCGGTGATCTCGTCAATGTCCTTGACCTTCAGAGTCGCCTCATGTGTCAGAGCCCTCACCTGCACACCCTCACCAAAGACCTCTTCTGCCAGCCTTTTATAGGCGGCGCCCTTGTGCTCCTTCTGGCGCTTCAGCTCCAGGATCATCTCGCCCGTACGAGTACGTCTAATACTGCGTACGTCAGCTCCAAGACCCTCAAGCTTGGCGTCGCTTCGCGTCGTCTTCAAGACGTCCGAGTACGTGGACTGTTCCGTCTTGATGACGATCGCGTCGCCTTTCTCGCGCCTGGCACCTGCCCTCCTACGCCTTAGCTTGGCGAATTTGGCTTACCCTGCTACAACAAATCATCAGGTAGGTCATTCCCTACCGGTATGACCTTGTAGCCATAGAAAATCTTTGCCCTGATATATACACAAACTAGTTCCACACTTTTTATCTTTTCGTCCAAGCTAGATCTTGAGACAGTTGACCTGTACATTTGAGATGCCTTTTAGTGTACCAACACCACAAAGGTAACCGAACACCGGTTGAAACAATGAAAATCGATTTAGCTGGACATTAAAGAATTGCTATTGTACAGAGGCACGTCTATTCACTCCGGCGTGTGAATACGGGCGGGTTTCTGCGAATTTGAATCAATTTTGTAAAATAGGGCAAATATCTCCGTACACCGATATACGCCTGATAGTATGCAATACACCTGTTGTTCAATGTAACTGTTGTGTTGAACAACACGTGGAAAATAACTCGCTTACTGTACACAGCATTAGCGTAGTGTTGCTATTGCTGCGCGGCTGTCAGAAGCTTCAAATTTGCTTATTTTGATTCCAAAAACTTAAATAGTTTTCTTCATACGTAACAGAAATAAGAATTGATATTCTGATTTGTTTACGCAAAGGATGATTATATCAACTCTTTTTTCGATCAAAATTACTTTTACATGTGGAATACTTCCATATATATATAAATATCATGTTTTGATAAAAACTTACATGAATCCTTGAACAATGTTCGACATGTTTTTGTTCCCTTGAAAAAAAAAAACAAAATGCCCAAAAATACCCAAGTCACTATATTTTCCTTTTCCAATTACATATACATATAAAAATGCCAAGGAAACCGTATTAGTTGATACCGCAAAATTAATCATAAACGTCAACTTTGATACAGTTTTAAAAATACTCTGAATTTCAGAGACTTGTAAATCATTAAATACGACTCGATATGACTGATATATCACCTCAAATCAAACACGTACTGATCACATTTTTTTCACATTTCGTCAGCCCAAACCAAATAGCTCTGCTGATCATAAGTAGGAAATGAAACAATTCTTTTCGTGGATTATCTCCGCGCATCTAAAATCTCTCTTCCTCTCTATCGGCAAGCAGCGTGCGAGGGAGGCCTATAATTTACCCACAATCTCAAAAAGAGTGAAAACCTTTCGTTAATCTCGGCGCGAGTCCAAACAAAAGCCAATTTCCAATTTAACCGGCTGTTGAATGCGCGTTGTTGACCCTAAAGCGTGGGTCGTTTTGCACTTGGTTTAAAGTATAGTGCGACCGGCCCGAACGAGTAATTAATCGGGGCTTTGGTGGGATTCGTCACACTTTTACTAGCCGCCATCTCATCCCATGTGCGCGTGGAAACCCTCCTCGGAGTAAGCGCGTGATAAACAACCAGATAAAGTTCACGCGGTCCGCGCGCGTTTGAAATGGAAAAATTTCACGTGCCTACCCGACATTGCAGCTCGGGTTTCAAAAGGCCGCCAAGAAAATGACGAAATATGAAAAAGATGCACGAGGAAAGCGCGAGAAAACAAAACTAACACAGTTTTGATTCGACCTCCCGCCTGTTTTGTTTGTGCACCCGCCTTGGGAAGAAGAGTGCCGTAGACAGAAAGGCGGAATGGTAGGGTAATACACTCAATACAAATTTAATTAAAGCTAGATCAGTGTAAAAGAAAATGAAAATGCCGAAAAACAGATCATCACACACATGTCTCGCCGTACAACAAGGGACCCACTGTTTTCGTATCAAATATGCCATGGATAAAGTGACCAGACGTCCCGGATTGTGCGGGACAGTCCCGGATTCAAGCTAGTCGTCCCGTATTGTGAAGTGTCCCGGAAATGTCCCGGATTTCAACAACCGTTAAAATATTGTTTTTTCTTGAAAAATAAATGACAAGTGTATATGTTGAACTGCTTCTGGTCTTCTCAAAAGCAAATTATAGTCAAATCTTAATAGCAAAAATAGAAAAAAGTTGATTTTTTCAGCACGAGTCGTACATTTATCCAACGAGGCTTGCCGAGTTGGATAAATACGAAAAGTGCTGAAAAATCGAGTTTTGCAACGAGTTCCATACAAAGTTTTATGCGATGTTTTTGTTTTTTCATAATACAACTCATTTGAGTTGCATAATGTTCATAATGCAACTCAAATGAGTTGCATTATGAAAATTATACAACTATTTTTCATTATGCAACTCATTTCAGTTGCATAATGAATCAGTTCAGAAAAATTGATCATTATGATATAAAAATGAGTTAGATAAAATAAAAATTATGTTACCGAATTGCATAAAAAAACTTTTGATTCTTAAATCAACGTGACTCGTTTTGCTTGATTCTTTTTTATTTATTTTTGTTCGTGAATTTCAACTTGATTCTAATTCTTCACTAACCAGCCAAGGGCTGAAAGTCTCTGTAATAAAGACAAATCAATCAATCAATAATTCTTCACTCATTTTGCTTAATTCTTGTATGCTCTCTGCAAGTGAATTTGAAGACGTTTTACCAGAACTTTGGTTCGCGTTTTATTTTCAAAACAAATATTCATTAAATTATTCCCAGAGATATCGATGCAAACATTCTAAAGCAAACCCACAGGGCGATCTTTGAGTAATACAAAACCCGTCAGATAAAATCCCAAGAGCAGCAAGCTCTTCGTGGCAAAAATAGAAGAACTTTTGAAGTTAATTTGAGTTGGGGAGAATTCTTTAAAGATTATTTTGAGAAACTTTTTGAGTAATGCCTTAGAAGTTCCAATGAACAAACTGCAATTGCTTAAGATACGAATCTTCCAGCGAAACACTGAACAATCCCTCCATGATTTTCTCAAGCAAGTTAGCTTGATATTTCCACAGGATTTTTCCTGGTTTTTTATTTTTCAAAGGGTACCCCCGAGAACCCCTCCAGCAATTCATCTAGGAATGCTTGAAAAAAAATCCCTGATTTTGTTTTCAAAGTTTTCACTACCTATTCTTTTGCAGGGATTTTAATGCATATTTTAAAGTTTTCTCAAAGATTTTCGTGAAAAGATTTTCCCGTGGATTTTCAGAAATGATCAAGGGATTTCTATAAAAGTCTCAGCTTTGTCAAAAACGCTTTTCACGGCAGTTTCTTTAAATGTTTAACATAAATTTTTAATAAAAAAATCAGACCCTTGGAAAAAAAATTCTTGAAAATTTTTGGAGATGAACTTCAGGAAATCCCAAAAAGATGAAAATCTATTCACAAGTAGCTCTAAAATAATACCAGAAGATATCCTCAGCGGAATTTGATTGTACATTAATATTTTAAAACACCTCTTATTAAAATAATTCAATTTAATAATTTTACACAGTTTTTCCTATAAATAACTTACATGATAGTTTCTTAATCACTAACGATCTCTTCAACTCAACGCACAACTTAACACCAAATCTTATAACAATCCCAGTATGCACATTGAATTGATTCTTATTAGATAATAGCGTTGCCAGTTTCACCAAACAACAAAATTGCCGTCGCAACACCCCTATAAACTATAAAAGGGCATCATCTTGAAATATCTTTATGTAAATTTTTCGGAAATTTTGAGTTTAAAACTTATTGTTTCAAATAGTTATTCGTTGATTTGCATTATTGTTATTTGTTTCAATTTGGGGCTTTGTTTGGCATTAGGCATGGTACACAAATTACGTAACGCAAAAATCAGTCATTTCAGACCCCCTCCCTCCCCCTTGTAACGCTTTTTGTATGAAAGCCCAATATTTTTTGTATGGATCGTAACGCTGCGCTAGACTCCCTCCCTACCCCTATAGCGTTACGTAATTTGTGTACGATGCCTTATCTATATTCGATAAACATGTCGAGCTCATAAAAAAATCATCATTTTTCAAAAATTTAACATTTTTTTCACTTCTCTGTTTGTTACATCTACAACCTGTATTTTGATATTAGATTGATTAAATTTTAATAGGGTCACTGAATCACTGAAAAGCTTACTATTTCAGTTATGTAAACTGTGTCCCGCATCAGAGCAAAATAAATCTGGTCACTTTAGCCATGGATGATCTAAAAGTTTCAGTTTCTACTGACCTTGATACAATTTCACTCACATTCTGCACTTTCGCCGCGGAAAAGTGTTCAGCAATTGGGTGATCGAGCCTACGCCATTTATGTGGAGGAAGAATCGCAATTGGCCAAAAGTGCTTTGTTTGCTTGTCTTTTTACCGACAATCAGGTTTGCGAAATCAATTACCTCGTAAAATCCCAATACAAGACCCCACACGGGGTGGGTTCAGAGCTGTTGAATTTCTTTATAATGGTGAAAACTTAAGTTGTTTTGTTGTGGTATTCATTTTTGATTGCAAACGATTGCAAAATTGCGTTAAAACTCTACGCAAACATTAGCAACTACTCGTTAAAGCCTCTTCAAAACTGCATATGTTTTCAACTTTGACCTTCAAAAATAGTTTAGGGCAACATGCATCACAATAAGACAACACCATTAGTAAGTGGTTTATATGTTCATTTTACTATTAAAGCGAAATGGCTCATACATACTCACTACTCAGGTGTACTTTGCTTTAATTTTCTTCGCTTACTTACAGCAAATTAGTTTTTGCTCCGACGGATGTTAATCAAACCTACCAAGGCTAATTATGTGTCTATCACTCACAAACTAGCTGCCCAAAAACAAACTTTGTTGAAATCGAAAGTACCGCTGTTTTTCTTCCCTAGTAATGCGCGTTTGATTGATCTGCTACATTTCATAATTCGGAGCTGCGAATGGGCATTGCGTACTTTTACTTTTACGATGGGCACGGGTTCATTATTGATTGCAGTCGGAGTTCATTTACTTTGCGATGTGTTGTGATTAATAAGAAGGAAATTTAAAATCCACTCCACGATATATTGGTGGGTCTGCCCAAACGATGAGTGGTTGATTTTTTGCGATGCTCGTTCGGGAAGGCGTGCTGCGCAAAAAGTCGAGTAAATTTCCCACCTCTTTACCCGGGGGGCGAATCGAGAAATTCAACTCAAAGTTTCCGCATTGCCAATCTTACATCTTTGTTTGCAGCCTATCGGGAGGAGGCTGATGCAAATTTGACTTCTCATTTAGATGAAAGTTACTTCATTCAGCATCATGATGTTATGTTTTTTTTGTTTGCAAAAGGTCATCCCAAGCATTAAAGTGAGGCTTCATAAATAAACAGCTGTTTTTACCAAGATTTGTAAATTTAATCATAACTTCATTTTGTTGCCCATACCACAGAGCACGCTATGTCTGAACCAGCAGATTATAAAAATTGAATGTACATCGGGTTTCTTTCCATAAAACATCAGTATGCAAGCAATATTTTAATTTGCAGAAGGTTTCAAAATATTCTACCGGGGAAATTTTGATTTTTCCATCTTTTTGACCGTTTTTCATAAAAATTTGCTTGAAATCCTCATTTTCGGTCAATTTCTCTCCCATACAAAATGTATGGAAAAATTTTCACCGATAGAATATTTTGAAACCTTCTGCAAATGAAAATATAGCTTGAATACTGATGTTTTATGGAAAGAAACCCGATGTACATTCAGTTTTTATAATCTGCTGGTTCAGACATAGCGTGCAGAGGGGACGAACAAATCTATTTTCATTGTTCTGCCTGCCATACAGGGATGGAATTTTGTGAAGATTGCAGCTAAGCAGGCACAGAAGCAAAGAAACTTATTCGTGAACAACAGGGACCCGGGAATATTCGCACTGCTGTATTCGCGAACAAGCAAAGCATGCACGCACTTCTGAAATTTGCAAAGCCGCTAACAGGGACGTGCAATTTCGAAAGGAAAACATGACGCACGAAAGCTGTAGCAAATCGTTTCCCATGCGACGGGACTGCTGTGATGCTTCATCTCTCACCCAGCAACACACTCGTTCGTTGCTGCTACAGAAACAAGTGTGTATGAAACATGGAATGATACACTTGGATTTTCGTTTCATTTATGAGTCATTGAAATACTTCAACATGCTAAAAACACTATTTAAACCACATTTTTAAATAGTGGTGCACGCCAATAGAATGATAATTATGTTTTATGAAAGAGGATAACAAATTCGACCACTTAAATCCAATAAACCGGCGCCCGTAACCATTGAGAGACTAGCGCGCACCAGTGAGACACTAATGCTCTGACGGGTGAAGCACAAGCAATGCGACCGGGTGGGAGACTACCGAGTGCTACGATGAGTGGAAAAGTTTTTTTTAACGACCGAGTCATTAGAAAAATGTATGAAACACTTGAAGTGACTCATCCAAATGTTGCATGAAAGTGTATCATTGAAACGAAATTGTACGCCCCTGCGCTAAGCTTTTTGCACTTTAATGAAAAACTCGATAGGCAATTCTGCTTATCAGGAATAATGGAACACGTAACGTTAGTTTATGATGGACAATCCCATAATTTCTTGTTTGATTTGCTAACGCTATTGAAATATTCTTTTGGTAGTTGTTCGCGAACAGAAGCTGAGATTTCATACAAACAACCTTAACAAGGGAGGAGGAGTTAAGGAGGGATCGAAAAAATTTGAAAGCTGTCTTACATAATGAATTAATGGCCCTAAGTCGATAAAAATTTAACCTGGACTCTGAACAAGGGTAAAACGAGATGCCACTCATGATAGAGATTTTTCACGTTGGCCCTATATACTGCCAGAAGCGCACAGGATCCTGTCTTGGATCCTGATTGACTTACCCTTACTTGATTCGGGTTACACCGTCGTGATTGGGTTACCGGATTCTATGGTGATGGCCATAATGGTTCGGGTCGAAAAATAGCAGTTTCTGGCCTTCGAAATGAAATTTTAAATATGCAGAAATACTTTGCCGAAGACGCAAAGTGATCCGATACTTGTGAAAAAAGTTATAACGTACAGATTGCCCGGTGGTGCTTAACATTCAACATGTAAGGGAATAACATTAATAATAAAATTTTAATTATTTACCCAAGTTACCAAGCGAATAACTTGTTTCACAAGTGTAGGATCACTTTGTGGTCTTCGACAAAGTTTTTCGGCATATTCTAGGCTATACTTTAACGTCTTTAGTTACATGGTATTACACAAAAGAATTCAACTTATGAACAAAATGCAAAAAAGAACGTTTTCCCATTCTAAATTCCTTACAAATTTCAATCGCAATGCGGAATACGGGGACGCAACCAATCGCTTCCAAATTTTGCACAGTTGTTTTGGCCGCCAATACAGATAAAAAAAAGCTTTGTTCCGTGTTGATGTGATCAAATTTAAAGTTTCTCCATACAACGTTGACCCACTCTAATGTACATAGAGCTCTCTTGTTGAGCTCAAAGAGCTTTTTGGTTTTACAAGCATTTGGTGTTATAAATCGGTTTGACTGATTGCAATTTTTGACATCCATCCAATTAGATATCACCCTCTGTTCAGCCCAGTATTTCAGGTCCATTATTATTATCCAGTTTGATGTAGGGAAGTGGAATCATCTCGACAGGGATCCTATGTTGGGCCCTTTTCTGCTATAACTCAGCCAATTCTGAACCAATTGACACAATTTATGGTACGCGATGAGATACGTATAGTATCTTGCCGTGTTCAAAATTTCAAGTCAATTGGTTTGGAATTGACTGAGTTATAGCGAAGAGTGCCCGAAATACCGGGCGCTGCCCAAGTGGTTCGCTACCCTACCGCAGGATGGTTCTGGGCCAGCAAACTTTAAATAGGAACCACTTTTAGCAAGCTTGTCTGCCATTTCATTCCCTTCAATGCCACAGTGGCCTGGAACCCAGTATAAGTTTACTGAGTACCCTTGGTACAACCTGCGCAGTGAAAGAATGCATTCCCAGACAAACTCCAAAGTGCATTTGTAAGACCAAGCCCACTCATGGGCTCAATCAAGCGTTTTAACGGTAAGTAGAGCCATGAACAAAGAAACGAACCGCACCGGTCGCTGCTAAGTAGGGCTCGAAAGCGAAAAGTTTACGTACGGTTCGTAGCAGGGCTTAGAATATAGAGACACGCAAAGTACGGTCTCTATCCGTAGGCTCGTGCGCTCTCTCGCGTTTAGCTCTCTGGGTAGCGTAAAGAGGAGACGAAAGAACATGAGTATGGATTTGTTGCCCGGTATATACCTAGTTTCTAGAGAATGATTTTCTTGTTTGGTACAGGTAGAAATTTCTTTTGTTTTGCATCAAATATTCAAAATTTTTATTTTTACTTGCTTTGAAATTTTCTGCCAAATAATATAACAGATCGTTTCACGAATAACTCAACAAATTGTCTGACATACAATTGTGATAGAGTGACAATACAAACGCAAAAAATAATAGGTTTAAATTGACAAGCTTTGCTTAAGTATGTTTTGAATTAAGTTTTCCCTTCTTCGCCAATTTTAGGATCATGCATATCGAAAATGTATTGATTTTCTCTTAAAATAGTTACGATTGTTCATAATCGCACTTTTAGTTTTTGATTCGGCCGATCGTTTCGAAACTTATGTTTGAAATGAATCACTCAGTGAGTTTTACTTTTTTAACACGTACATGCTTGAGCCGGATTTTCTACGCTGCAAGTAAAGTTTGGTTTGCACATTTAGAAAAATGTCCAAATAAATAACTCGCGAAGTTCGTTCCGACAAGTTCCAAAATTATCGTCATCCGTCCCAGATTCCGGTAAGAAGATGTGCGTATTTTCTAACCCGAAAAGATACCATTTGACAGTAATAAGTGACCACAAGGTTTTCTTTCTCCATTTTCCGGGCTGAGATCCCCCGCTTTGAAAGAGCTGTGCCTCGCGTTTCGTTTTGTCGTGTATATTTCAAAAAGGCAAAGGAGTTTTGGTTTGATTGCTGTTTTTGAAAATGGTGGTCGTTAGTGGGTGGTTTATTAAATATAAATTTAGAAATCTAAATTAAATAAATGAGACATTAGGAAGAAAGTGTGCGTAATGAGTAACTTCACCCTTGTAGAAACAATAGGGGAAAGCAGAAAAAAAAAATCTGCGACAACCCCTTGTGAATAACACCGATCATACAGAATAGGAGGTTCGACATTATTTAGATCTATAAAAACAACCCAACAATAGGGGAGATTTTTCCAATATTACACATTTTTTATTCATAGCTCTATTATACACATTCTTATATATTTAAAACATATTCATCAACATGTAATCTGGATCGTTTGGTATACGCATCCTTCCTCCCCTGTAAATTCGAGAAGTACCTTGCCGAAAGAAAATATTCTGTACTCCAAGTATTTCGAAGAACACTTTGCGCGTAAATACAACGCAATAGACCTGGCCGCTTTGATGTATGTGTCCTGATATGCTGCAAGCATCAATATTGACAAGAAAAGTAACACGATTGCTTTCCAGGGTGATTCCGTGTACTGGCTGCGTATGTATAAGATTAGATTTGAGTAGTTATGATTTTTCAAAGATGCTTTGACTGTACCTAACTCAATTCAGATATCATACACACTTAGAAAAAATGACGGATTACGGTAAAATTTTACCGTAATCTCAACAGCTGAACGTACGGTAAAAAGTTCGGTGATTTTTCAAACCACCGAACGTACTGCGAATCTCAGGAAAACGCATCTGTCAAAATTACCGGAACGTTCGGTACTTTTTACAAATTTACCGTAAAAATCGCAGAACGTTCGGTATGTTTGTTTACAAATGAATCCTCAATATCACTGAACGTACGGTAAATTTTACAAATTTACGGCGATTTTATGCGAGCACAAAAAACAATATTTTCATAAAAAACGTCGATGATGGGATTGAATACATGACCTTCTGATCAGGAACCACACTTGCTGCCACTATACAAAAGAGTCTTGCTTGGAGATGATGCGCAAATTCTAATAGAACTGATGCTCGAAGCTGCTGGCGTGGCTGTCAAACTCATTTTACAGTAGTACGATAAAATAGTCCCATCACCGATCTGTTCGGTAAAATATTCACAGGTCTCCTGTAAATTTTTCTGATTTCACCGGTTCTTCGGTGATTTCTTAGATTTCACTGATTTTTCCTGCAATTTCATCGATTTCGCCGTAATACTGTAGTTTGCTTGTTTACAGTCCAGTTTCGGTGATTTTTTTCACCGAATACTGTAATTTATTCTAAACACTACAGTTATTTTTTTTTGTAAAAACAAACTTTAATCATACCGATAAAAATCTAAAAAAATGTAGTCGAGCTGCCAAGTTTCATCAATTAAAATGGGCGGTGTGCAGGACTGCCATATTGTAGGTTCCTCGTTATAGAAAAAGCAAGTGTTGGATGTTAAAATACAACAAATCTTATATGAAGTGCCAAAAAATGAGAGTGGGCTCATTATGTACTTTCACAAATACGCAGTCTACTTCAAGCGCATAGAATCTGCTTCCAACAAATAATTCATATACCAGTATATAAAATATCGCAATATATATTAAGATTTCCGATTGATGCTTTGTAACTAAAATGTTGTGACTGACTATAGAATTAGCTGATGTTAAAATACACGTTTATGAAAAAAGGTTGCGCAAACTTATCGCAGACCTACGCGAAGTTGTAAAGGAGACAACTACGTAATAAATGTGTTGGAAATGCAAGGGATGTAATTATTCAATAAACCTAATTATTAAAAAAGATGCTCAAAATCTCAAATTCAGATAAATTTCTTGCGAGAAAGGCAACATGGATATCGAAGAGATGGATATTATTTTATATAAAAATTCAACCTACTAGTCATACAGTAAGCAACAAACATATAATTAAAAAAAGATTGCTTGAATTCCGGGGTTAAATACAGGTCGGACTTGATTATCCGGAGTCGGGTTTCGGCGCTTCCCAAAATAATATTTCGCAAACAGAATGCTGTAAGAAGCTGAAATTTTGACTGATTACTAATCAAAGTTGGATTGCCAAAATGTAAAAATTTCACATTGATAATGCACTCCGTTATTCAGATACATGTTTGAGAAGCATCAGAACTCGACTCCGGATAATCAAGTCCGACCTGTACAATCATAGATTATTGAGAAAATGATATCTTGAAACGCACCAAAAGTGGTACAAATCTCCAAGACAATTATTTATTTGAGTTTAATTTTTACTAACAGTTTTCAGTCTTATCCAAAACCTCTTCTTTCAAAATATGAGCACAGATTATTATACTGAATAAGATTTGCAATAACACCACAGAAATAAACAAAATATTGCGATGATTTACGGAAGTGCAAAAAACCGATGGTACGGATAGAATAGAGACCACCGGTGCGGAAAGGCGACAGATCATTATTTTACTCACATGGAAACGAACGACCGGTGCGAAAATGGGTGGATAACGAAATTAAAAATCGTTAACGACGTGCTGTTGCGTGTGTAGTGTTAAGCCCACGAGTGGGCTTGGTCTAAGCGCACAATGATTTAAGTGCAGCTTGACTTCTGAGAAAATACAAATATTTGCATATCTGTGTTTTCTCTCAAGGCAGATATTTGCGCATTTCAAAATAGCAAGAATCTCTGCTTGAAACACCGTAGGATAGTGTCCCATCGTCACTGAAATGTGTATTTCAGGGCCGCAGATTCCTGCTCCCGTTTTTATTCCAACTTTTCAGCCATCTGTATAGAATTTGATTGATCCTTGACGAACAGTGGGACCTCCGACTTCCCAATTTGCAGGAATTGTTTCGTGCAACTTGTAGGAAAGATCATGGATCTCCACAGGTTTCATCCAGTCTTTAATCATTTTCATTACTGGCCTATTTTGGAAGTATTGTGAAATGCTCAGGTGACCAACATCAATATCACCTGGCATAAACTTTTCAACTCGTTCAAGTATCAGCAATTTCTTTTCTGCTTCTAATTGCACGTACACAGTATTTGACTCGATCACTCGGATGAATTTGTATCCCTCTAAGCCGAAAAGCTCTTAAGTTGATCTTCCTTTTCCTAGTGAAAGGGACAATTACGACTTTTGACGAGTTGATGCTAAGGCCCTCCTTAATACACCATGAATGTGTATAGCTTAGGGCCCTTTGCATTCTTTCCGAAACAGTTTCGTCCTATTTTCCTCTCTCTCTCTATTATGACTTTATCGTCTGCAAAGCCCACAACTTCGAAACCTCTTCCCTTCAACCCTGGCTTAGGCGTTAAGCCAGGTTTAACTATATGGGTAAGCCTGGCTTACGAGTTAAGCCGAGGTGAAGAAATCGGCCCTAACTGTTATAGAAGAACTTCCCAGCTCAGAGGTGATTTCTCTTTTTGCAAGCACTTATAAATACAATGTATGATACATTGGTCGAAGTTTTTATTCTCCATGGCACGCTTCATAGATGAATAAAAGGCATTATCAAATGCTTCATCTTTATCTAAAAAGATGCATAGATCTATTTCTTTTGCTGAAAACGCTTTTTTTCATCTTTGTAACTGCGAATATAGTACCGTACCAGATTGATAAGCAAACTGGCAGTCAGATAGGGGATGCTCTTTTATGTAAGAATTGATAAAATCCTTCAAAACCTTGTCCATAGTCTTCAAAAAAAATTGAAGAAAGACTTTCGGATGCTTTCGGATGCGTCTTGTCTCGCTTTCCCTTTTTGGTATAAAGATAACTTTAAAAAAGTCTCCATTATAATGGAACGTAGATTTAAAAGGCTGAAAACATCTAATTGCGTTTTCCACTCCTTCGTGAAGATTTCATCAGCTAAATCTGAGGCGGTGTTTATTTGATTCCGTAGAGCTTTTACTAGGACATCCTTCACCTTCCAGAGATATAGTATCATTGGAATCCACACTTAGAACCGAACCTGGAAAATTTAAAGAATCCAAAGTTTCACGAGAAGTTTTGGTAAAAGCGCCATCGTCGCGCTTCAGGTTTCCCAATTCATTTGAATGATCTTTTGCATCTTTTGTTTTCTGTAGTCTTGCAACTACAGGAGAGCTGTTTATGTTTTCACATGTCAGCATCCAAGATTTTCTTTTAGATTTTCGTATTTCGTATTCAGTCAGGGCTTTCCTGTACTGAGTCCAATCTCCCGTTTGTTTCGCTCTCTTGAACATTTTACGAGGAAAATTTCTAGGGCGATCCAGTTTAAAGTTCCAGGTTCATGGCACGTCTCTAGTAGGAGACGATTGTATGGTGGGACAACTGCTGTTGAAGAAATTGATGATACTTTCATTTACCCTTTGAGAATATGATTCTAACTTTTGAGTTGAATCAAAAGTTTCTCCCATTGTTAATTAATGCGTATTCAACAATTCTACATATTGATCCCAGTTTGTTTTCCTGGGATTTCTAAATGCGGTTCTAGAATAATTTCCACGACTCCAATTGAAGATTATGTGTTTATGATCAGATAGAGAAATCTCATCTGACACGTTCCAATTTGTGATCTTGTCAAAGATTGCAGCATTGCACAATGTTAGATCCAAGACCTCTTGTCTGATTACACTAGAGAAAGTAGGTTTATAACCATTATTGCAAATGTCTATACTGTTGGAAGACAGGTGACTCATCTCGACTGTTAATATCTGTACTACCCCAAATCGTGTGATGCGCATTGGCGTCACATCCAATCATAAACGATTTGTTGTTTTCTTTACATAATTAAACAAATGATGCGATCTCAGGTTGAGGTACATACCTCAGGAACATCACCAGGAAAGTAAGCTGAAGCCACAGCGATCTCATCGAAAACATGGTGGTTGGTACCTCTACCATGATAGCAACAATGTTCCTTCTGATAAACTCTGTATTAGGATAGCACTTTAATAACATTATACGTACTAAGACAGCGGTTCTGGGAGAATCTTGGTGCTCATCATGAAAAAGTTTACTATGTTGTGTCAGAACCCCAAGAATGTCATATTGAACCATGGCTCTTGAATAAGCGCCACTTCCAGTCCTTCATTTTTAAGCCTTCGACTCAACACAGCAGAAGCACCTTTGCGTGATGTACGAACTTAATTCCTGTCATGAAAAATTTCATTTACCCACTTTTATTAGGCCTCGGAATTGAGACGTGAGAAAAGTTGCCGATTATCCCGGAAGACAAATAAGGTCCACTGCGTTATTGCTCCGTTTAACATAGTAAGGGCAAAATACTGTGGAGGGTGCCCTGGTACTCCACAGGCTCCGTTCACGGTAAAGTTTTTTTAGACCCCCCTAAACATTCATTCCTAGGCACGGTACGCTTGACACCATGAACTAGGGGTCGCTTGTTTGGTGGACTTTTACCACCGGATCAGGCAATCTGAAATGATATTCTTAGCCAGTTGAAGGAACTGCTACCGCCACTACACGGCTATCTAGGCTGATCGGGAATAGAAATTAATATTGATGATCAACTTCTTTAGAGCCCGAACAGCCTTTAACCCTCTAATACCCAAATTTTTGATTTTGATCTAAATATCATTTTTCGTCATCTAAAATCGATTTTAACATGTTTTGGAAGATGATTCTTTTTAATTCTCGATTTTGTGAATTTCGGTTTTTGATTTTTCTAATTTTTATTTTTGAACATCCCCACACTTTTATATTTTTCCTGGAAGCCTATTTGGGGTACGGATTTTTTGAGATGGAAACATTTTGAGATTTGATGATTATTGTTGAAATATTTTTATTTTAAATTTTTTTCATGGGAAATTTTGTTTTCCGTGTAATTTTAAGGAAAATAATTTAAGAGTGTATTCGACTCCCTTAAACTATTAAACTAGGATAGAATGATTTGAGAAAATTTTAAAATATGTTAATTGTAGCGAATCAATACAGAATAAACAAAGATTTCTGAAAGGTGACTAAAACATCTATTTTTCAATGATTTTAAAAAAATGTAAATATGAAGATATTATTAGTATCAGATTCTCCAGCTGAAGATAAAAGGTGAGAAAGAATACGATAAGTATGATATGTTGTTTACTGGAAAAGTAGCCAAATCTGATGATTAAATTGCCCTCCTTGTGCATTAGGATCATTTTTTACTACGTCAGTGAGCTGTTCATGAAGTGAAGTATCTTCTTCTTCATCTTAGTGGCTCGACGTCCCCACTGGGACTTGGCCTGCCTCGCTTCAACTTAGTGTTATTTGAGCACTTCCACAGTTATTAATTGAAGAGCTTTCTTTGCCTGCCATTGCATGAATTTGTATATTGTGAGGCAAGTACAATGATACACTATGCCCAGGGAGTCGAGAAAATTTTCCCGACCGGAACGGGAATCGAACCCGCCGTCTCCGGATTGGCGATCCATAGCCTTAACCACTAGGCTAACTGGAGACTGGAGTGAAGTATATGGAAGATTAAAGTGGGGTGTCTTCAACGTTGGAGAAATGTCGAGAGAAGTTTCAATTAATTGTTGAAATTTGTTTCAAATCTGCAATGAGAGATGAACCAGCCAAGGGCTGAAAGTCTCTCTAATAAAGACAAATCAATCAATCAATCAAATCTGCAATAATGAAATTAAATAGAAAAAAAGCAGAAAAACTTCAATATGTACCTAAGAAACAAGAAAAAATCCTTATTCGGGAAAGTTTAATACGGACAATAATTAACCTCTCTCTACCAAAGTTTCGATTGTTGCAACAAAGTAAACTCAATTACACGTGTGCAGCAAGAATCTACCTGTCAGGCATCAACAGCAATATATTTTTTCCATGATTTGGAGATTATGTTTTACTCATAAATAACCAGACGTGTGCACTATCCCGCCATAATTGAGCTAATAAATCATTACTGGTCACCAGTACGTATCATGAATGCACTCGATCGGACCACACACGAACAGTTGCAAAAAACCCATGTTGATCCCGTTTGCCCTAGTTTGATCAGCTGGACCCGCAATTCTTTCCTTTGTGACAACTTCCTAAATTAAACCGCAACTGATCGTGATATACGTGTTTCGTCGCTTTCAGGGCTTGTTATGTCGTCTGCCCGCTGACTGCTGCAGCAGTCGGCTTAGGAAATCTCCCCCCTAGGGAAGCACACACCATTGTCATCCCATTCCGTCGCAACCAACGACAACACAACGCATAGCCCAGATGGATTTGTGCTACAGCGGAGAACTGACCACAGACTCCAACAGCACCACTGACTGTCGCTTCGTCGCCGCTCGACGCCGCCGGTGGCGAGATGGACCCACCGCGATTAGACGTGCGGAAGGAACAAAAAAGCGGGTCAACCTAAAGCTGATGATTTATTAACTATACGCTTCACTTGGTTTCGCGGCGCGCTGACAGTTTCGGCGTGAAATTATGGGAACACTCTAAGCCACCACATTTCCGATCACATATATGTTATCCAGGGTTCCAAACCTACCGGCTCAGTTGCGTTTCCACTCAGTGAAGAAAGCATGCGTGAGTGACGGCTCGCGAAATGTTTGAACTTTTTTGAGAGGAAGTTATCAGGGAAAAGTTGACAGTTTTTGTCTACACTCTACAGCGTTCACAGATCATCAGTGGCATATTTTATGATGTTGAGTGAAATGTGACAATCTTTCTTTTTTTGCCAAGGTAAAAGCAACTGAGATGAGCGCAACGTTTTTTTTTTTGCTTCTAGTCTCCCATTGGAATATATTGTGCACTCCTGAAGATATTGGCTTCAAGGGCCTTGGTTGTACATTAGGCCGTCCCATATTTTGCAAAACTAGAAAATGTTCAAAGTTCTACTTTGGAAAACGATCGATTTAGATAGAAAATGATCGTGTCAACTTTTTAATTCCGTAACTGAAGACAAAGTTGTCCCTCAGGGGCCTTAAATTTTCAAAAATGGTTAAACAAGAAATGTTTTGATGAAAAACAAACCGATTCTTATAAAACCGATAATTTCAGGACCCATCCAGCACAGCTATCCTTATCGTTACACCTAGTAATCACCACAGCAAACGGAATCACACATCGACCACGTTCTGACTTCTCCGACATTATTGATGTCAGAACCTATCGTGGCGCTAACATTGGCTTTGCCCACTACCTGGTATTGGTCAAACTGCACTCAAAACTCTCCTTAATTAACAATGTATAGTACTGGCGGCCGCCCCGGTACGATATAGAGCGACTGTCGCCACCGCATTCGCGCAGAATCTCGAGGCAGCGTTGCCGGACGAGGGTGTGCTCGATGTAGGACTGTTGGAGTGCAGCTAAAGCAGCCATAAACAAAGCAGCCGAGAGCACTATAGCACGTGGTCGACGGAACGATTGGTTTGACAAGGAGTGCGGAGCAGTTTTGAAAAAAAAAAAGAAGGCATTGCGAACAATAAAACTGCAGCATAGAACCCGACACTCGACAGTATGCGAAGTGACTCAGACAGAAGCGGAAGCAGCAGTCCCGCCTATTTCGGGAGCCGAAATCTGCAGGATTAAGGACGGGGGCCTCCTGATGGATAAACGTGAGGTGATCGAAAGATGCAAGCATCATTACGACGACTAATAAATGAAGGCAGCAGAGTAAATGAAATGAATGTTGATGCAGTAGAGGACGGAAACGGGCCACCTGTATCGGTTAGTAGTCAAGATCTGGGAAGCCGAACAACTACCGGAGGAGTGGAAGTAAGGGGTAATCTATCCCATTTACCAAGCCGGCTTCATCGACGTCTGGTCGACAATGGACCAGATCTTCACCGTACGGCAAATTTTCCGAAAATGCCGTAAATGTCGGGCCTCAACGCACCAGCTATTCATCGACTTCAAGGCTGCATACGATAGTACCGACCACACTGATTTATGGAAAATCATGGACTAGAACTTTACCGGGAAGTTTATTAGACTAATAAAAGCATCGGCGATCAAGGCTACTCAGTCTCCCGTACAGTTGCAAAGCTAAACATACACGACCTTTCGGCTTGCAGTCACATTCTTTTAGTTCAAGAAAATCAAGTTAACATATAATTACGTGATAGCCATCATATCGATACCGCAAGGTCAGCGGATTAACGGAGTCACACCACCAGGCCGAAGTCCATCGACCAGCACGCCACCATCGAAATGTCCCGTCAGCAGGTTTAGGTTACAAATAGCCCGATCGACCGGCGATCGCTCTCTTTTTGATATCGATCCGTGACATAGTGAAGTGTTAGTTTAAGAAGTGGAATGTAATTAGTATAAGAAGTAGTGAATAAATGTTTTTTTTTATAATTCTCTGAGAGTACATCTCATTTTTGGCGCTGTAGCAGTTCGGTGAAATTGAAGAATAGAGACTTGTGTTCAGAAACAGTGGAACAGTAGAGAACAAGAAAACTCTGCTAAAGTGGTTCCCGCATAAGCGTCGGCAGCTGAAGGATTACATCCGTTGCTGGATTTGAGGACCCCCCGCACAACGTCATCATCTTCAATTGAACCTAGGACACACGTAAGTAAATTTTATCTTTTTTACAAAGTGTGAAAGTGATAGTGTTTACTTAAAAAAATCGTTTCGGCACTACTAGATAGACCGAACGATTTGAAATAAAACCAACTCAGTACTACTAGATAGGCTGAACGGTTTGTATAGAAACATTTGATTCGGCACTACTAGATAGACCGATCATTTGATTGTGCGCTTTAGAAAGTCAACCCAAACGGGCGAGTAAAAAGCAGCAATATTCTATACACCCTTCGAGAACAACGCACTCCAGACAGTCGTTGCCCTCACCCCTCTCTCGCATGAAAATATCAAAGCAAGCAAAGTGCGCATCAGGTTTCGCAAGCATAAGCTACGTTAGCAGCTGTGATAGCCGAGTACAGCTGAGCATTTGATTTAATTAAATGCCTAAGTCCACCAGCGGCAGGGCACTAAAACAAGCACGAAAACAGCTGAATATTACATTCAAGACTATTGAAGCTTCAGATACCGAAGACAGTATTGAGTCGGACGATTCCGCTGAACTGTCTCATATCCCTTTAAAGAACAACCTTGTTCCACAGATTTCAGAGTTGTCAATTTCGGAACCAACGAAAATGGATCAAGCTTTGACCGAAATGATGGAGCAACTACGTCATATGAACGACAACATTGCTAACCTCAACCAAAGACAAGAAAATCAAGAGTTAGCTCTGCAAGCGCTAGCACAACCATCACCCCAAGTTGAACAACCAGAGTTACAAGTTCCAACACAAAGGGTAGAGGATTTCTTTAGAATTCCCGACCCCATAAAATCTCTGCCACATTTTGAAGGCAACAGAAAACAATTACACGCATGGTTAACAACTGCGGAAGAGACCTTAGATTATTTTAAGGCAGCAGTTAGCCCACAACTATTTAGAATGTACGTCACCGCCGTGACGAACAAGATCGAAGGCAGAGCAAAAGACATCCTTTGCTTAGCTGGAAACCCCCAGGACTTTGACACCATCAAAAGCACATTAATTAACGCATTAGGTGATCGACAGGAGTTGTCCACTTATAAATGCCAGTTATGGCAGCATAAGATGACGGATGGCATGAACATCCACAAATATTATCAGAAATCAAAAGAACTAATCCAGAACATAAAGACATTGGCAAAGCAGAATGCTACTTATAAGGCAAACTGGCTTGCGATTAACCTTTTTATTGATGAAGATGGGCTCGCTGCCTTTATATCTGGCTTAAGAGGCACATATTTTGGACATGTCCAAGCAGCTCGTCCAAAAGACATTGAAGACGCATACGCCTTTTTGTGCAAGTTTAAATCACAAGAAATTACTGCTAACGCTTTACCTGAAAAGCATAATAAATCATTCAATAGACACGAAAACACTCCAAAAGGCGACCCACGAAATTATCAAAAGAATCAATTTCAACCACTCCCTCAAGGGGAAACTTCAAAATCATTCCCACCGAAAATTAATCAAACCACCCCGATGGATATTGACCCATCGCAAAGAAGCAGACTGACATTGAACAGGAAACTAATCAATAATACGGAGGTTGATCCCGAAGATTCTTCAGAGGAAGAAGAAAATGAAGATGTCTTTGAAGGAAACGTAAATTTTTGCATAACAACACCACATGCAAACCCAAAATAAAACTAAATGATTTTTTACCCTATATCCGGGTCAAAGATAAAATTAACAACAATAATATACGACTGCTCATCGATACCGGAGCAAATAAAAACATAATAAGAGCCGGAATAATCCCTACTACAGAAACAAAAACTAATACAACAGTAAATAACATATTCGGAAAACAGATTATCAACAAAAAAGGCAAAGCTAATCTTTTAGGTCCAAATATACCAGACCAGACATACCATGAGCTGAGATTCCATAACTTTTTCGACGGAATAATAGGTTCAGAGTTTATGTCTCAAACAAAATCGTTCATTGATTTCGAGTCTAATAAAATAACTATCAACAAAGTCGCTATACCATTTCAAAAATACTACCCCTCAAGGAAATATCATTGTTACACAGTGACTGTCGAGACCGACAAAGACGGCGATTGGTTCGTCCCTTCTTTTCAAAAACTTACAAAAGGCAATTTCATTCAACCTGGACTCTACGCCTCAACCGACAACAAAAGTACTATAAAAATCATCTCCGTTAACGAGAAAGAACCCACTATACCCAAACTTAAATTAAAAGTTAATAACTTTGAAACATTGACTCCCATTCCAATTGATTTAAACGACGCCCCTGATAGAGCTATCATAGATAAATTGATAAGAACAAAACATTTGTCAGAATTTGAAAAAAATGAACTAATTGATACACTTATAAAAAATCATAAAGTTCTTTTAAAAAATAATGAGAAGCTCACCACGACAACAATAATTAAACACAAAATTCCCACAAAAGATGATAACCCAGTATATTCAAAAACATACAGATACCCGCACCATTTCAGAAAAGACGTTGAAGATCAAATCAAGGAAATGCTCGATTGTGGAATTATTACCCCATCTACAAGCCCTTATTCGTCCCCAATTTGGGTTGTCCCGAAGAAAAAGGACGCTTCTGGTAAACAAAAAATTCGAGTCGTAATAGACTATAGAAAGATCAATGAAAAAACGATCAACGATAAATTTCCGATGCCAGAAATTGAAGATATTCTAGATAATCTAGGAAAATCACAATATTTTACAACATTAGATCTAAAGTCAGGGTTTCATCAGATTGAAATGGACCCTGCAGATCGAGCCAAAACCGCTTTCTCGACTACCCAAGGACATTTTGAATTCACTAGAATGCCCTTCGGTTTGAAAAACGCGCCCGCCACATTCCAAAGGGCCATGAACAATATTTTATCGAATTATATCGGTTCAATTTGCTACGTTTATTTAGATGATATTATTATCATCGGACATAACCTAGAAGACCATCTAAACAACGTCTGTAAAGTTCTAGAACGACTTGCCCAATTCAACCTCAAAATTCAGCTTGACAAGTGCGAGTTCTTAAAAAGGGAAACCGAATTCCTCGGGCACATCGTTACATCAAACGGTGTTAGACCTAACCCTGAGAAAATTCAAAAGATTCTCGACTGGAAAATACCGACTAACGAAAAAGAAATCAGACAATTTTTAGGATTATCTGGTTATTATCGTCGTTTTATCAAAGACTACTCCAAAATAACAAAACCAATCACCAAATATTTGAAAAAGGATATACCCATCAACACAAAAGACCCGGAATACATTGCATCTTTTACAAAATTGAAACACACCATCGCTTCGGACCAAATACTTGCATACCCGGATTTCAATTTACCATTTATTTTGACCACGGACGCCAGTGACCACGCTGTGGGAGCAGTGCTGTCTCAAGTTCAGGATAAAATCGAACGCCCCATCGCTTTTGCTAGTAGAACGCTTAACAAAGCGGAAACAAATTACTCAACTATAGAAAAAGAAGCACTAGCCATTATTTGGGCAATACGAAAATATAAACCGTACCTACTTGGCAATCAGTTTAAATTATACACTGATCACATTACATTCATTAAAACTTCTACCAAGAACAATAGAATACTGAATTGGAGACTAGAACTAGAAAATTACCAATATACGGTAGAATATAAACAAGGAAAAACAAATGTCGTGGCAGATGCACTCAGCCGCAAAATAGAAAATTCAACGGAAATTAACGCAAACATAGACGAAGGAAATCACGAAGACAACGATACTGGACAACAAGTTGACACACCCGACAACACATCTGAAGACTTGGAAACTGTTCACTCGGCCGACACCTCCGACGATTACTTTATAAAATCGACCGAAAGACCAATAAACTACTATAGAAACCAGATCGTATTCAGAATATCAAGACTGAACATAGAATCAACCGTATCCCCCTTTACGAATTACAGAAGAGCAACAATCAGTATGGACAGTTACGACGAGACTTCAATGACAGCATACTTGAAAAAGTATCATAATGGGAAACAAACGGCCATCTTAGCCCCTGAAAATTTAATAAACCTTATTCAACAATGTTATAAAAATCATTTCAGTAGTTCTGGATACTTCGTAATAACCCATTTCCAAGTAGAAGACATCAGCAGCGAAGAAAGACAAAACCTGCTCATCACGAAGGAACACGAGAGAGCGCATCGAGGCATTACAGAAGTGGAAAGCCAGCTGAAACGTGCGTACTTCTTCCCAAAGATGCACAACCGGATTACAACGGCCATCAACACGTGCACAGTATGCAACGCCCACAAGTACGAGCGCAAGCCGTACAATATCAAAATCTCGCCAAGGCCAGCGACAAGGAAACCAATGGAGAGAGTGCACATGGATATTTTTTCTATTAATTCAAACAGTTTTCTATCAATGGTTGATTCTTTTTCAAAATTTGCACAGATGATTCCCATAGCAACAAAAAATCTTATTGACGTGAAAAACGCGCTTACCGTATTTTTTGGTCACTATGGAACACCATTACAAATCATAACAGATCATGAAACCACTTTTCGATCTATTCAGCTTAAGAACTTTTTGAACAATCTCGGAGTATCTCTTGCCTATGCTTCATCATCAGAAAGCAACGGACAGGTAGAAAAGACACACTCAACCATAATAGAAATTTATAACACCAACAAACACAAATTTCCAGAAATGAACACTCCGGAACTAATCGCAATTTCTATTTCATTATATAATTCCAGCATTCATTCATCAACTAAATTCACCCCACAGGAAGTGCTCTTTAACCAAAGAGACCAATTGGATCCACAAGTTATCACACGTGAAGCCAACGAAATCTTTTCCCAAGTTAAACGAAACATCGAAAAGTCTAATAACAGTCAAACAAAAAGTAACAACAGAAAAGAAGATCCCCCGACCGTTCAAGAAGGTCGAAACGTCTATGTAAAACCAAACATACGAAAAAAATTAGATCCAAGAGCAATTGTAACACAAGCAAATCAAGTAACGGAAAAAACTTTCGAAAATTCCAGAAGAATCAAAAGGCACAAAAACAAAATCAAACGACTAAAAAAATCTTGAAAAATGTTTAAGTTTTTCTTTCTACTTGCTTTCACTCAAATATTAAGCCAACACCTAGAAATCGATGATCTGCACCAAAATCCAATATTACTACTAAAAGAACAAAATTGCTACATTCAAACGGGAATAATTAAAATTGTTCATCCTATAAATTTGACTTCCCTTGAAGAAAATGTATCATTATTTATAAATATTTCAAGAAAAATTAATAAAACCTTTCCTTTGGCTAGTCTCATTGTTAGAAAAAGTAGGCAGTTAGCAGATAATTTGTATAAATTGAAACCAATGAAGAGATCTAGACAAAAACGATGGGACATTATCGGAAAAGGTTGGAAATGGCTCGCAGGAAACCCGGATGCAGACGACTTAAGGATCATTAATAGCACATTTAATAGCCTGATCGACCAATCCAACGAACAAATCAAAATCAATGAGATAATCAACGAAAGGATTTCGAAGATAACTCACACAATCAACGAAATCACATCCATTAATAACTTGCTTCTCAATGAAACTAGTGCCATCAGTTTGCTAATATCCCTGGATACGATGAACGGCATCCTCGAGGAGATCGAAGACGCCATCCTTAGAGCTCGAGTATCGCTGGCAAACAGTAAGCTTTTAACGCTTAAAGAAATTTTCATGATTGAAACTATAATGAACGACCAAGGTATTACAACAAACTTCCCAGAGGAGGCATTAAGCTATACGAAACCAAAAATAGCTAGCAAGACAGACATGTTGCTTTACATACTTGAGGTTCCAAAAACTAACGATCATTGCGAAATAATCAAGATAATCCCATTGGTAGTCAATAACACCATCATAACCAATACACCAAGCTACATAGTAAAGTCAAACAAAAAACTTTACACAACTAATCATCCGGAAAGCTCAATTCAACAATTACACAACACGAAGCCATTTTTGGATGAATGTATATTTCCAATCATAATGGGACTGAGTAGCCACTGCTCAGCATCGAGAACTAACCAAACAGACTTCTTTACTTTGCCAGGAAGCAACATACTCATGAACAACGCCAAGGAACAGTACATCAGCTCAAACTGTGGACCTCACAATAGGACACTCACAGGAAACTTCTTATTGCATTTTCAAAATTGCACCATTCAAATTGCAAACTATACCTTCACATCGGAAGAAACATTCAGTAATACAGTTCAACTAACGGGAATATTTCCAGGCTTATCAATTAATAAACAAATCATCAACGAGCAAGATTTATCAAGTTTGAGCTGGAAAACAACGAATAACAGACACCGGATTGACCACATACAGCTACAACAATTTGAGCATAGGAATTGGTTATTTGGACTTTTTGGTGGAATGTCAACCACCGCAATCATTATCATAACAATAGCAATTCTTTGTTTCCGCAGGAAAAGAGTCGTGTTCACAGTAAAATATCCAAAATTCAACAGAAGCCCGAAACAAACGCAAAAACCAGAGGTTTCGCAATCGACCGAGGACGTTCGATCTTACCCCCCGGAGGAATTACGTGATAGCCATCATATCGATACCGCAAGGTCAGCGGATTAACGGAGTCACACCACCAGGCCGAAGTCCATCGACCAGCACGCCACCATCGAAATGTCCCGTCAGCAGGTTTAGGTTACAAATAGCCCGATCGACCGGCGATCGCTCTCTTTTTGATATCGATCCGTGACATAGTGAAGTGTTAGTTTAAGAAGTGGAATGTAATTAGTATAAGAAGTAGTGAATAAATGTTTTTTTTTATAATTCTCTGAGAGTACATCTCATTTTTATATATTGTTAGTAATTAATGTCACTAAGGTAATGTGTAAGTAAGCAGGAGAGGAGGTAATATGTAGCTTTCGAATTCAAATTTCAGGTACATCATCTGTAACGGAGTCATATCTTCGAACCGTGCTTCAAAGAGATTGTGAACCATATTCTGAATTACCATTATTTCGAATAAACAACATTAAATTTAGTTATCAATTTTCTCTCAAACTTTGCTCAGGATGTAGTTGGAAACCATGAATAATCAAAGTAATTCGATCAGTAACTTTATAGACGCTTCGGAGCAATGTCATATGTGTGTTGAAAAATCAACCGTACAGCGTTAGCGTGAAAAAATCGGATCAATAGAAGTCAGTTAGGCATTCTCATTCAAGCAATATCATTGAAAATTTAAACGAACATATCCACAACCAAAACAGTTATGCATTGCTGTCTACAATGCACCTATTCAAAAAACGCTACATTCATTGCCTCAAACTGCTTACGGCTCAGCAATTCTCATCGTTTTCCGAGAGAAACCGGCCTTCTGCGAACATATTGGTAGAGAAAATCAAAGAAGATTGTCGCGAAATTGACCCTATTCCATCAAATCGATTCGCGCAGTTTCCCGCGGTCCATCGGAGCGCCACTCACCACCGCCTGGTATGTGTATGGTTGGCTGGCTGCCTGTCTGGCATGGCTCCCAGAAATTAAACCGATTCCACTTCTCTCAATCTTGATACGATACGAACCATTGCTTTCGTACGGTTCATACTCTATTCTATTGCTCTCTAAATTAATCGGATAACAAGCGCGTTCCCAAAATAGAACTCCATCGGGGATCGATAACGACTCTGCTCTGCTGCACGGCCAGCGCCAGTTGTTTGTTGCCATTCGTTTGGTGGGACCCAACTTTTGCTTGAACAACATACCCACCTCTACCTACGACTGCGAACAGATTTACAAGACTCCCGCGGATCGGGCGCGCGGCATGCAACCGATGAAAGTTGCGCCCCAGCGGAAGATGGATGCGCTCGATTGCGATTATCAATCAACTAAAAACTCACCGCTCGGTAAGATTTGTATTTTCGTTTGCATGAAGTGAAGGAAATTTGCAAAATTGGCAAGAAACGGCAACGAAAGCACACCAAACCGAACTGGTTCAAGCTGCTACTTCTCGCTCGTTCACCAAAATGAGATTCGCACAATCCACCTCCACCACTACTATGGCAGACGCTGCTCGTTGACGAACGTGACATGATTATACAAACCTTTCTCCAGTACCTAACTGTGTCCCAAACGACTGCGACGACGATTTTCACCCTAAATGGGCAAAAGGTACTAAATACATGGCATTTAGCCACTTCAATTATTGCAAATTCAGTCGAGTGAGCGAAAAGGTAAAAGGTTGGAAATTTAAGACAGGCCTAAGGAGTTTGGTTAAATTTATCCAATCTCGGACTGAGATTGGATTATATTTGTATACGAGCAATTTGCAGCAATAAAGCGTGTCTGGTGAAGATTGCCATTTTGGACAATTTGTTTCATGGAATGAGAGTACATGAGTCGTAAATCAAAGCTAGTCACAATGAATGACGTCAAGTGCTGAGACGAATCTGACCCATTAGCGACTATCTGATAAATATTTTTATGATTTGTCCGGCTCGATCATACTGATGCTATTAATTCATGGCACTTTATCTTTATTTTAGTGGTGACAATAAATAAGGAACAACAATTCACACTATAGGACATTGTTTGTAGGTAATTAGGATATGTTAACTTTTTTTCTCTTTCTCGTACACTAAGTGAACTGGAACTCGACGACTTCAGGTGATGTCGTTTTTTTTCTGTAAGTAAAATGAGAAAAATATGCTCTACATACACCAGAACTGGAGGCCCAGGTAGTGCGGGGTTCTGGCCCGCCTCCAACGCCAACGAAGTAGGTAGAACTACACCCCCGGTCCACCTTACGTCTCTCAGGGACCACCAAGCAGGCATTGCTTCGGAGAGGGACCAGTGTACATCGTACCCTCAACGTTAGCTGAATAGTCTTGCAAGCAACAAAGAATATCATGACACGTTCTTTAAGCAGTCCACCAAAGTAGTGTGCTAGCGCTTTGCCAACTTCCCGGTGATCTTACCACTCCTTTGTCCTCGAAGGGCGGGTAGGGTAAACATTTCGCCTGCAGCAACTGCTTTGCATGAACTGACTATGTGAAAGCACTTCCGACCCATCTCTGTGTCATAAACTAGTACTCGATTCTGGAAGTAACTTACGAGAATCTTGTACAGGTATCCAGGTATCCCCAGATGCAGGAGCGCATTGGCAATAACCGCCCAACTGGTGCTATTGAACGCGTTCCTTAAATATATCCAGAGTCACTACTGCACAGCGAATCCCCCTTCTCTTACGCTGGAGCACTATCTCGGCGGTCATCGTAACCGACAGGATAGCGTCTACGGTCAACTTCCCCTTCCGGAAGCCGAACTAATTGCTAGAGAGACCATAACCACCCTCGGTGTGCCTCAACATTCGATTAAGGATGATCTTTTCGAGCACCTACCGATCAAGCATATTGGTCTATATGCCTATTACCTATATTGATCTATACCCCGCCGTGTCGCATGTTGGTCTATATGCCGACAGGTTTCCGGATGGTTTCTCTGCCTTTGGCAATAGAACCAGGCTCTGCCTTTTCCAAACTTCTGGGAAAATTCCCTCGTCCAGGCAATTCTGCATAGCAGACCTGAACATCTCGGGAGCCTCTGCTATAGCTACTTTTAAGGCCAGGTTAGGAACTCCGTCTGGACCTAGGGACTTACCTACGCTAAGCGCCTTTTCTATCCCCGCAAGTTCCACAATGGTAACCCTCTTCTCATCGCCAGTTCCAGTCCCCAACTGTTTTATGAAAGGAAACCAAGAACTAGGATCATTACGCGAAAAAAGCCCCTCGATGATCCCCTCCAACATCTCTAGAGGCTGCTCTGTAGGAGCCATGACACCTCTGGTTTTGGCTATCACAATCCTGTAGGCGTCACTTTACGGATTCACATTGGCACTTTGACAGAGACCCTCGAAGCAGGCCTTTTTGCTTGTTCTTATCTCGGTCTTCAGCGCGGCTTTTGCAACACCACCCGTCGTTCGTATCTCTCTTCTCAGATAGTGCTCGCTGCACCCGCCGCTTAGCCCGTAGGCAGGCGCGGCACAGGTCCGCAATCGCTTGAGTCCACCAGACCATCGCCATCGGCTTGGTCTCTCATTTTAGGAATGGTCTTGCCTACTAGCACGTCCCCGCTTAAACCAAAAAGGTTTCACTCACGGCGGAGTGCCTCCCTAAATACCTCGTCGTTGATGTATAATGTCTTCCACTACGAGGGTCTGCCCTTGGTGCCCCATCTTTCGGGGCTGTCCGTAAACCACGTGATAATTTTTTAGGAGATTCCGAAACGCGTGGTCATTCGTTCACACAAAAAAATTTAAATTTGTATGGACCGTGGTCTTTGCCCGAAATCTTACGAAGTCGCAACAGGGTTGATTTCAGGTCCTTACAAATGTTGGACTTTGTAGACGCAATCGATGATCTAGCCAAGCTGCTGCTCAGTCACCTGGATCGCGAGAAATCCTTCTTTCTTTTGGTTGATGGCCCAAAACAACCGTACAGTATCTCCACCGGCGGGCTTGCCGGTTTAGTGGATCGAAGCTCCCTCGCTTCTCCTTAACGAAGCCTCGCTAACCCACTTCTTGCGAAGGGTTTAGTCTGGCCACTACCACTGCCACTTCCTCCTACTTGATTTTGATTTATATTATTTTTTTATGTTTCATCCCACGAGTTGCATGGGAAAAGAGGTCAACCACGCCAGAGCCCTGCATTAGCACGGTAAGGGTCGAAACACTGTGGGGGGTGTCCAGGTACCCCACAAGCTCCGTTAACGGTCAAACATCTTTTTCAGCCCCTTGATCATTTATTCCACGGCGCGGGTCGTTTGACACTCGACATTGGAGGTAGTAGTCCTATTCTTAGCCGCCAAGTACAAGGCTTACTCGCAGGATGGGGTAGTCAAGCCCCTATACTACCGTCTCTGCCGCCCCTGCTGGTCCATACTACGCCGCCACACACCGTTCTCCTGTACATCGTCAAAGATGGTCCTAAGCAGCCGTCGCTCGAACACTTCGAGTGCTTGCGTGTCCTTCTCGAGCATAGCTCTCAGGTACCGTTTCCGTAGGGTATCACCGGTCTAATCAGCGTTTTGTACACGGTATATTTATTGCGAGGTGAATCTTTTTCGGTCACAGGTTCTAGAGGAGCCCAGCCCAATGTGTTCGACTTCCATTGATGATGGGCCTTCGTATTTCACGGCTAACGTTGCTGTTTACCTTTAATAAGGATCCGAGGCAGACGAAGTCTTCCACAACCTCGAAAGCGTCCACGTTTATAGTAACAATGATGCCTAGGCTTGCCCTGTCGTTCACGGCTCCGCCTGCCAGAACGTACCACGTTTGAAACGCGTTCACTATTATCAGTCCGATCTGGCTGTTTTACGTTCCAGGCTGGTGTACTGTTCTGCGACCAGCCAGTTCATGGGAATCTTCTCACGAGCGAGCGTGAGGTGGTCGAGAAGTGGCGGCAGCTTTACCATGGAGCCGACCTACTCCAAAGGCATTACAATGAGCACTTCAATGGTGACGTTGCAAGCATCGAAGGTTGCGAGATAACAGATCTAGGAGTACGTGCGCAGGACGAAACATTACCAGCCCCTAACCTCCAAGAGATTGAAGAGGAGAATAGACGATTGAAAAACAACAAAGCCGCTGGAGCAGATCAACTATCAAGCGAGCTTCTAAAATACGGTAGAGAAACACTGCCGACAGCACTACACTGGGTCATTACCAAGATTTTAGAGAAGGAAGTATTGCCGGAGGAATGGATGAAAGGTATCGTGTGTATCATCTACAAAAAGGCGACAAGTTGGATTGCTGGATCTATACGTGATCACATTACTGAGCGCTGCCTACAAGATACTCAAATTTTATGCCATTGTCTATCACCGATTGCAAGATAGATCGTGGGGCAATATCAGTCTGGATTCATGGGTGAACGCGCTACAATGGAGATGTTCGCCATCCGTCAGGTGTTGCAGAAATGCCACGAATACAACGTGCCCACACATTACTTGTTCATTGATTTTGAATCGGCGTATAAAACAATCGATCAAGACCAGCTTTGGCAGATTATGCACGAATACGGAATCCTGGATAAACTTCGACAATCTCGAGTCCCTTCGAATCTCGCAGAGGATTACGGCAAAGTGATGGTCTTTCCTACTTCCTCTTTAACATAGCTATGGAGGGTGTAATAAGGAGAGCGGGGATTAACACGAGTGGAACGATTTTCACGTAGTCCGTTCAGCTGCTTTGTTTCGCAGATGATATTAATATTATAACTTGCAAATTTTAGGCGATGGTGGAAACGTACATCCGACTTAGGAATGAAGCCAGGCGAATCATCATTAATGTCATTAATGTGTCAAAGACAAAGTCCATAATGACAAAGAACTCCAGGGAAGAACCGTCGCGTCCGCGACCCCGAATTTCAATCAACGATGATGAAACCGAGGCGGCTGGTGAATTCTTGTACTTGGGCACGACAACGACACCAGCAGAGAAATTCGGAGACGCATTGTGGAGGTAAATCGAGAGCTCCCTCAGAACTCTACGATCGAACAAAGTTCGCCGTCACACGAAGTTAACTATCTACAAAACGCAGATTAGACCGGTTGTCCTCTATGGGCACAAAGCATGGACTCTACGTGCAGAGAACCGACGCGCCCTTTTTTTTCCTTCTAAACCATAGGGGGATAATCTGCACAACAGACACCCTAACAGAAGGTTAGGGTAGTGTAGGTCTGACAGGCCGTCTTCTACAACAAAAGTAAAATCCAGGACTACTCTCTCCTCGTACCCACTAAACCATTCCTATGGTCGCCAAACCCTACGTCTCTCCGGAACCACCAAGAAGGTATTGCTTCAGAGAGGGGCTAGTGCACATCGTACCCACAAGGTTAGCTGCGTAGCCTGCAGCAACGAACATCGATGACTCGCTTTGGAGAGTCCATCACGGTAGCATGCTGACGCTTAGCCAGTTTCCCGAGTGGTCCTCGCCACTCCCTTTGTCCTCGGAAGGCGGGCAGGGTCAACCCCGCCCGCGCCCTACTGCTGAGCGGACATCAAGAACTGATGCCCACGTGCAACCCGATCTGACCTGCCCGTAAGGAAGGGTATCACTACCCTTCAGGCCCTATCAGATGCACCAGTAGGTTGCAGACAGCAGGATCTCACCTACCCCGACCCTTGCCGGGGACCCCTTTCCAACCGCGGGCTCGGATCCAACCCAGTAGACCGACGCCACGACAGCACCGCTACCGGGACTTCCTGTCCGCGGCCACTTAATCGCTGTAAGGGTCGATCTCGACCGCAGGGCACCGGTATGACCTACGAAGCCGACTCCGAACCCCTGGACCACCTCTTGTACTGCATCTGGACTAGTCATTCTCCGAGTCCACGCGCCACCTCCTCTGTAGCTCCCAGACGATGTGGGTAATAGCCGTTGAAACGGCGTTCCAGCCAAACTCCCAAGCATGCGGTCACGTATTGTGCGAAAACGCGGGCACACGAACAAAACGTGTTCCGCCGTTTCCTCTAAACCATTGTACACTGGGCATTCGGGAGAATCCGCATGCCCGAAACGGTGTAGATACTGTCGGAAGCAACCATGACCTGTAAGGACTTGTGTCAGGTGGAATGTAACTTCCCCATGGCGCCTATTAATCCAACTATCTACCCTCGGTATCAACCTATAGGTCCACCTTCCTTTGGTGGAACTGTCCCACGCGCGCTGCCATTTGACCATAGAGGCCATCCTGACAGTCCTGCGTATGCCTCTTGTGCCGCGCATTTCAAAGCACTCCATGTCCTCACTGATAAGAATGCTGATAGGCCTAGTGATAGGCACCATACCAGTAATGACGCAGAGAGCGTCGTGTGACACGGTACGGTACGCGCTCGCAACCCTCAGGCACATAAGCCTGTAAGTACTTTCCAGCTTCCGTCGGTAGCATTTAGTACTTAGCGCGGTGCCCCACGCCGGGCCGCCATACCTAAGTATGGATGTAGCAACACTAGCCAGAAGCTTGCGCTTACTGGCGTACACCGCAGAGCTATTGGACATCATCCGGGACAGTGCCGCAATAGCTGTGGAGGCTCTTTTACAGGCATAATCGACGTGGCTACCGAAGGTAAGCTTATCGTCGATCATCACGCCCAAGTGTTTGACGGAGCGCTTTGACAGGATAGTACAGTCTCCTACACTGATCTCCGTCTGCTGCTCCGACTTCAGGTTGTTAACAACCGTCACCTCTGTCTTGTGGTGAGCCAGCTCCAGTTTCCTGGACCGCATCCACGCCTCCACAACCTTGATCGAGTGGTTGGTAGTCAACTTTACCTCCTCGATCGTTTCACCGTAGACTTCGAGCGTAATGTCGTCGGCAAATCCGACAATCACCACTCCCACTGGATACTCTAACCTCAACACCTCGTCGTACATGACATTCCATAACACCGGACCCAGGATGGAACCTTGCGGGACTCCTGAGGTTATGTGAAAGCACTTCCGACCCACCTCCGTGTCGTAGACTAGTACACGATTCTGAAAGTAACTTCCGAGAATCTTGTACAGGTACTCCGGTATCCCCAGACGCAAGAGCGCATCGGCAATAGCAGACCAGCTGGCGCTATTAAACGCATTCCTTACATCCAGAGTCACTACCGCGCAAGAGCGAATTCCCCTCCTCTTAGGCTCGAGTGCTTTCTCGGCGGTTTTTGTAACCGACAAGATAGCGTCTACGGTGGACCTCCCCTTCCGGAAGCCGTACTGGTTACTCGAAAGACCATTTTCGCCCTCGGTGAACCGCAACATTCTATTGAGGATGATCTTTTCGAGCACCTTCCCCGCCGTGTCAATCAAGCATATTGGTCTATATGCCGACGGGTCTCCGGGTGGTTTCCCCGCCTTTGGCAATAGTACCAGGCTCTGCCTCTTCCAAGCTTCTGGGAAAACTCCCTCGTCCAGGCATTTCTGCATAGCAGACCTGAACATCTCGGGAGCCTCTGCAATAGCTACTTTTAAGGCCAGGTTCGGAACTCCGTCCGGACCTGGGGCCTTACCTACGCTAAGGGACTTAGCTATCTCCGCAAGTTCCACATCGGTAACCCTCTCCTCATCGCCAGCCCCAGTCCCCGGCTGTCCTACGAAAGGAGGCCAAGGACTAGGATCATGACGCGGAAAAAGTCCTCCAATGATCCCCTCCAACATCTCTGGAGATTGCTCTGTAGGAGCCATCACACCTCTCGTCTTGGCCATAACGATCCTGTAGGCGTCACCCCACGGGTTCGTATTGGCACTCTGACAGAGACCCTCAAAGCAGGCCTTTTTGCTTGCTCTTATCTCGGTCTTAAGCGCGGCTTTTGCAGCAGCGAACACCACCCGTCGTTCGTTTCGCTCTTCCGCAGATAGTGCTCGCTGCAGCCGCCACCTAGACCGTAGGCAGGCGCGGCACAGGTCCGTAATCGCTTGAGTTCACCAGTAAGTCGCTTGTCTCATATGTTTAGGGTGGTCTTGCCTACTAGCACCTCCCCACTTAACCCAAGCAAATTACGCTCACGGCGGAGCGCCTCCCTAAATACCTCGTTGTTGAAGTATGATGTGTTCCACATACGAGAGCTTCGCCTTGGCCTAGTCGCCTTTTCTTCTACCTGCTTCCTGCTGTTGCTGTAGTCGATACTGTAGCGATACGCCAGGTGATCACAGTGAGTATAATCATCGTCTACCCTCTAGTTCGAGCAACGTGTTAGACTAGAACTGCAAAAAGTAACGTCAATAATCGACTCCACACCGTTTCGACTAAAGGTACTCTTGGTACCGACAGGTCAACCATCTAGAAAGGCCAGTGTCTCTAGCAGGATTTGACCCCGCTGGGTTCGTGAACCGGCTTCCCCATTCCACGGCCCAGGCATTAAACTCACTCGCTATTACCACCGCCCTTCGCCCTATTAGCACGGTCGTTTTGTGGCCCAGAATTTGCGTGAACTGCTCGATCGGCCACCGCGGAGGCGCATAAAAGCTACAGAAGAAGACCCCGTTTACTTTGGTGACCATGAAGCCCTCATAGGTAGTAGACACCAACTCCTGCACGGGGTATTTACCCGTCGTCCATATCGCCGCCATTGCCGTTGCCGGCGGGTACTCGGGATGGGTCCGCTATGATGGCGATATCCGTCTCCCACTCAGAAACTGCCTAACAAAGCAGTTGCTGAGCCGCGTCACAATGATTCAGGTTGATTGTAATTTGTTCACTGTGGCTTTCTGGAAGGCTGGGCACCTTGAACCACCCGTTGGATGTCTGTTGTTCACGGATTTCCCAGTTCATACAGATGGGTGAACTCGTGCAGCTATGGGCCTTATGACCTTCAGCACCGCATTGCCTACACAGTTTGCGCCTGTCAGGGCCTTTGCAGTCCCACGACTTGTGTCCTGGTTCCAGACACCAAAAGCAAACCTCTGGTGGCTGGTGGAATGTCAGGTGACATTCGCACCAGCCCACCTTTATTCGCCCTACTTTAACTGACTTTTTAACGTCCGCCACAGGTAGCTGAACCAAAGCTACCTGTGTCCCTGCTGGCCCCTTCCGTAGCCTAACGGCAGCGGCGGCCACCTGCGCATCGCACTGTTGTCACAATGCCGTGACGAGCTCTTCCACTTCGTAATCACGTCATTGTCTTTGACCTTCAGAGTCGCCTCATGTGTGAGAGCCCTCACCACTACCCCTTCGCCAAGGACCTCTTTCACCAAACTTTTGTAGGCGGCGCCTTTGCATTCCTTATCACGCTTCAACTCCAGGATCATCTCGCCCGTACGAGTACGTCTGATACTTCACATGTCGGCTCCCAGATCTACGAGCTTGGCTTCGCTTCGTATCGCCTTCAAGACGTCCGAGTACACCCGGTCCAGTATCTCCACCGGCGGGCTTGCCGGTTTAGTGGATCGAAGCTCCCTCGCTTCTCCTTAACGAAGCCTCGCCAACCCACTTCTTGCGAAGGGTTTAGTCTCGCCACTAGCACTTCCTCCTACTTGATTTTAATTTTTATTAAAATTTTTATGTTTAATCCCACGAGTTGCATGGGAATAGAGGTCCACCACGCCAGAGCCCTGCATTAACACGGTAAGGGTCGAAATACTGTGGGGGTTGCCCAGGTTCCCCACAGGCTCCGTTAACGATCAAAAATCTTTTTCAGCCCCTTGAACACTTATTCCACGGCACGGGTCGCTTGACACCCGACATTGAAGTTAGTAGTCCTATTCTTAGCCGGCAAGTGCTGACTCGCAGGAGGGGGGGGGGGAAGTCAAGCCCCTATACTATCGTCCCTGCCGCCCCTGCTGGTCCATCGTACGCCGCCACCGTTCTCCTGTACATCGTCAAAGATGGTCCTAAGCAGCCGTCGCTCGAACACTTCGAGTGCTTGCGTGTCCTCCTCGAGCATAGCTCTCAGGTGTCGTTCCCGTAGGGTATCACCGGCCTGATCAGCGTTTTGTACACGGTATATTTATTGCGGGGTGAATCTTTTTCGATCGCAGGTTCTAGAGGAGCCCATACTAGGCTCGACTTCCATTGATGATGCGCCTTTGTATTTCACGGCTAACGTTGCTGTTTACCTTTAATAAGGATCCGAGGTAGACGAAGTCTTCCACAACCTCGAAAGCGTCCACGTTTATAATAACACTAATGCCTAGGCTTGCCCTGTCGTTCACGGCTCCGCCTGCCAGAACGTATTACGTTTTAAACGCGTTCACTATCAGTCCGACCTTGGCTGCTTCACGTTTCAGGCTGGTGTACAGTTCTGCCACTAGCATCTGACAATCATAGGAATCTTCTCACGAGCGAGCGTGAGGTGGTCGAGAAGTGGCGGCAGCTTTACGATCAGTAAGTCGGCTCCAAAGGCATTACAACGAGCACTTCAATGGCGACGCTGCAAGCATCGAAGGTTGCGTGGTAACAGATCTAGGAGTACGTGCGCAGGACTAAAGATTTCCAGCCCCTAACCTCCAAAAGATTAAAGAGGAGGTTAGCCGGTTGAAAAACAACAAAGCCGCTGGAGCAGATCAACTATCAAGCGAGCTTCTAAAATACGGTAGAGAAGCACTGCCGAGAGCACTACACTGGGCCATTACCAAGAATTTGGAGAAGAAAATATTGCCGGAGGAATTGATGAAAGGTACTGTGTGTCTCATCTACAAAAAGGCGACAAGTTGGATTGCTGGATCTATACTGCCGTTCTACGCCCGATTGTCCCATGTTATATGGGGATCCCATATAACATGGGACAACTACGCGTAGAACGGCAGTATACGCAATCACACTACTGAGCGCTGCCACAAAATACTCAAATTTTATGCCGTCGTCTATCACCGATTGCAAGATAGATCGTGGGGCAATATCAGTCTGGATTCATGGGTGAACGCGCTACCACGGAGATGTTCGCCATCCGTTAGGTGTTGCAGAAATGCCACGAATACAACGTGCCCACACGTTACTTGTTCATTGATTTTAAATCGGCGTATGATACAATGGCAGATTATGCACGAATACAGACTCCTGGATAAACTGATCAATCGTATATCAAGGCAAAAATGAATCGTTGACCTTCGACACTCTCGAGTCCCTTCGAATCTCGCATAGGGTTACGGCAAAGTGATGTTCTTTCGTGCTTGCTGTTTAACATAGCTATGAAGGGTGTAATAAGGAGAGCGGGGATAAACACGAGTGGAACGATTTTCACGTAGTCTGTCCAGTTGCTTTGTTTCGCAGATGATATTGATATTATAACTCGCAAATTTGAGACGATGGCGGAAACGTACATCCGACTTAGGAATGAAGCCAGGCGAATCAGATTTGTCAAAGACAAAGTCCACGATGGCAAAGGGCTCCAAGGAAGAACCACCGCGCCCGCCACCCGGAATTTCAATCAACGATGATGAAATCGAGGCGGCTGGTGAATTCTTGTACTTGGGCGCACTGGTAACCGCCGACAACGACACCAGCAGAGAAATTCTGAGACGCATTGTGGAAGTGAATCGAGCTTGCTTTAGACCAAAGCAGAACTCTACGATCGAACAAAGTTCGCCGTCACACGAAGTTAACTATCTACAAAACGCTGATTAGACCGGTTGTCCTCTATGGGAACGAAGCATGGACTCTACGTGCAGAGAACCGACGCGCCCTTGGAGTTTTAGAATGGGAGGTGCTGCGTACCATCTACGGAGGAGTGCATATGGAAGACGGGACTTGGAGAAGACGAATGAACCACGAACTGTGCGATGAGCGGGTTAAAAATAAAATAGTTCTCGAGAGCCATCAGACCCTTACAAGAAGACGTGGTGTGCAGCAAACTAGGTGGGTCGATCAAATGGAGGACGATCTACGGACCCTTTGCAGAGTGCGGAACTGGAGACACACAACTACAGACCGAGTAGAATGGAGACGACTCCTATGTTCAGAAGAGGTCACAGCAGAGGTCCCTTTCCTTCTACTCCCGATTCCTAAGAGCTTAACCTATGAAAAGGCTCATACTTAGGTACAACACATTCAAAACTCTTTGTCATAGGTGCATCTATCGGAAAAAAAAACATCCAAAATCATTTCCCCAAATCACTTCGCTAATTTGCAGCTTGAAAAACTAAGTTGATCGCATGAAAGTGAGATCGGATGACTTTGCTTAATAGCTGTTGTATACCAAATCAAAATCACCGTCTTCCTCGCTTCCCGCCTAGCAGCAGCGTGCTCGTTCACGTTTGGTCATCGCGAATCGTTGAAGCTGGTTGGTCACTGGTTGATGAACGCTTCGGTGTAAATTACCTACTATTTTGATGTCTCTTCCGATTGATCGGGGATATTCAGCTCTTCGCAATTTACCGAAACATTTTGCACAAACCAGTGGTGTTGGAAGTTTATCTACATATTTTTTGCATTGCACAGTGGTTCTACGAAAATTTTGGAAATGACAAGAATGTTGTAAGAAATTTTTGTTATCATCTGGTTAACAAACAAAATCAGTTATGGGCAATATGTATAATTCTTCAAAACAAAATGGCTCACTCCCATGGATCGGTTGTTGGTGTCAGTAACAGAAATTCATCATGATATAGCCAATAGTAAGCATTCTAAATTGCTGGTCTCAGCAGTCAAACAGTACAGTCAAAGCCACTGTGCCTTATTTGTGTGGTCATCATCTATTCCAGCAGTTGTTTGGTTATTTTGTTCAGTGTAAAACGGTATGCAATTTTAAGCAGCATCATTCATGCATGCACCAAATTAATACACATGCGAAAACGATCAACTCAATTTCAACCCCGTGAGCTGAGTTTATTTTCACCGGGCTTGTTCGTGCTGTGCGAAGTGCAGCCGGTGGCGCTTGCTCGTTGAAAAGTGGAGGCTACTAATAATTTGGTAGCGTGAAAATTTCCACCGGTTTGCAGTTTAAAAGTTGTTTTTGCCAATTTGACAATTAGCGAGGTGTGTTAATTCAATGACATGTTATGATTCCCATGCGGCTGTTGAACCCTCACTCGCCATGCTATGTGTTGCGTACGAACTTGAAACAAGATTGAAGTGGATGATTCGACCGAGAGAAAATGGATTTTTCGGGGTTCAAAGCGATCATGGTTGAGTTATTTCAGTCCATGCGTTTTAAATTGATGTATTTTTTGCGTTGAAACATAATACATATATGTGGAGATCGACAATGGTACGGCAAATGGCTTAAATAAGCTTCAAACATTTTTTCCACTTGCTTTATCTTAAATTGTTTTAGTTGTTAGGTGATCAATATCATTGATTGATTTGCTATAAGTTCAGAAATGACATAACATCGGATGGATTTAGAGACTTTTTATCCATTTTTAAGCAAAACTTCCAACATTGAAAATGGTGAACATACACTGATAGACATTCGTTTAGCCGAGGCCCAAAAAAATTCAAAAAAGTGTCAGGAAACTTGTAACGTTTTGCGTTTTTTTAGTTAAATTTAATGAAATATAACAAATAAATAGAATAAAAGTAATTTATATTTATGTTGTATTAATGTTGACGATAAAGAAATATTTTATTTGTTCGTAAAATTGGTCCATCCCTGTTACTTATGCTGATATATGTCGTAGCGTTTGTAAAAGCTTTCGTGATTTGAACTTTTATAGCATAATGCGAATGGCGCGTATCTACTTTCTGGCGAATTACAGTCATACTGCAAATTTGTCGCCATGCATGAAAATCGCCATGCAGAAAATGTTGGCGCGATTTTTAATAATAGTCATCTAATTCAATAGTGGGACTTTTGAAAAGCGGCACAGTTTCTTAGCGCAACGACTGCTTCAAATCGATCATTTCGCTACAAGATCGGCTGGAAGACAGAAGTGCGCGAATTTAATTCGAAGTATCAAGACCAAGTTTTTGAGTTTGAGTTGAGTTTAAGTCAGTTAAAGTGAATTGAAGTCTAGTTGAGTTTTTGGTGAAAGTTATTCTCGAATTTTAAAGGTAAAAGTAGTGAGTGAGTTTTAAAAAGTTATAAGTGATGTTAAACGTATTTCTTTGTGATTTCTTTCGTGTTTAGAGGACCGAGGTCCGCAAATTCGCGATTTCTGCAATTGATTTATTTGTCGAAGGAATTGAACTACGAAAAAAGGTAATTTTTTGCTTATTAAATTAAAAGTGCTTATGATTAACATTAATTCCTGTTGGACGTGTAGCGCCTAGCGCTTTTTTCGTACGGCTGGTTTTTTCGTCGTCGTTCGGCGGTATCCCTCGCCGAATCGGGGTTTCGTAGGCGGATTGAACCGCCAGTTTCGTCCGTGAGTCATCGTTTCCGACCCGTGTGCCCAGCAAAGGCCCGCCTTTCAGAAGGCAGTCAAACGGAGGCGCGAGTGAAGTCGCTCAATCATCTCCGTAGCGAAGTATTCCCGTCGGCCGCCAATCACCGACGGTAAGGCCCTCTTACGTCATACCCCGTGGGCCGGAATCAACGAGAGCCGGTTCGTAGCAGCGTGTCGCCAATTGCACGTCACGAACCCGGTCCGTATCTAGGAAGATAGAGGTTGCGGCATTCCCCGCTCGGTCATAGCTGGAAGCATAGTACGCGAAGCCGGGTCGCTGGGCTCTGTTTGCGCCTTTATTGACCGGAGAAAGACCATCCCGGGAATCGCTCGGCATCCGCCGAAGCTCTCTCGTTCGTCCAACAATCGGAAGCTTCCGTCCAGCCGCCACTCCCTCCGCACCGGTAGTTCGGCCATACCGCACACGGGTCCCTTTGTCGACGCTGCGCGCCAAATCGCAGCACGGACTCGTCGGCAGCCGCCATTCTGCTGTCGCCGCTGTTGAGCATCGAGGTAGTCGCCATCGTTGAGTCGTCGAGCTACGCCACCCCGTCATCGAGCATCGCAACACCAAAACCTGCGCAGGTATGTGAAGAGCTTTTAGTTACATGGCCATGTTTGCTCTTTTTCCATTCCGTTACGAATTTTCCGTCCAATACGAATGAAGTTGCTAAAATAGATAGTTAAAGTTTTTGAAATTAGTTCAGTTCCGTTACGTTTCACATTGCTTTTTTAATAAACATACTCACTACAGTCCGTTACGTTTTGATTCCGTTTTCGCTCGAATGAGTAAGCATCCCTTCCAGGTATCCATAAGTTCTTCTAGCCTGTGAAAGAGTTGAAGTTTAGTTTGCGTTTTCGAAGAAATTCTGCCGTTTTTTCCATGAACCGTTCAAAACCGTCCCTGAGTGAGAAAGTCTCTAGCAAAGTCGGGCAAAATTAAACACGACCGGTGGTCTCTCTTTGAGAGTGGCGCTTAAGCCACCGCGCTTTATCGACCCTCAAGAATAGTTTAGCGAACGGTTACAAACTCATACAAAAGATTTTATCATAAAACTTTTTTATGGGTGTGAAGAATTAGCCTAAGTTAAAGTTCACAAATAAAAAGAAATTAAATAAAAAACTTTGAAGAAATATATTATAAATGTGTCTTAGATTTGAACCACATTCATGATTAATTTGAAAAGAACATCTAAATTATGAAACAAGTAGTTCATGCTAGAAATGTTAATACTTTGGGTGCCATTTCTCCAGTTAGCCTAGTGGTTAAGGCTATGGATCGCCAATCCGGAGACGGCGGGTTCGATTCTGGTTCCAGTCGGGAAAATTTTCTTGACTCCCTGGGCATAGTGTATCATTTTACTTGCCACACTATTAGGGCGCCTGGTTGCCTCAAGGGAAATGGTCAGGGGTTGGTCTGTCCTCGGAAAGATTACGGTAAATACCCGTTTTATTTTTAAACTAACGTTTATTAACTGGTGTTGACCTTTCGCCAGGTCAGAATATACTGTATGTCTATGCTAGGAAACATAGGGTTTTATAGGCTTTGACAGCAGCTTGGAACCTTCCCGAAGCTGCTGCCATGATGCCGACGTCGATGCGGTGCGATGGTTTGTTGGAAGGCGTCCTTAACACAATATAGGGCTCTGTATTGTTTTGATTTTGTATGGGGTTTTGACGTTTCTTGGCCTTGTTGTTTACACAATTTATGTAAGAGTGAAGGAGAAGGAGAGAATTTCATGCAGTGCCCAATAGGGATTTGAATGAGTTGCTGTGATCGGTTGAAGATGTTAATGACCACGTGGCTGCCAGAGCGGTTTGGGCTCGAACACACACAATAAACAAATTCATGCAATGGCTGGCAAAGAAAGCCCCTTAATCAATAACTGTGGAAGTGCTCAAAGAATACTAAGTTGAAGCGAGGCAGGCCAAGTCTCAGTGGAGACGTAGAGCCATAAAAAAAGAAGAATAAGAGTGCCATTTTTAAAAATGTAAGAAGTCCAATGTATGTTATTTCAGCCAGAATATTGGGAGCTATTACAAGACGTAGGGTAAAGTGGGGTAAGATGCCACATTTTAAACTTTCATCGTTTTCAATGACAAATAGCCTCATTTATAAGACTTTCAATGTGGTAACAGCAACTAGACAAAATTGCTCGATACTTCAGCAAAAATATTCACTAAACTATTGCATTTTCATCGATTTACATCGATTTTAAATACTGGGTCGTAAAACGGCAGTGGTGCAAAAAGGCCATCTGCCATGGGGTGAGATGCCACTTCATGAAAACATTCAATAATTACGTCCATCAGTTTTGGGGCATTTCCGACTCTCTTTCCCCCTCTGCCCCGCTTTTTTCGTATACTCAATATATGGAGTGGGCATTTTTTTTATTACCGTACGGGATTGGGCCAAAGGCTCTCAGATTTTCACGAAACTTTTTCCACAGGCAGGGCTCCTGGATATATGAACAAAAAAATGAGAAAAATTCAGGGTCGCCTATTTTCCTGGAAAACTCAGGTGGAAATTCTTTCTTTTCCCCTGACACTTTGAAAAATTATAACTCAAGAACGAAGCATCACAGAAACAAAGTTTTTTTTAGGAAAAAAACTGCCCGAACTCGGTTATTTTTCACAAAATTGACCATAACTTAAGAAAGAAAAAAAAAAGTCCATTCCAAAAATTTCATCGATCAAAGCTAATTTTCCGCGAGTTCTGGAATAGTTTTTCCAGCTTTTCTTTTTGAATTCTCACAACGGTGAAAAATTTTGTGGAAAACTTTTTCCAGTTCATTTTTTTTATTCCTAGGAAAATTTACTTTCATTTTCATTAAAAAACTTTGTTTCTACGATGCTTCGTTCTTGAGTTATAGTTTTTCAAAGGAAAGGCTTACATGATACATTTGGACATTTTTCAACAAAATTGGCCATAACTCAAAAACGAAAAAAAAAGTGCATTCCAAAAATTTCAGCGATTAATTTTTTCACGAGTTCGGGCATTGTTTTTCCGGCTTTTCTTTACGAATTTTCTCAACTGTGGAAATTTTTATTAAAAACTTTTTCCAGTTCATTTTTTTTTTTGATTTTTGAGAAAATTTGCTTTCATTTCCTATAAAAACACTTTGTTTCTATGATGCTTCGTTCTTGAGTTATGATTTTTCAAAGTAAGTAGTGTCAGGGGAAAAAAAAAGTTTTCACCTGAGTTTTCCGGGAAAATAAGCGACCTTGAATTTTCCTCATTTTTTTTTTGTTCATATATTCATGAGCCCAGCCTGTGGAAAAAATTTCATGTAAATCCGAGACCCTTCGGCCCAATTTGTACGATAATAAAAAAAATCCCCGAGTGTCACCTTCCTCCCCGCTAAACGATGACCCCTAACATGGATAGCGTAGACATCAACAACCATGCACCTTCCATGTGTGCCTCAATCTCCTTGGAAACACATGGCTGATAGTAAAATCACCCGAAAACCTTAATTACAAGCACGAAAAACCGGAAGTTGTCAGTTTTCATTGGGAAATCAAAAGATTTTCCGTGGGTTTGGCGGCCTAGCCTCTAAAACAGCGTTTCTCAAACTATTGGTCGCGACCCACTGGTTGGTCGCGGGCTAATTATTGGTAGGTCACGAAGTCTTGATTAACTTATGTCAAATAATACTGCTAGCCATTTTTATTTTCAAATACTTCCTTAAAGAATCAGCAGTAAGCATTTTCAGTTAAACTTATTTACATGCCAGGTTCAGCAGTTAAAATATTAAAAAATGAGAACTCAAAAAAAAATCAAAAAACTATCAAACTTCGACAAGAAACCTCATCTTTACCGAACTTCAGTAAAGCTAATTTTCGGTAAAATTTTGCTGATGGAAGTGAATGCTGATAATCTGAACTTTAACGGAAGTCAGAATAACTAGAAAGGGATTTATATAAAAATGGAAATAAATGTGTATGGAGGATATGATTAAAACATTAAAGAGGATTCATCTGAGCATCCAGCACTACTGTAATTCTAAAAACTACTTGATTTTCACCCACTTGCTGTGAATATTTATTAATCCGATATTTCATTTAAAAGTAGATTTTAAAGATCTGCTGAAGCATAAAATTGCTACCATATCTTCAAGAACTTTGTCAAAATTGTATGTTTTTGGTTTATTTTTAGATCGTCTAAAACCTTAAAACCTGTTCTGAATTTTATTAATATTAGCTTTATTTACGAGGCTTTAAGCCCTAGTCTGATTCGCTTCGGCACCTGCTCTGAAGTGTTGTATGGAGCCAGACTGGTTAACTATATTAGAAACTTGGAATCTCATCAAAAATTCTTAAGACTAAGAATTAACTGATACTGCGAACTTAGAAACCTCAACCTTACCTAGACTTCTTTTCTAAAAATAAAAAGAGCACTGTAAATTAAAGAAATGCATTTTTTTTTTTAAGTTTGAGTGCATCGTAACTTAAGTTCATCACAACCTATGAAAGTGATAAAATGTCAGTCCAAATTTGCCAAAAAAATGTATTTTATGAAAAAAACTCTATTAACCTTGCGTAACTCGCGTGGTTGACCACCACCGTCAGCACCTCGCTAATGCTGAGTACAAAAAGCGAGATTTTTTCAAAGTATTGTACAAAATACAACAGCGCAATCGCTCGAGGGCTAAAATTAAAAGTGGGTCGCAAGGTGAAAAATTTTGAGAACCCCTGCTCCAGAAGAATGTATAATGCAAACATATCTTGACACCATTCACCTATAGTAATGATAAAGTCCCATTCAGGAATGATTTTATGAGTTGGGCCATTTTACCCCATCTTGGCATTTTAGGCTTTGTTCCCCTAATAGTAGTGAACGCTGTGATTTATACAAGCTAAACTATCATATTCCGTCAAAACAATACTTAAATATGTGATTTTTTGATGGTTTGCGGTAATTTTATCTTTAAAAAAAATTTTGTCGTAAATTTTCGACCTGCACTCTTCGTGATACTTTTATTGGAGTCTTTTTGCGAAAAAATAGAAAAAATATGCCTCGGCTAAACGAATGTCCACCACTGTATCCTTTGAGTCATACTACAAGATATACAGTTTGCAGAATACAAACAATACAAATTCAATAGTATCATATAGAATCAACCCATTTCGTAAGATTAAGTAGCCTGTCAATACATTGCATTGGTGGTTCCCCATCTTATCGTGGCCTTCTGGCAGCATACGGATTCCACATCGGGTTAATTGATCAGCGTTCAAGACAATCACCGATTGACCCAGTTTCCTACCTCTCTTCGTAAGAACGGAAGTGTTGTTGCTCAGTCAGGGCATGCGTCATCGATCAATCCATTGTGGAACAGGTGGCTATCGGAAGGGGTGATGATGCCCGAAATTTACAGCAGATGCGATAAGACGTCCCAACACCTTTTAAATGATTTTTAAATTAATTAAACATTTTTCCCATTTGTTTTCGGAAAATTATGCAACATTCTACCGCGAGAAGGGGCATACGACTGATGTAACTGGCTAATAACCGAGCCGAATGACTTGTAATTGTTTGAGGAGCGGTAGAATAATAACAATAATAAGCAATTATGCACTCATAATTTTGAAGAGCTTTAATATTAGTTCGTAAACTGTTTACTTCTAATTGTAATGATTGTTTCTTTTCAACGGATCTGGGCGTTCCTAGAGCACTTGGTCAGCAAAGTGATGAATTGAAATGAAAATTACAAAAATGCGTTTACTGTTGGTCTTGATCCACGACTTTCAGACTGTTAAACGGGTGTTACAATCTGTAATTACACAAAACACTTATTTTTGCAGCATGTAGTTGCTCAACGCAACATTTTTGTGAATTTATAATGACGTTCACGAAAAAAAAATCCACTCATGTCTTATGTTTTTATTTGTATATTGACTTCTAGACTACAGGATGAATATGAAGAAATAGTGAACAAAAAAATCTAAGTTCCATTCAATCCTATTGCGGATTAGATATTAACAAAGCAGCTAATAAATTTTGCATGAAAATCAAGAAATTTTGCTTAATGACAGTTGGCCACGCAGGGTGACTTCTTATTCATGAAAATTGATAAAATTATTCAATAATTCAATTCAATTCAGTTTGAAAGCGCCATGATTCGGCTTCTGATAGTTCCACAAAATCACTTTGATAATTATGTATGTATATCTACATGTCTACGTAATCAATCAAGTTAGCCCTCATTCAGTATACTTAAATGATGACACAGCACCTTTTTCACGGTTCGATTCTTGGGAAGGGCATCCATCAAACCATCGAATGTTCCGTCGCTTTGAGCGTGCGGCCCAAATTCGATGAATATTTAGATGCACACGTAACGCTATAAATAGGCATGTTAACATGAAATCAGAAGACGCCGCCCATCTTCTTGATACTCCAGATTTCTGTCCAGAATAGATAATTAATCGAAACACTGATGGTGCGTGTTTCCACATTCAGTTCTGTCAGTTGATCTCTTCAAAAACGGTCATTTACAAAGTAGCCTCCACATCATGTGAGTGAGCCCTTTCTAATGATTTCCCCCCGAGGCTGTAGGGCGGCCGTAATCGATCTTCACTGAGTGCAGCTGAATGATCCCCACCATTGGCGTTGGGATGGGAGTATGGTATCAAAACCAACGGCCGGCCATGGAGCATCACTTTTCGTCGGGGTAGACATTTGAAAGGGGGCAAAACACCAATTCATCATGAGTAATGATACCGAACTATGACTTGTCTCGGCAAGGGGCGGTTTTTGGGTGCGTGCGCTGCAATGGATACCCGAAATGTGTCTTATGAACGCCCCAAAATATGCGTTAATTCATTTATCAACACGGATTTTCATGAAGAATGTTGAACTGCAAAATAAAGTATTGGCGTAGCTAGGGGTGTGGAAAGCATTATGTAGAAATGTATTCGAATCGCGTCTAAGTTCAGCGGTTTTCCCATTTTGTCTCTAGTCGTTTTTAAGTTAATCCTCCATTATAATGCTTGATTTCATCATGGTTAACAATTACATTTTAGTACAAGGACCTCAGCAGCAAAAAGGGGTTTGCGATAGGAAATTCTGGTCGTGGAACTTTCTGACTCCAAACTTTTTCGGGAACACTCGTATGCTGAAGGACCCCAATCCAATTCAACGCCAATTTTCTCCGGGTCACGCTCCAATGTGATACAAGTAAGGTGAAGAGATCATTTTGTATAATACACAGCCTTTTGCTAGTGTGTGTGCGCTGTTTTATATTTTTCTTAGCAACCCGCAGCATCTTGACAACGCTTGACGTCATACAGTCAGTTGTTGTGATTTTCAATGCCCGCCCAAATTCTCTGCCTTCCCACTACTGCCCCTACATTCAACTGTTATCAAGGGTGATTCGCATGTTGTTATTTATTCAAACACAAACGAGGGTAACTTTTGCAGCGTCAGAAAACAAATCTAGGGATTGCTAAATGTTATAACAATTTCTTCTATTTTAGGTTGAAATGCAGCTACTGGATTATTTCAAGCTTTGGCTTACTATTGAAATATATAAAATTATCTGAATATGAAACAAAAAATGCGATAGTTCGTGTGTCAATGACCCTGGTACCTCGTCAGAAGGCACGATTTCCCCCAATAGTGCCATATGCTAGGGAAGCCAAAAATGAAATTCCTCCGAATATTATCGCTCTAGACCCTCCAAAATTTGAATTGAGCGAATGCATTGGGAGTTGAGGGAAGTTTTTCTTCAAGAAATAGAAATGTTCAAAGTGATTTTGTTTTTCGAACTCATTCCGCTTTGGTAGATGTGAATATTGATGGTAGAACAGGCAGTACGACAAAAACATAGATGTTGTTGAGCTCGTATGACGTCACCACCCTCCCCTCAAAAGTTGTTTACTATTTCTTCTTACTAATACAGGCAAACGACGAGTTCCTCCTCACCTCCCTTATATCACATTGGTCACGCTCCACCTGGTTCACCAATCATGGTCCCTCCGCACCATGCCTTCTTGTATAAACCGGTTCAGTAGCGAACACCAACTTTGCAGGGTTGTTGTCCGATATTCTTTCAACATAGCCTGTCCACTAGGGTGACCGACACTTATATGAAAAACAAAAATTTCGAAAAATGCCTAGTCTTACCTCCTAAATCAGTTGTTTTGGACTCCCAGATGCTACGTTCAAAATTTGAGCAGAATCGGTTGAGCCTAAGGGGGCGCTCAAAACGCTTGAAGTTTGTATGAGAAACCTTGCCCAAATGTATGCAGAAATTTTAAGTTTTCGAATTTTGCCGCTAGGTGGCACTGTAAGTGTTCAATAAATAAACCCTTTGGTATTATTGTAGGTGACTATATGCCAAAGAACTTTGTCGAAGACCACGAAGTGATCCGACGGCTGTGAAAAAAGTTATACCCTAGGCAAAGTGAGGCAAAGCATTAAGATTTCATTATTGATATTATTCCTTTACATGTATTGGAAAAATAACAATAAAGTTTATCCTTACTTTACCTAGGGTATAACGTTTCTCACTGACGTTGGATCACTTTGCGGTTCTCGACAAAGTTGTTTGGCATATAGTCACCTACAATAATACCAAAGAGTTTGATTATTGAGCACTTACAGCGCCACCTAGCGGTAAAATTCGAAAACTTAAAATTTCTGCATATATTTGGCCAACTTTTCCCATACAAACTTCAAGCGTTTTGAGCGCCCCCTTAGGCTTAATTGATTTTGCTCAAATTTTGAACGTAGCTTTTGGGAGTCCAAAACAACTGATTTAGGATGTAAGACTTGGCATTTTTTGAAGTTTTTGTTTTTCATATATGTGTGGGCCACCTTACTGTCCACTGTATCCTTCCGGCTTTGGTCACCTTCGGCATGTAGGGTTCCCATAGAGTGCAGCGAGATCGTGGTGCACCCTTGTCCGCTACACACCGTTCTCCTGTACATTGCCAAAGATCACCCTTAGTAGCAAGGATGGATCACTTCTAGTAACAAATGATAAATGTGAAATAACATGAAATAACAGGATACGAACAATCCAAGATTGCCTTTGCTCTTGCAAAAGCATGATGCCGACCATTATTGCTGCTTCGCTTTTCAGGCGGGTGTACATTAGTGCGGGTCATCGGAACCGTTTTCTCAGATCAAAGCTTTTTTGGTTCCGTTTCGGGTCCTGAGTACCTGTGCAAAATTTGAGCACGATCGGTTGCGTCTACACTTTGCGCATTGCAATTGAAATTTGTATGGGATTTTGTATGGGAAAACATACTTTTTTTGCATTTTTGTCATAAGTTGAAAAAGTTTGTCTGAAACTTTTTAACCGATACTATTAAATGATAGCCTAGGATGTTCTGGAAAACTTTGTTAAAGACCGCAAAGCGATCCGATGCTTGTGAAAATAGTTATAACCAACGAACCGCATACATGTGTTTATGTTTTAACATGTAAAGGAATAACAATAGCAACAAAATCATGCTGTTTCGCCAAGCAATACCAATGCTATAATTTTCTTCATAAGCTTCAGATCACTTCGCAGTCTTCGACAAAGTTTTTCAGGACACCCTAGGCAATGTTTTCACTTTATCGGTTACATGGTTTTAGAAAAAAAAATTGAGCTTGTTATGGTGAATATATGACGAAGCCACACCTAGAATTTTCAAGAGCACACATCTGAAGAACCGAATGTCGGTTTGAGCTGAAAAGTTGATCGATTGGTCACCACCAGCGGGTAACCAATCGATCAACTTTTCAGCGCAAAGCGACATTCGGTTCTTCAGATTTGTGCTCTTGAATATTTTAGGTCTGGCTTCGTCATATATTCACCTTATGTGAGAAATGCAAAAAAGTGTGTTTTCCCATGTAAAACCCCATACAAACTAACTTCAACGCGATGCGCAAAACTAGACATAACCGATTGTTCCTAAATTTTGCACACTTATTTATGTCCTTAAATGGGATCAAAAAAACCTTGATCTGATGGGATACCATTGAATTTTTCATTTTTCCATATAAACGATGACCCACTCTAGTGTACATCTCTGCCACCTTTCCAAATGTTCTAGTGGAGGCTCGACTGTATCGTTTCAACTATCATTGAAAACGGATACGCAGTCTTGAAATTAGCAAACGATGTTTATTACTTGCCCAACGTTTCGACACGGGGTTAGTGTCTTCTGCAGTGTTCCTGAAGAAGACACTAACCCCATGTCGAAACGTTGGGCAAGCACTGGCGTAGCCGCGTAGCCACGGGGGAGGGGGATTTAGGGTTGACCCTCCCCCCTCCCCCCCAGGGCCCAAATCAAAATCGCGGCAAGCTGTGCGCGCGAGCAGCTGCTTTTTAAAATAGTTTGTCACGTTTTTCTCAGGTCCGCGTGGTTTTGCATTCGGCTGATGGTGCTACGCCATCCGGTAGCTTTTTCCTTGAAAAGTGTTGGCAAAGTGGCTATAAGCTTAACATCTGTTTTTCGTGAATATTCCGTGGGTTTCGTTCGTAATACGCCACATCTTCAGTGTTTTTTTTTGTGTGCGGTGCTGCTGTGTGGTGCAGGATTCCTGATTATGTACGTTTCGAAAAGTTAATAATCTGAACAAATCTGAGTGAAAATCGAAGTTCTGTGAAGAAAATTGTATATAAATTGATAAAGTAATTGACGTATGGTCTTCCGATGTGTGGTGATTTTGCACGATAGCGATGAAATGAAACTGGAGGGACCAGGCCGGTGCTACGCCATCCGGATGGTTTTCCGCGAGTGAATGAGTGTTTGTTCCGTGTTAATTTGGATGAGAAGCAACATTTGTTTTTTGTGAATGATTGTGTCCACGTAGTTGATCGAAAGGCTAGTAGAGCTTCGCCTACCGCATGTGTTTTATGTGTGATTGCATGCCATGGACTACTGCACGAATTTATTCTGGCCTGCTTACTATCACACGAAATTTGACGTTTGAGAGGTGTCGGCACCGCTTAAACGTCAAATTGTCTGTGGGAGTAAGCAGGCCAGCATAAATTCGTGCAGTGGACCATTGTTCGCAGCACGGGACTTGAAAATGGTGCGACGTTTGCGACGTTATCGAGAGGGCCGATTTGTTCTCAGATTCGCGTTTTGCTCTGATAGTTTTTCGGTTTCAAAAAGTGTGTTGTGTGGATCATTGACAAGCTCCTGTAATTGCGTTTTTACGTCTTTAGTTGTGATATGAATCAGGAACCAGAATCCAACAGTGTAGATTCATATCCGATGAAGCGACGCTTGTTCCAATGATGACGGATAGGGCGACGGAGGCGACGACGTGTAAACTTGACTGCGCTGTCAAGACGTTTCCATGGTTATGGCAGCGCTACCTTGAATGGTTTCTGGTGAGATTGTCCTGATTACATATAACTACAATAATTGTACTAAATACGCGCCAGCTCCAAAGATTACCTTTGAAGCAGGAAGTGTGCTTGCAATATCGTTATCCATTTGGTAACGGTAATGCAGACATGCGGGGCTTGTTGTAAGTGAAAGTGACCTCGGAATGGACGTGAGTAACCAGGCATTCTGAAACGGGTCACTAGATCCCAACAGAGCTATCATCCTTTAACTCCCGGGCTAAAGATGATTTCAGTTTTCATATTAAAATTTTGTAAAAAATAATATAGATAACTGCAGACATCTTTCTTCCATAATGCCAATGCTGGACAGACTGTCCGCACTGGACAGTGGGAGTTGAATTGTATATACACGCATACACGCACAAAACCCCCCCAGAGCCAAAATATCTGGAACAAATTTGCAGTATAAAACGCTTTGCGATGAAAAAATTTTTCGGCTGCGCCGGTATTTTTAGCCTACGGCTCAAATTCATTGTATATATTTACAAAATGTGAGTGTCAAATAGAAAAAGGTATTATTGAACATCGAAAACCCCTCCCAGACCAAATTTCTGGCTACGCCACTGTGGGCAAGTAATAAAAATCGTTTGTAATAGTAATAAACATCGTCTCCTACGGGTAGGAGACCTAAGGACTATGCTCTAGGAGAACATGCAAGCACTCGAAGTGTTCGAGCGTCAGCTGCTTAGGACCACCTTTGACGGTGTACAGGGGCCTGATAAACCCCTCCGCTTGTAAGTCAGCCGCGTAAATGCAGGCTAAGAATAGGACTACTTACCCCAATTCAAAGTGTCAAGCGACCCGTGCCGAGAAAGGAATGATCTAGAGGGTGAAAAAGGTGCTCGATCGTTAACGGAGCTTGTGGGGATCCCGGGCACACCCCCCCCCCCCTTTCCACACAGTATTTCATCCCTTACCGCGTTAATGCAGGGCTCTGGCTTGGTGGACCGTCTTTCCCGTACTACTCGTAAGTGTCCGCGAGGCTAGGCGGCTATTACTCCGAAAGCCGACAGTAAGTCGGACCCCAACCAAGCGTCCCAGATTGTATGGAACAGGGGACTGTGACCATGATTAGGCCCTCACAAACCACGAAGTAAGGCGGATCACAGGAGGACCCACATTGGACCATATTTGAGCGGAAGAGGAAGAACCACGAGATGAGCAGGAGCGAAGGGGCACCAAATTTAGGAGGTATATGAGGGTAGGTGCCATACGCGAGAAGGCAACGTGCTCGTCATTTTGCTGAACAGTCTAAGTACTTGGACATCTTGGAGGAGATGAAGAGCGACGCCAAGCTCGTAGATATGGGACCTGACGTGCGCAATATTAAGGGACGAATGACCTTCGGGTTGAAGTCCCTTGACAACAACAATAGAGGTGTGTAGTACTAGACTTACTCGTACGGTTGAGATGATTCTCGAGCTCAAGCGCAGCCTATAAAAGTCTGGCGGAAGAGGTCCTTGGTGAAGGCACCCAGTAGGCCGTCCCTATTTGTACAAAAACTGGAAATGTTAAAAGTTCAATATTGCAAAACGATCGGTTTAGCTAAAAAAATCAATCAGGCCAAAATTTGGAGTTCGTATCTCAAGACCACTAAGCCTTAGCTTACCTTAGCTTAGACTGACTGCACGTATCTATGGTTGCTACTCCGTGATTAACCCGAACCAATGACAGTTGCACAATGAATCAACTGAATAATTGACTGGGAGTGGTCAACATTCTCACTGTGCACGCTTCAGAGGCTCTCTTTAACGGTACAATAACGGCGCCGGCCACGTCCTTGTAGTCAGGTTGGAAGAGGGAAGGAATGTTAATAGCAACCTTTGTTATGTGAAAGTTGGCGTTTACTGCACGTCTCCACCAAAAGCTGCAGGAAGGTATCGTTGGGTCAGGATTCACTTTGATAAGTAATATGACCTTCGTACCTCAAGACCACTTAGCCTTGACGAAAAACTACCTATAAATATTTACATTTTGACATTTGGTCAAGATCCCAAAGGAAACCTACCATATTTTGCTCGATAATTCATTCACGTTAGGTCGCCTTTCTCTTCATGAATCTACCACTGCTGGTTGAACATCGTGCTATGCTAAGATCGGACGTTTTCCTAATGAAAATCACGTAAAAAATCGCTAAATATGGCCTTCGGAGACGTCAAGACCCCAAAGGGACTACAGGAACTCAACAACTTCCTCGCCGATCACAGCTACATCGAGGGATACGTTCCATCAAAGGCCGACCTGTCGGTGTTCGATGCCCTGGACAAGGCTCCGGTTGGAGTTTACGTCCATGTTCAGTGCTGGTACCGTCACATTGCTTCGTCCAGTAGCCAGGAGCAAGCTGCTTGGGGAGGCCAGGCCCTACCACAGGTTTCTGAAGGCAAACCGACCGTTGCTGCCCCAGCCAAGCCTGCTGATGATGACCACGATGTCGATCTGTTCGCATCAAATGATAAGGAGGAGAGTGCTGAGGCCGCTAAGCTAAAGGAGGAACGCCTGGCCGCCAACAATGCCAAGTAGTCGAAGAAACTCATCCGCATTGCCAAGAGTTCTATCATCCTGGACGTTAAGTCGTGGGACAATGAAACCGATATGAAGGAAATGGAAAAGAGCGTCCGGACTATTGGGATGGACGGTCTGCTGTGGCGTGTCGCCAAGTTGATCCCGGTTTGTTACGGAATCAACAAGCTGCAGACCTGCTGTGTCATTGACGACAAGGTTTTGGTCGATAAGCTGCAGAAAACGATCCAGAACTTTGAGGATTTTGTCCAATCCGTCGAAGGAAACTTTAATAATAGATTTTGTTGAAGCAGCAATCAACAAAATCTATTATTTAAAGTTTCCTTCGATAATAAACAAAAATGATTCAAAAACGAAAAAAAAATATCGCAATTCTGAGCACATTTTTGACCTTAGGGTCATAAAATCGTCAATTTTAATAGAACGGGGTATTCTTTTCGTTGAAGAAATTTCATGTTTTTTTTTTTTGAGATCCCATACATTTTTTGAGAACTTTAAACGCCGTGGGGGACCACTTAGCCTTGAGATACGGACTCCAAATTTTGGCCGGATTGTTTTTTTAACGATCGTTTAGCAATATTGAACTTTTAACTTTTCCAACTTTTGCAAAAATAGGGACGACCTAGTGTCCAGGTAAGGGCTCTAACAGTGGAGGCGACTCCAAAGGTGGAAAACCTAGACGAGATCACCGACGTGGAAGAGCTCGCCACATCACTGCGGCAGCAGTCCGAAAAGCTCGAGGGTAGAGGTTCCATTTCCCGACCAATTTGGTTGTCCCAGGATTCGGGATAAAATTTGTTGCTTGTCCCGGGAAATTCAGGGATCCCGGGAAATTTTTCAATGTGCTTTAAACGCAATTTTTGTGGTTAGGGATATGTATAATTTATTAATAAAAAAAAATCAATGGTTTAAATCAAGTAATGGTCTTATCAATTTGAATTGGTTATCTGAAAATACGACTTCAAAAAGCAAATGTTATTAAAGCTTTCATCGGACAGTGAGGTTAGCATTTTAGAACAGATATTTCCGAAGTTCGAAAAGATGCGCTCGCTGTCGGTTGATTGATTTTTAGCCGCCTAAAATGATTTTAAGATTTGAACTCAACTTACCATGTAGCTCAAAAAGTGACAGATCTTTCGCAATTGAATTTGAAAAATAAATCAGTCCATATTCCTTTAGAGCTGATTCCAGTTCGTCACGCATGCTCGATGGTGGGCAATCCAGCATTTATCACGGAAGCATCATCATCGGCAGTCTTGCAACAATCCAGCTTTCCAGTTCTGCTGGTAATTGCGTTGATAACGGAAGTCCTTGAAGGAACTTTAGCGCTGTTATTCATTCCTATTGGCATCATTCGTTGATTCTTTTCGTGATTGCATCGAAAAGGTTGTTTCCAAATTTGGAGTTACTTTTCTTAAGCTTCGAATACAAGAAACTCAAGCTGCCTTCCACATACTGCAAATGCGAAGCGAGTCTGATTGGTTCAAGAGCTTCCTGAAGGTTTTTTGCAACCTCAAAATCACTGTCCAACATAAGACCTGAAAGGCCTATTTCGGAAAGTGTCTCTTTGATGCAATGAAAACCACGAATGAAGTGTTTCAGCATCGTTTCAGTCGAGTTCCAACAAGTTTTGACGTCAACACACAGTTGAAGTGGTTTATGTAACATTTTTATGACTTTTTATAGAAGCAGTGCATTTTTAATAAATTGGAAATTTATTGGGAAGTATCAAAGCGAAAGAACATAAGTAAGATATGTGTGTCCCGGGAATCCCGGGATTTTCGGGACGGTGAAAATTCTTATCCCGGGATTCGGGAAATCCCGGAATTTTCAGAATCCCGGGATTTTTGTCCCGGGATATCCCGGGTTGAAACGTGTACTCGAGGGTGGTTGGTATGCCAACTGGCCTTGCATGAGCCACCGGAGGTTTGGAACCACGGCACAAGTCTTGGGACTGCAAAGGCCCTGACAGGAGCAAGCTGTGCAGGCGATGTAGCTGTGAAGGCCACAAGGCTGCACGAGTCCACCCACGTGTTTGATTTGTTCCTGGAAATCCGTAAACAACAGTCACCCAACGCAACGGGTGGTGAAAACTGTCCGGCCTTCAAACAAGCCGTAGTGAACAAATCACAGTGCAGGTAACGCAGCTGAACCTGTATCATTGTGACGGATTGAGAGGGGGATGTAATGAAGTAGATTCTTTGGTAATGTAACGAGCCATACGTCAGGAATGGGGAAATAAGCTACCCTTGATACGAAAAGATCTTGAACCAACCGGAAATCGAACCCAGACGCTCCACTATAACATATCAGGCGGACAAAAATCGAAAAAGTGACCCTCACCAAATCTTGAAATTAAACATTCCAATTAAGAAAAGCCCTAAGTTTCAAATCTCTAGCACTTTGCGTTTCTGATATATGAAATGTCAAAGTTGGAAATTTACGAAAAATAGAACTTTTTGCCGGATAAGCTTGGTTTAATTTAAATCAATTTTAGACCATTTTTTTCATGAGAAACCCTTTAGTTTACAATACATCATTAAAAAGGATACTAAAAAAGCTGTAGGAAAAAAATAAAACACAAGGTTTCTATAACAAACTAAATTATTGAAAAGTCACTGATAGGCGTTGAAATATTGAAATATCGCAAATATAAAATATTTTGATCAGCAACTTTTTTTTTGCGATGCATTACGCATATCCTAGCAGTTTTAAAGCATAATCTGGGTCTATTCTAGAAAGTTATTGTGAAAAAGTTTGCGCATAAGTTGCGCAACCTTGGAATCAGGCTTTTTAAAAAATAGGGCATTTTAGTACAATTTCATATTTTTATGTATAACAATAGCAATTGTATCGCTTTCAAGTAAGTTCCATATGAAAACCAAAAAAATAGTAATCTATTGATTGGCAATAAACGTACGGGTTGATTTAATTACAAATTTACTTTAAATTAATAAGCATATACGCCCTTTTGAAAAGTTATGCTAGAAATACTGAAAAAGCAAATGAACGAAATATTTTGATAGTATAGACCACAGAAAACGAAAAAAAATATAAAAATATTTTCGTCCGCCTGGTTGTATGAAAATCGCCCATAGAGCGCTCTTAGCATATCCTTACTGAATATAAAGCTTGAATTAGATCAATCTAATTGTAGGTGGGTAAGAGAAAATACGTATAGAGTTGTATAGTATCTACAAGGATCAGAACGTAGCGAGAGTATAATTAATAGTTGTGCTGAAATTGAACTTGAGAAAATTATTGCAAGTTGAAGACCTATATTCAAGAACTTTTTGGAACTGCAACATTCCAACTTTTTCATGATATCGGGTTTGTTTTATAGGAACTTGTCTGTTAATAACAAATTTGAACGAAGATTCAAATTGTGAGACACCTTGGGCGTTAACGGCTTAATCTTTATCGTCATTTCCTCTAACATCGACTGAGTTTATTTAAATTTCCGAAATCCTTCATCCTCCCCAAAACATGTAACCAACGACTTCCTTGTAAAAATCATTGTCGAAAAACTACGCCAACGTGAAATTTCCAGTGAACTTGAACATCAATAACAAAGGTCCAACCTTCAAATACCCGAACTGCTCCCATCGATGTACAAAAATCCCCGTTATGTCGAACAGCTGAACGAACAGAGCGGCGCGGCGGCGCTCTTGGCTTGGTCAAGGCTAATGACGTATAGTCATCGGAAAGCCGCGAACCACCATTGAGGGATCAATCAAACTCGACCCGAAAGGAAGCGGATCGAGAGAGGGCACGCGAACAACCAGCCAAACTAAACTGCAACGAGGGGAGAAATTTCCAACGCCATTAGCAGCCCAATACTGGGAGCCGGGAGACTTCGCGTCGAGAGCCCCTAAAACGAGCGTTTAACAATGGTAAAAATTGACAAAAGAACCGCGGGATGTGAATACACACTGTGAGGTATGTATATGAGAGCACGAGTTGATTTTGAATCTCTCTATTAGTTCGAAAGGCTCAAATTATAGGGCCTGTCTGCTGGCTACTTCAAAGTATTGTTGTCTATCCGTTCGATATGAACAGTAATAATTCGTCCGCCTGAGCTGCTGATTAAGTTATAATGATCAGCTCGTGGCGGCGTTTGCTGCGATACATATTGGTTTTAAAAGCATCCTCGTCTTCTGTGCACCGCTTCTGGTGATGGTCACTTCCAGCGCGCGGCATTATTTAAAAAATGATTTTATATCAAAGGCAGGTCTGCGATCCACATTGTAGCCGGGCAGCGAAACGCACCCCAACCCGGTGACCTTTTGTAAGCAAGTACAAGTTGAACCAGACTTGATTTTCATTGCACATAGCGAACCGAAAAGGAGGCCCGATGGGTGGATCGAAAAGCACTTTCTACAGCAAAAGTTTAGGCAATTCAAAACGGTTTGGATGGGGAATATGATTTCGAAAGGATATGGAAACGTGTTATTAGAAATTTTCAACTACTATCTAGTGAAGCTTTAGATAGATAGCCGCCAAGAGCAATGAACCCCTGTCATAATCTAATCATGTGGCATTTATTCGAAGGTGAAATAGTTTTGTAATTGCTTGTATGAATCTTGCATTCAAAGATATACTTAAAACGTCTGAAATAATATGTTTTATCGTAATTAATGTTCTTTAACAAATATTAAATTTTATAATTTAATTAGGATTGTGTTTCAATTAGGAAAAAAAATGAAATGTTTGCATACCAAGCTTATGATGATTATCAAGAATCTTGCCATCAATTTGCCAATTAGCTTACGAGAAATCCGTTCAAGTATTGCTAAAAATTCGAATCGGTCAAATCGATCAAATCTGACTATACATGTCAATGGTTGCTGCTCCGTGATTGATCTGAGCTGGTACCAATTGCACTGAGATCCAAATGAATAAGGGCTGGGACACTCCACTTATTCTGGAAGTGCAATTTATGTAGCTCATACATTTTTGATCAATAACGGCGCCACGTTCTTATTGTCACTTGGGAAGGGGAAGGAATGTTAGAGTGTGCTGGTTGTTGCTACTAAAGACCGAGACTGGGATAATGCTGCAGCATGGAACCCGGCAGAACGTCGAACGATACAAACAGAAAAGGAAACAGCAGACCCGCCACTTTCAGGAAAGAACGCTACCTGGAAGAAGTGGAGTGCAAGGAAATGGAATTGCTATGCCGTTCTCTAGATATATGGATGGAAGTTCTAACAGAATCTAAAACAAATTCCGCAATGGCTTCGTGCTGCGAGCCGAACTCATGTTACAAACTTGTCACAGAAGAGTCACGGCAGCGCAGGTTTTTGTTGCGCAGTATGACTTACTTCTGACAAATAAATAAAGTGACTTCTGCACAACAAAAACCTGCGCCCCGTGACTATTCTGTGACAAGTGTATTACCTAATTGGGAAATTTTCAGGAATAAGCCCGGAATCCTCTTGTTGGGCGTGAGGTTAACGAAAGGTGGAAGCAGCACTTCGATAAGTACGGAGACGAAGGAAACGACAGCACCAGCTCAACAGAAGCCGGGAATTAGTCAACTCCAACGCCTAGGGAAGTTAAGGATGCTATTCACTAGCTCAAACCAACATAGCAGCTGGTAATGATGGTATCGGAGTTGTACTCATCATGATGTACCAAGAGAAGTTGGCCGTCTGTCTGCACCGGTTGGAAGTCAGGATCAGGGAAACAACAGCCATCGGAAGAAGGGCTAATCTTCCCTCTTGAATGCTGCCTACAAAGTGCTATCCCAGATTATCCTCCGTCGTCTATCACCTAAAACAAACAAGTTCGTGGAAAGTTATCAAGCCGGTTTCATCGACGGTCAGGTCCACAACGGATCAGATTTTGACCGTACGGCAAAACCTCCAGAAATGACGAGAATACCGGGTCCCAACACATCATCTGTTAATCGATTTCTAGGCGGCATACGATAGTGTTGACTGCATAGGGCTATGGAAAAGCGTGGACGAAAACGGCTTTCCTGGGAAGCGGACTAGACTGATTAGGGGCTGTCCATTAATTACGTAAGGGAATTTTCGCGACTTTTCGACACCCCCTCCCCCCCTTGTAAGATTTTTTGTATGAGAACCTCAAAATGTTTGTATGGCGCGTAAGATTTTTCAAACCCCCCCTTCCCCCATAAACCCTTACGTAATTAATGGACAGGCCCTTAAAGCAACGACGGACGGTGTGCAAAACTGCGTAAGAGTTTCGAGTGAACTATTCAGTTCATTCGAATCTCGCCGGGGATTACGACAAGATGATGAACTCTCATGCCTATTCTTAAACATCGCTCTGGAAGGTGTAATGCGACGATCCGGGCAGAATAGCCGGGGTACAATTTCCACAAAATCCAGTCAATTTGTGTTCTTTATGTCTGAGCTGCACACCTGTAAAGCAAAGCAGCATATGTCGAACTGATGGTGATGCTGAACCGAACACGTCCGGGACCGTCTAGATAGTAATGTCACGATAGACGGGGATACCTTTGAGGTGAGCGACCAATGACGCTTAAGCCTAGGCACAAGGGCCAGGACACGGACTAAATGCCTATGGAACAGGACACAAAGGACGAAGGGGACATTAACCTTCTTAGCTACGTCACTCCCACTGATTTTCCACTCTATTTTATACAAAACTGAGCGGTTGGTACGAGATGTCCCCCACTGGAAAATAATTACGCGCCACAGGAGGCATGACCGCTTAAATTTTTGAAATGCATTTTCGTTGTACTACAAGCATTAATAATGACAAGAAAAATGATAGAGGTAGTCGATTTTATCATTTTCCACACAGAAAAAAATATTCATGTAAAATTCAGCGAAAAATCATGCATATAAAGGGAATGCTAGATTTAGTGCATATTTACATGAGAGATCATGTAAAATTACGTTACGTTCGCCTAAATTTCCGCTAATAGTCACGTAACCGTTTGGAGTCCATGATGGTTCACGCGATGGTTGGCGGAAATTTACACGATGGTACTGTAATTTTACATTATATCTCATGTTAAAGTGCACTAACTCTAGCATTCCCTTTATGTGCATGATTTCTCGCTGAATTTTAATTACATATTTTTTTCTGTGCAGGATTCTTTCAATGATTGGCTGTGTATGTGCGGACTAGACTAGACAATACTAGATAGACGGGGATACCTTAGATGTGGTGAAGGAATTCATCTACCTTGGATCCTTACTGACTGCTGACAACAACGTCAGTCGTGAAATGAGCCATTTTAAAGACACGGACACGTTTAGTACTTCCAGTGAGCTATTCGCTCTTTGAAGGAAGCACGACACTAGACAACGGACTAGCATGCAACGCCCAGTGGCGCAGCCGAAAACTTTTCCTGACAGCTGCGGCGGGAATCGAACCCGCGCTCCTACACAGCAAAAAATTTCTTGTGATATCACATCATTTTCGCTGCACATCAGTCGCGTCGTAAAAGTGATGTACAAATTACATCCCTTCCACGCAGCAAATTAGCCGCCGCAGCTTGACAAGGGTCTAGCAATCGCTAGAACCGGAACGATAGATGATTCATATACAGGGTGTTAGGTTCCTGAGTGCAAACTTTTTAAAGGGTGATAGAGGACCATAAATGGAGAAAAAAATTGTTCTACGCATATGGTCAAATCTCAACCGTTACGTAGTTATTGAACTTCCCATGTTTTTGAGTCTTATTGCCTTAACTGGCAATAACTTGAAAATGGTCAAACTTATCGAAGTTTTTTAAGCCTTATTCGAAAGATTATTGAATTTTCTAACAAATGGCATTTTTGAATCGATTGGTTTAGTTAAATAACAAAGTTTTCTAGAGCAAAATAGCTAAAAATAGTGTATTTTTATTGGTTTTTGTCAATTATCTTTGAAACATGCGTAACAAATTAAAATTCTTTCTTTGGCAAAGTTGTGGCCCCTGTTACACTCTACAATTCGTTCTTTGACACCAAACTTCTAGCTCTTATCGTTTTCTTGCAATTTTGATTTAAATGTGCGGCACAATGCGCAAAAAAGTGCTTTCCATGACAGTTGCAAATTTATGATCTGAAATGCGATGTTAAAATCAAAATGGCAACAAAACGATAAGAGATAGAAGTTTGGTGTCAAAGAACGAATTGTAGAGTGTAATAGAGGCCACAACTTTGCCAAAGAAAGAATTTTAATTTATTACGCATGTTTCAAAGATAATTGACAAAACCCAATAAAAATACACTATTTTTAGCTATTTTGCTCTAGAAAACTTTGTTATTTAACTAAACCAATCGATTCAAAGATGCCATTTGTTAGAAAATTCAATAATCTTTCGAATAAGAGAAAAAAAACTTCGATAAGTTTGACCATTTTCAAGTTATTGCCAGTTAAGGCAATAAGAGTCATAAGCATGGGAAGTTCAATAACTACGTAACGGTTGAGATTTGACCATATGCGTAGAACAATTTTTTTCTCCATTTATGGTCCTCTATCACCCTCTAAAAAGTTTGCACTCAGGAACCTAACACCCTGTATAAGTAAAATATTGGCATGGATTCGTACACGGATCCGTTGATTGTGAGGCATATCCCTTGCCTCTCGGCTATTCCACCGAGTTAGAGGGTAGATGATAAATATGATACTGCTTCTAGGTATTTGCTGGAATGGGTTTGTTGACACTTTCCGGTGCCAACTAGGGTGTACATGGTAAGTGTGATAATTGTTGGAAAACGATGCAACAGAGTGAAATTACGTTCGAAATTGGATACGTCGCCTGAAATTACGCGTCTGGATATTACAAAATTATTTGCTGTGTAGCACGATGCGACTAAATGCTTGGTGACACTAGCCGCACGACCACGAAGCCACTGACAACATTGTTGATGATGATATTGATTTTCACGTGTTGGGACGCTACCTCCTGTCAAAGCGTAGAACGCAGAGAATACAATGCGTGGATGGGCCAGGTGGAACGTGATGTGGCTAGCATTGATTGTGATCGAGGATTAAAAGAGGCAACCTCAATTCTAGGTTTGTGTAACGTACTATTAACTGTAATGTAGTACAAATAATGCTAGTATGAAAATAAGTTTGGTCCCAACCGGATACCCAAACAGATTCTTCAATTCCTGGAAATTTGACATGAATACCAAAGAAAACCAACTTGATCCGAATATAGCACTTGCAAATTAATTATTAGACCAACCACCCACAGCTCAGTAGGACCAATAACTGTCAATAATCTAACCGAAGAAAGTCAGTCCAAAGCCACTTCTTATGCCGAACACTCTCTTTAAAAAGCATATTAATTTGCAAAATCTGCCCATTATATTGTCTGCCTGAAATCAAAATCGCATAAACGTCCATGCTAATGCAAATTTCTCAAAATCAAAACCCAACACCAATCCGAGGGGGTTCCATCTCATTCGCTCGTTGAAATCTTTTGTATCCGGAAGGGAACCCCTCTGCGCCGGAACCAATCATGACACCTGCGACTTCGCCGCGCCGGGGTGAAATTGAATATGAAAAAAGCGCCTCTCATAAACAGTGACAAGCGCAAGGCCGTCATCGCTCTTAATGGTAGTGAAGCCGTACTCCATTCAATAGTTAATGTGGATCCATTCGCGCTTGTTCGCATAAAAAACACGTCTCATTTTTATTGGCACATGAATAACAAATATGAAACGCGCAGCAGTGGCAGAAGCAGAGGCTGTCAGCCAGCGAGCGGAAGGGAGGCAGCGAAGGAGGAATAAGCTTCCCGCGTGCTCTCGTATGAATGTAGCTTGAGGAGCGTGAGCCAGCTAGCGGTACATTTTGTTTCAGGTCACAAAACTTTCAAACAACCATCACCGGAGCAGCAGACGACGGCGGCGGCGTTGCTCCCGCCCCGGCATGGGGTCAAGAAGCTATGGATCGGTGAAGAAAAAGGCATCTATGGAAACCGATGAAATTGAACACATTGGGGATGCACTACTTATCGATACATGTCAATAAATGCAATATTCACTGGAAAATGATTCGTTGCAATTGATAAGCCTAACTAGCTAATAGGAACTGCTTATGAACTTCTTAGTCACTCTTTCTAACCATTTAATTTTAAATTCTTTTTTATCGAATTTAACTGCTTGTCACACTGTAGCCCCACTGCTTGTCCCACACTTAAATTGTAACCTTCAAACAACTCAACTCCCTACACGTATCTTCTTAAACTACACAATATCATTACAACTTGTAATTTACAAGTCACTTGTCGCTTGATGACCGTTGTGGGCTGTTCATAAACCAAGTAAAGCCTGTATCCGCAATAATCGGGACATAGAAATACAGCTGTAACTCTGCAATAGATACATTAAAATTGCTCAAATTTGACCTAATATCATCCTCAGATGTGTTCATTTCACCTACAAAATTTCATGTGAATCAGTGCAGTACTTTTTGTTGTAGCAATAAAAGAGTAGAATGTGCGCCATTGAATTTTGTACAGCCCCTAGTTTTGCTTGCCAGTGCTGTAACTTTTGAATTTAGGAAAGGAAATGACTGAAATTTTGAACACAAACCTTTCAATCTATATTTGTTGCAGAGGCAAAATTTCAAAAAATCGATGCTCTATCAACAGTTTTATAGTTGAAATATGTATTGGAACTGAACGTGATTCTAGCTCCTCGAACAGCAATTAGTCAGCATCCTTTACTGTTTCGATTGTACTATTAAAAGTACAATACCAACAATCATCAAATTTTGCGGGCATAATATACACATAATCAACCACCTTCTGTGAAAATTTCATGAAAATTGAAAGAGAAATTCAAAAGTTATGTTTATGCAAACATCGCACATGAAAAACACGAAAAATTTTCACTAACACTCACCCCTATCAACACCAGTAGCTTTCAAACTAATTGATCAAAGTTGATAAAATTTTACAAGAAAATGTCTCTATAAATATCATATCCGCTAACGAAATTTCATAATTATCATTACAGAATTTGAAACTGTAGTGTGAAAGAACCATCTATTATGCAAATGAAAATTGGTCATGATTGTATAAAATGTTTAAAACCACGTCTGTTTGTTTCTCATCCACAGTTAAAAGCAATGCATCGATTTTTATAAAATTTGGCTCAAATAATAAGCATACACCAAAGAGTTATCAGTCAATTATTTGGTCAATTTTACCGATTCATTACGCCTACGGAGCTACAGATGTGCTTCTGTGTCCCGATTATTGCGAATACAGGCTTTAGGATAAATTTTGACAGGGAGTGCTCGTGACCTTTCACATTATGTAAAATTCTGTGAATCCACTTGTTAACACGTCCTTGCAGTCAATTGGTAGTAGTTAATTTTTGCATCTTCACAAGGGTTAAAGCAAGGAGAGTTTGCTAGTAGGTATGGTTCATTGGAAGGCATTCAAGGAAGTTTCAGGGGGGGTTGTTGGTGAGAAACGTTTAAAGACATTTCTGGGTGTTTCAGGATGTGTCAGGGAGTTTGAAGGAACTGCATAGGCTCTTTGATGAGCTTCACGGGAGTTTCAGAGGTGGTTCAATGCGATACAAGGTGTTTCAGAGGAGGTTTCAGGGGGGTTTTAGAGAGCTTAACAGGACTTAACAGGTTCTAGGAGGAGCTTCACGGCATGGTTCACGGGGTTAGGGAGAATGACGTGTTTCTGGAGCCGGCCTTCTGATACTTGACACCTGATACAGGATTAAGGATTTTTAGTCAAATAGACTAGAAGAGGTTCTTAAAACCAGCATAAAACCAAAATAAAAGGTGTAAGGTTTTATGAAGGTTCTAAAAGCCTATACAAGACTAATTGATCATCAGAATGTTACCTAGGATGTTTCAGAAGCCTAGAAGCTTTTTGACGGAAGCATACGATCCTTCCGCATCTGGTGGCAGGAATGAGAACCCTATGAAAAGAGGGACTCCTCTTAAAAGTGCCATTACGCAGCATAAGCAAAATGCACTTTTTCTTATCGAATTCCGCATCGTAGAGAACCAAACGAGCACTTTTTGGATAGACAATTTAAATCACTTTCAGATGCGCTTAGATCCGGTAGGTACTTACGAATAATTTAGGGTATTGGTTCCCTTATTAAGCATGTAGCTTCTATTTTAATCCTACGAAAAACAAAGGATTGAAGCTCTGTTTGTTTTGTATCTTATTTTTGTATTTTTTGTTAGAAATGAGCACCCATGAAAACAATATGGGAGCGTGAGATTACTGATGGCACACATACCCTATGGGATTAATTTAAGGAGCTCTTGCTATGGCTCCTGCGGCTGATCTTCCGGATTTTTTGTTAGCTGGATTTTTTTTTCCGATGTCTATCGGATCGATGTCTATCGATCGGCGTGGGCATCGAGAATGATGCTATTGCTATTTGAAAATAGTCACTTATAGAGAAGAATATGTGTTGATTATAAATACAAACAATTGAACTTTCGTTGTAAACAAACGATTTTCACCGTATGTCACTTAGCGCCTCTACAACTGTGAAGCATTCGAATTATTCTATATTGTTACATGTTTCTGCTGAAATGTCTGACTTCATTTGCAACAAAATTTCCAGAATATTGGTAGTGGAAATGCCAGATAAAATTCGTCCGCAGCAGATTCCAAAAATATTTGTTAAACTTTTCAAATTCTCCCAAGATCTGCAATGACTTCTCCACAAATTTCTGCTACAAATTCCCCAAGAAATCTACGGATTTCGTCAGGAATTTACATAAATTACAACTTAAAAATATTCCTATTGATGACCTTACGTTGAAATTTTATAAGAAAAATGCATGACCTTAATATGATCAGTTTCGTTAGTGATATGGATAGATCTAATTATAACTGTAAAAAGAACTTTCTCAGCATTTATTCAGTGAGAAAATATCAATAATCTTACAAGGAATCGAATTAATCCAAAATCTCAGATGGAATTCATTGCAAGTTCAGAATTATACCTAAACTTGTATATTAATCAATATAAAACTAATACATAGAAATTATACAAACCTTCACGAAAAAAAAACTTAGTTACCAATAAGAGATGGCTTAAAAAATAAAATAAAATCCCCGCACGTTAACCGCTTCGGCTATATAGGCCCCTAATATACTTCAGAATATGATACAAGTGAGTGCCATTGTTTTGGATGATCTTACTAAAAAAAATATGGAATGAATACCAACATCACATATTTGTCATTCCAAATCATCAATAGGTTAGTTATTAATTATTTTAAGTGTAATCGCTAATGAAATGTGAAGAATTTAAAGTTCCACATTATAACGTTTTTTTTTAAGAATTAAAATAGAGAACGATTACTCTACATATTTCAATTCTTTAAAAAAACGTTATAATGTGGAACTTTAAATTCTTCTCATTTCATTAGCGATTACACATAAAATAATTAATAACTTACCTATTGTAGAAACCATCTTCGCTTTATTACTCAGAATTTTTTCTCCCATGCATTACTAAACCAAAAAATTCACAGGTGACCAGGAAAACGTTTCAGCGGTCAAAATCAGCTGCTAATGGTTATGCGACGGCCATAAAGCTAAAAGCAAAATCGCCGCATATCAAGGATGCACGAGCAACGGACCATAACTGAGACCGCAAAGAATTCTTAACGAACTTATAGTGATTCAGTTTCCCCTGGATCAACTAAATCCGCCGTCTGGAGAGTCAAGGTTTCCCGAAATGGGCCACCACACGGCCGAACGTGGTGGACAAAGGCTGCGTTCCCCGGAGAGCGTAGAGACCATCCGGGAGAGAGGAAACACTAAAAAATGAAAGAATTTCGAAAGAGCAACGGAGGATATTGCGCTCGCGTGAGCGAAAATGCGATGAGTGTCTGAGAGTGAGCTGGGTTTGCGCCTTCCGTTTTGTGCCATGATTCCTCTCGCGAAAGCAGTCGGTACCGTCCATTGAACTTGATCGTGCTGCGCGGTGTCTACGAACCACCGTTGACCATGCTCTTGAGATGAAAGAGTTGCTTCGCGCATTTCACGATCAAGGTCACTCTTTCTCTTGAATTCCATTATGCAATGTAACTTTTTGGCCGCGAAGAGCGCGGATGCGACCGCGAGAGCATCTGGTTCGCGCTGAAATTTGGTTCGATCTCTCGTAGGCTCGCTGGAAGATCGCGTTTCTCTCGCGAAGAAAATCATAGAAAATCCCGAAGAAATGAAGACGACTCCGAACTCTTCCGCGAACCACCAACAGCTGAAGATCACGGCCAAGGAGAGCCCGGACAAAAAACTTATATAATAACCTTCAACCGATCGGTATTATTTAGTTAAGTGCCAACCTTAGTACGGTCAAGATCGTGTGATCTTCTGCGAGCAGTGAGTCCAGAAAAAGTCGACCACCAGCACTGCTAGAAGCAACTTTCTTCCCGGAAGGTTGTCTATCTAGAAGCAGCATAAGGTTTCCTGGTTCCAGCGATTCCTGAATTTGGAAATCTGCGCCGAGTTCCCAGAGATTTTTGTTCGATAAAGTGCCTGTGTGCCAAGGGAAGTGTCAGAAAAGCTCTGTTGAAAAGCAACAACGAAGTTAAGTGAAAAACAGTTTTCTTTGCGCGGTCTCGCAGTGGAAAAAAACATACAAAAATTAGTTCCAATTTGAAGTGCTTCAAGAAGCAGTGAAACCAAGAAGACAAGAAGATATATCAATCAAACACGGAAAAAACTACTGTTGGTGGGATTTTGAGAAGCAAGAGTCACTCGTTTAAGAAGTGAAATTCTTCGGATTTCAAAGGCCAAGTCTCGATAAGTTTTTTGCGGTGAGCAAAAAACCAACTGTCAAGACCAGAAGTGAAGTGCGATACCACCAGTATCTGTGAGTTGGGCTAAAGTTTGATAAAGAGCGCCAGCAGTTCAGCAGATACGACGAGTGCAGTATTCGTAAAGAAGGCGAAATCTCCTAAAAGGCAAAAAAGGTAAGAGTCACTACAGATCCAGTATCATCGAAGATGCTACTTCAAATCAAGAGTGCAAACAAACGATGAAGGAGAAGGCTAGAAAAGTGAAAGATCTTCTCAATCATGCTGGACGGCGGGGCTAACAGCCGGCAGATTGGACGTTCGGCATGAGGTGTTTAGCCGTTGATTAGACCGGGGGTTGAAATGTTGAAACGTGAAAATAAGAACCGCTTCCATACTTTTCGCCATATCATCGTGTCTGACGGTGCGCGGCCTCCCGCTGAGAACGGTTTAAGGACGGCCGGAACGATGGATGTGAACTTGCCAATTAGTTCGTTGCATGGGAATTTTATATTTCGGGACCTGAGTAAAGAATAAGTTTCGTCGAGATAGGAATCTGCCGAATCGGAGCGCAAGGTATGCGCCCTATAACTGTGCTGCTGGGGTGCTTTCATGGTTCAGCTAGTGGTTTTTTGATTGAGGTTGAAATACATTTTTTTCCTAATTATTGATGTGGAATTTATGTGCATTCAGCGGAGTCCAAGCGAATCTAATTAATTGGGTGGGTCGTATCATTCGGAGGTCAGTGTCCGAGTAGATTTCGGCGGACAAGCAGATTCAGTGATGCGAGTGAGTTGATGGCAATGACTGTAGTGCTGATTGGAAGAATTGATGGTTTTTCATGAGGTAGAACATTTGGTACGAGTATAGTGAACTACTACTAATGTGATGTTGTAAGTTATTTCTGAAATGATATCCAGAGTTCTAATGTAACTTAAGCGGCTTCCACATGCCACAATGTTACTATAAAGAAATCATTTGCAGAAAGAAAAGGCCTGAAGAAGTATTAAAAGTTTTGTCGACACAAAAAATATATGAAAATTACTTGCTTATTTCAACCCCATTTAGGTCATGTAAACTTGAGTACACGTAAATTTACATGATGAATCATATAATAACGTTGACAAATCACACTCATATTCTCAAACTTATTAAAAAAATCTCACTCATTCTGAAAGACAGCACACTCGGAAAAAAAAACACCGACTTCGATAATATTTTACCAGCATATCAACCGATGAATATTATTACCGGAAAAATTGGTAAATTTACTATTTTATATCAAACATCGTTAGAGTTTGATAACATAACGATAACATTTTACCAAAATTAATTAATTTATTTCTGAATTTAAGTAAAAAAAAAACCTAATGCTTAGCAGATATGATTTCGGTAAAAATAATCGAAATTTACAAGCTGAGAGAGCATATGAGGTAAATTTACATCATGTATAATTAAATTTACATGTCACATCATGTAAACTTCTCAATCATTCTCCAATCTGATTATGAGCTTCATATGCCAGGAATTCTGACGTTTTCATTGAAGCGTTCAAGTATCCCAAATATTTGGCACAAAACATTCACCGAATTTAAATAAGGCCGGAACAAATCTCATTTTATTTTTTTTTTTATCACTTTGCTCGTTGACTCGTCAAGGGGGATGATGATAAATAATTAATGTATTTGATGAAAAATTACCCAAACAATTAGGAAAAATAGTCAAACTCATCGGATTTGTTAAAAAAAATTCTCGCCGGCTCTCATTTTGCTTTAAAATTTTTAAATTTCTTAAATAATTTGTTGTGTCCCCCCCTCAAAATGTCTAATTCCGACCAAAATTTTCCGAGGGGGGGAGGGGGCGGTGTTGACATAAAAGAAAATCGAAATTTGTGTCAGCCTAATAGACCAAAAAAAATAGAAAAAGTTTGCTTTACTTATCAATTGATTACTCGTATAAAAGTTTTTTTTCGATTTTTCATATTGATCAATATAAATATTGATAAATATTGATCAAACTTAATCAAATAAGCAGAGTTTTCAAAGGTGGTATTAAAAAAAACTTGTGGATCTTTATTTCAAATGTTATTTTTCATGAATTTATTTTAAATTTTCAAACTTATTAAAAAAAAACAGATTTTACATAAATAACAAATTACCTGGTTTAAGGCGAAACTTAAAGCATTCCCTTTTTATAGCTTTCGTTATTTTAATAAATAACGCAATTATATTTTCAATATCGGTTCCAATATACATTTAGCGGAGGCATCATGATATCTTCTATTTTTTTTCCTGGTGATTAATGTTAAATATTCAGTTTAAAAAAACTAATTTTCAAATTAAGTTTCGAAAAAGAAAATGGTTAATATACCAGGAAAATTTTTCGGAAACACCTACAGTTTTGTCTTAATTTATAAACTCCAAGTAAAATGCTCTGCTCCAAACAAAAAAAAATCAATTAAGCTTCAAATTATAAGGATTTTTTAAACGCCTCACTCAGTAAAGATAATTTCAAATACAAATGTCCATTTTTTCACAAAATTGCACAAAAATGTCTGCAGTACTGGTCATGCTGAGCACGCTACGACCTTTTTTCTCTGATTTTTTTATTCTAAAATTGCGTTTTTTTTTTTCATTGTAAAAATGAGCAAAATATACGTTTTCAAAAAAATATAGTTGAAAGCTTTTTTGAAATAAATTGTAATTTATGGAAATTTGCATGCTAAAAAAATGTTGAAGCTAACAGGTAAACATCTCTATGCAAGTTCCATTTCATTTTTCGTGGCTAACTCACCTAGGTCAAAAAGCCACGTTAATACAGACAAAAAGGTTACTTTTCGAAATTCTCAGATTGAAAATTTCAAAATTTCCTAAAATAAAAGTTTATTAAAAAATATAGAAATATTGATTGATTGATTTGTCTTTATTAAAGAGACTTTCAGCCCTTGGCTGGTTCGTCTCTATAGGAATATTTCAAATGCGTCTAAATGCTTCAACGATTGTTTTCTTCTAAATTCAAAATTCACCCCAACACATCTAAGCACAATATCTAAATAACCTTTTTTTTGCTTACCCCCTTCATATGAATTTATTAATCGTTGCCTATGTTATTCTAGCATTCTTACTGAAAAAGGTAACTTGTTTATATTTATTTACGAAATATTTGAATATGAACTGCGTTCATTTAAAACAAAAACAAAGAGCTCTCTGAAGAAATAATTTATGTTTGTTGGGGCTCTACTAGATTTTGGATTAGAACCCAAGGTTTCCAACGTAAATTATATGAAATCTTATCATTAAACACGATCCGTCAAAAAATTTGCAACGCAAAATCACTAAAAAGTGGCAAGGTCTTTATTTCCATCAGGGCTTGTATGTTGTAAATCAAAAAGTTATTTTTTGGAACATACTAACAATCTAAATAAGTAGCAATTCTAAATCAGTCTAAAATCCAACGTAGTTAGATTTACCATCCCACCATATTTAGGAAAAAAAAAACATTTTTCAATCTCACTGTGGGCGTATTGACCCCGAAAGGTGAACATGGGGGTTAAACACCTAACAAATTTGGTAACTTCAATTACTGAGCGCGCATTCAAGTGTAATGCATCAATAAGCTCGTAACAAAAATTAGCCCAGTTATGCATCTCAAAGTAGTTGTTAAACATTTTCTCTAATTTAAGGCCTCAACCTTTCAAGCTGATCCCAGGCGGAAGTTTCATATTTACGTACATACTTATTCAACCTTGCACAACGAGTGGATGTTCTACATAAACAGATACGCCCCCCGCCCCAAACCTCCAATCAATGGTCCACATTTTCACCCCGAAGAAGAAAGAGTTCGTCTCTTCTTGGGAGTTCGAACGATTTTTTGGCACACGCACTTACATACTCCCGCGCACGGAAATGTGCTCGTTGAAACCTTTTAAGGTCAATTAAAAACACTTCATTCCAGCGCAACAAGTCTAGCCCGAATTGACCGATTGCTTGCCTACTTGCTCGCACGCCGAAGTAGACGATCGATAATGGATTTACGAGTCTTGTAAAAAGAAATGGCATAAACGCAAAATGACTATAGTCCAGGCGCACGTCCATTAAGAATCCGAGTCGATTTTCCATCATCTCTCGCTCGTTCGCGAGATCGATCATTGTCTACTTTTGTCCGATGATGAGGGGCGATGAGTGTTTATTGATTGCATCTAGACAAATATTTGTAGATAGCACTACATACATACCTCCAACTGAAGGGGATAACCAGAAATTGCTTTCGGTTTTTCGGGGGTCTCGAGTGTGCAATCCGCCAACGACCGACGACGCGGTCTCAGATGACGATGAAGAGAGTGCTCCAGACACTTTTTTTTATTGGTCTTTGAGTGGTGCTAGGGAATTGACACAGTTTCTGGGTCCACGCGGTTGAATTGTCCATCGGAGGATGGTATTTGGAGAATGAGGCTAAATACGAATTAGGCGCAATTCAGTTGAGGGATGATGAATTGCTCTGGGTTTCATTATATGCGTTTACGCTGTAGCGGTTCATTCATTTTTTAAGGTGAATAACCGTCAACAAGTGCCGACATCATGCTGTACTGAATAGCAGAGAAATATTCAAAAAGAGTTTAGTCAAAAAAATAATGTAATGTCTTAGACTTACTTTGAACTAATTCCTTCTGTTTGATTATATGTACTCCATATAATACATCAATAATGCTGTACTATTCAAACCAACCCAAGCTTAGTGTATAGTTTGCTTTAGCCTACAATATACAGAAATAAAAAAAATAAACAAAACTAACCCTAGTAACAGTTTGATGACCAAATTACTATCGATTTTTTTTTTAGTTAAACATGTTACCTGCGAAGTGTACCTATCTACGATTCTTTTTCTGTTTTACGATCATCCTTGCCCAATATAATGGTGCCAAATGAAAACAATACAGAGTTTTAAAATTCAACACATCTCACTACTGAAATTGAGACTTTTTTGCGAAAGTAACTGTTGATAATGCAGAAAGCTAGTTTATTGTGAAAAAAGTTCGACTGGTCTGGGTGAATTTTTACTATTTTAACCTTCACGTACCCGACCCCCAACATCTCATTTTCAAAATGCTGGCATTTCGTCAATTTTCATCCAACTTTTTTGAAGTCGCCCTCAATCGATCATAAATTGGTGCAAGTTCATTACATCCAAGTGGCCATGCAATATCCGGAACCATTTCGGAGTCATTCCGGATTGTACTGGGGTCAGGTAGGGTGCAGAAATGGCTAAAAATGATTACTTCGTGTGTTATTGTGTTTGAACCATCGATTTTCAGCGGAATTTTTTATTGCGAACAATAAAACACAGCTGCGAAAATCAGATTTGAATAAGTTGACCTGTCACCGTGACAGGTTCCGCGGGGGCCTCATTGGGGACACTTGTGGCTTTCATCCAAAACATGTCGTGCGACATATCAAACATCATGATTTCGAATGACTGAGTCAGAAACGATACCCTGAAGTCTATATCAACTGATATGGCCATCCCGGAACATCTAGCATAGGTTCCACGGGGGTGACATCGGGGACATTTCTGGTTTGCAACTAAAACATGCCGTCCGACGTATCAATCTTGATGATTTCAAGAGAATAGGGCAGAAAAAAATGATTGAAGTTTGTAGCAACCGATATGGCCGATCCGGAACACCTGAAACAGGTTCCGCGGGGGCCTCTCAAACACAATAACACACGAAATAATCCCTTTTAGTCATTTGGCAAAACAGACCTCTCCCCCACCCCCTGACCCCAGTACAATCCGGAATACCTCCGGAATGGTTCCGGATATTACATGACCACTTGAGTGTGATAAACTTGCACCAATTTATGATCGATCAAGGGCGACTTCAAAAAAATCCGATGAAAATTGACGAAATGCCAGCATTTTGAAAATGAGTTGTCGGGGGTTGGGTATGTGAAGGTTAATGAGGAGATAAATTGGCAATAAGAGTATGTTTCTTTTGCTTGTCATTTTTATTAATTACACTTTGCCAAATAAGTTGGCATTCGTGTCCAATTTTGCTTGTCATGTTAAGATGTTTGAACTCAATTAATAGAAAGCAGAACTGGAAGCATTTCATCATTTTATTATTATTATATTATATATATTTTTTTTATTATAAAACGAAGCAAAATTTTCAAAATCGGTTTCCATACACTTTCAGAGGAAGGATCGAGGTATTTCCTGATTTTTTTCCTGGTGGAAAAGGTGTTTATCAGTTTTTAGGAAATTTAGAAGATACCAACCCTGGTCCTTCATCTAAAAATGTATGGAAACGAATTTTGAAATTATTGCTCCGTTATTTTGCCTAAGTATTAAAGTTTAAAACTGTGCGATTTAAATTATAATAAAAAGTCAACTGCAACTTTTATCATAGTTGTATTTTCTTACAAGCAAATAGCACGAGTTCTATATTTATTTTGCAATATTTAAATTAAAGGAAACCCATTTTTGTTTTCACCTAAAAATAAGCAAAATCGATAAAAATGAAATGCACTAAAATGGAGAAATTTATGGTGCACCTCTACCTCGTTTCCCGTCCATCGTTGGCTGAGCGAGAAAAAATCCAATCGCCAAGATAATGCGCAAGCTTCAAATTTTTGTACAGTTCTACAATTTATGATGTTCAAAAAATATAAAAATATTTAGTTTGCCCATTGGTGTCAAAACTTTTATTCGCTCAGCCAACAATTAACGTAAAAAAGGACGGAGTATTATTATTTTGTACTATACATGATATGCTCGGGAGCAAACGTGCGGATTGCATTTAAAGTTATAGCTTAGCACACCCAAAGTAAATGTGAAATGTGAGAGTTATTGAAAAGGTCTTTTAGGTCATCTTTCGATGTTCTGCATCGATTAAAATAGTCCTTAAGCTCCATGTTTGTTTTTTTTTTTTTAATAAAAATTGTGTGAAATATGGAATTACTGGCTGAAGCAGTCTTGAAAATGTTTGTATTTAATATAATGTGCCACATGATTTTTTTTTTTGTGTCAATTTTATAAAAAAAAAGTTAGTAATTGTTCTGTCTGTTGAACCTCTGGTTGAAAACGATGTGGTGTTTGGAATTGTATCACAGTTTTCCAGGATAATCGGAATTACAGATTTTTTCCTTGTTACTGATATGCTGAATTATATCTCTGACGTGTTCGTGCAAAAACCAATTGGGAAAACTAACCAGGAAGGCAAAAAAAAAAACAGAATCCATATTCATAGAATTTCATGTCATATAAGGCAGCAAGCAGTTAGTTTTAGAAAATGTTCATCTTTTGCCTTGCATAAACCAACATTTGAAAGTTTTTGAATAATTTTTGAATTCGTGTCCTTGGTTTGAAATTACACAAAACAAAATCCATTCAATTCAAATAGGTTTTTATTGACCCTTAAGCAGCCGCGTCAATGATCACCCTCTGTGACACATCGCTTACACTGTGTACCACAAGCGTGTTTTTTCGTGGTGCGTGTACTCAGCGACGCAACGCGACCGCTCCCGGGTTAAAAACTTATTATTATGCCGATTTTTACAACATTTTAAGACAACACATTTCAACATGGTTGAATTGTTAAAATGTTGCACAATTCAACTTTTTCGTGAGAAAAAAAAACAAAATTTTTAAGGAATTTTTTTAATGTTCTCTTCAAAAATGCTTATTATCGAAAAAAAATGGCTCAAGTTTAAAACATGTGATTTTGTGATCTTTTTTTATTCTTGCATGTTTTTTCCTTGTTTGTTTTTCAATCTATCAAAAATCTTAAAAATATAAGTATTAATGTTCAAAAACCATTAAAATTTAAAATGCTGTCGATTTTGAGAAGATTGCTTTGGGGATTGTCACCATCTTTAACAACGTCGTCAGAATGGGACATGAAATTTACTGATAACACCCAGACATTAATAAAACGGGTTGTGTCGTAAACGAATTCGGGGACTTTAGGTCCCTGTTGCTCCTCCACAAATACTGCTCCACCACAAATACTCTAAAAATGTCCTATACAATGAGTAGGAATAGGTCAAAAATTGCTTCACGGATTACGAATGGCTCTATCAAACATGTATGCGCATATACTAGAATTTATTCTATGAATTCTGTTGTTTTCACCAATGGTTAAGTTTTTATATATTTTGTTTGAAATTTAGCATGCATTTTTTTCGAGAACTTCCACTGTCCCTACTACAATAGCCTTGATAATGTTAAATCCGAAGAAGAGTGCATTGTCAAAAAAAAAAAAACAAGGAATGGCTCTGTGATTCGTATCCAAATAGTTTTTTTAAGATCCCAAAACTATTAAAATTTGAAATACTAAGAAATCACTTTCAGCATTAGCAGATTAATTTTTTTTTTTCAGATCTTCTCCTTAATATCTTCTGGGAATTATGTAACTATCTTTGGCAACATCATCTGAATGGGGCTCACATTTCACTGATACCACCAACAAGAACTAATTAAAAAAACGTTTCCTGGATATCTACAAATGCTCCAAAGACATTTGATTCAAATTTGAGTGGGCATAAAACCAAAAATTGCTTCACGGGTTTCGAGTACTTTTTTTGAATTACGTATTCCCGAATTTGAAAACATGCGTAGGAGGAATAGGTACCAGGCTCTTAAAACATTTATTGTTTATATAAGTTTTATTTTAGAAGCCAACGACCAACTAACGACTGCCGCGTTAGATTTTATTTTAAAATGTTCATCCATGTAACCATTGTATGTAGCTAAGTATGTGTGATACCAAATAAACGTGTTTTAAAAAAAGTAGTTGTGACAAACATGTGTGTAAGTATATTCCAGAAAATATTCTAGGAATTCTGTTATTTTTTTGCCAATGGTTATGTCTGTGTATATTTCGTTCGAAATTAGGAATGCATTTTTTTTTTGAGAACTTTCAGTAGTTACACTGCCCTCACTCAAATAACAGTCCCATTTGATCTATCATCACTCGGGTTTAACGGCTACGCAGGCTTGACCAATCAAAACGAGTTATTATCTAACCAGACGTTTCGACACTTTAGGCGGTATCTTCTTCAGAAAAAAGACACGTTTTTGTTTTTTTTTTTTTCTGTTTTTGTTCTATGTGGTTTTGTCCAGTTTTAACTGTTGTGTGGTAAAGTTTGGGTACATAATTTCGGTTTGTGTTTTTTGTTGTAGACACTTTGATCAAAATTAAAATAACCAGTGTTGCAAAAACCGAATTCATGTACCAAAATGTTCACCACACGACAGTTAAAGTTGAACAAAACCACATATAACAAAGGAAAAACAAAAAAAACGAAAAACGTATCTTTCCCCTGGAGAAGACATCATCCAAAGTGTCGAAACGTCGTGTAAGATAACAACTCGTTTTGACTTGTCAAAACTGCACTCCCGTCAAATCTGGGTTGCACAGAATACAGTAGATTCTTTCCATCAAGTTATGAATAGCTAACGTTTCCAGTTTTCTGCTAGAAACCATAATAATTATCACGAAGTTTTACGTCCATGTGTCAAAAAAATATTAAATCATGTGCGTCCCATATTGATATTACCCACGTAACAGTCTTAGCATGGATTAGTGTATCCTGTAACACACAATAGAACAGTTTTTTGGTAACGTTATATTTCTCAGTTATGTATTGAGGTGTAAAGCTATATGTGAAAATAGTGTAATGATCCGGATATTGTTGAAGTTATGGTGATGTTCTACGTTTAACATGGAAACGAATTTTTATATGCGACGGAGGGCAGTATCAAATACATCTATCATAAATTCATAGCCTTTTTTTGAAGATTCCTGCCTTCAGGTTGAGTTGGACTTCAATTTAAGCAAAACTGGATCCATTTCCTCACTTTTTGGTTTTTGATTTTTTATAAAATTACTATGCAATATTTTCAAAATCGGTTTCCGTGCACATGTAGAGTATAGATCAAGGCATCTCCTGATTTTTTTTCCAGATGAAAAATGTTTTTACTTTTTGCAGAAACCATTTTTAAACAAAATTTCACAAAAAAATGGTTTCTGCAAAAACGAAAAACATTTTCCATCTGGAAAAAAATCAGGAGATACCTTGATCTATACTCTACATGTGCACGAAAACCGATTTTGAAAATATTGCTTTGTTATTTTATAAAAAATCAAAAACCAAAAAAATGAGGAAATGCTTCCAATTTCGCCTTAAGTGTCAATGTTATACCTATTTATGATACATGAAGAAATGCCTTTAAAATTTTAATTGGAAATTACGCCGGAATTTTCTAAAGCACTAAAATTTCCACTAATGGATCTAACATGACACATCTTAATTGCCCTATTGTGAATATCGTCAGATATCATGTATCATGAAGCCAACATGTTTATGAAACTGATCCAGAATAGTCTAGAAAAGACTTCAACAAAAATCTTTCAAAATAACTGAATTCTGACATCAATTACAAAATTTAGAAAAAAAAAACATAAATTATTCGACTAGAAGTTCCTACTGGAACTTTTTTAGCAATTTCAGAAAACTTCTTCAGATATGATACTAAGTTCTAAATTACTGCCAAAACCTTTTTTTGGTGAGTCACCAAAATTCAAACCATGAATATTTCGATAAATGACAAAAATTCTACCATCAAATGAGAATCGCATATTATTCAAAACTGAATGACAGAACCAGCGTGCCCGATTGTCATAATTGACTAAATAAACAATCGGACATTCTTATTTTCTTCGATTAGTGGATTATTTGGGTCTCCAGTTAGCCTAGTGGTTAAGGCTATGGATCGCCAATCCGGAGACGGCGGGTTCGATTCCCGCTCCGGTCGGGAAAATTTTCTCGGCTCCCTGGGCATAAAGTGTATCATTGTACTTGCCTCACAATATACAAATTCATGCAATGGCAGGCAAAGAAAGCCCTTCAATTAATAACTGTGGAAGTGCTGTAAGAACACTAAGTTGAAGAGAGGCAGGCCAAGTCCCAGTGGGGACATCGAGCCATAAAGAAGAAGAAGAAGTAGTGGATTATTTTGGGGAAAAAGTGCTGTTTATGTTCTGAACCATTTGCCATTATCAGTTGAGCCTTAACGGCAGGGTACATAGTTCACATTTTCTAGAGTACCCGTTTAATGGATATGGCTGAAAATGCTCCATGATAGTTGTTCAGTCATTGTCAACATCTAGATGCATTTTCAGCCAAATCCGTTCAACGGTGCTCTAGAAAATGTGAGCAATGTACTCCAAATACCTTGTTCTTGAGGACATATTGAACATTTATGAAATTCAAAATAAGACGAGCTGTATCTATAGCGTTGATGTTGATGATATGGCTGTCCTAATCCTTCATTGAATGTTAAACTTGTTGAGGATGGCAAAATTTACAGTTTGATTAATTTATCAAAATGTCTCTCTCTCTCTCTCTTCTTGGCGTAACGTCCTCATTGGGACAAAGCCTGCTTCTCAGCTTAGTGTTCTATGAGCACTTCCACAGTTATTAACTGAGAGCTTCCTCTGCCAATGATTATTTTGCATGCGTATATCGTGTGGCAGGCACGAAGATACTCTATGCTCAAGGAAGTCAAGGAAATTTCCTTTACGAAAAGATCCTGGACCGACCGGGAATCGAACCCGTCACCCTCAGCATGGTCATGCTGAATACCCGTGCGTTTACCGCCTCGGCTATATGGGCCCTGATGATCAAAATTTATCAAAATTAAAAAAAAAACCCTAGACTTCTATCGATAACTGTTTCAAGTTAAAACCACACAAACTAAACAAAAGAAAAAAAAAATCAAATATGCGCCCTCTGGTAATCACTTGTATTTCATAGGAAGAACAAAAGTTTTTTTTGAAGTATTTTTGCTTTTAAAAATACAAATTCGCTTTTAAGATCTCAAGTAACGGTTTGAAAAGAAGCAAATTCTGACGCTTTTGAGTCAAATTCATATGAAAGGTTTGGTTTTTGATTTTTTCTTCCAGAGCACAAAAAGTGTCTTATTCTATTTGCAAAAGTACGCCAATAAACATTTCACTTTTCATCTGTCTTTATAATCTTGATTTAATATCACGAGTGACAATAAGTTCACAACAGCCTAAAGCGTCCCAAAACTTTATTAACGAAAAACACGTTTTACTAACCAAAAGCATGTTTTCTACTTTCTGAAAAGGTATCAAAGGGATATTATCAGAATTGAATTTTGGAAGCGGAATGACATGATTTTCCGTAACGTGAATTTCAGTTTCAATCAACACTACAGCGTTACATTGTGTCACATAACTTGGCGTTTCTATTGGAAATGTGGCTTACTTTGGCCAGTGTAGTAAACGCACAAATATTCAGCAATCATTCAATTTTCGATTCCCATGATGTTACCGTAATGATTTATTTGTTTAACTTCATTAAGCATAGAGAACATTCCTGCCTGCCACACAATAAACAAATGCAATTATAACATCAGCTTATGAAGTAAAGCAAAGCCGTGATATTCAATAAACGACAAAAATTGCATCAAATTGATGGAAGTTGAAATATTAATGAGTACATGGAACCTCCTTAAATTTTAGCAAAATTTAAAAAAAAAATTATACATATTTTTTTTAGAATTTTTTTATGAATAAACATGTGAAATATAAGATGTAAGCAAGTGGCAGTAAAAATTTCAGCTGAATCGGCGCATTGAATACGGATAACGAGAAGTGTAAAGAGAGCCAGTTCGCTAAAGAAGAAAAAATAGAACAAAAATCGATTTCAAATGGTCAGCCTTGTATAGAAAGACAAAAAAATCCGCTCTACTGTATTTTTTTTATTTCAAACTCAAGCCATGATTCTACACTAAAAATTCTGTAAACTAGTGTAATGATTAGAAAAAGAGAACTCTTAGTAAATAACTACGGAAAATGCTCACAGAAATTTGAATTGGTAAATAAACTGGAACGTTACTCTAAGAAGCAAAAGGAATCTCCACTTAACCCTCCTAAGATTTTGAGATAGGTGCACCACGATGGCGTAGTGCGAGCCTGTCTGGGCCATATTGACCGCAACATCTTAATAGGGCTAAGGGTTATATGGTTACACCTCCTTTGCCAAATACACATGAAACTCTTGTTCTTATCCACGAAACCACCAATTTGTTCCACACAACTTCAAAAAGTATACGCTGCAAACCATAACCTCAACCCAGCACGCCACACCGTCACCATCCATCCGCTCACGTGGCCGCTTCGGGTGTTGGAAATTCGGCAATTAGACAATCGCGCGTTCCGGCGAATTTCTATGGCCCCGAGCGCAGGTAGGCAGGCAGGCAGGCAGGCAACTGCACAAAAACGTTCGATATTATCGGCGAGCAGGGAGAGAGAAATGCACTCCACATAAAAGCACCCAAAATACCGGGAAAGTACGCTGCTGCTATCGAAAAGCTGCCTGATTGTTGCGCTGAAAACCGCGAAAATCAGCTTGTTTGTAGCCGGGCCAGTGCGCTCCGAACAGTTTTTGATTGATGAATGATGCTGGACGTGGTGGTGAATCGGATGGCGTTGATGCTGGTGATCATGATGATGATGGTGCAAAACTGAAACAGTGTTAACCCGCCGCGCGGCGGCGGGTTGGTTGCAAGTGGGAAATGGGGGAACTTTTCACGTATACGGTCCGGTCCTAGTGTTTCGAGCGGATTGTTTGATTTTGCCGTTTGTTTCTGTTATTTTTTCCGATGTTATGGTTCGAGTGTTCGTCACATGTGCAGACCCGAACCGAACCGGGATTACAATTGGGAGAAATGCTTGTGTGTGATTCTCGTTCAATCATGCAACTGTCCAGTCAGTTATCCGTGGAAAAGTTTTGATAGAATTGGGAAACCGAAAGTGGCAAAACGTTGTGCAGTGCAATTGATTCAATTGGCCTGGAAACGGATACCATTTTGATTGAATGTAACGTTGTAAAACGTTAATGGCAATTTAAGTGGAAAATGTGCGGTCATAATTGAGACAGTCTGTTTGTGATCAACACATGTGTAGGCTGCTTCAAGGGCCCGTATAGCCGAAGCAGTAAGCACTACCATGCTGACTACTTTCAGTCCTGAAGGCCGAATAAAAAGATTTTCATTCTGGGCGATTGTTAGTCATAGCCTTGACATGTGACCAGGTCAAATTTTTATCGAATTTCTGTATTTTCTTGTTGTGGCTGCGTCGCCATGAGCCTCTGGGTCTGCCTCTTCTGCGATGTCCTGCTGGGTTCCAATCTAACGCTTGTTTGCAAATTTCGTTCCCGCCCCTGCGTAGAGTGTGGCCGACTCTCGCTCCCAAATTTCTGTAGCTATCGGCTTTTGATGACATCCATGATGAAGCTTCACGTTGGAAATCCAATTGTGGGGCCACTATGCACGAATTAAATGCCGCAGACACATATTGATGAAGACCTGTAGACGTTGAGCGGTCTCCACTAATACACACCAAGTTTGACTGGCGTACAGCAGCACAGATTTCAGGTTCAAGATTTTGATGCGGCTATTCTGATTTTTTTCTCATACAATTCTTAAACTCGCAAGGGCAGGCACCTATGCACCTATGTCGATCTTGGTGCCACCATCATCGGCATTTGGCTACCAAGATATTGGTGGCTTTCAATGTTCTCTACTGCTTGCGAAGCTACCGTGACGCTGGAAGGGTTGACCGTGTTTACATTCAACGATTTGGTCTTGTTGACGTTGATGGTAAGACCTGCCACCGAGGAGCGATCGGCAAGATCATCGAGCTTACTCTGCGTATCAAAGCGCCGTTGAGCTAGGAAAGCAACTTCATCAGCCAGTTCGAAGTTATTTAGGTGCTCCATGGTAATGGGCTGCCACAGCAACCCACGACTTGGTTCACGATCAATCGCACCTACCAGGATCTCATCGATTACGATGAGGAACAGTAGCGGTGATAATATGCATCCTTGACTCACTCCAGCAACGACCCAGATAGGTTTGGACAGTACTCTGCACGAAAATGCCCAATACTGTGCTTCAATGCGGCCATGCTGAGGATAATTGAATTATCCTTGAAATCCGTGGTCATAGAGTATCTTCGTGCTTAACACACGATACACAATGGCCATTGGCAGAGGAAGCTCTCACTTAATAACTGTGGAAGAGCTCATAGAACACTAAGCTAAGCAGGGTTTGCTGCAAACCTATGAGAAAAGTTTTTCCTGAGTTCTGGATGAACTCCTGATAAATCGGTCACGGAATCAAAAACTCTGTAGAATGCCTGCTGAAAATTTTTGCATTAGCACAAATGAGATAAAAACAAAGTTGACGCAATCCCCCGATGATCGAAAGCTGTCCTGGACACTTCCTTGCAACCGCAGAGGGACGGGAAAGTTTAGTTGAACACCTAAGCAAGGCATAGAGACCTCTGCGTCTTCTCAGGTCTAGGGGTCACGGGAATTCGGATATTTGTAGTGGAAGGGTAGAGTCCATTGGATACGGTTGATCAACGTTGAGGAATCATAGTTTCAAAACGATATGCAAGAACAAACTTACCAAATCATACGAATTTGTCTACTTTCATTTGCATTCCCCGAACATCCAGCAACGAGATCGGCTAATATCACATGAAATTAACCCGGAAATCAAGACGAATTCCGGCACCCCGATAGGAATAAAATAAACTAACAATCGCGAATTTGTCTATGCTGAACACTAAAAATCATTTTACAAGCACTTTTCGATGTCATATTTAAAATTACGCGGAATAAAGAAAACGCAGCCGCTCGCGCACACAGCCTGCTACGATCTCAAATTAAAAATGCTTAAAGATATGTTCAAAACTATTCCATGTAAATCGTAGAACAAAATGAAGATTTTTTAGCGGAATTTAAAAGACTTTTTGGAAATAAGGTGATACGGGACACATATCTTCCATCTCTTTCATCATCAGAACCCTCGAAATATTGAAAATGCAAATCTCCAATTTCAGTGAACTGATCTAACTAAAAACTTAGTCAACTGTTCATGGCATAGCATAAAAACGATCAAATTTTCAGCCCCTTTCATGCAGTATAACTCGAGATTTGCATCTTCGAAATTTGAGAGCAATGATTGATGATTCTGATGAAGCCCCGTAAAGCTTTAAGATCGACTTACAGTAACAAGCTTACGATCTCTTCAAATAAAACCCTATAACTGCTGAAACATACATAGTAACAAACTTTCAACAATTGGGAAATTTTAGAATTCTTTGGAGCAACATGATTAATTAATGATTTAATGGTGTAGATAACAACAGAATATCGAAACAAAAAAACAAAAAAATAGATTCCTTGAAGCTAAAAATTCTTCAACCGTATCCAATAAAGGTTCCGCTAGAAGTTTTATTTGGAGCTCTTGCAGGAACGGTATCTGTGAATGCGACAGAAACTTCTAACGGGACTATATTCAAAATACAAAGGAAATTTTAAGGAAATTTTTAGGTTAAAATTATCAATAACCTAAATGGGAAACTTTTCTTCCCAATCGAACTATGTCATATTTTTTTTTAAATTTCTGCCGCATTTCTTACCGGTCAAGTTTTTAAAATTATTTTCAAGAATTATTTTTAAAATTCATGTGTAAATAAAACTAAGTCTACCAAAATGCGTCTCAAAAATCAGCAGAAATGTCGTAAGAAATTCACACGATTTTTTTTACGAATTCCGCGAAATATCTTTAAAGTTTCTAACAAAATTTGCTTCTTAATTAAATAGAAATTTCTATCACAAACTTTTGGGCTATAAAGATAGAATCTACATAGGGTATCATCACAAATCTCCAAAAATTCACAATTTTCCGAAATGCGCTAAACCTGTCGATACAAACCACGTCACGAAAGAAAGGTTAGGTCTCTTGCGACTCTGAAGAACTTAGTCAGAATTCGCCAAGAGGTGATTCTACAAAACACTCCCATGCAAACTATAGGTTTATTTATTATTTGATTCGTTTTTCTTTAATTTGGATATCAGCTCAGTTTTGGGTATAGATTTTGAATATACAGTTGTCATGGCATCACTGCAGGAAACTGCAATTGTTTAGATGTGGTTGAAATTTCACACCCTTCTCAGCACTCGAAAACGCCATTCTTAACGGAAAGTCTCACACGATTTTTGTTGAAAAAACGTTCCCACTTTCATCGGATGAGAAATCAATTGAAAAATATCTCGAAATTTGCGCTCAACTTTTGATCATGATGAAGCGTAACAAAATTACCACAAGACAACCCTTGACAATTTTTAAATGATATTTCTGTAATTGATATGACAAAAATCATGCAGTGAATATATTTTCAAGAGTAGTTCAATGGCTTCCTGAATTTTCCAAAATCAGATAAAAATTCGAATTTCCTAACAGTGCGGAATTTGCCACCATGATACTTTATAAAGCTCGCTTGTGATAGTTTCTTCTCGTAATGGATGAACCTGAACGACCTGTGACGACCATGACCAATAACAGCAATGGCTTTTACGCAGCTAAGCACTATAGATTTTTTGTATGAATTGTATCTATCTCTCTGCAGAAATCGACTAATGCATATGTCTCGTACTGCAAGAAAGTCTGGAAAGCTAATGGATAACATTTTCTTCCTTTTATGAAATTAAATAAAGCGAAGCAAATGCCTAACAATTAGCAACGTAAGACGCGTCCGCCCGAAAAATTATCCAATGGAACGTCCGATTTCATAAAAAAGCTCCTGTTGATGACGTCAAACTTCCACCTGTTGTCCAGGTTACCGCTTACCAAAAGTCGATGCGAAACGATTAGTCTCGCATCAACTCTAAACTTTCGTCAGCCTTCGTGGAACCTCCCAGCCGCCGGAAGCATGCCCACTATAGCTGCAGCATGGTGTAATGCGATAAACGCTACCATAATTGCCCGGTTTGCACACCTCCTCCGCAGTGTATCATAATTTCGCAAACCGAAATCAGCAGAAACACAGAAAAAAAACACCTTCCCAAATCACACCCACAGTTATCGCCCTGCCCCTAACTGCGCCGCATCGCAGCACGGTACAAACTATACCGTAATTCGGAAAAGTCGAAACCCCAAACCAAAATAATACCCGGGCGAGAAACGCCCGGCCCAAAGACCGATTACACCTTTTAGGGTCAATCGGTGCGGCGTGGCGGCCGACGCCAGTATGATTTGCCTCCCGAACCACAACGGCTCGCCGCCATACTACTGTTTTGACTTCAGGATGAAAGCCGACAAAACCGAAATTGAAAATTGGCAATTTTCACTCCTAGCCTTACATAGTAACGCATCCGCGTTTATACTTATTTTGGAACCATTGCATTGGGAACGCACGTTTCCTGTTGGTTATACAACACTTAGGGCCAGGGACTTTTGGCCCCTTGGTTTGTGTTTTCTTTTTGCTCACAAATTTAGCTCTGTCGGCCATACATTTTAGTGCAACGGTGGTCAATGAAAAATGACGGTAGATCCTCTGAATTGAAATAAAGATAACATTTCTTTTTTGAAAGTTGCACCGAAGTTGCCGTTCCAGATGCCCCAGTTTGGAAAGAGGCAGACAACGCAGTCAACCAAGATTTAAGTGTGAATATAAGTGTGAAAAACTACCAAAGATCGACCAACACTGATATGAACAATGAAGAAAGACAGGAATGTTTCTTTTAAAAGTGCAGAGCCCTCAGTAATGATCAGCACAACGTTGTGAGATTTCGTGTCCAACCGAGCGTGTTTTTTTCGAACTCCATGTACCAGAATAACCTGTTATTCTTGTCCTTTTGTCTATGCCCAAAAAACAACAAAATTACTCACAAATGTAATACTCGATCATACCAACATCAGTTCCGCAATCCAAGCATCGCACACATCTTTGTTAGGTTTACTTTGGTATCCAGTAAAGCACTTCAAACAATTTGATAGAAGCATTAAATATCTACAAAGTTGCAGCTTCTTGCGTGACATAGTTTTCAACCACTCAGGCTTCCTCAGAGATTGGGTTTCGTCTCCTATCAGGCGTTCAAGTCTCTCCAGCATTGGAGATGGCGAGACACAGAACCCACCGTTTGTCCGGTCATTGTTCTACTGAAGTAGCACTAGTCCAATACGCTCTGCTACCAACCGGGTGGAAACTCGGGTGGAAAACGGTTGTCGTCGTCCATACGGAGGAGTCCGGACGACGACGGACAAGTAGCCAACAAACCACTTCATACGTGATGGGTTCTGTTGGACACATCATTCCCATCCCAGCGCCAGCGCAGCCAGAACGCAGGCGCAGATAACTGTGCTGTGAGAGCGCTGCCGCTGCTGCCGCCGCCGCCGCTGCATAAAAATACCATCATCATCACGCAACGGGTTTACGGGTTTGTGCAAGTGGATTTGCAGCAACAGCAGGTAAACCAACCCCGCCGGTGTGTGAGAAGAACCGCCGAAGCATTCCTCTTACGCATGCCCTTATCTACTGTGCCATGCCAACAGAACCCAGCTTGGACCGCAATGTGAATGCACGCGTTAGGATGGAAGTTTACTACGGCCACTCCGCTGGTGGAACCTGGTCGGTGGAGTAACCAGAGCAAATACATACCAACAAGTATATACGATATCTGGCTTCCTATCTGATGATCGTTCTCTGTGGCATCAGGCCGAGGGCACTGTTCGAAAAATGAGATTAATTTCAATGTTTATGTGCTACATGATATCTCATAATATTTAGTACAGAATTTCATCGATGTTAATACCACAGTTGAATGGATAAACAATAGGATGAATGGAGAAAGAATGTGGATGTGTGAATTAAGTTCCTCGAGCACGTGTAACGCTTCATAGAAAACGATCGACTTTGTCCGGCCAACGTTATCTCCACCCTCCCGTCATTTTTGGTTTACTGAATCTGTTGTAGCAGAAATTCTTGACCATCGCATGATACATGCTTAGACCACCGGTAGGATGCTGAGTTCACCGTAGAGCAAGTGGTTTTTGCAAGATCCAAGACTCGTGCCCTTGGAAGTCCGGTCTTTTGAGGGTTTTGTACATTTGATGCGAGGTTTTGACAACAGTTCATCTGGAACAGCCCACCGCTGTCGGGCTTTGTACCGTGCTGCAATGAATAATAGACCTTCATAACCATCAGACATAACGTACATAGTTTATGTAGGTTGTTGCCGCCTGCCCTTCATAAGAATTTTAGGTACATACATAGACAAAAGTTTCTTCCACTCCGTCTCTCTTTATTGACGATCAAGCCTGCTCCGATCACGGTCCGGCGCCCTCTGATCTTTGCATCACTTCCTCTGGAGTGCGGACAGCATCCCCGTTACTGTTCTGTCGACAGCGTTTCATGTATTTTCTTCGCGATACATCTATTCGACCATATAGTTGACTGTCATGCCGCGCATATCCCTGCGAACCTAAACCATTCAAAGGCAACGTGTTCCGGTGATTCCTCCACGTTCGCATACTCCTCACAAATAGGGGAACCAACACCGAAACAACCGTGCCCGGAAAAAAACTGAGTCGAATGAATGTTCACTTCTCCATGCTTCCTGTTCACACACGCTAACACGTTTGGGATCAGTCGGGGTGTCCACTTTCCGTTCGCCCTATTGTTCCACTCTTGCTGCCACTTACCCTACGAGCCCATTCCAGCAGCTGCCCTCGCATTCGTCCACCGATAGGGCTCGACGTCGAAATTTTAGTGATGGAGATGGGCATCATCTCAGCGATAATGCATACAGCCCATGTCGCGAATCGCATAGCCATGAATGAGCCAAAACACCCTGTTCCGCTTTCCACAGTTGTTCTTCGTTTTAGCTCCGCAGCCCAGGCTGGCACTCCTTACCTAAGTATGGAGGTTGCAACTCTAGTCAGGAGGCGCTTCTTACAACTTATTAGGCCGCCCACGTTAGATATAGGTCTTACTACTGTTTTGACCGCTTTCGCTGCCTTTTCGCAGGCGTACACGGGTAAAAATCCGGAATCAAAACATGACGAAAAATTTATGAAATCATAAAATATGCCGCTTTATGATAACATGACTACAAGTCATAGAACCATGCCGCTAAGTCATAGGATTATGCCGCTGAGCCATAAAACCATAAAACTGCGGCATGAAGCAATGCAACGAAACAAACGGGTGCGAGATTTGTACTAAATGCCACCCATCAACGTCGTCACCACACGGTCCACGCACACTGTCTGTGGACTATGTGTCGTTGCGATCACACCAAGTCTGTCGGTCGGTGGTAAAGTGTTACCTCGGCCGCAAAAATGACCGATCTTGTTTGCGTCGTGTACTGTAGCAAGCTCCACACCCATTCTGATTGGCTGTGTTTCGTGGTAAGACAAAGTATTCTTTAAATAAACAAAAAGTGTACAACTATATCCTTATAAATTTTTCAGCAAAAAGCAGAAAAAGAGAAAGGGCGTATGGTTTGCATGCAGAAACCTCCCAGAAAAGAAATTTTTCTTTATTACCTATGACGGCGCCTTAACTGATATGAAGATCAAAATTCCTTTCGCATCATGCAACATAAATTATGCTACCGGAGTTAAGAACTACCACAAAGTAATTGGAACAGGAAGTTAATTTAGTTTAACATTTGTAGCTAGTTTCCATTTGATGGAAATCATAAATGATAAATACGAATTTCATGAATAAGGCTTATGATTTCATAAATTTTCGTCATGTTTCTGGTTTACAGGCGGCATGACCTCATGCCGAAAATTTATAATTATTGGCAAATTTTACCGATGGAAATAAAAGTATAAACGATATGTACGAGTTCCATGAATAAGGCTTATAATTTCATAAATTTTCGTCATGATGCAGTGTACATGCGGCATGATTTCATGCCGCAAATTTATAATTATTTGTACTAAACAAAAGAAATGTAGCGTCGAAGCTATGTCACGGCAAAACTCGTCATGGTATCATGCCGATTTTTTATGGTGTATATTTATAACATAAAAGACGATGTCGTCTGCGAAATCCACATCACCTGCCGAAGGCTTCAGGAAGGCATAGCACATTGTTATGCATCGAGTTCCAGAGCGTTGGCCCAAGTTTTGACCCCTTTGGAACACCTTCTGTCACTCTAAATGACCTCTTCCCTGCGTTGGTCTTGACACAAGGACCCTATTCTGTAAGTAGTCACTAAGAATCCAACACAGATAATCGGGGACCCGCATACTTTGCAGGGCTACGGTGATTGCTTGCCAACTGGCGCTGCTAAAGTTTTAAACGCGTCCTCAATGTCTATCGTTACCACGGCGTAGCAGCGATCTACTCTCTGCTTTTGCAAGGATGCCTACTTCCGCCTTTTCCCCTGCTGAATCCAAACTGCATCGTGGACATCCGTTTCTCACTTTTGGCACACTCGGTCAGCCTGTTAAGGACGATCCTCTTCAGCAGTTTCCCGAACGATCCAAAAGCAGATCGACCTAAACGCTGCTGGATCTCCGCACCAATCGCACCAGTTTTTGTACCTTCCATATTTCCGGAAAGTTATCTTGCTACAGGAATTTGTACAATACCGACCAGGACACATCTGGATACGCCAGATTTGCTGCCTTTAACATCACATTAGGGTTTTCATCCGGACCAGAAGCCTTTCGTGTTTTCACCACGGTAACAAGCTCGTAATTTGGAGCCAGCAGATTTGCGATTAACTCCGCATCACCATCGATGTACGGCGCGGCGTAGACTCTCTACAACGCCCATCAGTTTGTGTGGGCGCATTTCAACTGGCGTTATTGGCATTTAAGCTTTGCCATGAAGATGCGGTAGACATTTTTCCAGGGGTTGCTCTGCCTGATACCTCGTTTGAAGGCAGCTATAGCTTCCTGGAACGCCAGCTTGTGCTCTTCTCTGTCGGCTTCTGTTCGCGGATTCTTTCACTACACTACACTCGTACTTTTCACAGCATCTTTCTTTATGTTCCTCCTTGAATTACTCTCAGAGGTTCTTCTGTATTCCTACTGGTATTTTTCAAGATTCCGACAATTCTTCTCCAAGAAGTTTTCTTGGGGTTTCTCTCAAGGTTTATCCCGGGATTACCACTGGAGTTTCTCCCAAGATATTCTGCCACTCGTCCAGATTTTTTCTTAGAATTTCTTCCGGGATTCCTCATGAACGATTTCCCACGATTTAATCCGATGTTCTTTTAGAGATTTCACCAGGAGTTTCTCACTAATTTGCTGTAGAAGTTCAATCAGAGCTATTCCTTGGATTTTTACATCAGTTCTGCAAGGTATTTCTTCATGAGTTATTTCACTGTTTTTCTGGGGGTTACTTCCAAAGGTTTTCCTGCTGTTGCTCCCAGAGTCGCCCCCTCTTCTTCCGAGGTTTTTCTTCAAATTTCTTCGTCAATTGTTCGTGGGCAAGTATTCTTGAGTTTCTTCCGAGATGCCTTTCAAACATTATCGCGAGATTGCTCTTGATGTTCAACCTAAGATTTCTGTTATGGTTTGATCTCGCAGTCTTAAGGGGGATTAGAAAACTCTAGTTTTTTTTTTAATTATTTCCAACATTTTCGTCCGTTTGGGACCTTCTTCAAGGGTTAAATTTTCAAGATTTCTCTGATATTTTCGCTCCAAACTTCTCTTAAAACGTAATCTCCTGGATGTCTCGCAGAGTTTTTGTTATTAGGATTACCCTAGATCTTCTCCCAAGATTTCTTCCAGGATTCCTTCTGGAGATTGGGACTTCTGCAGCAATTTTTGCTATTTCTCATAGATGTTTCCCGCAATTTCTTCCAGAAATCATTTCAGGATTTTATTCGTAGTTGTTTCCGAAAATTCACACAAAGATCCTCCTATGATTTCTCTAAAAGAATATTCCAAAAATTGTAATTACGAGAGAAATACTCAGAAGGATTTTTGAACCAATTCTTGATAAATTCCAAGCAGAAGCTCTCTAATAAATCCTCATCCCTGAAAGAGTTCTTGAGATTACATTGTACAGGTTCGACTGGAAAGTTGACTTATTTCTCGGGGGATTTCGGCTTCCAGTCAAAGAAAACCAGCCCTTTTCTCTGACTAAAAGCCGAAATCTCCTTTGAGATTACAAGTTCATAATAACAAGAACCTCCAAGCAGGGGTGCCATATATACATATTTATCTTTTTATACAGATTTTTGAGCTTCCGTAAAGATTTCGTTTTATATGAAATACAGATTTTTAAACTAGAGAGGCTATTTTTTTTGTATAGGATACAGATTTTTCACTTAAATTTTGTATGAGATACAGATGTTTAAAAATTGTGATAGGTTTTTCAAAAAATCATGTGTCTCCCAAGTAAAATTTTCAAGTCAACTAGATTTGAGGTTGCTACAAACACTATCATTAAACCAAAATAAACTTGGTGTTATTGTGGTTTCTAAAGCCTCTTGAAAACAAATTGATCTACAAATTGTTGTTTGGGCCTTCAATCGTAATAAGCATCCCTGAATTTACTGATTTTAGTCAGAAGATCTCAAGGTTTTCTTCCATCTGCCAGGAAACGACTTTAAAAAGAAACTGTATTGGGTCAAATAGCTTGTATAAAAGATTCTAGACTTCTTACAGTGCTGTTTCCCTCAATGCACCGGGGTTGCATGTCCAGCGTAAGTTGATTGATGTGAAAGAACGCGCGCGCGCATGCACATGTGTGCACGTCTAGATCATGATACGAAGAAACCACGATATGAAGATTCTCTCCGGCAACGGTACACCCTTATCAATGCGCGGCGCATCTGCTCAACCAACTCAACTGCGGAGGCTCATCGCATCGGGTCTCATAAGCAATGATGATTCATTAGCAGCGAACCATCAGCCACTACACATGCTGCCTACTGCATGAGACCAACCGTGATTATGCAATGCAATCGTGAAAACACACGTGTTCAGCAACGCCTTCGTACAAATGATATTTAATGAAGGCATATCAAATCGCAGCAGCGAGGCAATTGTTCTTGTTATATTTCACCCGACGACCATCTGGGATGTAGGGCCGGCTTTGCGGTTTCATAAAGATCGAACTTGATTGGAAATCAAACCCTACACATAATCAAAAATTCCTGGAATGCTACTCAAACCGCCGCTGAATAATCTGCAAAATCAACCGCCACTCGTAATAATACAACCATATAGCCTAGTCCCCAGCGTCCGAAACACACAGATCCCGTTGATCGACTGAATTGGGCAATTTGGCGGCCAGCTCTTCTTCTGCAGCACCCCTTTCTCTGATTAACTCGATTTCGAGTTCATACACTTGTTCCCAGGTCAAGCATCCCTTCGAGAGCGAGCTTCCATTCCATCATCATAGCCCACTCCGCCAGGCCTGGCCAGGCAGGGGAAACAACTCAAACCCAACTCCCCAATCATCGCCAATTGCAGCGTGAGTTTCCGAAAATCTCAAAACAAACCCAAACTCAAATTACTACTGCCCGCTGCCCGAATAACACCATAACACCACTTTGTCGAAACCACACATATACCAACACGGCAAAACGCGTGTTGAAGCGAGCCCCATATGGTCTCTGGGATGCGGTTGGGCAATAAGAAGTTCACAATCTCACCTTTTGCGCCCGCGAAGCCTCATGAATGATGCACAATCCGACAGAGCCCGAAGCTAACTGACCGCAGCCAGGCAGTAGTAGTACGCGTGAGTGAATCAAAAATTCAGCGGAAATAAGCTTGTAAAATCTCGAAACCACGTAAAACAGAACCCATTGAGGCGAACCTCTTGGTGGTTGTTTGCTTTGTTCTTCATTTACCTACTGCTCCGGAGGTTACAACACCCGATCGCGCGAATCAAAAATCCACCGTCGAAATAGATCACGGTCGGTCAGTCCGCTGCCGCGGACCAGACGCAAGCCAACGCAGCATCTCCTCGGCATGTAGGGAAGAGGAAGTACTCTAAGAGTTTTATTGGACTCGGAAAATGCGCGCGTTCAGGTGGTTTCGTTTGTTCTTTCTCACGGCTGCGCTGGTGGGCACATTGTGTGAGTTGTGACGCCAAAAAGCCAAGCGTGCGCTGGAACAATTTGACTACATTTGAATACATCTTTGCGAATTGATTCCGGCGAAGTCTCATAAGTAAGGTGAAACAAAAGTTAGAACTTAGATGCATAATTCATGTTTTTGGAATGCTGATAAACAAAGTTGTTTCAGTTTCTATTTTTAATTCTGAAATACGAGGGGACGTTTAGGGTGAGACAAGGAAATTGAACTGAAGTGCAAACATTGACTTCTACTCGAATTTTCAAGCGTATAAATCTCGAGATCTGGCAAAATATTTTGTCGGGAGTGAGATTCGATCCTAGGTCCTCGGCGTGATAATCACGAGCTTTAACCATCACACCAGGGCCGCTCTACTCGTGCTTTATTAAATAAGTTGAGCTGTTTATGTCCTGGGAATAAAACAACATTCCATATAATATTTGCAAAGTAAACGAACAAGTCTCTAATTCGTATTTTCTTCTCTCTTTACAGGTAACCTACAAAAACGCCCAGATTTATACACGTATGTAGAGTTACACAACAACACTACCCATTACAATTATTTGCACAACATAGTAACACTTACGAGAACTCGTAATCAAAAATAACACGTCACAATACTTGATTTGTGACTGCTGCTGAATACCAACCAGATCCACTAATATTGTCCGCTGCGCTCCTCGCCTCCTTGTACCATGTCTCGAATCCGCATAGAACAACCTCGCCAACTACTTCCTAGAAGACCTTGTCACAGCCCCGGCAAGACGAATGAACTGCCCGAGACCCCGCAGTGTTACATGCTGTCCTTCGTTGCTTTAATCAGTCTGAGCAGCTTCCTAGAAAAGCCAGGTGTTCATCTATGATTATCCAGCCGAGCTCTGCGCGGCCGATACTGTCGTATGCCACCTTGAAGTCGATGAAAAGGTGATGCGTTGGGACGTGGTACTCACGGCTATTCCGCAGAATTTACCGTACGGTGATGATCGGCTTCATTGGTGACCGACCGTCGATGGAGTCGGTCAGATAACTTCCAACGATCTCATTTGTTTTAGGTGCCAAAATTCCAAATGTGAATATGGCAGATTAGCACTTCCTTCCACTCCTCTGATAGCTGTTTGGTTCTCCAGATTCTGACTATCAACTAGTGAAGGCAGGTGGTTCAGGTCTCATTTTGATGAGTTCAGTTGCGATACCATCCTTACCAGCTGCTTTGTTGGTGCTGTTGAATGGCATCCTTAAATTCCCTCAGCGTGGAAGTTGGATCAGTTCTGCCATCCGCTGCCCTGATCGCCATTCTGGCACGTATAGTTTTGATTCTACCATTAATTTACCAAACGTGCGTCCGTCAAGAGGCTCTGGTCAATATGCTTGCACATTTTAGCTCACGACCCGAAACAATTTTGGGATGCGCTGAACTTCTGATAGATCTTTTGTACTCCTTGAGAACGTTACAACAATTCTATACCCCTGTACTCCGCTTCTCCTAGTGGCGTTTTTTTCCAAAAGAGGCGTGTCTGCTGTCTGCCTTTGTATCGTTTCACGTTCTACCGAGTTCCATACTGCAGTATTACCGCTCGCGTTGCTTTCTTCTCCACCAGAATCAAACTCTCTGAGCTTCTCACCGAGCTATTACTTCCGTGAGCCAGACAGTGCTCTCGGCTGCGTCGTTGATGGCTGCTTTTACTGTACTCCACAGTCCTCTAGAGGGCCACATCGAGCTCGTCCTTATCTGGCAATGCTGCCTCGAAAATCTGCCCGTATACGGTGGCGACATCTGGTTACTTCAGTCGGTCTAGTTTGTACCGTGGCAGTTACCGGTACCGTATAATGCTGATGATGAAGAGTTTTGAGCGCAGTTTGACCATCACCAGATTGTATTTAAAGTCGATGTTAACATCGGTAGATCGGTCATTAACCGATCAAGCACCTCTTCATGGCGTACATCATGATGGAAGTTCGCGTGTATGGTAGATGGAATGACTACCTCTAAACGTTCGCATTATGGATCCTGTATAACGTACCTCTTGCAGCGCAACAATGCCGTACTCGCGAGCCTTCACTAAATCTGCGAGTATGAAGGTGCCCCTGATGAAATTGGGAGATCGGCAGTTCCAGGTAGCGAGCTTCCAATTGCAAGTCCTTTTCAGCGCTGCGGTCGTTGCCATTGGTCTTAGTTCGTATTATTCTGCTGTACTGTACATAGCAATTGTTTTTAACACCAACGCCCTAGTTTTCGGAGGACTGTGGCGAACAGTTGAGCTAAGAGTACTTTACTAGCATTCAGACGTGGATCAGCCGCTTCTAACATAAGAAACAAGCGCTGTCGTGAGCCACTCTGAACCTGGAGAACGAACATGCAGAGCAAACTGTCCCTTCCTAGTCAGGTTACGACCAAAATTTCCACCGGGATTGGTTACCATACCACGATTTAATAGAAATAGGAGTGGCTGGGAAGATGCTAATGACCTCAATGAGGTATGTTTTAGGCGTTACCAATCCATAGCCCTGCCAAAAAGACCAGGCATGAAATATTCATCTGTGGAGTGGAAAATAGACAGTCCTGTGTGCTGATCACCGAAGGGAGGTTGATATCCCAAAATATTCTTGGAACGGCTCTTACGATTGCTAAGGGTTCGTAGGTTATAGCTGAATACACAACATTATAGTTTGAACTGAAAATAGCTACTTTAATGGATGTAGATATCGAACACTAAACTCCAGGGCACTTTGGGTGATTCAGAATGACCTGGAATCGTAAAACAGTAACACCTAGTTTCAGTTGAATAGCTCGTAAAAATCAAAGTAAATCGGATCTACGTCCAGCTTTTCGCTAGAACAAATACCGAACATCAAGGCCTTAATATCAATACCAACTGCGTGGCTGCCATACGGTGGTACCATAACAGATCGGATTCTCGCTCAAATTTAATTCAAAGTTATTGGTGCAAAGAGTACATATGACTAAATCGTAGCAAGAAGCGACAGCAGAGCATATGTGAAGATGTGCATACACGAGCTGATTCTCTGTGTCCTGTAAGATAATTCTTATATTGAGGATGTATTCGACAAACTTTAAGCTTAAACATTTTGAAATATGTGACGTGATCCTTGGTATATTCCTTGAAATTATCCTTGATTAGTTTCTCAAGCGTCGTGGAGTTCTTGTCAAGGCTTTGTGGTGCATTAAGTGCACGGCGATGCACGATTTGAAAACCCCGTAGATTCTAGGTTGTAAAAAAAGCCTCAAACGCTAATTCTTATACTTTCTCCTAAACAGAAGACTGAATTCACAAAAAAAATGTTTCCGAAGATAAATGTGTTAGGGGTCATTTACGGCACCAATAAATTACTAGCCTACAGGTGTACGTATCCAGGATAATCAATGAGAGGATGTAGAGCCATCATACAGGACTGCCAACTGCTTATCTGCATACAAATAGTTGGATGTTCAAATCCGCCAATAACAACTACGTAGCCAATAACTCACTTATTCCCTGACAATTTGAGGTAGTAAATTGCCATGCCTTTCATTTTCATTTCATTCCCAAGTATTGAAAGCCCCGGCGCGTAAACTTCCTTTGGATCGTCTGATGCACGTCCAAGCGTGACACCCGACATTCCAGATGCACTTGGCTTAGTTCTTGCTGCATCATCCCTGACATCAGTATTAGTGGACCAGATTTGCTGTTGGTAGACGACTACTCCAGTAATCTCCTGATTACCATCATACATCTCAGATAAATTCCTGGTACCAGGCGCTATTTTCATTTCTCGAGTCCCGATTGGTCCCGTTATGGAACTTTTCCGATTCCTGCATGCCTGATTAGCTCGTTAGGCTGGGTAACAAGGACAGTGCAGTGGTCGATATTTACTGTTGCACGAACCACGGTAATGTTGACCTTACCTGTACAAGGTCACGCGGTGTTCTACCGAAACTCCTGGGTCTACTCCGTGTTTATTTTTTCTAAATAATGGGGGTAATCTGCCCAACAGACACTTGAGATGAAGCTCAATAAGTGTAGAACAGAGACCTCCTCCGACGCAGCCAGAAAAAGAGGGACTACTTTTCCGTTCTAACCCTAAATCGTACCCATTGCCGCCAAGCCCATCGTCGCTCTGGGTCCACCTGATGGTATTGCATCGGAGAGAGGCTAATGCGGATACGGACTCGCTCTTTTAGCAGGATACCAAGGCATGGCGCTAGTGTGTTGCCAGCTTCTCAACACATCGCCCTAGGTTCTTGGAAAGCGAACAGGGTCGACACCACACGTGATTCCCGTTGCACTGCAGAAGTCAAAACTAATAACGCGCAGGGTTATGCAGTTTCAGGATGGTTAATGTCGAACGACACTCGCTTTAACGAAGTACGACAAAAGCAGTCCATCAAAACATAATCGATTCGCGCAAAAGCCAGTCAAGCTAACACTCGTTCAATGCAGAGTCAACCACATCCAACAGCAGCGATCATCTCTTGTTTTCGAACCACACGATGAAACACCGATGCGAGTTTTTGTTCTACGCCTTGCATTCATGTTCATAGGGCATGCTGTGTTTGTGTTTGTTGCGCCATGCAATACTACTTAACAAATTGACCTTCATCCTGGCCCTTTCAGATGAGAGTCACCCAGCAGTGAGTGACATAGCTCTGCGTCGGAACGACTGTTAACAAGCGTTCGGCTTCTCAGAAGATTTGCAAAGAAGAAGTGTAGCGGCGGCAGCCACCGTATGAACGCGTTCGTCTTCAATGTGTTCATTAGCAACAGAGAGACGGTCGGCTGTAGCGTTGATGGAGGAGGAAGAGCAATGTTGATGTCGCGTATATCACGATTTGACAAGGTCCTATCGCTTACAATGCAGAAAGACTTTTCTACATGGGGACTCCGTCTGCCTCGCACCTTTCGGAAAACCTTTTGGCCAACTGTCCGATAGAAGGGTCTATAGTTCAGTGATTTTCAACCGGTGGGGAATTCCTCACCGAGGGGAATTCAACCTCACTGGCAGTATTCTGAGGGAGCGCGCCTGCAACTTTAGAGGGGATTGGGTTGAAAATCACTGGTCTAGTTCGACTGCAGGGAACTGGTGTGACCTGCCTGGCTGACTCTGAAGCCTTACACCTCCTTTAGGCAACGAGTGCATGCCCCACTTGATGTGTAGTTAGGAAACTATATGGGCTCGAAACAAACCGCCGGACCTAATACGTGAAGATACTCTATAAAACAGCCAGACCTAAAAGGATCAGAGCCAAGTGGACGATTACCTTCCTTTGGCGTATGTTCTATACGATTCCAACTGCACTGTGAAGTTCATACTTACAAAGACTAAGATGACGGCTTGGATAACTTTGGTTCCCTGGAGTTGTGCAACTGTAAATTCACCAAAATTGGTCTGGTGTATACGCAAATGCATCTGCAAGGCGAAGCAACTTCTTTCGCGAAAATAGCTATGGACAGAAATTTTTTGTGCTTTTGGGGCGTTTTGTCTCAAGTGCCACCATATGTCGAAACCAATAAATTAATTTTAATCGATTGTGTTATGGATGGCAACTGGCTCTGAGAAAGCACTATGCTTTCAACGATCCCGTGAAGTGTCTTCTCTATGGGTAATGCACCCGGTTTTCGCAACAGTACTGTTCATAACAAATGCGTCATGCAGCCGTTCAGTGACCCTGACAAAAACAATCCAAACAATATTATCAAATTTCCGAAAAAAAAAGTAAAACCGTACTATCCAAGAGCGTCCAACCAAAAATCAGTAGCTCATCCACGAGCCAGCGCGTGGCTGCTGCTGTTAATCGTCGGGGCTAACCGTGTGCAAACACCTCATGCTTATCCCCTCAATCGTGTTTTTGTTGAATGAAACAGTTAATTCGCGTAGTTTAAAAGTCCATCAACCACCGACAACCCATCACCGGTAGTTGCAGCAGCCACAGCAGCAAGAAACGATAATACCTATCACATTTAAATGAACCGGAAGGTGTGCAAAATCCACTTTGCCGTTAATGGATTCCATCATACACACACTGACTGGGTCTACACTAGGCGGAGGAGCGTTGATCTGGCTGATACGGTTTAGAGCGGGAGTGAGAGAGAGAGAGTCTCGGATTGGTATGGTTGCATTACGGAATTTGACCAAATGATCGCGGATGATAACGTCCGATCTGCTCCGTTTAGTGGATTGCGAAATAAATTGGTAGAACTAACGTTCGTTCGGCGAGTGATGGCTCCATGCACCGGACTGTTTAATGATAATCACGTTTCGGACGGCCAGCCCAATTATCGCGCACTTCAAGGTAAACCTATTCCGAGCAATTGCGCCCGTTTCGACGCCCAAGTTGAGCAACGCTGCACGGTTGCTTCCTTTATTTTACGGCACCGAGCGAGCACTACCGATGATGATGATGATGATCCTCCGGTAGCAGTGTTCATCTACACGGGACCAAATCGTTCTAAAGCTGAATTGTGAAATGAAATCGATTCAGCAGCAGCGGCACTCGGCATGGGAAAGGTACTCCTCGAACGCGCGCGCCGTAATCGAAGCATACATTGCAGATATATTAGAAGCGAAAAAATGTGCGATCATTATTTGTTCTAGACCTGTAATTCAACGGGCGGTGCTCTTCGCTAGGAAAATTACTCCGGAAGGCCAGTGATTTATTTAGCTCTCGGAACGAGTAGCATCCGTTCACCGCGTGCAGTATGGGAAGTTTAGAGTTTTAGCACGCACGCATAAAGAACGACTTGAAGGCACTTGCAAATCAATCATCCCCGTCGGTACGTTTGATGTCGGAATGGGAGCTGCAATGTAAATATCAATTATCTTTCGCTTAATTGGGTCGTGTTCAAGCTTTTAAAGTTCTCGGGAAAAAAAAACTTCCCGAAGACGGCTGGGTACGGCGAAATAGTAATTGAACGCCCTTGTGTATCCCAAGGCTTCGATAATCTGACAGAATGATCTGATTAGTTTTCTTGGGGCATCGTTCTTCGTGGGATGAGGTACCAACGCCGATCATGTTGGTGTAGAACGATCAATATAATATAGTTAAGCCTGAATTCTTGACTCGATTATCCAAGTTCCGAAAAACGGAAAATTACTTGATTGAGTCACCCCTAAGGCGTATCTATTGCCGCCAAGCCCATCGCCTCTTCGATGGTTAGCCTCGTGTCTTGCTTATCTAGGATAAGCACCGGTATGATCAGTAAGCACCGGTATGCCCTGCGTAGCCGACTTCGGAACCCTAAGACCAAGATTTGAATGATTCTGACCTAGTCACTCCTCGAGTCCAAACGCCAATTCTTATGTAGCTCCGAGATGGCATGGCCGTCGAAACGGCGATTCTGTCAAACACGTCTCTACATCTTTTTGTTCATCTCTAAGCAGGCTCAAGTAATGTGAGGTTGGGGGCCGCCTCCAACAGCCAACGAAGGAGGCAGGACTACATCCCCGACCTACCAAAGCATTTTCATTGCCGAAAACTCCTACGTCTCTCCAGAACCAACCAGAAGGCATTGCTTTGGAGAGAAGCTAGTGCACATCGCACCCTCGAGGTTAGCTGCGTAGGCTTGGAGCAACAAACATCATGGTATGCTCTTTTAGAAGGACACCAAGATAATGTGTTTGTACATTGCCAACTTCCCGCTCCTTTTGTTCACCAAAATTCAACACCACGCCTGCTTCCAACTGCTCTGCAAGTATCAAAACCAGATACGGCGTGCACCACGATTTGCTCTCCTGAAGACTAAGGCTCAATAGGCAGAAGTACTTGCCGACATGAGAGTTCCAACTTGCCCAGGTCTGGCCGTGGACCCCTTTCCATCCATAGGCTCGGCTCCACCCCAGTAGACTGACGTCACGACAGCAATGCTACCAGACGCGACCACTTATTAGATAGAAGGGCCGAATTCGACCGCAGGGCAACGGTATGGCCTGCGTAGCCGACTCGGAACCCTTGAACCATCTCCTATTTAGTGCCTGAACTAGTCACTTTTTGAGTGCACGTGCCACCTCCGTTGTAGCTCCGATCCGATTTGAATGATAGTCGACGAAACGGCCCTCCAGCCAAGCTGGTGCCTGGGCACCCGCATGACCGAAACGATGTAGACACTATCTAAAGCAGTCATGTTAAGAAAATACCTGAGTCAGGTGACCCAACTATCTACTCTCGCAATCAACCTGTGAGTCCACCTACTTTTTGTGGAACTGCCCCACGCACGCTGCCATTTGATCATTGCAACCAACCTGACAGTCCTACGTGCATTTCGAAGCACTCTATATCCTATCCGACAAGGATGCCGATAGGCACGATATTGGTGATGGTAAGCATCGTACGATACGGTGTGGTACGAACTTGCCACCCCTAGGCATATGCGCTTGTACGTACTTTCCACCTTACCACGGTAACTGTCGATACGTTTGCCTCACCTCGAGCTGGTCCCCAGCTGTTTGAAATTGTTCTCCGGCATTCTCGCAACATGCCCTGTCCATCGTACCCTTCTTCCTTTGATCACCTTCTGGGTGTGCAATATTCACCGTACAATATCATTGTCCTTAGCACGCGTCAGTTGAACACATCAATAGTTTGCAGATTCTCCTCGAGAATGGTCCAGGTCTCATGGCCGTACATGACGACTGTCGGTCTTATGAGCGGCTTAGGACCCCCGCGTTTCCGCTAATGCTGCTCCTTTGTATTTTACGACTCATGCTGTTGTCAGCAGTGGATCGTTGATCAGAGCTCAACCCGATCTATCGTAACCCTACTTCCCGGAGGAGCTCTGTCACTTTTTAGGTTAAAACAAACCCTGGAGTTTTCTGTTTTTGCATGTCCCACTGTCCGCTGCGTACAATATTCTGCTCATGGGAATTTCTTAGCCAATCATGACGCTACACAAAGAGCCAGTCCCATACGACTGACCATCCCCAATGCAAGGCGTCATTCTTCTAATTAGATTACCGCGGTGCAAACCTAATTTTCTTACGATTGCCCCACTGTGACCCCGCAGGCAGTGCGCGCCTGTTTCTGGTTCACTCGCGATGTGAATGATTGAATTCCATTTCTCCTGGCCACCCTCTGCTGCTGGAGTGCAAATTTCTCCACCTTAGCTCCACCAGGCAGAACAGCAGTAACAGCAGCAGCAGCAGCAGACTGTTAATCCGACAAGGGCAATAAAACCAGTCGCTTCCAGAACCTAGTTCTCAGGTTCCCGGTGCGACGCAGCGCGGCGCGGTACGTCCAATGATACAGAAATGCAAATCATAGCAGCAGAGCTACCTCGATGCAGGAAATTATAATCCCCACCGGGGTCCGGTAGCAAAATTATCCCTCGGGGTGTCGGGGATACGCGATTCCGAACGACGATAGATGACCGGGTGTGTAGGGAAATCGTTCACAATTAAACGCAACCAATCATTACAATCGGCGGCGCGTTCGTGTGGGCCGAGCTGGGAAGTTACAGCGAGGGCAAGCGGATCCGACCGTTACTACCGGGTGTGTGTAACGATGTCGACGACGACGCTAGGAATGCGTTTTGCGCATGTTCGGCTGCCGGGTTCTACGTGATGGCCACCAATATGCACTCTCTTCCCCTGCCTATGTGCGAGAGAAAGATGAGCGCCGTGCTGCAGCGCCAGCGGAGCGGTGGCAATGTGCGCTCAAGAACCAGACAGCCAGAGGTCTGATATAATTATTTAACTGTTTATCACCGTTTTAGCTGGTGTGTGCCGAGTTAGAAAGGCTAGGCTAGCTGGCACGGCGCGGGGGCCTATGGGTGGTGTTTGGTGTTGGCCGCAAGATCGTCATCAATAAAAGCAGCCAATCAACATCGGGGGAAATTGTGAATGTGCGTCTGCGCTCCAGATAGGTGGCGGCCATAGTTTGAATTGGCAACAGTCAGTGCTGTGCGCAAGCGGGGGCTTTGCTCTGGGATAGGGAGTTGTCGAAGTCCCCAATGTTTGTTCTAGTTTTGCTTTTTCTTGGTAGGTGATGGGTTGCTGGCTACCTGACCATGTCCGTACTGAAAGGGCTGCCATATTACGTATAGCTGACGCGAAATAGCATTTCTTACTCAGTTGTTACATGCCAGAACAAACGTTGTTTGAAGCCCACCTATATATTCGCAAAAGTTTAACCTCATCACCTTGTCGAACATAACACCGGATGAAACCTTGCCGAGCCTGAGGTTACGTGAAAGCTCTTCCGATCCAGCTCTGTGTGGTATACTAGTATTCGATTTTGCAAATAGTTTCCGAGAGTCTTGTACAAGTAAGTAACTGGGTGTCATGATCTCCGTTTCGGGAATTCGTAAACGGTCGACCTCCGCTTCGAGAAGCCGAACTGGTTACTAGAGAGACTATCTACACCTTCGGTTGAGGGTGATCCTCTCGAGAACCTTCCTCGCCGTGTCGGGCAAGCATATTGATCTATATGCCGATGAGTCTCCGGGTGATTTCCTCGGTTTTGGCAACAGGGCTAGGCTCTGCCGTTTCCAATTCTCCGGGAAAACTTCTTCGACCAGACATCTCTACACAGCAGATCTGAACTTCCCAGGAGCCACTGCAATTGCTACTTTTTAGGCCATATTGGGAACTACGTCTGGGCCTGGGCCCTCACCTACGCTAAAGGACTTTGCAATCTACGCAAGTTCCTCAGTGATTACTCTCTCCTCATCGCCAGCTCCAGTCTCGGTCCTACGAAGGACTCGGATCATGGAAGAGCTCCATCATGATCCGCGCTTCAGCATCTCTGGAGACATCTCGGTGTCTTGGCCATCACGACCCTGTAGGCATCACTCCACGGGTTCGTATCTGATACAAAACCTCAAAGCACGCCCATTTGCTTTGACTTATTTCGGTCTTGAATGCGACTTTGGCAGCCGCGAGCGCCACCAGTCGTTCATTTCTTTCCTTATCAGTGCGTGCTCGCTGCATCCGTCGCCTGGCCCGTAGATAGGCGTGGACATTGGCAGAGCCAGCATTTTCTTTTTTCTCACTCACTCTCCTAAACATACACGAGAGAGAGAAAGATAGAAGAGGGGGCAGCTTGCCTCCTCTTTCATCTCGCTCTTTCTCGTGTATGTTTAGGAGAGTGAGTAAGAAAAAAGAAAAAGCTGGCTCCGCCAATGGGCGTGGAGTAGGTTCGCAATAGCTTGTATCTCTAGTACAACCCAGATAGAGATCGACCATGGGCAGTGCCTCTACCAGGATTTGACCACGCTGGTTCATGAAACAGCTTCCTCATTCCATGGCCCTGGCATTGAAGTCATCAGGTATTACAACCGGTCTTCGCCTTCTCAACTCAGCTGTCATACAATCCAGTATCCGTAAACTGCTCGTTCGATCATCTCGGAGGTGCATAGCGACTACAGAAGGAGACCCCGTTGTCTGTAGCGCAGCGACCACAAAGCCCTCGTAAGATGTAGACACCAACTCCCGCACTTGGTATTTATCCGTTGTCCACATCACGGAACACATCCTAATAAGTCCTACGCACGCCCCTGTCTGATCTTCTTGATGTCCCAACAACACCATTAAACGATATCCTTAACTGGTTACAGAGAACGGTATGTATCATTATGTTAAGGATTTAACATCGACCAACCGACAAAACACTTTGCAGAAGTTACGACCAATAATCCAATTTCGCAAAGTCCAATAACAAAATGGGTGAAGGATGATGACTGCTCGTCAGTAATTTAAGTTTCACCATTTCACCCATGACGGGTTCTATTCATGAAAATAAATCCCGGACTTGCAAATCTTAGCATAGAACGAAACCGTTCAAAGTGTAATAGGTTTCACTTGAACACCGAGGACCGATGCAATAAAACTGAAGACTCGCAGATTTATGAGCGTTCAATACAACACCTCAGACCCTCGCTATATGACCAACCTAGCCCCACAGTTTAAGCCAGAGGTGCTCTCTTTTCCATGCCCGATTTGTATCGGCTCAAATTGAATGATTCGGTTTGTATTCTAGCCTAACTCAGGTGAACGCCACCGCCGCATTGCTTTTGTCCCTCTCCGTGTAAGCGTTTTTGTGTGCAACCGTGCCCCGCTAGCTTTACTGCGACGGACCCGGTCAATTCCCCACGCTGACCCACTGACTCTGATGGACACGGCGAGGAGAAAAGTGCTTCGGGATGGCAGCCGCTGGCACCACCGCCGTCAAAACAATAATTGGACACCGCCGCCGCACCCGATCTACTTTGTATTGTGACGGCCCGGCCCGGCACCGCACCGACCATCATCATTCGCCTCAGCCTGCAGCCAGCGTATCCGCGGGAATCGGATGCGTTGCTGCGATGATGGTTTTGTGTTTGGTTGTGTGTATTATGATTGGGTGATTCGGGGCAGTGATTAATTCGATCGTGATGGGGGAAAACAAATTGAACGGTGTTCTAGTTTGCCTCATCTCCCTGTCGAATTAGCGCAAGCGCTCGGTGCCCGTCTACGCCGCGGTGTAGACTTCTACTGAGCAAGTCTCACTCAGCCCGCGCTGGCGCAGGCTGGTTCCAGTCATCGCGCAGCGAACTTTAAACCCTTGGCAACGGGGTAGTTGGATTCTTGTTTACCCAGGACCACACGCGCATGAATTCAAGAACCATAGGTTTGGTCGTAAAATGTTGGTACATGTGGAAGGATTATACACCTCTCCTCATACCGACAGAGAATGAATGTTCTTCGTGACGGAGCTAGATTCCGAGCGCAATAAAGTTTGAAGCAGTGGCAGAGCGGTCATGCCAGTTCGTGCGTACCAATGTGCCCATTAGAAAAGCAACGCCAGTTTTTTCGTTTCGGATTCTATTTCTGGAAAAAAGCGAAACCATTCCACTTCTGACTGCTGGCAGTCATCATCCACTGCCGCGGTTCATAACTTCTTTTTTTTTTTTCAAAGTTGCTTTGTTGTTGCTACTGAGGTAGTAACTCAAGCATGCATAATTCAAGTGAAGAGTGGGATTGGGAGCTAATTTGTTTGAAAATTTCTGATTCGGCATAGATCGGTTTATTACTGTGTAGAATGAGTGTCTTTTTTGCAAATTTGAGTTCTGGAAATTTGAGCTTGAAGTACAACGGCAATTAAATTGGATCCAGCTGAACAATGCAAGGTGATGCAAATACTTCCGTGTTTCATTATAGTTGACACGCCTGATGCTGCAGAATCCTTATAAAACTCTACTGTTATTCCACAATACACCCAAACCTTATTTTACGTCCACTATTGGCTTAGCGAAAAAAAATTTCTACCGACAAAATAATGATCAAAATACACATTTTTATACTTCTGTACACTTCTCACAATCACGAAGATGTTTTAAAAAATATAAAACTTTTGAGTTCGCTCATTGTCTTAGCGGTAGAATTTTTTGTCGCTTAGCCAAGCATGGACGTAAAAAAAAGACGAGGTGTACATATTATAAAAAGTGGTTAAAAAAGGCAATGCGAAGGATATTTATCCTGGGCGATGCCAGCTATCGCTTTGTACTGATATCAAATTAAATTTTCACAGAACTCTTATATTTAAGACTGAAGCACCATGACCACCTGAGGCAGACTAGGATTGTCGCCAACCAGTCAAGGTTCGTTTTTACACTGACATAGAAATTGGCCGCAAAGGCCATACTTTCACCATTAAATTTCTTTCACTGTTGGCATAATGTGTGGTGGTTACATCACCTAATATACACCTTTTAATACCACAGTTTTTTAATCGTGCTCCGCTTATTCGAGATTTGGCGATTTATGATCTGTTCAAATGCCATTGTGATGCACACTTCAATGCGACGCCCAATACAAGGCAATCCTTTTACAGCCACTACTTCTCGAAAATTCGAGCTCGAGGTATCCGATACTAGAAGTACCCAAATAATAGTCGGAATGAACTCCAGAGGTCGTGCAGGTTCGTCCGTGAAACCCAGGGGCATATGAGACCGCGTCACAATGGTTCCGTTTCTTTACATACCAGCGACAAGGAGTCTCTTTACAGTACTAAGTTCAACAATAAGTTCGAAACAGCATCGCCCTGCTTCAGTCCGTCTAAGGTTACGAACGATGACGAAATTTCATCCGCAACTCTTGTCTCTTCACTGATTCGTACGCTGCTGTATTGAAATCAATAAATAGATGATGGGTCTGCAAATTGTACTTCCGAAATCTATCGTGAATCTACCGCGTCTGATCCGTCGTTGATCAGCACTCACGAAAACCCGCCTGATAGTCGCCGATGAAGGACTCCTCAATCGGCCTTAGCCTGTTCAAGAGAATTCCGGACATATTTTTACGTTTTATTTCCTCTGTAGTTCGCGCACTCCAGTCGATGTCCTTTCTTGTACAGAGGGCAAATGAGAACATCCAACCAACTAGCAGGCCTCTTCTACGGTGTAAGAGTTGATCAAACTACTTACTATAGTGCTTGAGATGCTCGGTCAGAAGTTCGTCTTTCCCAGCAGCTTTGTTGTTCTTTTTTCTCTAATGGCTGTCTGGACCTCGTCTAGCGTTGGAGGTTCCACAGTCTGATCGTCAATTTGAATTCTGTCTGTCGCTCTGCCATTTTCACCGTTCAATAATTCCTCGAAGTGCTGTTTCCTCCTGAAAGCCACCATTGTTTCGTCTGTCAGCAAGTTTCCATCACGTTCGTTGCACATGACAGGAGAAGGCGCTGTTATTTCTGCACGCCAGTTTCATAAAATCTCCGTAATATATCATTCTGTTCCATGCTATATTGCGCCTGAGCAATCACATTTTCCTCTCTTCTCTTCTTTTTGCGGTGGATTCGTCGTATCGTTCCCTATTTTGCCGGATCCTCGACACCAGCATCCGGCTTCTGGTAACATTCTTCTCGTCCGTTATCTTCTGGCACTCCTCGTCGAACCACCCGTTTCTAGGTCGTCTTTGAGCAGTGCTCAAACTTTCTCGTGGTGCCGTACTCATTGCTCCGTGCGTGGATAGACAGATGTCCTTGTGTGCAAAGTAGTGTTAATGGCCATCCCTCTGGCAGCAAAGTTGACTAATTTAAAAGTGAATTATCGGTAAAATCTGAATTTTTTGCGGAAAAAAATATTCTAATTTTGCTCTAAGCAAAAAATAGACAACATTGACGAGTTGTTCACACTTTTTTTTTAAATTAACGTCATAAGATGCAACAATAACTACGATGGGATCAAATTTCGTTAAGTCTAGTGACTCTAACGTCAACGTCTCGAAATAAATCGAAAGTCTAGGAGATCATCTGCTCCATATTTGATTAAAAAAATATAATTTATTGAATTAATACATCAAACACCTCCGCTAAATTTCGAAGATGAAACCAACTCACCACTTGCTGATCAAGTAACTAGAAGATATCTCTTCCAATCCACGCCGTAAACATCTAACATGCGGTCCACATTTCCCGAGGAAACATCCGTTTCCTCTCTCGCTTATTGAGTCATTTCAATCTGAAGAAAAATGAGAACATTTTACCGGCTACCCAATAGCAGAGACTACCGATGCTAATTAAACATTTTACTTTGCGCTTAGCCCGAAAAGCACCAACAAAAAAAACCCGCCCGCTCGGACGTTGTTGCTGCAAGCAACGGCAGTCTGCTCTTAATCTTGAACGATCTTTATCTGTCTTAGAGAGGAGCGTGCGCAAAAAAAAAAATACACGCCGCACTCCGAAACTATCCGCCACCAGACACCCCGTCCGGGCATCACCATCTTCGCGCCGGCTGTCTGCATAATGCAATGCGCAGAATTAAGATGCTAGCCCCTCCCTGCCCCGCCTGACGCCTGATGATGATGAGCAATAACAACAACGGGAACAATACGGAACCACTTGTTGCTCGCTCTCACAACAGTTTTGGGGGAAGCTGCGAAGAAATGTGTTTGGACACTACTGACTGTCCAAATGGGATGAAGTCTAGATTAATTCATCTTGACGCGGTAATGGGTCCTACTTATACATCACTCATTCATTGCGGAAACTGTGTTTCGCTCCATCGTTTTTTGTAAATGATAGTTGTTCTCAAAAAATTCATCCCGGTCGTCCTTCAAAAGCCTCATAACCCCAAACACCGAAAGACTTGTGCTCACTGGAAAACTGTATTCTTCCCGCCGTTCGCGGAAGATAACATCGCCGCTTACAACCGCAAATTATCCAAACTGGGCAAGCAAGACCCCCAAATTGAATGTTTAGGCACGGCCCATTGCCGAATGTGTGCGTATTTAGGTAATGGAAGGTCGAGTTGGTTCGTTCACTGACTGCCGATGATCGCGCCGGATCGCGCAAAATAAGGTCAGCGTCGACCTCGCGAAACTGTCTGTATGTAGGTACTCCTTGTTAGGTAAAACATCAATTTCACACGTTGCATACTTAGCGAGGTAATATGCGCAGCTACCGCGAGTGAGAGCGCTCGCGCTCGCGCTAAATTCGTCTTCGTATGTACATTTTGCGGCACAGCGCCAATGCGCGCAATCGAAGCGCAGAAAAAAAAGTTTAATGGTCAGCCAGACCCAGGCAGGAACTGGGTCATCCCTAAAATGGACCTGTTGTGCAGCCCGAAGAAGGTCCGCCAGGCGCCAGCCCGGTAATCCAGAAAAATGAGGGGTGTAGCTGCCGTGGAATGTTTTGGTTAATTGATTGTGGTTTGGTGTGGTGTGTACAACAAAAATAGAATTTAATAGGAAGGAGCGCGATTTGGGTTGTTTGTATATTTATATTATCAACGCTAAGATATTCCGACCGTCCGGCCATCGCGGACCAAGGCGGAAGGGGGGCTTTGGCGTTTCGACGCTTTTTAGGTCATCAATCAATGTGCTGTTGTTGGTTGGTTTATCCAAATGTTTATTAATGACACACAAATCAATGATGGATTTGGGATGCAATTAGATTAGCAACGCCAAATTAATGCATAGATGGACAACCCCAGTTACCACCGCTGGGTGTAGCAATTTGATTTATCGATCTAATAAATATGTTTTCTCTTTTCATTCCAGGTAAGAAAATCGACAACAGGCCTTACAAAAGGAATAATTGTAAGTTTGACTAAGCTTATTATACGTAAAAGTAAGAGGTCTCATCTCGTCAGACAACCATTTTGATCTATTTAATAATTTGTCATAGGTAGTTTTCACATTAATCACTGCTCTGGTACTCCATACCAACGTTCTCTGCGCCTTTCAAGTGCTCGTCGAAGTGGTGCTTCCACCTTTCAATTACATCCTTGTTTATTCAACACGGTACATCAGTTCACTTCCATCATACTCCGCTCATTCAAGATGCTGTAATTTCTCCCAGAAATGCTGAGTCTGCTTTCTGATACTTTTATTATTGCTTCTGTTGTAATGATGCAAGAAACTGAGCTATTATAAACACCAAGTTCTAGAACAAGTGCACCATAGTTTCCTTACATTGACTGCACAGAAACAGAATACTCCTGAACAAGATAAAAAATCAGCTACGATCCCCTCAACTTGTTCCATTTTTAAGCCTACAGGTTGTAGCTCCGAAAAAGGTATGGATTTGTTTGCAATAAAAAAGTGCATTTGCCGAAAATGAAGTCTCTTTGTCAGGACATTATGTTTATACTTGACAGCGAATAGCTATTCTCTAGAGAATCTTGTTAGTTAACCTCTACGGCTCCTTAACCCTAAAAGGGATACCTTCATGGCCTCAGTTTCGTCACCTCGCTGAGTGTGTTCCATCAAAGACGAGCCTGGGGCGAAAGACCACTTTATGTTTTGTTTAAGCACGTTTTTTCGCCATCGATAAGTCGTCAAAAAATAATCCAGATGAACATATGGGCTCCCAGAAGGATTTTTTGGATGATTTCAGAAAAAAAAATTGTAAATGATTCTTAAAAAGCATTCCTGAAACAACCCTTGGCGTATTCCCAGAGGGAACTCCAAGAGAATTCACAGAAGGAATACGTGAAGATTTCCAGAAGGAACTCCAAGAAGATTTCCAGAAGGAACTCTTGGACGAAAAACAGACCTGAAGAAGTTCTAAAGACGACTACAGCAGAAGCCCTGGAGAGGTGCAATAATGAAACCATGGGTGAACTCCAGAAGAAACTCCTGCTGGAATCCCAAAGAGAACTTTCAGGTGAATCCTTAAAATTACTCTTGGGGGATTCCCAAAAGAAACTTCTTGAGGATTCCCAGAAGTAACTCTTCGGCTAATCCCTGTAGGAAATGCTGATGAAAGCCCAAAGACGATTCTAGAGGGAATACAGCAGAATTTCTGGGAGAAATCCAACATTTAAGACAAGTATGAATTGTAATTAGGAGAACTTCTAAAGGAATCCCGAAAATAACTCCAACAGGAATCCTACAGGAAACTCCTGCCGGAATCTCAGAAGGAACATCTGGGGATTCCTAGAAAGAACTGCGTTGGATTCCCAGAATAAACTTCTGGAGGATGCCCAGAAGAAACTCTTAGAAATTCTGGATAAATTCTGAAGACGGTTATGAAGAGAATGCAGCAGAAATAGATGTCATGAATGAATTATAAAAATAAGTCATTCAGGAATCCCAAAAATAACTTGTGGAGGAATACCATGAATAGCCCTTTTAGGATTCTAAACAGCAATTCATTCATAAATTCCCATACGAATCTCAGAAGAATTTTCTAAAAGAACTACAAAAGGAGTTCTTTGAAGGATCACATAAGGAACTCCTTATGAGATCCCAGAAAATGTTCCAAATAAATTCCAGGAAATACTTCTGAGGGAACCCGATAGGAACTGTTGGAGGAATCTCAAATGGAACTTCTGGAGGAATTTCAGAAAACAAATGAAGAACTGTGGGAATAGCTGAAGAAAACACTGAATGGAATTCTGGAATTATTTCAGAAAGAGCGATAACGGTGAATTTTAGAAAGAACTTCTGGAAAAATTTCGTGAGTAAAACCCAAAAATGAAATCCTTAACCAATTTCAATTTTGGGTCTGAAGGACTATCCGTTCACATTTGGAATCTCTGAACGTTCTACTAGTTGTTCGTCTTTCCGTATTGCTATCACTGCAGCAGGTGGCTATACTGTATCTAATTTGTTCTCCCTCTCGAGCAGCTGGTGTAGTTGCGTGGTTAGGCACGCAAAGAAATTTTTTTGTGAAAGGTTCAAATCCCATTTGCGGCATTATTTTCGTTATTTGCGTTGTAATAATTATCACGACTGCATTACAGACGATGAAGTTGAATAGATAACAAAAATGAAATTAGCGATTTCAGTTCTCATCCAACTTTAATAGTGGACAACAAAAACGACCTGATTCTCGCAGCAAAATGCATAAAGAATTGTTCGACTGTTCTGAAAACACCGTTTACATAGGTTTAAATGAATCAATGAAGGAATTGCTAGAGCAATTTGAAAAGAAACTCATGGAGAATTTCCTCGTGGAATGGAGAATCACCGGAGAAGAACCCCTTGAAGGTTATCTCAGAACGAACCCCTCAAAGATTTCCAAAAAACGTCTGGGGGAATTATTTGAAACAACTTGCAATACTAAAAAAATCAGCTCACGAGTGCTCATTGAAACTGTATTTTAAATTATATTTCAACCGCTTGCTAGTGAACTGTGTAGTGCTAATCGACGACTATATGCAAAGAGCTGCTCGTAAAAACGACAATGCTCAAAAATGTGTACGACCTGCACATTTTAGTAAACATCCATGCCGCACATAGAATGTGTGACATATACACATTTTTAAAATCAGCTCGTGCTTTCACATGAGCATCTATTTTGCAATAATTTCGATACCTCACTGGGTTTATAAACCACCTTCAAATACCGAAAAATATTGATATTTAAAAAAATGTGAGTGTACGAGCAAATTAAAAAAAATGGGCGTTTGCAACACATTCTTTGTGCGGCATAGATGTTTACTAAAAATGATAGTTTTTATTTTAGAGAGTGACAGAACGATGTAACTCGCAAACGATTTTGTAAACATTTGACAGTGCCACCACTCGCGCCCGAACAGCCGAACCTCACCGAATGGGTTGGTAGTAGAGATCATGGCGCAAATGCTCGACACGCACACAGATGCAACATTCGCGTATACCTACACAATTACAATTAAAATTTTCCAGCCGACGATGCTTCGTGACAATAAGGCGCTGTCCATAAACTACGTAGACTGTTAATCTCAGTCCCACCCCCCTTCCCCTCGTAGACTAGACTTTCGACAAAATTTTCAAAATTTGTATGGACCCTAGACTTTGGCCAGACACCGCCCCCCTCTTTCCCTTCGAGTCTATGCAGTTTATGGACAGACCCTAAGCTTATCGACATCATCGTAAGCGATACAAAGAAACGCTTAGCTGGAAAGCAAATTCTCAACGGCGAAAAGAAATAACAAACCAGGCTGATCAGTGCCGAGTCTTTTCATGTGTGATTCGTACGGGAAGTTGGCTTGGCAAAACGTGTAATCATTACTTTCATCTGTGTACATAGGTAAAAGGTGGAACTCCTTATTAAACTCTTTAGAGAACTTCTATAGAAACAACAGTAATAAATATAATAAATTAGAAAGAAGGATAAGTGTAAATTCCAGAGATAGCCTTTGGAGGAATCTTGGAAGAAACTTTTCTAGAAATTCTAGATTAGCATATCAACTTATGGAAAGATATAACCAAGGAGAATCACCTGGAGGTTCTGTAAAAACATTCTCGGAGGAATCCCAGATGCAGGGGCAATTCCAAGAATTTGCTTTATTCTCATAAGCTTCAGTAAATTAACTCTCATTGATGTACTCTCATTCATTCTTGGAGGAATTATTTTCCCAGGAGTTTTTCTAGAGATATTCCAAAACATACATTTTCATTAACATTGTTTTATTAGGTCTCCTATACGCCTTATAAATTTCAGATTTATAAAATATTTTCTTGCCGTAAGATGACAACCCCATCTCAAAAAATGTACGACTAATACTCAAAATTCTTTTTAAATAATATGGAACGAAGTCACTTATTGGTGAGCTCATTTTAGTGTTCACAGGAGAACAAAATCGAAAGCAGAGGGCACTGCCATTCCACTGGCAGTAACAAAAAGTACATTGGAACCTCATAAATGCGCAACGCCCCACGTTGGGCGCCAATGGAACGTATAAAATGGAACCTTATAAATGTACATTTTATTTTCCGTATCGGGCCCCACGTCTGGGAACTTAGATACGAAGAACAAAATGAAACGTTACAAATGTACAAAACACAAACATGCAACAGATAACATTAATTGTGCCCAGTTATCCATATGGATAAGGAAGTCCGAACCCAGGATGACGAGGTTTCACAATTGTTCTTGGCCCATCAGTCATCCTAGAATTGTATTTTGTTTGGCAGTTCGCCTTTTAGTTTGCAGCATCTGTTGCGGCATTCATAGCTTGTTTTGGTCTAGGAATTTCTAATCCTAAAGGGGCATCCAGATTCGGGCAACAACACAAGACCGTCTACAGAATGGCAGAATATAGCCGAAACAAGCAAACACCTAGACAAAAACTGTCTTTTTCACTAACTGGCATCGTATGCTAAATCCACTGGACTTCAAAAACATGCCATTCTTTGATCATCAATTTCCTGTTTATTTTTATGTACAGTGAAATCAATAAACTAAAAAATTACATGGTCATCTATTTCATTACGAGCCGCAATATTAATATGTTGTTCAGCTCATAAATTATACTCTTGTCAGAACTTCTGGTTCTTTGAAATTGTATTCCAAGAAACTTTACCAAAGACAATATTCACACAATTTGGTCATGAATGTAAATAGGACGGAAATGCGAACATATCGGCACCAACATTTCAAAAGGGCGTAACTGCATTTTGAAACAAACCACTTTTTCACATCTGTGGGTCATATTTTAAGTTTCCCACGAAATTCACAAACATTACTAGACAGAGAAATTTCTCTTCTTTCCTATCGCCAGTATTTGCATGGCGGCATTGAAATACGATCCACAGATGTGAAAGAGGGATTTCGGCACCTACATTTCAAAAGGGCGTAACTGCATTTCAAAACAGTACCTTCTTTTGAAGCTGTGGATCGTATTTCATATTTCCCATGAAATCCATCCCCACTATCAGAAAGAGGGGGATTTTAGCTTTCTTTTAGTGCTTATAGATTGTCCAAAACATTGAACATACGATCCACAGCTTTGAGAGAAGGCACTATTTCAAAAAGCAGTTACGCCCTTTTGAAATGTTGGTGCCGATTTGTTTCAAAATGCAGTTACGCCCTTTTGAAATGTTGGTGCCGATATGATGTACAATACGAACGACGCAAAAACTGCAGTAACCAAATGCACTAATGGCGTCTACCCCCAGCAGGAAACCTTTCAACAACCAAGTTCAAATTGTTCGCAACGATTTGGAATTTCCCGCGCAAAGGTCAATCAAAGACGTCGCGTCGTCCGGATAGACACAATCAAACGTACCCTTGGGTGTGTAGACCCAACCGAACCGCTTCCACTTCCTTGCAAATCCGAATTGAAACGAAAAAAAAAATGGCATGAATAATTGGAAATCACTTATCTCCGACTTTATTCGCCTATTCAAGATCACCTAATGCTTAATGCAATAGCCCCGCGCTAAACAGGCCCGGTGCTGCGGTGTAAGCATCCTGTTTCCCCAATCGATCGAACACCAAACGGCCAACAAACCAACCGACACTTTCACCTTTAACGGCGGAGTTTCCATAAATAAGCGCACCCGTCGTCGTCCGTGATACCATGGGGGGAACCCAAGGAACATTATCCAACCCGTGCTGCCGCGGTGCGCCGTGACGAGTGCTAGCACCTTCCTGGGTACTAACCAGCTTGCGCTTTCCACGGCACCGGGGACACCGACTTGTTGGTCGCTCACGGTGTGGTAAGATATCATCAACATAGTTACCTACTGACTGGCCTACCGAATATCATTGTCTTATTATTTGCTCATTGCTCCTGGTTTTGAATGCGCACCACCGACCACACTGCACTGTGTGGCTGGTTTAGCCATACCCGCGTGCATCCCCAATGATTACAAATGTGTGTTTTTTCGTTTGTAGACAGGGGGCATATCAGTGTAAAAACAAATCATCTTGTCGGGAGCTTTCTCCAGACCATGGGGCGACTCTGCAGAGGTTCCCAAGGGTGCTCATATTTTAGAAGTACAACCTTCTCGAGTCCAGGATCTTCTGCAATGGTAAATCAGAAGCGGTAGTCATCAGACCACCGAATCTGCCTTTCTGGATGTTTTTGTAGAATACTAGGATGCTAGTAATAATACCCACAGATTCAAAATAGCAAAACACCCACAGTACCACGACAACTCACAGTTTGAGAACCTCAACCGCGAATTTCCTTTTCGGATATTGCCACCGTATTCCCGTGCACCAGCTCACCGTCATCGTGAGGCATGTGATGTAGGGAAATTTTCCCGCCGGGCCATACCGTTCAACAAGACTTCTAAACTCTCGCTCTCGCTTGAATCACACCATCTTTACATATTGGATGACGACGACCGCAAATTCGCCCAATAGCTGTGCTTTCATAGTTGGTTTTCCTTGGCTGTCTTCAAAGCCAACACGGAGGCTGCGACCGTCGTCAATGGTCCCACCAACCTTACCGGGGCTGCTGATCGCGCCCTCTACTGCCTGTGGCATCGCATTTTCTCCGCGCCAATGCAATTCTTTAATTTGCATAAATAAAATTAGGTTTTTGGGTTCAAAAACTCTCTCGCGTGGTGCAGCCGGCGCGCGACGTGGTTGCGGTTTTCGGATGGTATGCGAATATCCGTCGCCTTCGTCGTCGATCGTAGCCCGGCGCGATCTCGCGTGTTCAACGTGCATACTGCATACCGACTAATGATAGTGGTAGGTGGGAAGCGATTTTGGTATTTTCCCCCTGAGGGGTTGAACCTGCAAAGCGTGCACTGACGACGCCTCGTGTGGAAGAGTGGAAGTGCACCGAGGTGCACTATCGGAAGCTGCCAGCTTCGGATGGTTTCATGGGCGAATTAAAGGGCTTTATGAGAAACCGTTCAATGGCAATGTCACTTTTACTCGCAAATCGTCAGTACGTGGAATAAAAAGTCATTTGCTGGGATGTCGTTTCACCACCGTCGTCGTGTCTAATAAAGCTGGAAAATGAAAGGTTTCGAATTTAATAGCAGGGAATCAGATGATTTGAAAACTCTTCTGTTGTTCAACTAATGAACGAATTCAAGACAGCATACCTAGACTGCTATTGGAGAGTGAATAAAATTCGTATCTATGATTAATGGCTTGGGTGGAAATTGCGAAATCTCTGAAAACGTCGCGGGAGCCTAATTATCATTGTGCGTGAGGTCGACAGCTTGATTTGATGATTAAAATTGATGGTGCGCACATAAGTTAAACTCGATTATAGACAAACTGCTCCGAAGATATCAGGAACATCTGGCAAAAATATTGGCTACTTTTTTCTACATCCGCTACTTAGTTGAAGTAGAACATGACGAATGAGGAATCAAAGGTTGAAATATAGAGACACCTTTTACAGAGGGTCTCCCTCTTCAAATATCAGGTATCATTTGGGGCACAAATGTCCCAAAAAGAGGATAACGCGCCTCTAGGGCCGGTCTTCTGAAAATCAACATTTTGAGGGGCATGTTGCAAGTCTACTTAGACAGATTGAATTGATACTTCACAATCTCTGGTGGATATGGCATCATGACTCCATGATACCATTCTACAACTGTAGAAGTTACGGCAAAGAAATAAAACCGAAGCTTCACCCAGCACTTTGATACTGGAATAGCTAACTTAAGGACAATGAATCCATATGATCAAACTTTGCTAGCTATAGTGAGCTCATCAGCCAGTTCATTTTCTGTGATGAAAGAATGGCCATCAGGTACCCATACAAGGTGAACAGCGTTTACTGAATTCAGCTCCTCGATTTGAGTTCGAAAAAACGATAACTACAGGGGATAGACAAAATGATCGGGACAGGCAAAATTTTCACTTTCCAAAAAATGTTCAACTAGCTGTAACTTTTCGAAAAGTGCATCAAATATTCTCAAATTTTTACTGTAAGTTCTTCAACTAGTTGCGTATCAGTGGACAAAATTTAGAAAAGATCGGACAATTCTTCACGAAGTTATAAAGATTTTTGAAAAAGATAAAATTATCCGATAGCCAACTTTGAGCTGTTATATCTCCGGATTCAATGAACCAATTGCAATGAAATTTTGACCATTCATGACTTATATAATGAACTCTGGAAAACATTTAACTTGACTTGAAATTTTTAACGAGCGAAAAAGTTATAGCGGTTTTATTTTTTTTCACGATTTTTTAGTAAATTGGTCTATTTTTAATATGCATCCCAATACTTTTTCATTTTTTTGGCGGTTATGTTGTTACTTTCCTTCAAAACGCATTTATATATAAGTCAATTAGAGGGGAATTAAATGAACTATAATTTGCATCTTGAATTTTGAAACGATGTTAATGTTTTGGATAATTTGGTGTTTTATTAGAAAAATAATCTAATCGTAATAATTTTCTTCCGTGTTAAGAATATTAAGTTAAGTCAATGGTTTTTCATAGCTCATTAGATAAGTCATAAATGATCAAAATTTCATTACATTCGATTCATTAAATCCCGAGATATAACAGCTCAAAGTTGGGTATCGGATAATTTTACCTTTTTAAAAAATCTTTATAACTTCGTGAAGAATTGTCCGATCTTTTCCAAATTTTGTCCACTGATACACAGCTAGTTGAAGAACTTACAGTAAAAATTTGAAAATATTTGGTGCATTTTTCGAAAAGTTACAGCTAATTGAACATTTTTTGAAAAGTGAAAATTATGCCTGTCCCGATCATTTTGTCTATCCCCTTCGACCTAGAGTTGGCCGAAGCAAGTGCTTTAACAGCAGCCATTATGTCCTTCTGAAGTGCTGATTGAACTCCACACAAAGATTTCGGCGTGAAAAACGGTGGACTGTACGTCAAGTGAGCAAAACTGATGTAGCCTCAGCTCAGGAGAGTGGACACCAGCTCCAGACCTTCGAGAAGGGTACCATCAGTGTAACTATCTGTAACGTCTGTGTAACGTCTGAAATATTTTGCTTCAGATTATCAGATGTTCACTCTTCCTGGGAAGGGAACGTTCAAAGATTACGTCCAACATTTTGGGGGGAGGGGGGTCTAAGAAAGTGTGACAGTACGTGTACAGGGTATAGGAAAATAGCGTGACAGAGGGGGGAGGGGGGGTCTAGAAATCCCGAAAAACGATGGACGTAATAAATGAATCTTCCCGAAGGCAATTTCGTGGAAAATATCCAATATGGAAAATTTCAAGCAATTTCAAGGACAACTTTGTCCCAATTCTGAAAAAAGTGGAGACAACGAGTTGTGTGTTGATCTGCGTTTCAAAAGAGTTTTATCTAGTTAACCGAGTACCCATAGGCCGTAAGAGCACAAAAGGTTTCTTGTTTGAGATGAATTTGTAGCGGGGTAAAGTCAAAGATCGACGCTCTGCCGTGAGAGTGGAATTGAACGCTCCAGACATTACCATAAAGCACTTCCTTTGTAGATGGTCTAATTGTGATTAAATCGTTCTCCCTTCGCCCTTTTGCCACTACACAAAACATCCATAAGCCAATATTGGTCGGACAACATTTATTATTATAGAGTTTTGGCACTTCTCAGTAAAAAATGCAGGAAATTTTCTCCTACCCTGGGCAATCGGAATGCCTTAGAGGATAAGGATCTCTATGGATCTCATCAGTCTGCTTTGAATGTCAGTTGTGAAGATTCAGGAACCGCCTAACTACAACAGGTTCCAAGAATCATCTCTTTTAGGATGCTGTTCAGGCCTTTCATCAATTTCAGCTTGTCTAGAGACCTTAGGAGAGATTTAGGGACAACTTCGGATGCCGAGAGGACAACCGGAACTATACAAATGACCTCCAGGTTCTACATCTGCTGCAACTCCTTCGCTAGGTCGTGATACTTGGTTATCTTGCCGGAGAACGTTGATTGGACAATGGTACAAGGATGTCGATGAGGGTCACCCGCTTCATCCTTTTGTCGTAAACCACAAATTCGGGCCGGTTGACACGAATGAGGACGTCCGTCATGATCTCGTGATCCCAGTACTGATCATGCAACTATTTTCCAAAATCGGGTTCGGCTAGAGCTTGTAGTAAGGCACAACTCTGTAAACTAAGTTGTGCTTTAAAGCAAGCTATTGGTGTACAATCTTGGCAACTGCGTTGAGACGATCGAGATAGGCTGATCCAGCTAACACTGAACACTGAACAGCCTGCAAAACAGGTTTGATCATTTCCCCCTACTGAATTGTACTTCCTACAGCGGTCCTCCACGTCTTCGTGCAATGTGCACCGCCGATAATTCTTCGTCGCAATTACCCGGCCGTGGATAGGCTAGACGAGCTTGGTGGTCTAGTGGCAACCGCTTCTGATTTATATGCAGAAGGTCCTGGGTACAATCCCTGGCCCGTCCCTTTCCTCCTGCTTTGTGTCTTTCTATATACTATCTCTCTGCTCTCTACATTTACAACTCAAGTACATTCCCATGTTCATAGCCATCGCTAGAACAGAAACGGGTTGAAAAAGCCGTTTCCCTTCCTTCCAAGCTTTCACAGCACAGTGTCTCAATCCTATTAGAAAACGCCTACAAGTTATGCAACACTGAAGATGCCTGCTAGTCGCCGGCAGGTATCTCATTAGTTCCTTGTGTGAGTGTAGCTGGTCTGGCGATACTGGAGTAGCATCTACGGGCGGTCAATCAAGCTCAAGCAATTACCCGGCCCTGGATGGCTATCATGAAACCTTCTGGTTTCAAGAAGAGGTCACCCCGCACCAGCCACGCGTTTGACGCCACCTTACCGATGTGCTCGAGCTCCAGTTGATGAGGGTGCGTCTCATGCACCTCCTTCTGCTTCCAAGTTACGATCATCTCATCAACAGTCTTGATGTCGCAGTTCAGCTGGAAATCCTCCCATTCCAGATGCAGGGCGCTGTAACCGTAGTCAGCTCCGCGGTACATTTCATGACGGTTCTGGCTTTGTACAAAATATGCCCGCAACTGCTGGATCTGGGAGAAACATTAGGCCTGAGGCCTGGATATTGGTGACGCCTCTTCCTTTTACTGCGCGTGGCAGGGTGACTCTCTCGATGGACGACTTTGGATGGCGCATGCGGTGCTTGGTGAACGCCATTCATACTGCTCGTTCTAACGCCTCGAGGTCAATCTTGGTCTATTCTACCACCCCAAAGCTGTAGGTCAACAGGGGCACAGCAAACGCGTTGATCGCCTTCACCTTGTTGCCGGCTGATAGAAAGCTCCTCAGAACATAGTTGACACGACGCAAGAACTTATCCTGCAGTTCCATCTTGATGGCTGTATGGCGAATACTTCTAAGTTGCAGAAAGCCGAGGTATTTGTACGCTTCGCCTTCAACCAAATTCCGAATCTCCTCATGTTCGTTGACGCGGAAACAGCTGGCGTCCACTACTTGACCCCGGTGAAGATAGGCTGACCGACATTTGTCAATTCCAAACTCCATCCGGATGTCGTTGCTGAACATCGTCACAAGCTGCTACAGTTGATGCAGCCTCTGTCTGTACTGATTCCACAGACAGCTTTAGGTCGTCCATAAAAAAAGTGTGGGTTATTCTTGTACTCCTTTCCCCACTATTCAGTTGGTAGCCATAGTTGCGCTGCTGAGGGGGTTTATCGCTAGGCAGAACCATGGCGGACTAAAGGTATCACCTTGAAATATCCCTGATACTGAGAGTTTGGATCGCAACACAGCTGATCCGTCGGTAATTTGTAGGGACGTGCTCCACATCCCCATAGCGTATTGCATCAGCCTGATAATGTTAACGTCTACCTTGTACAACTGTAGTACCTTAAGAAGTTAGGAGTACGGTACTGAGTCATACACTTTCTCGTAGTCGATGTACGCCATGTTTGGCAAACGAAGTTCGTTCACTCGGAAATCCTTCGATTTCGGAAGGATTCCGTTCAACCTACTGACCTCACTCAAATTGGAAACATTTGGACAAAGGGTTTTCCAACTAGATCATACAGCAGACCGGAGAGCTTTTCTGTTGGCCTTGCGAGCCGACTTGCAAGCCTCCGAACCAGCCGAACGTAGCGTCGTCTGTTCCAACTATGTCTTCATTGTTTACTAAGCTTTGCCAGTTCAGAGTTCCACCAAAAGGTTCCTCTTGTAGTCTTCGTAGACCGTAGAGAGCAAGCTTCTTCAAAACCTTCCATAATGAAAATCGTTCTATTATCAACGGCATCATCTAAATCACTAAATTGACATTCTAAATGGATGGTGAGTACCCATGCAATTTGGCCGCAACAAAATCAACAAAGAGATTCCAGTTGTTTGATCGGGGATTCCTAAAACGCAACGATTGCGAAGTAACATTCAAGTGTACAAAACAGATGTGGCGATGGTCAGATAAAGATTATTCATCTGACACATGCCAATCAATCAACTCGTGATTGTTGTTTTTAACAAAGTGTTATATTTAACACTCTCTATCAAATATCATGAAGGTTGGGCGGTTACCTTTGTCAAGTAACGCAAGATCAGAACTACATAAGTGACCCGATTTTGTCAGCCCCATTTCGGAACACATCTTTTGCTCTCTTAAAAAGCTTAAACAGTTTTTCAAACTTTTTATTCCTTTATGTTTTACGTCTCAGCTGTAGTTTGATGATAAATATTAATAAATTGTTTAAAATGTGACCGTAAGATAATGAGAGCAAAAAGTTTGTCGCAAAATGGGGCTGACAAAATCGGGTCCTTACTGTACTTAAGTGTTCCAATAAACTGGAGCCTCTCAAGGTAATGTCCGCCCCAGATGATATGGTGAGCATTAGCATCATTGTCAACAATTAGTGGAACCTCTTTTGAAGTGCAGTATGCGATGACTTGTTTTAAAGCTTTCATAGAGAATGGTTCATTATGCGGTAAATACAACGTATAATAGCCGTAATTCCTGTTAAGGTTTCGAACAGATACATTAGTTAAGATAACACATACACTACCCACATATGGAATACATATGGAATCGCATATTAACACTTATACTGAATATTGCAGCACCTAAAAAATTATGCATCATCCTAAAATATTATTATTTCAGGTCTTTGAGGCATAAATCACTTATGACCCCCTAATTCTCTAGGCAACTTTTACTCATAACCAAATTGGTTCAAGGTTTACTCCATTTTTCCTGCTTATTTTAGGTGAAGCAAATTTTTTGGGTGCTGTAATACTGAGCATTGCAACGATTCCATATTATTGGCGGGTAGTGTACATATCAAGTACACATGCTCGAGGCATGGCACGCGATTTCATTTATTTAAACAGCCACTCAAGCCTCGAGCTGAAAATTTCGCTATAACGAATAAAAACGAAAAAGATATCAGAAATATTTAGATTTTCAAATTGAAATATGAAAAACCCTCACCGTTTCGGAATTAACTGAGTAAATCAAAGATTAGATTGCTTCACGCCGGAATGCTGCCAGCTTCAAGAAGCCATCCCGAAAAAAAGAACATTAAATTTCTTTAACGGTACATCACATCTTTGACGAGTGAGAAATTCCTTTGTCGGATGCCCCAGTAGATACATGGATGGCTATAGCATATCCACATATGCACATGGCCAGCCAGCATACCTCGTTGTCGCATGCAGTTGTCCTTCTGAAGAGATACAAACGGGCAACATAAAAGCACGTCCTCCACCATACTGCTCAAAGTACGTATGTAACATGCTTTGCTCGTCGTCGTCGTCAAAACGCATCGGGTTTAACGTCTTCCGCCTCACGGCGCGGCGCAGAGGGTCGTCCACTTAATGACTGTGTGATTTTCTTGCGTCGTCGTATCGTTGTTAGAGGAACATTATGGTAGCATTGGCCACAGTCAGTCAGTGTGCCAAGCTTAGGTGCAGAATGTGTAAAACTAAACGACTGATGTTAACGCAAGATGTTGCACACGCGTGTTGTCTAGGGTAAGCAAGATTTTTGGAGTTAACAGGAAACTTATCGCTCGATGGATAACAATCAGTTCATAAATGTTACTTTTGCCCAACTTACATCGGTAGTTTTTACATCAAGAACATTTATCGGTATATGATGTATAAAGCATTTGATAACACATCACAGGTCAAATCATTCTTTAGGATACCCTAACGCATTCTACCGAACGTGGGACCAAATGTGAGTACAATTTACTGCTCCAACCTGGGATAGTTACAACATGTATCATCTTCCTGACAGACGGGAACGGCATCTGCGGCGGCGGCGGCGGAAGGTAAAGTTTAAATCTTCCACACTAGCCGAGAACGCCCAGACGATTATGCCAGCAATAGAGCAAGGTGCCAAAAGTGGGTCAGCAGGGAAACCCGAGCTTCATGACTCCATTCAAATAGAGCCGTTCTTGTCAATATGGGCCCGACCACAACTCTAGGTGCTGCCGATAGGACGACGTACTTTGGGGAGGCCCATGGCCTGCGCAGCACACGTAATGAGCCGGATAGTTGACGGATAATGATGATGGTGATCATTACTGAAATGTTTATTATGGTTTCGGGACACAACACGGCAGACACGTTTTCTGCTTAAAGAGTCTTTCCTCCCGTTGCGTTGTTGTTGTTGACGCGACGTCTCCGGGGGCTTCTGCTACCAGAAGAACTCTACTAGAGTGGCGATCCGAGCGAGCGGGGTGTCGACACGGATGGGCGTCTGAATGAATTATGTTATTACACGGGCGCGCAAATATGGGGAAATGATGCTGTGGCAGGCTAATCAGGTGAAATTGGCCTTTGTCCCGGCACGATACGCGTTTGGTTGGCGGACCGTTCGGCAGATTGAGCCCGCTTGTCTGGCGGATTGACTGACTTCGGTGGGCTGGTCGTCGCATAGTTTTGTAATGATGGTGTGCATCGCCGCTGCCAGAACATGTTGTTTGTCGCATACACCAAGTTTACGCGATTTTACGTCACTGTGACCGACATAGTACAGGCATTTACTATAGTGTTTGAAGCTTATCAACTCATTTTGTCAGCATTTTACAACTTTTCCATAATACTCAAGCGTATAGTTGAAATTTTATTGGGAGCAGGATCCGATCCCAGGTCCTCGAAGTGATTAATGGTAACCGGTGTCAAGAACCCTTCAAAAAGCCTGACAAGTAAACTCAGAGAAATTCTTATTTGCTAATTTAAATATATAATTTGTGAGAATGTCATGCACGTCACGACATTCAGAAATCGCGACGATGAATGATAACAGTTAACATTCTTAAAATCGTCGTGACCCTAAAAGCGCCTTTGATGTCGATCGGTAAAATCGATTCATATCGCCGGGCAGTCGTTTCAAAGTATTTGTTGGAAATATCTGGGTAGAAATCTACTTTGCCATATGCGCTAATTTCCGTCTCATCAGTCCAGAAATAGCTAATATTTACAGGTGTTCCAACTTACATATATCAATGACTTATTAGACGGAAGCAAAAAGATGAAGACTCTCAATAATCAGCCGCTTCAGCACTGGAAATCGAATAAGTATACCAAAAAGCTGATCCATTAACCTTCGAGTGATCGCGCTGTTGTACCATAGTGTCACGTAGAAAAAGTGACGGAAATTGAATTGATATTGCGTCTGAAATAGTCATGGAGTAGACGGGAATAGATTTCGAGTGACAATTATTTAATTTCATTTCAAGGGACTAACAGTTGTTTTACAACATGTTTTACATGATATGGAAGCTAATTTATGAATTAGTAAATTGGTATTGAATTGGTCATTAGGCATTGCGCGAGGTCACTGCTTAGTAGGAATATACCAGACAGATTACACAATTGCGTAACGTGTTTTCGCTCTTATGTACAACATGAAGTCCTTATCGTCGGAGTGTGTTTTTGATTAGCTTTGCGGCTTTCGGATAAATTCGGAGGCTAATTCCTTTTCTGTTGCAAGCTCTGGTAATGTATGACGTTTCCGTTGCTTTGTAGATACTAGTTTTCTCTTCGTCAGATTCACCTTTGTGCATTTGCACGTAGTAGAGTGTGTATGATCACAGCAAATAATTTTGTATTATCCAGACGCGTAATTTCTGGCGACGTATCCAATTTCGAATGTAATTTCACTCTGTTGCATCGTTTTTCAACTATTATCACACTCACCATGTACACCCTGGTTAACACCGGAAAGTGTCAACAAACCCACTCCAGCAGATACCTAGAAGCAGTATTATATTTATCACCTACCTTCTAACTCGATAGAATAGCCGAGAGGAAAGGGATATAACTCACAATCAACGGATCTGTGTACGAATGCATGCCAATATTTTACTTATATATGATTCATCTATCGATCCGGTTCTAGCGATTGCTAGACACACTTTCAAGCTACGGCGGCTGATTTACTGCCTGGAAAGGATGTAATTTTTACATCACTTTTATGACGCGACTGATGTGCAGCAAAAGCGATGTGATATCACAAGAATCTTTTTGCTGTGATTGAATGAAAGGAGGGTTTTCTCTGAGTATTGGAGTCTGAAGTTATGTAACGATCGGTTGATGATGTCTCCGTTTCATCGTCGGGATCATATATGACCCCTCCGGCCCCAAAGGGTTATTGAGGTAGCTGTAACTGTTGCTTCTTACGAGTATTTCTCTGTGTTGTTTATATAGGTTTTCAACCACTCGTAAACTCATGCAAGCTGTTGTTACCGTATCGGTAACTGCGCAGAGCTTTCTAACATTCCTTTCATAAGAACAATAAGAACATGAAGTGTTTTAGATACCCCTGGTGCTGGAAAAGACCCATATGTGCCCTACCGTTGTTGGAGTAGATTAACCCGAGAGTGGTCTCGTGGTGTACTGTGTATGTACATGCACCATGGGAAATATACGCTTGTGGTACACAGCCTGAGCGTGGTGTAACTGAAGCTGGCCGAAGACACCACTGATCGAGGGTTAAACTGCCCGTTGTGTTCAGAATATTTGGGATGGGTTAAACGACTGCCCTGTGTCCTCAGCCGTAGAAGTGGATGGGTCACATCTGGTGCCCGCAATCTTTTGAATTGAGTGCGCGCTAAATCTATTGGAAATGCAAATCAATGGATCAATGAAGCAAACTTTTCTAGCGTTCGCCGAATGTAAACAAAGGTGCCACCGTATATGAACATTAGCATTGTGACAGCAGTGGAGTAATGTCATACACACAAGGTTACTGTGGCGCTATCTGTTCATTCCATATCAGCTGTTTTAGTCATTTTAGTGATCCATTCCAATTGAAATCTAATCCAAATTCAACACACTCAATCATTATACAAGCTAAATTTCATTAGCAGTCATATCCGCAACAAATCCCATCAAAATTCAATTTCATCCGAACCCAAGCCAATTATAATGCAAACGAAATCCAATTCAAGTCTAAGCAAAATCTGCTCCAATCAAAATCCGATATAAATCCAATTCCAGTACAATTCAAATACAAACCGACTGCAATCCAAATCTAGTTCAAATTTAGATTCAATCCAGAACAATCTAAGTTTCATCATTGAATCAAAATATCACTCAAATTACTTCAATTCTGCTTACTCTTCAAAGCAATACAATATTTTTTTTTTTTGAACACAACTTTTTTCTTTTTAAATTTTTCTTTTTCCCTCTACTGTCGCACCGGCTGTCACAATGTTTTGAATGACGTCCGCTTGCTTGTTCGTACGAATCCAAGCACAGCCTTTCTGATTCGCATTCTCTTACACGAATTCAAACACAACATAACCTTTCTGATTCACGTCCTCTCGCACGAGTCCAAGCACAACCTTTCTGATTAGCATCCTCTTGCACGAGTCCAAACACAACATAACCTTTATGATTCGCGTCCTCTCGCACGAATCCAAGCACAACCTTTCTGATTCGCATCCTCTTGCACGAATCCAAACACAACAAAGCCTTTCTGATTCGCGTCCTCTCGCACGAATCCAAACACAATCTTCCGATTCGCGTCCTCTTGTACGAATCCAAACATAATCAATCTGATTCGCGTTCTCTCGCACGCATCCAAACACAATTTGTTTTCTTCACATCATCTCGCGCAAATCTAAACGTGACCAATTCGATTTGCATGTTCTTGTACCACAGAAATCAGCAAAAATGTCACTCGACTCGTCACTCTAGAAACCTTTTTTTTTTTTTTAATTTCTTTGTATTTGTGAATTTTAACTTATTGCTAATTCTTCACAACTCTAGAAACCTGTCCCACAAGACAGGAACCACAAGTAATACTCAATCAGCCTTTATGATATTCTTTTTCACGAACAGAACCATTCATAACGAGGACTGCATCACTAAAAAACACCAACATGTTCACAAGAACTTTTAGCTGCTTCTATCGGAAAATTTACTCAACCGACAAATCATGCCTCAATGTAGTTGTCGTTGAACTTCTTCAAACGCCGATCAATTTTTCAAAACATACCACTGGGAGCTGCTGCACCATTGTCGTAAATATTTTTTGCCATTGCATTGTGAAAACGTCAACTTTTCACTAAGCAAAACAACGATAAAACGACCTATTTTTTTCACTAAAACAAGAGTGCCGAAAAGTACTGCTGTTCGACACTTGTGCTGAAAAGTAGCCCTTTTCGGCACTGTTTCTAACATGCATTTTTAGTGCATTTTCTTCTATGATGAACTACATGTTAAATGTAGTTGATCATAGCTCGTTCTGTTGAACTATGTTGTCTAAAAACGATCTCATTCAAACAGCATTTTTCGCAATTGCTAAAAATTTTGTATGTAACTTGATGCAAAACTCGATTTTTTCAGCACTCTCTGGTGTAAAAGTACCTGGGAGACGGATTGCACGCACTGGCTTGCGTATAATTGGGTAACCCTTGTTACCAAATTCTTCTAGATTGGATGAGCTGGACGCCGTTGGATCCTTCCGCCGGACAAACCTGGTGACTAAATCCTTCAGGGGTGGGTATCATTGGATATCATTGCATCCTGCTGTTGGCCACCTCTGATGTCCAAGTTCCTCGAAGATTTCCAGGACACTCTGTGTGCACTTCCGGGAATAGTTGGATACTCCACAGAATTGTGGTCAGGCACCAGTTATCCTTCGACATGTAAAACAGATGTTTTGTTGATCCAATTGTAAATGAAATTCGATTGTAAAACTTCTCGTCTTCGTCGTCATGATGTTGGCAATGATGCTATCGAGGTTACTCTAAGTTGCTTGCTGAGTAACCAGATTCTTATCCTCGGCCATCGTTGGTGCCATTTTCCCTGCCGTACTAGATAAACTCTCCGTAGATAAGACAACAGGTTTTGGCCAGAAGTTAATCAAATAGTAGTAGATAGAAACTGTAGAATGGCCTTTACCCACAGTTTACCGAATAGAAACAGGATCATCCGATGAAAGCAATAGTGACCTTGGATGAACAATGCAGCTACAATGGCAAAGTTCAAAACCGTAGCATTCTGATGTCTTCTTCATTTAAGGTGCAACACAAATTTCACAAGAATAAAAAAAAATCATCACAATGTACATAAATTACTGTAGTTAGCGTAAAAATCATCTGAAAAACATTTCAGATTTCGGATTCCAGAATTTAATGATTTTATTTTGTTGCATCTGAACTCCACAACTAACTGTGTGTATGTATTAATAACGTTCTAGACGGTTGAATGGCAATATACCGAAACGAAATTTTTGATAGGAAGCTTCAACATTTTTATAAGACAGAAACAATATGAAAAAGTATTTCAAATCGTGCAACATTTTAAAGACAATATTTTTTATCTTGTTACAGGTAAATCATCGTCCCTGAAGATACAAACAGTTCTTGCAAACCATCAACAAGGTATATTCATATAGTGTCTGAGCTATTCAGCAGAGTGTAAAGCCCAAATCTAAATTTCGCTCTATTGATTTTATATAATAAGAACCTATAATAACGAAGATACAGTAACTTAAACTGCATCATCCCTCAACTAGAGACATCCATCCTGTTTAGTTCCATCACTCCGAACAACCTAATCAATCACTGATCGATAGGATGTCATACACAACGAATGACTGTTCCGTGCGGCGCAAGCGGTTCGTCAATCAGGCCCGCTTAAGATTTCCGATGATCTCACACACGATAGTGCAAATATTAACTAGCCTAAGAGTGCACGCAAAAAAAATACACAGAAAGAACAGATCAACTGCGGTGGAACGAACCGGTCGGTCATCGCTCGCGCGCGGTCAGTGACAAATTACTTTCCGATAGCCCCAACCTCGTGCCTCATGAATAATTTATGTGCCCCGCCCTGCCCCGCGCGGGTTCGATCAATCCCGAGACGTGCGGAGCAATGGACCGACCTGTCCCGACGACGACTATTGTGATTTGAATGACAGTATCCTTTCCGTTCGGGAGATAAGTTTTTCGTTCTGGTTCTAGCACCAACAGGAAACGAACAATAACGCTTCATTTGAGTGTGACCGCGGGAAAAAAACGCCGCTCCAGACTTGGATATTACGTGCCAGGCTGGAGGGATGCCTTATTTGCCAATCCCCCGGTGCCGAGTTGGTTCGAGCTGAATTGGTTGGACATTGGCACAGAACGGGAGTTTCATGAGAGAATGGCTAAGACCAACTCATTCCAGAAGAAGGACATCGAGGAAGAACTGGGATCGATGACCCGCGGCCGCAAATAATCGATTATGCGGCAAATTTTGCAACGGTTCCTGCTATGGCAATAACATCCCTAATCAGGGCTGTCAATTTCTATTAGGGGCAATAAACCAGAAGTTTTTTGACACAGTTCTTCTGGATTAGATGGCAAGTTTTATGCCTTTTTGTTTTTGTATCTTGTCAGCAGCATCTATCGAGTATGGGATGCTCTACAATTAAATACATAACACTTATCTAATCTTCGCTGGTATAACTGGGGCACACTTCTTCTAGTTTTTTAGCATTTTAATAGCTGGTAAATTGAGGCTATATGTTCGTCATCCAAAAATGTAATGAGTCACGTTTCAACTATATTTGGCAAATTGCGTCACTTTGTACACCTTTTCAGGTTCGGGTTAACCCATTTTGTACCAATGAAGTATAATTTCAAGTTTAACAAGCAGAATCATAATCAATTGGGGGAATAAATTGGCACATGCTAGCGAAAACAAGCAAAAGGCGTCATTATAATGGATGGATGCCAACAAGAATTAGCATCATACCGCAACTGGAACAGTTTGCTCAAAACTCATCTATTTGCCCACAACAGCAGACAACGCGTGGATAACAAAAAGTATAAACATTGACACAAATACCGCACATGCGCGCGCGGGGATGCTGCAAGCTGGTTTATTTGCGCCAATCAAGCCAATGACCACAGAGAACCGTGTTACCGTTAGGCAATCATTACCACTCATAGCCCCCGTGACGACAGCCACCGGGCGATCTGTGAAGCACGTCGCCGTCCAGTTAGAAACGACGACGTCTTTGCATTTCACCTGCAGCAAACCGGGCTTCCTTGCGGTTTCCTGGATGGCTAATTTATTCGACAAACATTGTACCACAGAACCCCGATCTGGTTGCTTTTTTTTCGGGAGTTGTTGGTCTTATGAGATCACCCCTCCCCAGGGAGTAGGAGCCCGTCGTCATCAGCCTAATAGGGTGTGACAGTAAGGTGAAAGAAGAATAATGGTATTTGCTGATGGATTGAAATTAATCATGTTCTTCTGCTTCTGCCTGGCGTTCGATCTCTAGTGGAACAGAGACTACATTTCATTTAAATGATCTATGAATGCTTGCAAAATTATTCATGTGAGTTCTGCATTAGCGTAACAAAAGGTGATTCAGTAGAAACCTCTAGGTTGTAATTGGGTAATTGGAGATTTTCGAATTATCTGAAACAGACTTCAAATGTTTATAATATAAACAGATTTGTTTGTAACTTCGATAGAAAACTAGACAGATTACAGAACAATGAACATTTGCTAACGTTCTAATGTCTATCGACTATTTAACAAAGAAAAAAATCTGGAAATTATTATTGTAGATTTTTGTGAGAGTTTTCAATTAGCTTTGCAGAAACTCCAGGCAGTACCTGGAGGGCAATACGACGTCTAAATTCCAGAGATATTCCTGTTTTTTTTTTTTCGAAACCCCCGACTGGGTGGCCACCCTTTATGAGAGATTGGACTGCATTTTGAAGTTAGCAGTCTGATGAGATTTATTTTCGAAAATTCAATCAGACCTTTTCTACGAAATCTGTCTGCAATCCATTTTTTACGAATTCCTAAGAAACTCCTGTGAAATCCGTCCTTTGGTCGGTCAGAAACATTGTTTTTACTAGATCAGGTGAAGTTACACAGAGATCCAACATATGTAACTTGGAACAAGTATCGTTGGGATCAAAATATCAAAAATTGAACTCAGTAACCTATAGTAAGACCTACCCATACAGCTGTACCTATACCGACTAAGCAAGAAAAGATTCTCAAATTTGTCAATTTGATGTGACAAATCCATAAACACGTAACCCATCTTTCCCCCCACGACGCGACGCGACGGTTTAGAATAAGTCACCAAGAATCAACCCGTCCGTCCGTCACCGCGACCGCGTGGGTTAAATCTTTGCGAGCGTGGCCTTATTTCTACCGCATTGCCGAATGTCTGGTCGATTGGATCATTCCAAGAGCAGCTGAGTCATTAGTTGATTGTTTTGGGGGGTATAGGCGCTTATTCGGAAACCAGTTCCATGGGCGGAACACTCCACTGCTCTGGCTGGTATGGAGGTCAGTACTGCGGAGAATGGTCGTACACGATCACGGTGCTTGCGAGAATCTTTGTTTGCACTGTTGTTCTGTGTGAGTCACACAAAAAGAGAAAGCTGGACGTGTTTATTATTATGGTTATTATCTTCACATTCAATGTGTTTTTGAAAGGAGTGTTCGGATTAAATTTATGGCACTGCCGACGATTACTGTTTTATCTGAAGAGTATATTTCGACTGTAGAATTTTGGAGTACAGTTTCGTGTTTTCGAAAAATGTATGTAAAATTATTCAAAGGACGAATCTACAAAAGTTCTATATAGAAAAATATAATATCGAGAACTTTAACACGAAAAAGAAAAACAATCATTTTCGTTACAAAATCAATTAAACTTACTCATACACAACTTAGCACGAATATACAGGAACAACACTACAAACACACGCACCGGAACCCCCTTCTTGTGACGAAATGGTGATGCTTCGATAAGAGCGATGAAACAACGGAACGGAACACTATAGAACTGTAGTAGTATAAAGTATTAGTGCTAGCGGACTTGAGTCGATTGGCGGCGGCGATTCGCTAAGCGTTAGACCAAATTGTGCACTTTTTGGCCCGGTCTACCGATGCCAGGACGGAGCTAAACGGGTGCCAACTGACGGCGGTCACGGCGGCGCCACTTCCACTGTGAAAAAACCAATCACGATCAGACCTCGAAATTTGAAATTGGGATTATAATTAAAAACTCAAATAGCAATTGGGGAAAACGAAACAAAAAACGTGACACAAGGCCGGAAGAAGCAACAACAACGGAAGACAAACAAGTTTTGGGCTGGTCCATGAACTACACTGATCAAATACCTGGACCACGTAGTTCATGGACAGTTCTTTTTCCAATTTAACATCAATATACTCACTTAGGATCTTTTAACACTGTCTCCAGCGGGCCGTTCACATTCCAGATGTAAACGGACCCGTCAGCCGCACCGGCCGCGATTCTTTGACAAGTGGGATTGAAAGACACCCGAGCCCAGTCGCAACCCACTTTGTAGAGATCGTGTCTGCGAAAATAGAAACAGTTTCAATTTCGAATCACGCCAACCTGTTCGACTCAACGTACCGGAATGTCCGTACAATTTTGTTCTGCCGCAGGTCCAGCAGGTTGATGGTATCGTCCCGCACGCAGCACAGCAGAAACTTGCCGTCCTTGGACAGGTCCAGGGAGGTGATTTTCCCCTGCAGCGGGATGTCGTTGGCGGTGCAGTCGGCCGTTCGGGTGTCCCAGAAACGGATTTTCTTATCAAAGTGCCCACTAATGATGGAAAAGCTGTCGGTCGTGACCAGATCGTTGCAGCTGGAGCCGGCAAATTTCGTTTCCGTACCTGTTGTGGAAGATGATACATAAACGGAAGATGATGCATGAGTGAGCTTTGTGTGTAAATAATTGAAATCGTGATGTTCGGTATCCCACATGAATACACTGTAAAAATGCAATAAATTCAAATATCAGTGAATCGATATATGTATGCGATAGTGTCAGTCTTGTAGGCTGAGTGTACCAGTTACCGCCAAAATGATTCCCTATTTGACCATATTGCATCTTTTTTTGCTACTCAAACTTTCATAGTAGGTTGAAGCTTGAAAACTTTCTAAATTTCCACTATAGCCAAATAGGGAACCACTTCTCCTCTTTCTTCGTCAACGCTACAGCTGATCATCTCTATGTCGCTAACAAACACATTTGTGACGGATGCATTGATACGATGGGAACTACCACCAAACTCTTTCTTGGTAAATCTCCTGAACAACCCAGAACGTGCGTTTAACAGTCGCTCCGACGCAGAAATTATGTCACTCACTGCTAGATTACTGTCATCCGGTTGGGCCTGGATGAAGGTCAATTGGTTAAATAGTGTTGCATGGCGCAACAAACAAAAACATAGTAATTATGTAAATAATTTTAAATATGGAATCGACCAAATAAAACTTTTATAATAAAAAATGAATGTGAAACGTAGAACAAAAAACCAAGCAGTCAGAACCACCGACAAACTGACGTGTAGGCTAGTGCAAAGTACCATGAGATGCGCGTCCAAAAGTTCAAATTAAAAACCGTTGAAACACTAACGCCATCTGTTGATTTTGGCTCAGAAGTATTTTGACCAAACAATATCGAGCACTCTTAAAAAATACCACGCATACTTGTGTTGAAATGGCAAGTTTTTTTTTTCAATTGTCGAACGATGCTCTTTTAATGACAATAATTACCTATATTCCCTAAAATTGACAAAGAAAAGGAAAAATAACTGAATACTTTTGAAAATGCAGCTTTTTGTAAGCGTTGAACACCGATAAATCTCACATAATTTGAATCTTTTCTTGGATTTATTGTAGAGTGCATGTTTACATTCCGTGGCGTCGTCGTCGTGGCGTCGCCCTCATCATTGCTGCCTTCGCCGTTGTGTTGCTATTCTGCTAATTTTATATCAGGACACAATCATTTCTCCATGATACCCAAAGTAAATGTTCCCGGAGCAATCTTTTTCATTATAAGCTCAATTTGATGATATTAGATTAATGTTTCCAAAATTCAAAAAAACCTAGTGGCCGGCCGAGCTCTCGATATTCTAAGCGGCAGCAGGAGCAGTAGCATCATCGCGACGTTCTTTCGATACGGTTGGTGAGAAAAATATAGCATGCAGATGGTAACAACAGAACAGCCACCAATATTTGGTGTCATTTCACTACGGCTGGGACATTGAACATAAATTTTTATACTCAAATGTGCAAGTTAACCATAAAAATCTACATTCCGAGTTCCCGCGATTTCATATTCATAACCGACTAGCACGTGTTTTTATTTACAATCTCCATCGCATCAAGACGACGCATGCAGTAGCGTCTTCATTTTGTCAGACGTCACTTTTAGTTTGACATTTGCGACCACTGGCTTTTAAATTGACCGTTTTAAGTTTTCGGTCATGCCTTGAGATCGAGAGTCACGTCAGTTCGTCGGTGTCAGAACTTCCTGTTTCAGAAGAAGAGACTATCGCTGCTGTTGGGTGGTTTTCAAATTAGACAAAATTCTAGTAGGATTCCAACCTTGCTAATAGTTCAATCTGTGGTCGAACTTGTCATTGCCTATTCATTGCCAAATGGTTTTCATGGCAAGTCGATGACGGTCTTCATGGTAGCGACCACTTTTCTATTCTCTTATCGCAAGCCGTAGATCCCCTTCTTCTGTGTCAATACTTAGGTGAAGTATTGTGAGGCTGAATGGGACGTTTTCTCTCGAGATACCCGTCACTAACTCGCTGTCAGTTACGCCGTACTAGATCTTCCCGAGTGTAGTACGTGCATCTGATGGTCACATCCCAAAGGCAGACCATAATGGTGATCTGAAAAGAGTACCATGGTGGAATACCGAGATCTACCAGGTTATAAAGCTTTGGTGGAAGTAACAAAGTCAGAAAGCGCATCTATGATGCCAAAGAGGGTACATGGGCTGACTTCACACCTAAGACTACTGAGACCACTAGTCTAGCGGAACTATGGAGGAAGGTCAAAGCTATCAGTAATAAGAACGGACATATGGAGAAAGTGATACTTTTTTAGAGGACAACTTCGTAAATGATGCGGGTACGGTCGTTGAGGCCTTCGCCTATCATTGTAAATACACTAAGAATATCAGTTATAACTAGCATGAGACCACACGCTCAGCCATTGCACTGAAAAGGCTGCGCTTTTTAGGATATCGGGTATTGTCTGATTAGGAAACTACCCTTTATCGACCTGTTGACCCTGATATTATGAACCGGGTATAGAAAACTGGAGCCTGATGAGGGTCATTCCTATTCCCAAAGAGGAAAGGTACAAGGCGGATATGGAGATTTATGAACAGAGCTGGATTGGCATGAACGAATTCACCCACCCGATGCGTCTATGTAGCGGATACGTTATTTACCGAACTTCAGCGTCTAATGAGGGCTTGCATGTAGACGTTGTCTAATTGAACCCATCCAAGACCTACAACATGACATGAAAACTCTATAACCTGACAACGCGCAAGAGATGGGATATTCAAGGGTGCATATTGCGAACCCCAGCACAACCACAAGGGCTTTAGAATCTGCTCAGGTGCTTTCGAGAGTTCACCAGTGTGGGAGGTTAGCATCTGGTGTATCTGGTAGCAGAGATCTGGCTACTAAGATTGCGCGGGTTTCGGAAAGGGACCACCTCTTTGGTGGGTCCAGCGGTAGTCCAGCGTGCTTTGAGGCAATGGCACGATCGTACGTCCACGGACATTCTAGTGCATTGTTAGCCACTATCTCGTCTATAACAGCAGGCCTGGAATGTGGACGTCCCCAAGATTGACTAGCAAGTAACGGAAGCATGCGGGGCTATTGCCGACTCTAAAGTAGCTCTGACTTTCTTCAGAGCGGTTGAAGTTTTGTATGCGGGTGGACCACACATGTTTACCGATGGCTCATTAGCACAAGAGGAAGCAGTTTACGTAGTGCCTGGGGAGGCTATAAACCTCTGCGGCCAGTTGTCTGGTCTCTGTGACATCTCCTCAGCCGAATCCTAATGCATTGTTGTAAGCGTGCAGATATTCAAACAGGCCTTGAAACGTTGTATTCCCGGACTCCGCGAGTTGTCTATCCACCTTGGAGCACGGGTAGGAAGGACACCCGTGGTTGATCGAGGTTCAAAAGTACACTAACATACCTAACTTTTGTTCAAGCACCCAATGACGGGCAGGTATTCAAGGAAATAAAACTGCCTAGGTTCTAACAAATCAGGAGTTGCCTACGGTTCCCCACTGTGATGCAACCCGCTAAGATCAGACAAACCTTACGAAGGTATACGTGGAATGCAACCTGGCACTACAACCTGATGTTTTTCTTCCTAGAATAAGAGTGGAAAGATGTAGAAAATTCTCAAGATCAGAAGTTGCTGACTCGACTGAGAATTGAACACACTCAGCTCACTTATGGGTCAAGAATTGCCAGGGATGTGGACAAATACTAGATGTTACAACATACCAGTAAAATATAATACTCAATACGTTTCGAACGATCGAAACACTGAAAAAGCGGCTTTAAAGGTGAACATTGGGGCTCTATGACGCTATCAACGGATTAGGTATCAGGTATCAGTAGGTCGGCCCCAGAGGCACGTTCTTCTCCATTCGGGAAATTTGTGCTATTAGGATTTGAGCTCTGGTGTTCTATGAAGCTAGAGGTAGAGAGGTAGAGGGCGCGTATTAGAGGGGTCGCTAGCTAAGGGCTGTTCATAAACCACGTAGACCAAAATTTGGCAATCTCAGATTCCCCTCCCCCGTCGTAGACTTTTGTCCATACAAAAATTTTGAAATTTGTATGGAGCGTAGACATTGGCCAGACAACCCCCCCCCCCCCCCCCCCTCCCCCAAAAAGTCTACGTTGTTTATGAACGGCCCCTAAGATACGCGGGGTATGGTACCACGAAAAGGACTGGGTAAGGCAGTACCAAAAATTGAGGATTGGCTCTCTAAGAGTTTAACATTTCCAGGAGGAATCTACTAGCATCCAATGGTTTACCTTGAAAAGGATTCTTCAGAAAACGTAGAAAAAAAAGTCAATACTTACACGACCGATTTTTGAGGTCCCAGATTTTCAGCGTCCGATCGTGGCTCCCCGTGACCAGGAAGGAGGCACCGAGAAACTTCGCCGCCAGCACCTTGCCGCTGTGCCCCGTCAGAGTGTGCTGAAAGTAAAAACAAACAGAACAAGAAAATGAAAAAAGAGATCCGATAAAGCACTCCGCAAAACGTTCAACATTTAGGGGGCTAATTGTGGACTGACAGATGTGTTGATTACAGAACAATTATTCACACGTATGAGAGTTCTCTCTGCCGTTGTTGAGTGTTTGTTTGGTTTTGTGGTCCATTTTTTTTCTCTTCTCCAGCCGGGCCGCCAATCATTCACTTTCTTTTCCCTCGTGCGGCAGACACCCATAGATCTACTTTTCTTACCCTTTCGCAGCTCATCATGCTGATGATGATGATGGGCATCCATCCCGCTTTCGGTGCGAGTCTTAGCAAATTTCCCATAGACAATGAACCAATGAGGTGCGGTGCGAGTGTGTAGCCAAAACATTTCACCCACAAAGCGCCACGCCAGCGTCAAATAATCCGTCCATTCGCGTCTCGTGAAACGTCGAAATTCAGCTCACGGTGTGATTTGGGTAGCATTCATAGGTTACTTTCGTCTGCACCAGAGCAAGGGCGAAGCTTCATCAACTAGAGGAAGCCCCGAATAAAGGCCGCCTCGTCTGCCTCTGCCGCGCCGAGCTAATCACGAAAACACGGGGTTAGCGCCTGGTGGAGGTTAGACACGGCAAAAAAAAGAGACAATTCCGTGTCGAGCTCGAGCGCGGCTGGGGCGGAGGGTAGTGACGGCGCCCTTTAGCCAAAGTTCGCAGGTTTGAAAGTGAAAATTCCCAGAAATCGGAAAGGTATTGTGCAGCGGTGCCAAGGAAAACGGTTCTCCCGCCTTCTGTGCCCGACGACGACAAGGTGGTACCAATAGTTGTGGGACCCATGTAAGGGAAAACTAATCTACTCACGCCATCAACACCAACCTAACCGCACCGTCCGACCGATCGACGACCGTCGTCCGTAGGTACTGTTCCGATGAGCTAGCGGTTGTCTAGGCGCATCAAGATAGTGGGTGGGTCCCACTGGCGAAAGCGAAAATCGAGCTTCGACGATAGAGTTTAGCTTGTCGCTTTTTTTTTGTTATGTTTTTGCCTAATTTCGTTAGGTCCAGTGTGGGAAAAAGTATGACCGCTGGTCTGTCCGACCTCATGTGAAAAACTGAACCGAATTTCGGAACAAATTGAGCATTTATCGAATTTAGCGTAAAGCCCGTTGAATAGTTGCCAGTCATCGGTCGACGGAACGTCAAGCATGATGGAAATTCGTCGGGTACAAAATCAATGGTTTTACGTTGAATTATTATCGGGGTTTTTCGTTTTTGGATGCATGAAAAAAAAAAAAAAAAACTGTGATCAACTTAGGGCTAATCGGATGCCAACAGATGCAAGTCTGCACCGAGATACTCGAAAAGACGATTCCAATATGATGGTTTAAAGTTTTTTCTTCGTAAAGGACTCCACTGGAAAGCGTTTCTGCCTTCGAAGAAGTCCTCTAAGCTGGCTGCTTTTGATTAGTGGATGACATACTGGAATTCATTAATAAGGATCCGAAAACATCCAAGCTTTCCGTTAGATACTTTTGGAGAATACTTGAAAACTTCCAGCAAACTCGTTCACTGTTTACAGATGACGAAAGCCCATGCGGTAAGCGTACGGGTATTCAGCACGACCATGCTAAGAGTGACGGGTTCGATTCCTGGTCGGTCCAGGAACTTTTCGTATTGGAAATATCCTTGACTACCTGTGGCAAAATGGTAATTGGCAAGCTCTCAGTAAATGACTGTGGAACTACTTCTAAAACACTGACAAACCTAGCTTTGTCCCAGTTTGGGCGATACGCCAAGAAGAAGATGATGATGAAAGTAGCGATGAATATTTGTGATTATTGCTGCTGCGCAAACGCAGAAGCAAAACACATTTATTCATGGACAAAAAACTCTTGATTTGCGATCAGCTCTTTTTTGTAATTTAAGTAAACCACATTTACTCAACTAGAAGTTACACTGTTCAGTAAAAATGGACCAATAGAATATTACTTTTTGTTGAAATTCAGTTGTTTTTCTATTAAATCCACAACAAAGTTCTCTTCTATTATTTATTTGCGAATAAAGGTTCCTGTTTTATTTTTGTGTAGCCTCGCGTATTAGAAGAGAGCGAGTAACCGCTCACACGGCTTACTCTTGAAGCCATGCTGTTTTGATATGGGATGTACTCCAAATTACTGCCTTTCCTCAAAAATCTCTAATCTAGGTATATAAAATGTTCATCAAAATACTCCTTCCACCTTTCAATTGCCTCACGTTCATCAAGATGTTTCTGTCCTATAACTACGCATTGCGCTAGCGTTGAGAACAGGGAAGCAGTTTGATTTCTTCGTAATCTGTTTTTAATCTGGAAATGGAATGTTTATTGTCAAAGGCACATCAGAAATAGTAATGGTTATGCTTTATTAGACTACATAACGAGTTTATTCGTTCTCACACTTCCATTTTACTATGTTTCCTTATTGCTTGTCTTAGACTCAATCAGAGTATGGCATTTTATTTCATCGCTATGCGGATGATCTCATTTTAAAAGTCGCTCGACTATCTGGTGCGTCAGAACGGGTTTCCGGTCCCATTGGTTTACTACTCACAACCATGAATTGCCGCCACACTTGCCGCTTGGTTCTTCTCTCCTATCATAATCCCAATCACCCCCACCAGGCTTTGTGAATCTGTTAACGCTGTGTGCTACAGCGGCGTTAATCCCATTTAAACGACACAATCATTTCTGCTCAATAGTATATGAGCTTGCCGAGCTTTCCACTCCAGTCAACGGCGGCGACCGAGCAGTTTTCCTCTAGAAAGCTGCCAATACGCCCAACAAATAAACTAGTTTGATGTGACTTCCGATAGACGGCCAAGACGACGACGACGATGCCGTTTTTTTCTTCCCTGGCAAGATGCTCTTAATCTGTTGCAACCCGGTTTTTCATCCCCTCGCGCGCGCTCGCATGGACTGGCAACATTCTGTGGCATCGACATCATCATCACCATCTCTCATATAGCAGCACATATCAAAAAGCCACCACACGAACGGGTATTTTTCTGCTCTGAGCCTCGAGAGTAGTCCAACAGGATTGAAACAGGTTACTTCGAATGGGAGGATGTCGACAGGGAATGTGCAATTTTGTGAACAACAGACGGACGGAACTAAATATTTTCTAAGATTTTATTTAACATGACTTATAAATAGTAAATTTATGGGCCATACAAACTATACCACTAATAAATGAGCAAGGATCGCTCGTAGTTGAAACTCAAGCATAGTCAGATGAGCTGCAGTCGTTCATGAAACCAACGAGATAGCTGCTTGGGGCTAACAAGCATATTTAGTGTGTGAGTGTTGTCGATCTTCTATTTTAGGCGAGAATGGCGTCTGATACGTCAGATTGTAAGAAAATGTGAGGAAGGGAAGGAAAGAGAAGTGGCAATTGTAATCGCTGGTCCATTGTAGGTATCCATAAATTATGTGGATCCCAGGAAAATGGAGTAGTGGGTCTGGCCGAAGTCTACGGTCCATACAAGTTTAGAAAATTGTATATGGATAAAACTCTATGAGGGGAGGTGGCTCTGGATGGCCAAACATTAGTCTACGTAGTTATTGTGGGCAACTTGGAGCTTTTCCACTCTAACTCAAAAATGAATGAGTTATGTTATCTTGTCTTTCCGAAAAACCAAGACCCATAAATCAAGCAACACCTGTACCGGGAACCTGAAGATCCCTGGAATCCCTCTGACGAGCTGCAATCCACCAAATCAGCGTGGAGACGAACGTGCGCGTTCTCAATTATTGGCATATTCGCACAACGGCGAAACCGCACACAGAAAGTGCTTTCACGACATCAACCGCTCGCTGGCTTGTTCGCGCGCTAGCTCGGTATCGGTCGGTGCCCACTGGATTGCTTTTGCCCGTATTTGGAACCCCTTTCCCTGTGCAACCTACCTGTCGGTATACCCACTTGCGGGAAGATCTATGCGAATTAGATACCAAAGTTTGCGAGCGCGCACAGGCGCAGGCCGTGCGCTTCTACACAAAAAAAAATCATTGGGGGAAACGCACATGCAATTTATAAAACGTCTATTAAATTCATGCGGGTTGGAATATAAATGCATATTGTTTCACTTTTTATTCCTGCTGCTGCTGCATCTGTTGCATGGCTGCAGCTCGCAGCCTGCAGCGGATTGACCTGATTTTCGATGTTCCGAACACGGGGGGAAGATAAAGCCACTTTCTTTCTGGCTCAACCTGAAATGTGAAGCTCCCATAGAGGTCTCGGAAGGTGGTCTATGCCTGGACTTCTGCTAATGCCAAAGTGCAGCCATGCGCAATGGACGATTGGCATTTAGGTACGAATCTCCCTCTCGATCTGATAATGATCTTCATCATTGCGCAGCCATCCATCGATTGGCAGCAGCGCGGTTGGTCGGTTGGTGTTCTTTGCGTTTTGATCTATGGGATGAACAAGTTAGACCAGTTCCATGTGGCGTCCTCTGAGTGCGGTTGAATTTTACAACAGGTTGCTTTCCTCAATCTCGACGGATATGCGATGGAGTTGAGGAATGACTCATTTCCGGTACGTCAACCCTACTATACGATGTCACTGGATGAGTATTTCAGGGGATGGTAACCAATATATTTTACATCACAAGCGTCATAAGCTATGTCTGGAAGGATCTCATTTGGAACGAGGTGATTTTCAGGTTTTCTAGACTTTGACTAGGAACTATACCTGGAAAATTTTATTCATCCAATGCCAACATAGTTTATCTTCAACAGTAATGAGATTGTTGACACCAAAAGTGACCAATTTCAAAAAAATAGATAGTGTTCTTCAAATATTCCACCAAGGGCTGAAAGTTTCTTTAATAAAGACAAATCAATCAAATCAAATATTCCACAATTTCAAATGATATTAATTACAGAATTTCTACACAATGTTAAGACCACCTAACAGCACGCAGAAAAACACCATTATTTCAATGACTGTCCCAAAAACAAAACAAACATTAAAATCCAAACCACACAAGAAGTAATTGCGGTTTCACTTTATCCAGGCGGAACCGCCTGTCTCTTTGGAAAATCTTTGGAGAAAAATCTTTCCAATCAATCGAGGCCTGCCTGACTAATTGCCGGACAGTTCCAATATGCTAATTTCAAACTCAATACCGCGAATGGAGTGCCGCGCGGACCAACTCGGGAAAAGCCGGTTGTTGTAGAGCACGCAAGTAATTTACTCTTATTAAGAATTAATTGCACCAGCATCGCCGCTGAATGCGACCACTCCAGAAGTGGTGGTGGTGGTGCTGATCACCGTACCGCAGATTCACAACAACAAACTCTTTTGCGTACCTACATACAAACAACAACACGGTGAAACGCTCTTGGAGCTTCTTCTGCGGTGTTCCGGATTTTATTTATTTATAGAGGCAGCAAGCGCCGCGAAACTAGATTGCAAGCCACCTGTTTCGGCTCGGCTGGATTCGTCCTCAATAAATCAATAAAATATGATGAGCTTCGCCAATGCATGCTCTATGCTGTCGAGGGGTGGGAGATATTTGGTGATGCTGTGAAATGGAGTGAAGATGATACTTTTTTTCTAAAAGGAAAATAAAAGTGAAAAACAAAAATTTGGAAAGAGTTGTGGTTGCGTTGATTGGGAACTCTCGTATAACTGAGCCCAGATAGCCGAAACGGCAAACGAGCGGTTAGAATTTAGGATTTTGGTTAGTATTTATGAAAGAGATTCCAAATAATCTCTGGAGGAAATTTTATAGAAATTAGGGTCTAGGACCATTTGGACAGGAGCACCTATTTTAAGCACTTGCTGCTATATCTCAGTAAATTTCAAACCGATTGGCTTGAATTTTTGTACATGGCTAGATACTGTGCGTATCTGATCGTGTCTCAAAAATCAAGTCAATCGGTTCAAAATTGACTGAGTTATAGCAGCAAGAGCCCAAAATAGGTGCTCCTGCCCAAATAGTCCCATACCCTACCTGTAAAAATTCATGATGAAAACTCTGAAACAATTTATAAAGTAATCTCTGAATGAAATTCTGAATAAATTTCACAAAAGAAACGCTAGAAAGAATCTTGAAAAATGTTTGTGGGAATCCCTAGATAATCTCAGAAAAAAAAAAACGCTGGAGGGATTCTTGAATGAATCCTTGAAATAATACTTAGAAGAACTCCCAGAGATACCTCTGGAGAAATTTTTAGACGACTTTCTTGTGAAGGTTCAGGAGAGATTGTTGGACAAAAATTTCTGAAGCAATTTATGTAGAAAACCCTCCAAAGATTCCAGGAAAAAGTCTTGAAGAACTTTCTGAAGGAAGCACTCCTTGAGATACCTCTACAAGAGTTCATATAATAATTTCGTGGGGAATTTTAGGATTCTTTTAAGGAATGTCTTGAGAAGTGATTTTGGGAGTCCTGGAGAAATGCAAAGACATAAACTGGATGACATTTTGAAGAAGTACCCGTACAAATTCTGAAGTATTTATTACCTGTACATATTCCTGTTGAAATCTCTGGAGCAATTTATGAAGTAATCTATGGATGAAGTTTTGAAAAAAAAATTGCAGAAGATTCTACAGAAATTTCACAAAAAAATCTCTGAAAGGACTATTGAATGAATATCGATTTTTTTTTGCAGGAATCCCTACAAAAAAATTCGAAAAAAGGATTTTTTTCAAGAATCCATGAAAAACTACTTAGAATAACTCCCGGAGTAGTACTACTTCTAGAGGAAAACTCAGAAGAATGTCTTGTGAAAGTTCTGGAGAGATTCTTGGATACAAATCTCTGGAGAAATTTTTGAAGTAATTCTTGAAGCAATTTTTGTGTTCTTTAAAAGCGATTCTTGAAAAAAAAACCCTCCAAGGATTCCAGGAAAAAATCTTGAAAAATTTCTGAAGCACTTCTGGAGATACCACTACAAGAGTTCCTAGATGAATTTCTTGGAAAACAGGAATACTTTTAGGAGTGTATTGAAAAATTATTTTGGGATTCGCAACGACCGGGACAGTATGGCCTCGGACGCTGTGATCCGGACCCAAATCCTACACTATAAATTAAGGTATCAACGCATTAGTTCTACAGAACTACGATAAGGAGCTGTCCATAAACCACGTGATTATCATGAATTTGATGTTAACTAAATAAATGAATGAATCTCAGAAACCAGTAAACCGAATTGAATGAAATTTTGAACGTCTATCAACAATATATTAGTGCTTTACAAGTTAGTAAAACATAGTACTTTTTAAACATTTAAAAACGTTATCATGGATTGTACACTTTTTGGATCTTTCTCGAAAAAATGATTTTTTTACATCAATGTCATAAAAATTTAGTTTTGATATCCAAAGTTTTTCTTCTCCTGTTTTCAAGATATCTCTAATTAGATATATTAGAGCCTATTTGGATTGAAGGAAGAACACATTTAGTAATGTTTGTGTGGTACTGTAAATTTGACTTATTTTCCTCTATATGGATGAAAATGTCAAACCGTATAACTTCATTCGTCGTAAGAAAATAACACATTTTATAATGTCGCATCAAGTATCAATATATTGTTGATGAACGTTCCAAATTTCATTCGATTCTGTGCACTGGTTTCGGAGATATGACAGTTGAAAAATTGATTGTGCGATTCTAACTTCGCGAAAGATTAACCAATCGAGCCCAAATTTGTACCAATGATGCTTATATAATAGGTTGATAAATAGTCAAAATTTGAAAAATTACAGCATGTTGAACTTTTTTGTGAGAGAAAAAAAAGTTGCTTATCTCAAACATTTTGGCCATCCCCTGTAGCTTATCAGGGTTATTATATGATAGAAAAAAATTACAGAACAGCAATTAAAAATAATATTTCCATGCAAACTATAATTTACACTTCTTCCATTACACGTTCTTCAATTTATGTTTTGAAGAACGTGTAATGTTTTTTGAACAATATTCCTAATGAAACATATTTCAATTATCTTTTTTTAATTCCCTCCATACACAAGATCCACCCCAATGTTGATTGCAAGCTTTGCGTGGCAAAACGCGAGAGCACTTTACAATTAGAATTCTTTCCGGTCCTGAGAGCTACAACCTTTTATTTCTGCCTAATGAGCCGCCTAATTCTTTTCCAGATTTTTAGAGCACGAACCAAATACTCACACTCAGTGCACATACTGAATCTGAGGTTATTGGCCAGTCCGGCATTCATCTCCGAAAAAAAACTAATACCGGTAATTACGCTTCACATTTGAAACGCCTTTTACGCAACACTGCGTCGTCGTCGTCGGCGTCGGCGTCATCGTCAACAATTTGTGCCGCGGACTTCACCCCCTAGCTCTCGCGTGTGAACAGTTCTCAGATAACGAACGACGATAAACGACAAATCACTACGTCAAACCCCTCGTTGACTGGGCTGGGGGTGGTTCATCTGCACCGGGTGGATGACAACGCCAAAGCTCGCCGCCACACCTATTCCGATGCACCGGAGAGCCTGTTTCACACATGTGGCGGTTGCGGCAGCGGCGACGTCGCGGGCGGACGCGGATAAAATAGATTTAACACTTTCGATCACGTACGGCCGGCATTTATTGTCTGGGGGGTTTGTCCGTGTGCAAATAAATACACGAGCTCCAGCTCACACACTTGATCGATCAATGACTCACTGCACACATAGGGGGAGCAACAATTTGCCGGCGTCCACCGCCACCACGTTTGGCTATTGATTGGCGTGCGTTGATACCTATGACGGCGTGGCTGCGGCTGACTACTAGTCGCGCGCGAGGGCAACGACATTCGCGCGGGAAGCACACAATAGAGCGCGGCGGTGTGCCGAAATTACGGCGGCGAATTGATTGTTGAACATTGTTTTGATGGGTGTAATGAGCTCAATTAAGGGTGTGTGGATGCTGTAATGGATGAGGCGTGCCGATGAGAGTGAAATACCGAAATAGGTGTGTTTAAACCTGGTTGGGAGGGGTGCGTGCACATGGCGGTTGGAAAATTCTTTGCGAAACCGGGCAAAATGCTGGAAATTTGAGAAGTTTGACACTTCCTTTTACTGAATTTCTCTGAATTATAATAATCACATTCTTTCAATTTCTGTGCACAAGCTTTGTTCGCAAACTAAACGAAGATGCATTCGACAAATGTACTTGGAATGAGTCACAGAGAGTATAAACCAAATGAGAAATGACGCCATTATGACAAATTTCTTTCTGATGTCTTATTGAAGGAATCAAAACTTTTGAGCGGACATCCATCGATCACATTTTTTGAACGATGATAACAACAGTAGTGATGTTATCGTACATAGAGTATACGTTCTCATGTGAAGCACATTTATTTTATTCATTTTTTGCTGGGAGTCAAAAACTATCATGGGTGCAGTTTTTAAACAGGATGAATATAAGACTGTAGGAAAAATGAGGATAATTACTTCAAACTAAAAAAAAAAACTAAAAGCTTGCAGTTATGGTAGTTCTTATAAGGTCGTTGTTTACTGAAAAAAATCTGATACTTTTAAGAACCGATGCCACCCATGTCCAGAACTCATTTTTTTACAAAATATTCAGGAATGATTATTATAATAACTCTCTCAGTCTCTAAGGATCTCTATAAAGTTGTCAGTCATTATTCGTGCGCCCCAAACCTGTCTAAAAATAAAGCTTTTACCAATGGAAGGTATGGATGTTATTTAAAATGGACTTGTAGGAAAATTCAATAGAAAACCTTTTGTAGCCGCCAAAAAATGCAGTCAAAAATTTACAACCATTTAAAAGAACGTCTTCAACTCCTTAAACTTGTGCAACATTTACTACATGATAGAAATATACTTCGTCATATGCGCTAATTCCCGTCATATCACATGCCTCACTAAAAGCAGGTATCACTGTTTCAAGGGTCTTTACATTCTGAATCGTATGCCGTTCTCAGCATCGAACACAGATAATAACGACCGCTTCGACACATGGCCACTAGAACGCATTTTACCATCGACAATCGAACTCCCGCTGCCGGACAACAACGATCTTGCACTAGTTTCTGACTACTTGGCCATATTGCCACTGGAACGCAATCCTTCTCCGACGTCTGTATCACAGCCACTAGGACGCACGAACCACGGAATTATGGAAGCATCCAACTCGTTCAACACAGTTGAACCCCGCCGCCAGCGTTAATACAGTTATCCTGGTTATGTTATTGAGACTGAGGAACGTGGTTTCCACCATGCTCCTAGCATAGAACTCCCGCTATACGATTTCTATGATATCGTCCCAGGAAGCAGCCGCATCACCTCACCTAATGAAAATCTCTATAATAAAGTAATAATAAAAACAATCCAAGAGATTGTCCAGGTCCTGGTTTCGCTATTGGAAACTCGATCGTGCCCATCCTCCGTGAGCTCTGCAGCACCTCAATGTTGTGACCACGGCCGAGGCAAAAGTATGCAAGCGAAGCTGCGACATTTACTGCTGAATTACCAAAGCTTTGGCGGCATGCATTCTGTCGATCAGTGATACGACATTGTTGTTTTCACCAAAACTTGGCTGACTGATGACATCAACTCCAGCCAAGTGTTTGGTCTTGGATACGAGGTTTTCCGATATAATCGGAACACCTATAGTAACCACATTTTTGTTTTTGTTTTGAGAGACTTTACCCTGAAGGACCATTTGTCTCTAACGTATATAAAAACCAGAAATCATCAGGCTAAGGTGTATTAATTACTGTCAACTCTAGCTTAAAAAATAACACCTTAGGTAACAATTCGTGGAATTGCGCAGAGAAAATTTGAGAAACAATCGATCTCGGTGGGCGTAAGCTGTTCGTGTGTGCTTTGTATATTCCGCCTTCCATGGCAATCGGCGTCATCCATAGCAAACGACATTCTTGACGACTGAAGACAGCAAATAGGGGTTCCTTACGACAGTTCTTAGAAACTATTACATAAGAGTCAAGGATGAGTAAGCACTATAGTGTTAGTAAGCACTCAATGTTTTTTGTAGTCCTGGCCTAACAAGTAGTTCGAACTGGAGAGTAGATGATGGCTACACTCACAGCGACCACCTGGCGGTTCGCTACAGTATCGACTACAACAACAGCAGGCAGCAGATAGAAGAAGAGGCAACTAGGCCAAGGTGGAAGACATCATACTTCGACATCACTCGTAGGTGGAAGACATCATACTTCGACGAAGAGGTATTTAGGGAAGCGCTCCGCCGTGAGCGAAACTTACTCGGCTTAGACGGCGACGAGCTGGTAGCGGTGCTCTCACGTGCGTGTGATGCGACCATGCCTAGGCGAGTCCACCCTAGAAATGGGAGGCCACCGGCTTACTGGTTGACCGACGCGATTGCGGACCTGCGCCGCGCCTGCCTAAGGGCTAGGCGGCGGATGCAGCGAGCACGATCAGAGGAAGAGCGAAACGAACGGCGGGTGGTGTTCGCCGCTGCAAAAGCCGCGCTCAAGACCGAGATAAGAGCAAGCAAAAAGGCCTGCTTTGAGGGTCTCTGTCAGAGTGCCAATACGAACCCGTGGGGTGACGCCTACAGGATCGTTATGGCCAAGACGAGAGGTGTGATGGCTCCTACAGAGCAATCTCCAGAGATGTTGGAGGGGATCATTGGAGGACTTTTTCCGCGTCATGATCCTAGTCCTTGGCCTCCTTTCGTAGGACAGCCGGGGACTGGGGCTGGCGATGAGGAAAGGGTCACCGATGTGGAACTTGCGGGGATAGCTAAGTCCCTTAGCGTAGGTAAGGCCCCAGGTCCGGATGGAGTTCCGAACCTGGCCTTAAAAGTAGCTATTGCAGAGGCTCCCGAGATGTTCAGGTCTGCTATGCAGAAATGCCTGGACGAGGGAGTTTTCCCAGAAGCTTGGAAGAGGCAGAGCCTGGTACTATATTGCCAAAGGCGGGGAAACCACCCGGAGACCCGTCGGCATATAGACCAATATGCTTGATTGACACGGCGGGGAAGGTGCTCGAAAAGATCATCCTCAATAGAATGTTGCGGTTCACCGAGGGAGTAAATGGTCTTTCGAGCAACCAGTATGGCTTCCGGAAGGGGAGGTCCACCGTAGACGCAATCTTGTCGGTTACAAAAACCGCCGAGAAAGCACTCGAGCCTAAGAGGAGGGGAATTCGCTTCTGCGGGGTAGTGACTCTGGATGTAAGGAATGCATTTAATAGCGCCAGTTGGGCTGCTATTGCCGATGCGCTCTTACGTCTGGGGATACCGGAGTACTTGTACAAGATTCTCGAAAGCTACTTCCAGAATCGCGTACTAGTCTACGACACGGAGGTGGGTCGGAAGTGCTTTCACATAACCTCAGGAGTCCCGCAAGGTTCCATCCTGGGTCCGGTGTTATGGAATGTCATATACGACGAGGTGTTGAGGTTAGAGTACCCAGTGGGAGTGGTGATTGTCGGATTTGCCGACGATATTACGCTCGAAGTCTACGGTGAAACGATCGAGGAGGTAAAGTTGACTACCAACCACTCGATCAAGGTTGTGGAGGCGTGGATGCGGTCCAGGAAACTGGAGCTGGCTCACCACAAGACAGAGGTGACGGTTGTTAACAACATGCAGTCGGCGCAGCAGACGGAGATCAGTGTAGGAGAGTGCACTATCCTGTCAAAGCGCTCTATCAAGCACTTGGGCGTGATGATCGACGATAAGCTTACCTTCGGTAGCCACGTCGATTATGCCTGTAAAAGAGCCTCCACAGCTATTGCGGCACTGTCCTGGATGATGTCTAATAGCTCAGCGGTGTACGCCAGTAAGCGCAAGCTTCTGGCTAGTGTTGCTACGTCCATACTTAGGTATGGCGGCCCGGCGTGGGGTACCGCGCTAAGTACTGAATGCTACCGACGGAAGCTGGAAAGAACTTACAGGCTTATGTGTCTGAGGGTTGCAAGCGCGTACCGTACCGTGTCACATGACGCTCTCTGTGTCATTACTGGTATGGTGCCTATCAGCATTCTTATCAGTGAGAACATGGAGTGCTTCGAAATGCGCGGCACAAGAGGCATACGCAAGACTGTCAGGATGGCCTCTATGGTCAAATGGCAGCGCGCGTGGGACAGTTTCACCAAAGGAAGGTGGACCCATAGGTTGATACCGAGGGTAGATAGTTGGATTAATAGGCGCCATGGGGAAGTTACATTCCACCTGACACAGGTCCTTACAGGTCATGGTTGCTTCCGACAGTATCTACACCGTTTCGGGCATGCGGATTCTCCCGAATGCCCAGTGTGCAATGGTTTAGAGGAAACGGCGGAACACGTTTTGTTCGTGTGCCCGCGTTTTCGCACAATGCGTGACCGCATGCTTGCCACATGCGGGGAGGACACAACTCCGGACAACTTGGTCCAGAGAATGTGTCGGGATGAGATTAGCTGGAATGCCGTTTCAACGGCTATCACCCATATCGTCTGGGAGCTACAGAGGAGGTGGCGCGTGGACTGTGAGAATGGCTAGTCCAGATGCAATACAAGAGGTGGTCCAGGGGTTCGAAGTCGGCTTCGTAGGTCATACCGGTGCCCTGCGGTCGAGATCGACCCTTACAGCGATTAAGTGGCCGCGGAGAGGAAGTCCCAGTAGCGGTGCTGTCGTGGCGTCAGTCTACTGAGTTGGATCTGAGCCCGCGGTTGGAAAGGGGTCCCCGGCAAGGGTCGGGGTAGGTGAGACCCTGCTGTCTGCAACCTACGGATGCATCTGATAGGGCCTGAAGGGTAGTGATACCCTTCCTTTGCGGGCAGGTCAGATCGGGTTGCATGTGGGCATCAGTTCTTGATGTCCGCTCAGCAGTAGGGCGCGGGCGGGGTTGACCCTGCCCGCCTTCCGAGGACAAAGGGAGTGGCGAGGACCACTCGGGAAACTGGCTAAGCGCCAGCATGCTACCGTGATGGACTCTCCAGAGCGAGTCATCGATTTTCGTTGCTGCTAGGCTACGGCAGCTAACCTTGAGGGTGCGATATGCACTAGCCCCTCTCTGAAGCAATACCTTCTTGGTGGTTCCGGAGAGACGTAGGGTTTGGCGACCATAGGAATGTGTTTTAGCGGGTCGAGGAGAGAGTAGTCCTGGCTTCTACCGGCATTGTAGAAGACGGCCTTAACCTAAAGTGACCAGACGTCCCGGATTGTGCGGGACAGTCCCGGATTCAAGCTAGTCGTCCTGCATTGTAAAGTGTCCCGGAAATGTCCCGGATTTCAACAATCGCTAATATATTTTTTTTCTTGACATATATCTGACGAATGAGTTGAACTGTTTTTGTTCTGCTCAACTTCGGAAAGTTTTAAATAGTAAATAATGAACTTTTTATTTATGATTAAACGTGGCTCATTTTGCTTGATTTTTTCTATTTCTTTTAATTTGAACCATTTTTGGCATTAGGATTATTTTGGACCCAAACCGTGCACTACGCAAGCGAGCTGTTCCCAACGTGATGCAAAAGGAAGGTTGATGCAAACTCTTCACGCATATTGCTTGGATCTTGTAAGCTCTCTGCTAGTGAATTTGAAGACTTTTAGTCAGAACTATCGTTCACCTGGCTCGATTATGGATACTTTTCCGGAGGAGCCTTTAATTTTAAGTTCATTTTATAACGATTTTTTGAAAAGATAAAGAGGTTTTATGCCTTTTTGAGAATGATTTTGCAGAATAGGAAATCACTCAATGGAGTTTTTTACTGCAAATTTTACAAGGAATCCCAATATGCAAAAATAATTGAGATTTAAGGTCGTATTTTAGAGTTTTAGTAAAAAATCTGACCAAAAAGGCGTCAAGACGTTGCGTGAAGTTGGTAGAATGTGTCTATAGTTTTGTCAAAAACTCTTTACTAAATTGTCTCCAGCATTTTTTTCAATGTCTGGACAAAAAAATTTCATGAAAAAATATTGAGTCATTTAAAAAAAAATCTCTTGAATTTTTTTGGGATAAATTTCAGGATTCTAAAAAAGATGTAAATTGCCATCTTCACAAGTATCTCTAAAATAATACCAAATGAGATCTCATTCTAATTAACATTTTAAGGACAAACGATTTGGAATCCTAGTTCAACATGCACATATTTCAAAAAGTAAACGTCTGACGACAGTATAATTTTTATTTTGCCATTGTTCACATGAAAAACGCTTCAAGAAAGTCGGTCATTTTAGCGGTCATGTTGGGATTTCAACAAGCTTTTCCTTGAAACATCCTAAAAACTATGCAGGGGCATCATTTTTTAAAATCTTTAAGCAAATTTTTTAGACATTTTGAATTTGAAACTTATTATTTTAAATATATATTGGCTATCTTGCATTATAGTTATTTTTTTTCAAATTGGGGCTTTGTTTTGCATAATGTAGGGCAGCATACGTTTTTTCGGCAGTTGTGTTCTCTTCGTCATGTTTTTTTTAAACCTGGTCGTGGTTTTTTTAATAGAGTCACTGAATCACTGAAAAACTTACAATTTGAGTTAAGTAAAACTGTGTCCCGCATTAGTGCAAAATATATCTGGTCACTTTACCTTAACCCCACACTACCCTAACCTTCCTGTTAGGGTGTCTGATGAGCAGATTTATCCTCCTATGGTTTAGAAGGAAAAAAAAAGCACTCAATGTTATTTCCGATACCAGCAACATAATCCAACGTAGTCTCAAATCGAATCTCTGGAAACTTTCAGCGGAAAGAATCCAGTTTGCCATCCTTCATGGTCTTTAATGGCTGTGATGGTTCGACAACCATCACAAGCGCAGGAGGAATTCATGGAGAAAGGCCGAATAAAGTTCCTGGAGGAATCCCATGAGGAATTTCCCAAGAAATCCCTGGCAAAATCTCTGAAGGAATTCCTGAAAGAATCACCATAAAAACATCTGGAAGAATCCCAGGAAGATTGTCTTGAATAATGCCATCATGAATACCTTAAGAGATCCAAATAGAAATCTCTAGAAAAAATCCTAGGAATTCTTAGTAGGAATTTCTAGAGAAATCCCAGTAGGGATTGCTGGAGGATTCTCTGAAGGAATTTCTAGTGTAAGGAATACCTGGAGGAATCCTAAGAGAAGTTTATTGAAAAAAAATCTAGATGAATCCATTAAGGAATATATTCCTAAAGAAATCATTGGTATAATCGATAGGGGTATTCTTGAAGGAATCCATGGAAAAGTCCCTGGAGGAAGCATTTCGCATAAAAAAAACAGCTCAGAATGACGTGTCTTGAAATTTGAGGTGTCGTATGACGGTGTTTATTTACATTCGGAAAATGGTTGAATTGCCGCATGACATTACATATTGAACCACTTTCAATACTTGGCCTGGGAACTTTATTCCGGAAAATTGGTAAGCCAATTCCAAAATGTCCAAATGTATTCTAAGTGCCCAATGATTGTGATAATATGTTATAACTTTCAAAATCCTCAAGTTTGATATGTCGCATGATGGTGTTTACTCATCTTCCCGTGAAATCCGCATATCGGTTCGAAAATGCTCAAAAGTATTTCGGATAACACAAAAATAGCTCAGAATGATGTATCTTGAAAAATCACGAAGTGGGAGGTGTCGCATGATGGTATTCAAACATATTCAAAAATTAACCCCGGAACCGAGTTCCGGACAATTCCAGTGACCCATTTTGATCTTGGACCCAGGTGGACAATCTCTAGTAATTCTTTAAATTAGAAGGATATGCGCTTCTTTTGTCAAACTTTGGTCGAAGAATATTGAAAAGCAAAAAAGTTACAGCGAAATGAGTGGTTTTTCTCACTCTCGTTAGAGGGAAGCCTTCTCGTTCCTCTCGTCCGGCGACGCTACCTCGGCTTCGAATCCTCCTTCCTAACTTATTTCCGCAAAGTTGGGCAAAACTACCAGCGTTCGCGGTCGTGGCTTGACGATGCCGCGAAGCTACGGGAAAAATGGCGGTGCTCACTTACAGTCGGATAACGGAACTGCGATGGGCGGTACTATCCAGCCGAATTTAAGGCCTATTTCAGCAGTATCGGGTGTGTTGGCCGATAGCTGCGATTAACTGAGAGGTGGTAGAACCACGCAAGGGTCTCAGTCTACTACACGTACTCTACGGACTTCATCAAGATAAACCAAGGGTATACCTTGGGGTCCTGCGGGCGTTTAGGGGATAAAAGGTGAAGTTTTACTAATATGAGTGATGGGTGGTCTGGTTGAAGGTTTATTACCTGGATGTTGAGGAAAATCCGCTTCTTCCTCTGTCTATCACTTTTTATCAATCACTCGAATTGCTCTGGTCGTATCTAGTTCCTACATCATTTTTATCAGACGTCTGTCTATCAAGCTTTACTATTGGCGCTGGAATGATCAAGAGCAATGGTGAATGTCCTTTCAAAACCCTCGACCTTACACTTCCCTCATTTCTCTAGTTCACCCCATCATGGCTCATTATACGCCATTCCTGATGGCCGCCTCATGCTCCAGCTTTGTAATGCCTGGTGGTGAGTAACGATATTTCGTGGTATGGCTGCTAGCTGTCCAGTGGGCAGTGGGTGGTAGTTCGTGATGCTCAGCGAATATTCAAACATCTTCTTGCTTGGTATTTTGTTGAACATTGAAAACGAAACACTACACCGCGAAAATCTCAAGGATCTCGCACAGACAATCACACATTTTGTTCGAATCAGTGTAATCAGTTTTGTACCTTTTAAATCCGCCCTATTTTGCTTATCATATGACAGATACGCGTTTTTCGACTACAACTTGTAATCTTTTTCAGTGTCAGTTATCTACTGGATAACTGGATAACTGAATCCAGACACGAATGCCACATAAGTGGTAAAGTGTCTTTAATAAATATTAATAATAATAATGGAGCGGACCTGGTGTGGTGGTTAGAACACAAGACTATCACACCGAGGACCTGGGATCGAATCCCACTCCCGACATACTCATAAAATGGGGGTTCTTCCTTCGGAAGGGAAGTAAAGCGTGGGTCTCGAGATGAACTAGCCTAGGGTTAAAAATCTCGTTAATACAGAAAAATAATAATAATAATAATAATAATGGATAACTGACACTGAGGAAGATTACAAGTGGTAGTCGCGTATCTGTCAGGGGATAATAAATAGGGCAGAATTTAAAGGTACTAAACTGATTTGAAGAGCGTATTTTTCTTAGAGGGTTCCAAAAGTCGGTACAAGAACACATTTTGTGTCGAAGAACGCAAAATGAACAGATGTTTACGATTTTAACCTTCCTTTGACATCACGTCTGTGCAAGCTCGCTGACGTAGTGCACGGTTTGAGTCAAAAATGACCCTAATGCCAAAGGAGGGTGTAAGGTTTTAATTTTTGCAAAGTGTATGATCAATGGATGAGTGGATTTATCCGAAAATAAGTTCAGAGGATCGTGGCATAATGTTGAATAAAATAAGAATGCCTATCAACATTTTTAAGAAGCGGCTATTCTATTCCACCTAAATGTCCTAGCCTAGCATAAATAGTTGCAAAAGTATATCATCCGAAAAGATTTTCGACTATAACTGACATAACAACTTTATAATTAGAGTAGCAGAGGAAATATGATTGAATCTTCAATTTCGTTGTGCTACCAATGTTAGGTGTTTGCTACTCTTCTATGCTCGGGAATTCCCCATCAAATGAAACTAGTTTCTCTCGCAAAGAGTTAAATTAGCTCTGACAGTGCACAATTTGCATCAAATTAGGATACGAGATAAAAATAAGAAATACAAATCACCTTCTAGATTAAGAATTGCCCGAACTATTGTAATGGATACCCTTCACGGTATTTATAATCTGCTCGATCGAAAACATGACCCATATTTTTCTTTATCTTTTCTACTTTTCAGGTGAGTCATCGTACTACAATAAACAAAAAATAAACATAAAGGTGTATGTTCTGGACTACTGGGTCATCCAAAAGATCCGCTACCCGCACGGAGCCAGCCGATGGCGACTGTCCCCCGCTGACCATTAGAGCTAGCACACGCTGTCTATCGAATGTTTGTATAAAATTCCTGCTGTACACCTGACACATTTTGATGATTATCTCGATTGCTGCCGGTTTTTTCTCTCTTATGCTGGGGTTTCTGATGCTGCTGCTGCTCATGCTACTTTGACTTGATGGTATTATTATTGGTAATCTCCATATACCTTTCCTGCCACAGGAAAGCCAAGTCAAACCGTAGTTATATGCTTATGTACCCGTACCGAGATCACATTGCGTCGCTTCCCACCCGATGAGATACGCCTAAAATACCGTATCTGCCCTCGGATTCGTCAATGGGAAACATGCAAAGCAAGAGCGTTTTATTTACCCAACCTTAAACCCAAGGCCTAGAACGAGCAGATATTCATGAATAAACGGCTTACCTCTCGATTCCCGCCTGGAAACGTCGCCATGGCGGGATCAGACGGGGGGATCCAAACAATGCGACAGGTGCTCTCCAGTGTGAAGCGTTCCACAATGCGTTAAGTCTTGTTCCATTCGGCGCTGCGGCGGCACCGAGATTTTCATTCCTGACCCCCTTTCCGCTTGTCTGGAACACCAATTTTCCGCCCGGCAAGAATCGCGATTTAATTTCTTGCTCCTCGGAGCGATTGCTACCCAAATTGGGTAAACCTGACAGGCGCACTTCGGGGTCTATACAGAGCAGCAAGCAGCAATGCTAAGGCAGCATCACCATCGCGAGAGCAGGAGGTTCATTAGCTGTAGCGAGAGGAAAATATGTCTGGCATTCCACTGTCATCACGTGATGGGTGGTAGCAGCCGATACCCGTGGGGGAAAACATGCACCGCCGCTGAAAAAGGCGATTATCCCATTGGGGAAGGGCGAGAGGACTTCGAGTTTGTACACATTCATGAGCCTTAAACGACGATTTATCTCTCAAAAGGCAATCCTGGCTGGTACAGCTAAATACCTACTGATCTTGGTAGAGGGTTCAGCGATGGTCATACCATTGATTCATCTTCCATAGAAATACTTTTTATTAAATAAAAAAAAACACGCTATTAGTCACAATTGGAAGTCGTTAAATAAGTCTTATCTGGCTTATAACTAATGAAAGAACGTCAACAACACTTTACAGATGTGCAAATCAACTTTGATGAAATTTTCGCGATGAACGATTTTTCGTTCGCTAGAAGTTTGACGACCTTCACCTGTTCAGAAAGCGACTTCGTGAAATTAGGCCCATACCAGCCATGATCACTATCATTTTCACAAACAATAACTTCGTTTATGACGTTAAAATATCGCCTAGAAATTGAACGAACAATAAAATCATAAAAGTGTCATCAAAAAATGCATGTACGTGATCGATCCCATTCAAAACCGATAAATATTCAATGGCGCGTACGCACGCTCACTTACTCACCGACCAACCAAGTGCGGCTGACAGGCAAACAAGTGAAATTGGTGTCAACCATGCGGTGAACCTGACTTGACTGACGGCTTGGCGTCGTCGGCTGATGTCAGTTGAGGAGAAACGCGCAGCGCAACACGCGCATCGTGTTTCGCATAATAATTTCATTAAGACCGAACTTATCATACCCGCCACCATCACCACCACCATTCCCTCCGGGTTTCCCTTCCCGTTTTGGACCAGCTGGAGCTGGTGTTACCTTCTCGTCATACCTATATTCCACCAGCACCAGCACTTTGTGTGGCAGGAATACAAACCCGTCTGTCTGGAGCAACCAACGGGACGACGGATGATGATGATGATGATGGTCTGGAGCTGCAGCACTGAAGAGTGAAGAAGCGATAATCGCTCCTCATGATTCAGTCAGTCAGTCAGTCAACGCTAACGCACAGGGAGGCAGCCGCGTTGACATTGGCGTGTTGTAAGTTGCAATAAGCATTTTCACGGTCTGTTCCCTTCGGCATGCGAGCACGTTCTTTGTGTATCTGTTTTTGGGAATATTGAAACAGAGCATGGTTTTTTTGTGTTCAAGTTTTATGAGCTTACGGAACTGAAAACCAAAATTCAATCAGACCCTTTAGATGTTCATTACACATTCAAAGTGGCATATCCCCTAAATTTGAGGTCATAACCTCATTTGCAGCCTACAATCACCAAACCGAAGAACATCTGGTATGTCCACCTTTTCCTGCCAACGCCTTATCATACCACCTTAAAATAAGTAACGTATTTTGCAACGTATACTACAACGTCTTTCACCACACAAGTTTTTGAAGCTTGCCCCTTGCGGTCTGTGAAGAACACAAGGGGAGCTCTTCATGGAACTCTTTTCTAGTCAAGTTCAGAAAACAATGTAGCTGAATCGGAGGCTGTCAGACCTACAGAAAAGTTCTCCGATCTACTAGATGGAAAAACCTTTGAACAAATGTTTCCAGTTTGAGTAAATTCCGAGTGAACGAATCAAATGAAGTTCCAGATGCTTATTCTATAATACTTTCCCGTATCGTACAAACCGAACATCTACACACCAAACGTAAACCTTTGCAACGCAGCAATACCATCGCTTGTCTCTCCCTTCAAATCGACCAGCATTATGACAAGACAGGCGCCATCCTCCAGAGTAATGTGCCGTAATAACGTCTCTTCTGGAGCTTCTTTGCATTTAGTAGTGCTCTAGACGCGTTATTATCTGGGCATGGCCAAACTACGTGGTCGATCTAATCATAACCGGAATCACAGACAGTACAAACATTGCTCAACACAAGGTTTGTTTTATGCAAATGTACGCCCAGCGAGTAGTGGTCGAAATTACACGAACCTCTAACTACGTCCAAACCAGTAGTGTCATTGAGTCCAAGTTACTCACTGAGTAACCAGCTCTTGAGACCAAGAAAAAAAAACTCCCTTCCAGTATGAGCACCATTGCATATAGGGATACTCAATTAGTGTATTTTTGGCAGCTTTGTTCGCTTTGTCATGGGGTATTCTTTTAAACTTGCTGAATTCAAAGTTGGCCTTAAAAACTTTCTTAACCAAATTGAATTATAGGGTCGAGTTTCTGAAAATTCGAATCCCCATGACGAAAAGAACAAAACTGCGAAAAATATTCAATGAACGAAAACCATGTATTTTATGTATCATTAATTATTCCTCTCACAAGCTTAACCCTCCAGGATGCGTGCCGTTGTAAAAAGTACAACACTCTAAAAAAAACCTCGTTCGTCTTATTTTGCGCAAGCTCTATGCAGTTTTTGGGTCAAACAGGCGGTCGTCCTTGTTAAAGTAAAAATATAAGTAAAAGTTAAATTAAAAATATTGTAACTATTAAAATTTCCTCACAAGAAAAAAAAACTTATATTGGGACTTCTTCCGGATCAAATCCTTCATCCTTCATACCATTCATTTTAAGATACTCTTTCAAAGTTAATTTCTTCAGAAATAACTCTAGGGGCTCTTTATAAAAACCTATCAAAGATTTACACATAAATTTTCCCAAAGGGATTTCTACAGTTCCATACAGGCTAATTCAGATACTTCAATAGCAATCCTTCCGTAATTTCTCAAAAAAATATTTTAGAAATTCTTGCTTCAGAAATCCTTTAGTGATTCCACAAATTTATCAAAGATTCATTTGCAATTTGGAATTGGGACCTTCAGAATTTCCTCCATGGATTCCTATAAAAAAATCTCCGGGTATTTCTTCAGAAATTACCAACCAAATGTTTTCAGAAAATATTCCAGAGATTTCTTTTTAAATTCTGCTAAGAATGTTCTCGGACATTCCACTGAAAATACATAAGTCTTCCATGGATTCCTTCAAAAAAGGCACAGATCCGAAAAATAATTTAACAGCATGTTTTTAAAACCTTCCTTCTTTCTTCCAAAATTACTCGATTGACTCCTTTGGAAACTTTATCTAACATTTGTTTCAGATTTCTTGCATTCCTACACATTGCTCTATAATTTCTTTCAGAATTACCTCTAGAGGATCCTCCAGAAAACATCTCTCGAGAATCTTACAGGGTTTATTCAGAATTCCTCCATATTTTTTTTTTTAATTCTGTACGAGGATTCTTTAGGGAAATTATCCACGGATTCGTTCAGAAATGCGTTCAATGATTCCTTCAGATAATCAAAAGTTCAGAATTTCTCCAGAAATATATCCACGGATTTCTTTTGAAAATTTTCTACAGATTCCTTCAGAAGTTCTACCTAAGTTCCCTCCAGAAGTTTTTCCTGGGATTCTTTTGGAAATTACCCTAGATATTCCTCCATGAATTTGTTAAACATTGTAATACAAAGAAATATTCTATTGATTCCTTCTAAAATTTCTTCACGGATTCCTTCAAAAACCCCCTTGAGATTTTTTTTAAGAAATTCATTCAACAAATCTTTTATGTGGGGTTTCATGAGTTTCTTTTCAAAATCCGCCAGGGATTACGAAAGACAATTATTAATTGATCCGTTTATCCCTTCGGTAAAGCCTGCGCACTTTAGAATCGGTACACTTTCAACCAGCTGCCGCTCAAAAACGGTGTCACTTGGAAAAAAGTGTTGTTAGAAGCAATTGAAGCTTATCTATTGTAGTTTGTAGTGAAAATATAAAATTTTCTGTTTTTGTATTTTTAGATGAACTATTGATCTGAATTTGTAAATAGTGCCAGTTTTTTCTGCACACATTGAGCAAAAACCAAGCATTGTCAGATTCAAGATTTGAGTAGGAATATGTAATTACCAAACCCACCAATTACGCAGTATATAATAGTTGTTGGCATTATGATTGTTGATTAAGGGAGGTAAAATATTCCATAAGTGTTTTAAAATTTCTAATATAAATAGCTAAGGTAAGCCTTTGAAGGGTTTTATCTATATATATATATATATATATATATATATATATATATATATATATATATAAAAATGAGTTTGAAGTTCCTTTGAGGCAACAAAACTAACGAACGGCTGTACTAATCAGCATGACTCTTGCATGGTTTGATTCGTATTCATGGTGGCTGTGTTTATATGTAAAAAAAATGTTACAAAAATCAACTAAAAAAGAAAGAAAATTGACAAAGTACTGATTTTTTTATTAGTTGGGAAGAAAATCAACATGATCGAAATGAAACCGATCTAGAGTGCGGTGCTGCAATGACCTTAACAGTTGTCAAACCACCGCAACTTGGCAAGACAAAGTTTGCCGGGCCAGCTAGTTGAAAATAAAATTCTTGCATAGATATTTAAGGTCAAAAAAGTTGTTTTCGCATATACCTTAGTTCGGCAAGTACGCATACGGGAAGGATACTATAAGAATAGTATTGCTATACAAGAAACCAATGATTTGATGCAGAACAATATAAATAATCGTGGCTCGAAAGCTGTATGGACTATTGCTGACGAAATTCATTGGATGTGTTTTGATGGCGTGAAATATCTAACGATTATTTCAATAAAACTGAATCTACCCAGAAGTTTTTTATTTATGATCATAGAATCACATCTATAGTTCCATAATCTATATGGTTTTCAGTGTTTTATCCATGAAAACTATCTTATTTTAGGCTTATTATGAGGAGTTAGCCTTATCACGGTTAATTTCCGACAACTGTGAGGGAAAACTGCTAATAATTCCAAAAATAATTCAGGTTTCGATATGAATTAAGTTGGGCCACTTGAATTGGGGAATTGTAGATCCAAAAAACGATCCCAGTAAATATTTTTTCATAAAAATGACTTTGAATAAAACTATGTTTTGAATATAGTGTGAATGGACAATAAGGCTATAAGTTTATTATGGTCTTGTGTACCATATTTGTCAAGAGTTTAATGTCGTAACTTGTTTTGAGCATATCTTTGATGAATATAATTTTGTTTCTTGTGGAAATATCAGCCCGAAATCTGTGAAATTTGCAAATGTTGACGATCATTGGTTTGTGCAGAATAAAATGGCATGAATTTCACAATCGGGTCAAAATTTTATCTTGAAGAAATAAAAACTGTATTTTTCATATTTTTCCTACCAAATACAATTAATAAGCTTCATTTGCTTCTTACAACATTTTTTCTAGGTTAAACCGTTTTTGATCTGCAGCCGGTTGAAAGTTTACCGATTCTAAAGTGCGCAGGCTTTAATTTCTGCAGGACTTCTGAAGGAATGAATTTTCTGCAGGGATGACTTCAGCAACTCTTTCAAAGATTCTTTCATATATTCTTCCACTGGTTTTTTCAGAAATTTTTTATTCTCCAACCACTTAACCTAATTTACAGTTCTTTTGTCCACTAGGACACTACGTGAGCAATTCCAATTAGCAATTGCACTTACACTTTGCACAGTGCCTAAATGTATTCTATTCTAATTCTACCTTGGCCATGGTAGAATGATGAGCATGAAGATATTGATGTGAGGCTCTTGTTCCATTTCCAGTCCGATTGAGCGTCCATTATGAGCTAATATCCAAGTTTCCGGGTCCGTTAGAGCATATGCTCAGAAGAGGGTCAGGTGACAGCCGCTCTTGGGGGAAGAGCAACCGACGAAAAATTGCAAGTGCCGGGGCTGGGATGACCATCCACGTATGAAGTGAACGTGTAGCCACTACGCTACGGGCCCCGGCTAATTCAGAAAATTTGTCAAATATTACCGTAATACGGGGTATCATTGATCAGCGGGGTAACATTGATCGGCTTGACCGACCTCATGAAATGTACAAACAAGCATTTTACAATGAATCGTTTTCTGTTTTCGAATGGCATATCGTAATCTGCTATCATTTAGCTATCAAATGACATGTAATTCATGAAAATTGAATTACAAAAACATTGAAATAAATCTATTTTTCCAAAACTGTGTTTCGTAACAGAATGAGATACATTGTCAAACATTCATGCTTGGCATGAATACTAGATACAATATGAGGTTCGAAATCACTGTATTACTTTCATATGATATCCAGAAGTTGGATTAAATAAATGAAACTTTTATGAAAGTGCTCTTTTTCAATAAAATATACGAATTTTGAAAGAAGGCATTAAATTTCTTAAGCTTTTGCCTACCTTTAGGCGGTATTCGCAGTATAGAGGATTTTATTCTTTAAATAACTTAAAAAGTACATAACTTGTAAGAATTTGGACAACATATTCGAAATCAGCGACCCCAATAAGTAAGGGTATTTTCAACATAAACGAACATTGATCACTAGAGACGAACCAGCCAAGGGCTGAAAGTCTCTCTAATAAAGACAAATCAATCAATCAAACATTGATCACTGACATGATCAATGTTACCCCAAATCAACAAAATCAAAAATTAGATTAAAAAGACTATTTAAACATGTTTAAAAGTTTTACAATAATTTTTCGAGTAGCTTAACACATACTCAGAGGGCCAGTACTTGTTTTAAAAATATAAAACATGTAACGTTTGCTTTAACAAGAGAAGGTCAGAGTAGCCGCGTAAATGATTCAAGAAAGATCGGAAATTCTGATCAATGTTACCCCGGATTACGGTACTTCAGATATTTCTTCAGGAAGTTCAACAGAGATTTGTTCAGGGATTGCTCTAACGATTCTTTTGAAAATTTCCGTCAGAATGTGTACAGACATTTTTAAAGGTATTCATCAAAAAAATCCTGTATGAGCCCCTCCAGAAATTTGTGCAGGAGTTCGTACAGAGATTAGATTCTTTCAGGATTTCCTTCAGTACTTGCCCAGAAATTTCTCCGGCATTTCTATTAGCTTTAAGGATAACTCTGAAATTTTTTTCACGGACTCCTTAAAAAATATTCAATTTATTCTAGGTATTTTTACTATCAACTATTGTTATAAATTAAGCGATATTTCGCAAATTAAATCAATCATGTTTGAAATCTCTCAAGTGATCTCAATCCCAGTACATTGACCCAGCTCGAAAGAAGCAAGGAAAACGAAAATCTCAAAAACAGATGTAACAAGGCCACCTAGCCAAAAATACATTGTAAAGGGACATTGACTGCAGCCAGCCAATGTTTCTACGCACCACAAGAAGGGAACGCATGTTCCATACAGTACAGATCACTTGAGCAAGCTACCGAAGGCAAGTACGCATGGCCGTAGACGTGGAGGCGTGCAGGAGAAAAACCAATAAACACTTTATTTATGACCTATCGTTCGCCCGGCGGGATGCGCTTTGACATTGCATGTGCGCTGATAGCTCTCACGACGGGAAAAGGGAAAAGTGACACCAACCGGTGCGCTGTGAGGCTCGGATTTAGAAATGATGAAAAGTCGTAAAATTCTCGGTGCTAAGGCACCGAGGGCAGGTTCTTCATGCGGCGGGTACTGATGCGGTGGTGTTGGATCGTAGCTATAGGAGTGATTCCGGCATGATCCCCCTCGCACAAGAAAGCAGTACCCGGCTAATCAACAAAAACTATTGATAGTAGCGGGAATCAATGCCAGAAAAAACAGGGTAATAAAACCCGAAATAGAAATGCGCCTTGATGCATCCACGTCGAGGCGGGGGATAGGTCTAGAATATTTGGTGGAAAACAAACACGATTAAGAACAAGTACAGAAGTCATAAAATTTGGTTGTGCCTGCTTGCATTAGGTAGTGAGGGAAGGGGATATTAGTTTTAAGTTTGGAAACCAAAATTGTAAGGTTCTCTTTTCTTCTTAGCATTGTAAGTGGGCCCTAAGGCCCAAGATTCGGCTATAAAAGCGGATGGTCCCGCTTCAATAAAGCATTCTTTCATTGATCACGCAACAGTCGCGTACATTATTGAATCAAACCCGAACTCCTTAAGCAGTCGCCCAATTTTCCAAAGTCGGTGAGGCGAAGTTCTTTTGTAGTCACAACATATCGATTGGCTACAATCCTTCCGCGCCCCTTCGGAACCTAAGGTGACAAGTTCTTAGGCCAAAGACTTGTTTGAGGACAAGTCTTAAGTCGTAAGAACGATCCAGGAAAATAGCTTTCCTAGTGTCGTTTACTGCACTTTGTAAAAGTCAGTGAGGCGAAGTACTTTTGTGGTCACAACAAACCGCTTGGCCACAATCCTTCCGCACTCCTTTTACAAGGTAAAGTTTTCGATCCCTGAATTAGTGACTTGTCGAAGATACAAGTCACATTCAGAGAACACTTGGAACGCACATTTAAACCAAACCCCAACGAACTCACAAGTTCCACAAGGAACACCTTCGCACAAACCACATTGGTGGCTCCAGAGAGGAGCAAAGTTAAAAAGTGAAATAGTGAAAAATTGAAGTGAAAAAAGGCGCGAGGCGTCAAGGATAAGTATTCAGTCACCAGACTGAGTACACAGGTAAGTCAAAGGTTAGCGACACCTTAAAGTTCGTAAATATTGCATGCTTTAAAGTGAGAAAAAATAGACAAAAAAGAAAGGCCTTTTCCGAAAGGCACACAGTTCAAATGTCAGGCGACGCTCTCATAAGAGAGATAAAAGAAGTCGCAGAAATTTTTAACGAGCGAGACCGGCAATTTGAAAAAATCAGCCAAAGCTCGTTACATAAGCGCTGGTTAAAACAACCGATAGCGCCGAATAAATTCTCGGAGTCCAGGCACTATAAATTAACTTTGTGGCCTGGAACATCGAAACAAAAAGAGGTTGTGCAATCAGTATCCAAGTTTAGATACGAGCAACCGAAACCCTTAGCTGCAAAATACAAACAGGCCTTAGCAAAGGACCTGAAAAATCTTAAAATTTAAAAAAATAAAAAAAAAAGCTTAAAGGTTTAAGGCAATAAGCCAAGGTTGTCGGCACCAATAAGCCGTCCTAAGGTTAACGGCACCGAAAAGTCCGTTCAAAATCCAAGGCAATTTGAGCCACTAACAGGGTTGTTCTGAGTAAATAACTTACCAGAGGGCAATCTATTCAAACAACAAATAACTCGCCCACGTGCGAAACAAAAAAAAAAAAAAAAAGAGCTAAAAGGTTTAAGGCAATAAGCCAAGGTTGTCGGCACCAATAAGCCGTCCTAAGGTTAACGGCACCGAAAAGTCCGTTCAAAATCCAAGGCAATTTAAGCCACTAACAGGGTTGTTCTGAGTAAATAATTTACCAGAGGGCAATCTATGCAAACAACAAATAACTCGCCCACGTGCGAAACAATCTGCCAAATTAAATAAAGAATCTTAAGATTAAATCAACTTTGCTAAAATGGCAAAGAAAAAGTTCCAGTTCGTCATGAACGATAACGGACATTGTCGGTTGTGTAAACGCATCGACGAAGAAGAAGATTTAGTGGCCTGCGATAATTGTGATCGCTGGTTCCACCTTGGGTGCGCCAAACTCGATCACAGTCCAGGCCCGGAAGAAGATTGGCTGTGCGTTCGATGCGCAGCCGATGCGGCGGAATTTAATGAAGCCAAACAAGCTCTTGCAAAATTTCAATTAGAACTGGAAAAGCGGGCTAAAGCGCAAAAGAGCGCTGAGGTCCATGCAACCTCAATGGAATTGGAGCTCATGAAGCATAAGCAAGAGCTGGAAGAAAAAATTAAAACAGAGGACAGTAAGCAGGATATATTACAAGGTCTTGCTGATGTCCTGAAAAAATCAAAAATAACAAACAATTCAGAATCATCTGACGAAGGTAGACAAGAATCCGAAACTAAAATCTTGTCGGTAATAATGAAAAGGCAGTTACAAACACTACCCACATTCTCGGGAATAGCTCGAGAATGGCCCGCATATAAGCGGAGATTTCAAGAAACAACCGAATCAGGTGAATATACAGATTCGGAAAATTTGACACGCTTGCAGCAGTCTCTTTCAGGGGCGGCTGCAAAGAGTGTTCAGGCGTTAATGTTGGATTCTTCTAACGTCAACATAATATTAGATCGCCTTGAAAGGCAATTTGGGCAATTCAAGCGGATCTACAGAGAATTAAGGGAGGATGTAGAACGTATTAGATCAAATGGGCCTAATACTATAATTGAAATCGCGGATAATTTAGAAAATTTGGTGTCTCATCTAAACGCGATGAAGCAGCCAGAATATCTAAGAGATCCTCGCTTAATCGAGGAAATAGTAACAAAGTTGCCGTACGAGCAACAAATAAAATGGTTAGAATTAACACGCACAAAAGGCGCTCAAGGAATTCAAATATTAACACTCAAAGATCTTCTCGATTTCGTTAAGCCGCGAGCAGATATTCAACGAGAAATGGGGAGACCTTACGGTGAGAGGAAAATTCGCGTAAACTTACATCACGAGATGCACACGAAATGCTACATTTGTGATGGGAAGCATCGCATTGTAGATTGTTCTCAACTAAAAAAAATTTCATCCTGGGAAAGGGTGCAAAAAATTAAGGCAAAAAATGGGTGCCTTATATGTCTAAAAAGGCATAAGGAACAATGCCGATCTAATGATCGATGCGGCGTCGAGGGTTGTCAGGGAAGACACCATCGAATGCTACATTTCCGAAGATCTTTCGGACCAAGCCAAAATGAAACTAAAGTTTCGACAAATACAAGTCGTAAGGAACCTCACGAGGAGGCTCAGACTAATTTGCACCACAAATTTGTCTCTCAAATTTTTTACCAAATAGTTCCGGTAACGTTGCGTAATGGCAAACACACCGTAGAAACATACGCATTTCTAGATCCAGGATCATCGTTAACCTTACTCGATGATCAAATTGCAGATCAGCTTAATTTAAATGGAATACCTGCTCCATTAAAAATAAAATGGACGCAAAATCATTCCAAAGAAGAAAAGAATAGTACCAAAGTGCAGTTTCAAATAAAAGGTCTTGAGGGACAAAATTATTTAATAAAGGACGTCAGAACGGTATCAAATCTCCAATTGCCCGTTCAGACTATTAATTACAAGGACATGTGTGAGGACTATCCTCACCTTGCTAAACTACCAATAACTAGCTTCAAACGTGCTCAACCAAAAATCTTGATAGGGTTGAGTCACAGCCATTTATTGATACCAATAAAGCGAATGGAAGCAGGACCAAACAAACCCATCGCCATTGAAACACCTTTAGGATGGTTAATCTTCGGCAATATAAGCGAAGAAGTCCATGAAGACCATGTGCTAATGATACAAGAAAAGGAAGAATTAAACTTGATGCTTCGCAATTACTTCTCAGTAGAGGATTTTGGTGTAAAGGTTCCCGAAACCTTGCCGGAATCTAAAGACGAGAAGCGAGCGAATGAAATAATAAGGAATACATTGAAATACGACGGCAGTCGATATGAAATAGGGTTATTGTGGAAAAATGAGAATGTCCGCATGCCCGAGAGTTATACACAGGCTTTCAAACGCTTGAGTAACCAAGAGTCTAAGTTTGGGTCGAAGCCAGAGATTAAAAATTGGTTAAATGAAACCATAAGGGAATATATCTCTAAAGGATATGCTCGTAAGCTATCCGAGGAAGAGATAGCTGAATGGGAAAAGGAGATTTATTATCTACCCCATTTCATTGTATTTAACAAAAATAAAACTCCCCCTAAGCCACGTCTGGTATTCGATGCGGCAGCTAAAAATAAGGGAATTTCGTTAAATTCAATGTTATTGTCAGGCCCGGATGCGACAACCTCCTCGTTCGGAGTAACTACGAGGTTCCGGGAAGGCAAATACGCAATAGCAGGAGACATAAAAGAGATGTTCTGCCAAGTAAAAATAAGAGAAGAAGATCAGAAGAAACAATGCTTTCTTTTCCGAGACTTCGACACAAACAAAAAACCCGACGTATACACAATGCAAGTGATGACATTTGGATCAACTTGCTCACCAGCATGTGCTCAGGTAGTAAAAAATCATAATGCTGAGCAATTTATTGAGACAAAACCACGAGCAGCTGAAGCAGTGGTAAAACAACATTATGTAGATGATTACATCGATAGCTTCAAGGATAATAAGGAAGCCATCGAAATAATAAAGGATGTAATTGAAATACATTCACAAGCAGGTTTCTTTATTAGAAACTTTGTATCCAATAACAAAGGAATATTAACTGCATTACCTAAGGAAAGGATTCAAACAAATCCAATAAGAGCCTTAGAAGATAAGGATTCTCAAAACGAAAAGATTCTGGGTGTCTATTGGAACACATCTCTAGACTATATAAGTTTTGAATTAAACTTTACACGTCTGGCAGAAGATGTAAGAGCGGAGCTAAGACCACCTACTATGAGAGAGGTTTTATCCTTTGTAATGAGTATTTACGATCCCATGGGTTTGATTTCAAATCTTACCATACATGGGAAGATATTAATGCAAAAATTACATTTGAAATCGATGGATTGGGATGAACCATTATCCATTGATCTAAAGGATCAATGGACAAACTGGCTTAATACTATAAAAAAGGCCACATCAATTAAAATTCCGCGATGGATATTGTGTGACCAAGCACGAGAGTTAGAGTTGCATACATTTGTTGATGCATCAGCACTTGCTTTCGCTGCGGTTACTTATGCCAGAGGGATAGGCGCACATGGACGAACAGTTAGCGTAAAGCTTATAGCCGCTAAAGCCCGTGTAGGACCTATAAGGAGCTTGTCAATTCCAAGAATGGAACTGCAAGCAGCAGTATTGGGGTTGAGATTAACTCAAACAATAAAAGAGGAGTTAAGATTCAAACCTCAGAAAATAACATATTGGTCGGATTCAGAAACAGTACTAGCATGGATCCACTCTGACCATAGAAAATACAAACAATTTGTAGCCTACAGAGTAGGCGAAATACTTGAAGAAAGTAAAATGGATCAATGGCGCTATGTGCCAACGGCTCAGAATCCAGCGGACGAAGCCACAAAGGAGCTTAACGAAACAACAAAGTCTAAGTGGTATTCAGGTCCGAGCTTCTTATGGGAAACAGAGGATAAATGGCCACCATCAAAATTTCCGTTCAACACTCAGGACGAATTAAAAGATGCGGTTATGATGCACTTATACGATCAGAGTGCATTTGATTACATACACGAATGGCGATACTCAGATTGGAGAAAACAAGTGGCTCATGTAACCACATTGAAAAAATTTACAGATTATATAAGAAACAAATCCGAGTTTGATAAGACCATCAAGCTCGAAGATAGAAGTCAGGCTGAAAGAGCCATAATAAGAAAAGCTCAATGGGAATGTTTTGCTCAGGAAATGGATGATCTTTCAAAAAATGAAGATTTAACAATTTCAAGCAACATTGCTACACTGATTCCAACTTTAGACGAACATGGAATCATGAGAGCAAGAAGTCGGCTAGAAAGAGCAAATATATTGCCACCAGCCGCAAGGACACCTATCATATTGCCTAACAAGCATTATGTGACGAGGTTAATAATGAAAGACTTCCATGAGAAATATCTTCATCAGGGAGACAATGTAATATTGGGGGCAGTACAACAGAAATACTGGATAATTAAAGCCAGAACGGTACTAAAGAAGGTAAAGGCCGAGTGTCAAGTTTGCAAAAACAAGCGAGTCGCTCCATTTCCACCCCAGATGGCACCATTACCAAGGTGTAGAACGGCAATTTATAACTACCCTTTCACTCATACCGGAGTAGATTACTTTGGACCGCTAGAAGTACATGTGAAACGTTCTACTGAGAAAAGATGGGGCGTGATATTCACCTGTATGACGACAAGGGCTTCTCATATAGAGTTAGCAGAAAAATTAGACACGGATTCGTTTCTGGTCTGCTTAAAAAACTTCCAGAACCGTAGAGGAAAAATTCAATGTCTTTATAGTGACAACGGAACTAATTTTGTGGGAGCCGAAAAGGAAATGAAGGCTGCCGTGAAAGAGATTAGTGAGAAGATGAGTGACAACATTGCCGCGTCAATGGAAATACAATGGACATTTAATCCTCCCGCAGCACCTCATTTTGGGGGTGCGTGGGAGAGATTAATACAAATAATAAAAAAATGTTTAAAGGCCATACCAGAATGCAGAAAGCCTCATAAACCTACTGTGGAAGAATTGAGATCGGCTTTAATACAAGCGGAGTTCATATTGAACTCAAGACCTTTGACACACATCTCATTAGACACCAAGGATGAGGAACCATTAACCCCGTTTCATTTCCTAATCGGAAGAGCGGGTGAATATGCACCGCCTTATTCCTTATCAGAAATCGGATGTTTAACGAAAAATAAATTCGATAGGATCAACCAATATGCTCGATATTTTTGGGAAAGGTGGCAAAGGGAATACCTACCCACTATAAGCAAACGCTCTAAGTGGTCAGACAAAGTAGAGCCAATCAAACCCGACGATATTGTCATTATTACTGACAAGGAAACGTTGCCAGGAATATGGCTGAAGGGTAGAGTGGTGGAGGTCACGAAGGCTGCTGACGGACAAGTTAGGTCAGCAAAAATTAAGACCGCACAAGGGGAATATGTACGTCCAGCAACTAAAATAGCAGTGCTAGATGTAAGAAAGGGTCAAGAGCAAGATTCAGTGGAAATAATTCACACCTCGACTCTTGCTTACCATCACTCCGAAGATAAGATAGACTTAGACGACGACAAGCCAAAGGTCTCAAATGAGGAAATAATCCAAGCCTCAACTAAAATCGAACAAAAGGCTGTTAAGCAAGGCAGCAACGGTTTAACTAACACTATAAAGCCTATAAAGGCAAAAATTATGGATCGCCCACTAATTAAGGATGTGTGCATGATTAACCATCATAGGGAGGTTCAGTATGAGGAAGTAATCACAGCACCTTCAAGAGTGAATAATAAAAGGAGGCCGACCGAATTAGATTGGTTGAAATCCACCTCCAAACAAGTTATAGAAAACCCAGAGGAAAAATTAAAGAGGATGGACGCCGAATATTCTATAGATAAGGCGAAAATACAATTCAATTCATGGGGAAAACGACGTAAAATTGACATCGATAAGGTAAAGGAAATGCGAGATACATGGGAAGCGAAACGTCGTAAAATAGGCGAATTACCCAGCGCATCCCGAAATTCAGAAACCAGTCGGAAAACGACGACGAAAATAAGATTTCCAGTAGCAGGAGCAATGAAAGCATTGATGATGCTATTCTGCATTGGAACGGTTTTCTCGTCTGAACCAACAGGATTGATTGCATATGATTGCGCCAATCCTGACATAAATATGACCAGTTACTCGCTATTAGATGTAAATTCTTGCGTACCAAACGCGAAGAATTTGTCCACAGAGGAGTTACCGATACAAGTGCTACAAAGGAGCGCAAAAAGTGCTACAATGGTGTACCAATGTAAGGTAATCATCAAAAGAATAATCAAGCACTGCGGTATGCACTCGCATACCTCAGATTATGAAAGACGATATGCATATATCGTAAAGGAATTCACGCCGGATGAATGTCGCAGAATCCATTTGATGGGAACATTGCCATTAACATTCAGTGCGGGATTGAGCGAGCTCAAACGAAATCATACTACTAGAGGAGAAACTCTTGTAGTAGGAAGCGTATGGGACAGCTCATGTAAAGGAGGGGTGTATAAGACACCAGAATATACCTGGATAAATGCATTAGTGTACTTTGAATATGAGGTAGCGCTATACAACTACATGGCAACCGTAGATCACGAAAATGATCAGGTGATGCTACGTCATGGTCTAGTATGTCCGTACTCTCATGGTAAATGTCTTGATTCAGAGGACGGATACACTACATGGGACGTAAGCCTAAGTCAGCGATGCGAGGACACTGAATTTGAAGTAATATATGAAGGGAGGGTAAACAAAACAAGAAACATGGATGCTACTGATAAGCATAAACAAGCCGTATACACTGCTGTGTCGGATTCGCATTTGTTCTCCATAAGAACGAAGGACAAGACACAAATATGTGGGTACGATGGATATACATCTGATCATCCAAGAATATTTATCTTGGAATCAGCAGCTTTCAAATCGCCCTTCAAGAGAAGGACTATAAGTGCTCATAATCACGATATATTCACATATTTCAATTCCAAGATTACTATGGTCGAGAATTACATCGGTCAAAAACTGGATGAAGTGTACAAAACGGTAATGACCGAGATGTGCAAATTGGATAAAACCTTGCTAGAAACAAAATTAACTCTAGCCAGAATAAATCCTACTGAGTTTGTTACCAGTATCATGAGAAGAACAGGATTCTCTGCGGTAGTAGCCGGGGAGGTCTTACATGTATTGCAATGCAAACCTGTATACGTGCAACCATTCGCGTCGGAAAGATGTTATCAGGAATTGCCTGTGAAATATGGAAACACGACCATGTTCTTAACGCCGGTAACACGGACTCTGCAGTTAAGAGGAACTGAAATCGAGTGTACACCACTTCTTCCTGCAAAATTTAATTTTGGAGGTAGATGGTACACCTTCGATGGGAAAATAAGGGAGGCGATTCCTCCTATGAAATTAGCCACAGAAATCGTTACTAAATGGCATTACACTCCGTTGCCTAATTTAATGGAGAGTGGTATTTATGACCATGATAGTATACAAAAAATGAGAACCATGATTTACGATCAGCAGGATAGAAGAATAGCTTCAAACATCGTTCATAAAGTATTGACTGGACAGAATCCCAGCAGACAAGGTTTTCATTTCGAAGCTCTTATGTCCGAGAAGTTTATAGACGACATGATAAGCAAATATTGGAAAAAATTAATAACGTTTTCTACCTGGCTAGGAAACTTAACCTCTACAATAATCGGATTATATATGGTGGGAAGAGGAATCAAGTTTATAGTTGACACCATCATGCATGGTCGAATCCTGTATGATATTTATGGCTGCAGTTGGAAGCTTTTAGCGTCAATTTGGGACTCATTGACTTCTTTCTTATCCCACAGAAATACATTAAGAAATATGAATAAACCCATACCGGACGACGGGCGAAACAAATTCACCGAGATTCAACTGGAACCATTACTGGAGGATGTAAGCGTTCCACAACCGTTGAGATTGGGTCCACCACCTAGGACAGCCAGACTCGATAAGACGAATGGAGGTCAACCCGGACCCCAAGAACGAGTAGGAACCCACTAAATTATATCACAAGATGGCCGAGGATCAACCCGGCCTCATTAACAAGACTGGTTCAACTCAACAAACAGAGATTATAGCACAAAACGGCTGAGGGCCAGCCGTACCTACAACTTTGCATCACCATGAGACCGAGAAATAAGTAGTCTCGGTAAACATCAACAATATTATCACACAGCTGAGGGTCATCCGACCTCGCCGCTACTCAATAATCATGTCAACATACGGCTGAGGGTCAACCGACCTCGCCGTCTAATATCACTAGCCACATCACAACACGGCTGAGGGTCATCCGATGTCGCCGCGAGAGCATCAAGCTGCTGTAGCAGAAATTATAAAAAAAAACAATAATAATAATAATATCAATAATAATAAAATAAAATAAGAATAATACTACAGCATTTCAAATAATTACTATTAGAACCATTGATGATCAAAAATTAAAAGAAAATAACTCAAATTTGTAGAATTATTAATGAGAGGAAGATTTATTACGCTTAAACATGCAATATCATAGAAGAGTAGTACAAGTAAAATATCGCTTATTCTTGGTTTAAATAGTTAGCATTTAAAGCTGAGGGAATGTTATAAATTAAGCGATATTTCGCAAATTAAATCAATCATGTTTGAAATCTCTCAAGTGATCTCAATCCCAGTACATTGACCCAGCTCGAAAGAAGCAAGGAAAACGAAAATCTCAAAAACAGATGTAACAAGGCCACCTAGCCAAAAATACATTGTAAAGGGACATTGACTGCAGCCAGCCAATGTTTCTACGCACCACAAGAAGGGAACGCATGTTCCATACAGTACAGATCACTTGAGCAAGCTACCGAAGGCAAGTACGCATGGCCGTAGACGTGGAGGCGTGCAGGAGAAAAACCAATAAACACTTTATTTATGACCTATCGTTCGCCCGGCGGGATGCGCTTTGACATTGCATGTGCGCTGATAGCTCTCACGACGGGAAAAGGGAAAAGTGACACCAACCGGTGCGCTGTGAGGCTCGGATTTAGAAATGATGAAAAGTCGTAAAATTCTCGGTGCTAAGGCACCGAGGGCAGGTTCTTCATGCGGCGGGTACTGATGCGGTGGTGTTGGATCGTAGCTATAGGAGTGATTCCGGCATGATCCCCCTCGCACAAGAAAGCAGTACCCGGCTAATCAACAAAAACTATTGATAGTAGCGGGAATCAATGCCAGAAAAAACAGGGTAATAAAACCCGAAATAGAAATGCGCCTTGATGCATCCACGTCGAGGCGGGGGATAGGTCTAGAATATTTGGTGGAAAACAAACACGATTAAGAACAAGTACAGAAGTCATAAAATTTGGTTGTGCCTGCTTGCATTAGGTAGTGAGGGAAGGGGATATTAGTTTTAAGTTTGGAAACCAAAATTGTAAGGTTCTCTTTTCTTCTTAGCATTGTAAGTGGGCCCTAAGGCCCAAGATTCGGCTATAAAAGCGGATGGTCCCGCTTCAATAAAGCATTCTTTCATTGATCACGCAACAGTCGCGTACATTATTGAATCAAACCCGAACTCCTTAAGCAGTCGCCCAATTTTCCAAAGTCGGTGAGGCGAAGTTCTTTTGTAGTCACAACATATCGATTGGCTACAATCCTTCCGCGCCCCTTCGGAACCTAAGGTGACAAGTTCTTAGGCCAAAGACTTGTTTGAGGACAAGTCTTAAGTCGTAAGAACGATCCAGGAAAATAGCTTTCCTAGTGTCGTTTACTGCACTTTGTAAAAGTCAGTGAGGCGAAGTACTTTTGTGGTCACAACAAACCGCTTGGCCACAATCCTTCCGCACTCCTTTTACAAGGTAAAGTTTTCGATCCCTGAATTAGTGACTTGTCGAAGATACAAGTCACATTCAGAGAACACTTGGAACGCACATTTAAACCAAACCCCAACGAACTCACAAGTTCCACAAGGAACACCTTCACAAAAACCACAACTATATTGGCAATACCTCAATATTTGTTTCTAAATATCTAAATAACTATCTAAAGCATAGATATTTATGCTTTTCTGAAAGTATCCCTACAGGAATTCCCCCAGAAATACGTCTACAGCTTGCTCCAGGGATACTTTCTGAAACCCTCCAAAAATTTTATCAAAGGATCATTTTTCAATCGAAAAATTTTCCTAGGAATATTATAAATGATTTTCCTAGGATTTGCTTTAGGTATTTCTCCAGGAAGTTCTCTAAAGCTTCTGCTGGGATTTTTTTTTTTCATATATTTCTTTGAAGATTTGTTCAAGAGTGCTTCCAGATTTTTCTTCAGAAATTTTACTGGATAATTCTTCAATCATTCCATCAGGGATTCTTTCAGAAATTCCTGCTCGGATTACTTCAAATCGTCAAGTATTTTTCAAAAATATATTCTGAAGCTTTTTGCGAACATAACGGATTTATTTTCAGAAATTTCTGTGAGGGATTCCAACAATGGAAATATTAGAAATTCATCTATTTTTTTTTTTTTGAGGTGAATTAATGACGAAGCCACACCTCGGATTTTCAAGTGCACAAATCTGATGAACGGAATGTCGGTTTGAGGTAAAAGTTGATCGATTTGTTATCCGCTGGTGCGGAACAATCGATCAACTTTTCAATGCACACTGACATTTGGTTTTGTCAATTTGCAGCTTTGAAAATTCGAGGTGAGGCTTCGCCATACGTTAACCTTAAATCCTACAGAGATTCTTTCAGTGTTTCTTCAAGAATTCTATGAAAAACTTCTTCAGGGATTCCTGCAGAAATTCCTTTTAGGAAACAATCCTGTGCCTGTGGCTCCGTCAGAAATGTCTTCTGGGATTCCTTGAAAGATTCCTGTAGGAATTATTTCAGATATTCATTAAGGATTTTCTTGTTCCATAAATTCTTCCAGAAATTGCAGGAAAAAATACTGGTACAAATCTCGAGAAAAAAAAAAACACTGGAAGAAATTTCCCTGGATGTTTGTCTTAAGGAATCCCTTCTTAAAAAAAGGTGGTAAATTTGGAGATTTCTAGATGAAATTCTTAAACAATTTCTGGAGCAGTTCCCGAGCGAACAATAGTTTCTGAAATAACTTCCAAAGTTTTTTTTGTGAAATTCCTTGCTGAATGCTTGAGAACATACCTGAAGAATCTTTTTAAAATACCTTCTTACTTCCTAGAAAAAAATATAAGAAACTTCTGGAAGAACTATGGAAAAAAATCAAGAAAAAATAGCTTCCAAAAATTATGGAGACATTCCTGTAGAAATCCATGGAAGAATTTCGGAAGAAAGGATTTCTTACATAACTTCTAAAGGGATTTGTTGGCGCGAGTTTCTTCCGGATTAATGAAACACATACTGATAGCAGCGTATTTCACGGCAGCTTCAATGCTATATTAAATAGAATTCATTTTTAGTATTTTACACTTCCATTTTTTCTATAAATAACTTACATGATAGTTTCTTAATCTCTAACGAACTGTCTCACTCGACGCACAACTTAACACTAAATCTCCTTACAATTCCAACGCATTCAATTAATTCCTATTGGACAAAACAATTGCCAGTTTCACCTAAATACATGCGATACCGTCGTAACAGGATTATTACATAAAAATCCCTGAAAAAAAATCTGAAGGAGAGATTTCTGAAAGAAATCCAGCAAAATAAAAAAAAAACCTGAAAGAAATTGCTTAGGGAACTTTCGAACAAATTAATAAAATGAAAATTTAAACAATATCTGTAAAAACAGGAGAACCGCTGTTGGTTTTCATAGTAATATTTCTTGAAAAATTCTAAAAATTCGTAAACATTTACGCAGGATTTACTGAGTAAATCTTTGGAGATATTTCTAAAGCATCACCGAAAAAACAAAAATTGAAAAATTCCTCCAGAAAGGTCTTAACAAATTCTAAGTAAGCCCTGGATAAACAATTAAGCGTGAAATTGCATATTTTGAAGAAATCTTTTGAGGAACTTCTAATGGTTTTGGCTTACAGTCACAGAAATAAGCGTTGATTATTAAAAGGTTCGAAGTTTAAAAATTCCGGACGTCGAACAGTGTGTAAAAATCCCCATTAATTAACTTCCCCGTTAACCTCCCAGCCAGCAATTTGGATGCTATATCGAAATTACAACTGAAATAGTCACACATATATAGCACCAAAGAAATCGTATTCAATGCACGAAACAGGCATATACATACTAAAGTGGAGGCCATATCGAAACATATATACGATTACTGCGATTCCATCCAACATAATTTACGATTTCTCGAAAAATTTCTACGATTTCGCCGATTTTATCCGTCTAAATATACGATTATGCATGATCTTATTATGATTGCGAGTACCAATATACGAATCAAGATTTTCAAAAAAAAAAAATGGTGTTCAGTGGGAACCGAACTTAGGTCCTTTGATTGAGAACTGCGCGTCATCTCTATTGGCTATATTGCCAAGTTGAAAATAGAGAGTTCAAAGTGAATGGCATGAAACGAATAAAAATTAGCATGACACGGTGCGAGACTTGTGGTGGGAGCGTTGTTGTTGTGCATTGAGTGGCACAAAAAGTGGTGCCGTGCAAGAGGCCCGGAATTCACATCGTCATTCGAATCTATACATCACTTATTGTGCTAGTATGAAAACCTTTATATTTGGTTGAAATTATTACTACCATGGTTGGAATGTGTCAACCACAACAAACATACTAATTTGTGATGAATACCATTTTTTTTCTTTTTCTCCATCATACAAATATATAAACAAAACCATTTACGATTTTCGAGATTAAGATTCGACTATTAAAAGTGCAGTAACAATCATATGCGACTGTAAAAATGAATATACGATTTCTACGATTTCGTTCACTTCGTATACGACGCAAGTGTGAAGCAAACGATCAATATACAACATTGTTATAGTTGTATACGATTTCACCGATTTTCATCATACCTTTAGGTAGCAAGCTCGATTTAGCAGATTCATATACGATGTGAAGCGACGATTTCCACGATTCAAAGAAATCATATATACGATGCTAGCGAATTTGCAGCTTGACACTAAGAATGTACGTTTTTTTAACGATTCTATCCGATTTTGTGCGATCCTACCGATAGTATCTCGCACCTTTTATGATCGGAGACGACTATATGAAACAAAATCGCAATTGAAATTTAATTTGGCATGAAATGCGATTTTACGCAATCATTGTCAACAAATATACATATTATTATACAACTCTGATTCAATACATGAAAATATACGATTTTTTCCACACAATGATTTACGATATGTGGTTGGCTGGGCTAGCAAGGGTACAACAATTGTCAATGAGCCCATTTCACCAAAATCCCGACAAACATCCGTGTAAATACGGCACTTAGTCGGGGCCCGTGGCGTAGTTGGTCACACGTTCGCTTCATATGCGGATAGTCAAGGGTTTGATTCCCAGCCCCAGCACTTGCAATTTTTCGTCAGTTGCTCTTCCCCCGAAAGCGGCTAACACTGACCCTCTTCTGAGCCCCGTGACTCAAACGGACCCGGATACCTGGATATCGGCGAACTGCTACTCATAAAGGACCCCCAATCGGACTGGAAAGGAAGAACGGCCATCCATCATCCTTGTGCTCATCATTCTACCATGTATAGAGTAGAAAAATGAAAGCAGCAGAAAGGCAACCAGTTCGATAAAGTAGAATAGAATATACATCTAGGCGCTGTACACAATGTAAGTGCATCTGTCAAATGAAATCGCTCACGTAGTGCCCTAGTGGACAATAGAGCTGTAAATTAGGTTAAGTGATTAAGAATAAAAAATACGACACTTCACAAGTTGTTTAACTTCGAGCCAAACCCGAGGATCGAAATGTCAGCGATGAATTAAAATAATCAACGCTTATTTCTGTGACTGCAAGCAGATTGTCTAGACAAGTTCCTCGAGAAATCACAAAAAAAAAATCAGCTAGAACGTTCTCTGATAATATAGAGTGACTAAGGATATTATCGGTAAGTTTGTTCTCTTCGTCATAAGGGGATTTTAAGGGGCAAGTTGACTGAAATTTGGGCATATAACTCAGGTTGGTTGGGAAGGATTTGAGACCAACTATGAATTCAACAGGTTGCAAAAAACCTCTCAAGAGGAAGAGAACAAAACTGCCGAAAATGCGTAAGTTCTGTGGAAAATTCTAACAAAATTGTTTAAAGAGATAGGGTAATGATGTAGGAACTTCCGTAGCAATCATTGCAGTAATTTCTTCAATAACCTCTGAAGGAATTACGGGAGAAATTTCCGAACAAGTTCTTGAAGGAATCAATGGAATAATTGCAAGATGAACCTTACGAGAAATTCCTAAAAAAAACCTGGAGCAATTTTCAAAGAAATAGGTACATGGGCAGGAAAAATCTTGTTTCTATTAAAAAAAAAATCTGGATAATTTTTGATAAATTCAGAAAGAATTTCTGGCGGTGTCCCTTGAGGTAATCATAGAGAAAATTTATAAGAAGTACACGAAAAGGAATGCATTCTAAAAGATTTCTCGGAGGAATCTTCAGAAGAATTATTGTTGAACTTATTCCAACCCTTTCGTGATAATTACAGAAAAAATAAATCTAGAGTGGTTTCCTCAGAATAATTGTATATTAGGCATAATATTGAAGTCATTCCCAAGGAAGCGCTGAGATTTGGAGCCTTGAGTAGCCAACACTAATTCACCATGACAGCACTGTTCCAAACCGAAATGCCACGATCGCCAAAGAAACATTAGGAATAATGGAATGTAGGTAACCATCATCCCCAAAGAAAAGTCGATTTCTGCTCAGCAACATAAACTGAACAAGGTTCTTGAAGTTTTTGAAAAGCGGTGGAATTTTCATTGAAGATACCGAATCCAGTGGATCCTTTTATGCGAGACCCATCAGTGAAGAATCTATTACAGGAATTGACATATTGGAACCTTCCGTCAAAAATGCGAGGAATAGATATACACCGAAGTTGCTCTGGTTTACATGAATAGCCTGTTTCATGGAGAGATCGTATTTACCAGAGAAATTGTCATTGGTTGGTGAAGTGTACGTGGAGGAACTGGGAGACTTATATCTGTGTGTGCTATCTTTATAAGCTACATCCATCCAGTAGTTTCGTCACTTATTCCTACGTTGAAATCTTTCTCTTGCACAGATAAAACGTTTCTTTGTTCTGTGCTACTGTATCAGCACAAAAGTAACCGTACAGATTTCCTCGAATTTTTCCCTTCTCTTTTGTTTTCCCAAACTTCTACCGTTGCATATCACGTGGCCAAAATCTAGACGCAATCTTTTGATCTACAGCGTTACCTAGTTTCTCAGTCCGTTCGTTACCTAGTACCCGGAATCAATTTGGATCAACTAGAAAAACGTCTTTTTTATGACTAGCACGCGCGCCCTTTCGTTCGAAGGGCAAACATAGAGCACTGACGCTCACACCGCCCGTTGAGGTGTCATTGTATTTATCACACCTAAATCAACACAATCCACTGAAATGTCAAAACGACGGAAAAGAACACCCCAAAATCAAGCTGCCATTAAACCACCTACACCTTAGGATTAGCAGTGACCCATTTATCCCGTTCCCTGCCGTTGTTGTTTCGTATGGTGGTTGCACAACTAGTTTGCTTTGTTTCGTTGACATTTACCTCATTAGAATTACAGTTAAATAAAGAAAAAACGAGCGCGTTGATTGCAGCCGTACAAAGGTAACACCTGGCGACTGCCGTTCCTGGCTTTGTTGTCACCATCATCATCGCCATCATCTTTAAGATGACGAAAGGAGATGCAAAAACTAGTTTGTTTAATGACTTCATCCTGCTGTTGAAGCTGTTGCGGTTCTGTTGCTGTTGATGATGACGGGGTCTATATTTAGATAGCGCGTTAATCGCCAAGTCTGAGGTGGTTGCTTAATTGAATGGCATGCAAAAATTTCTTAAACGACAATTTTTCATCTTCAGTTAAAGAGCTGCTCTCGCGCGCGCGCTGCTGATGCTGCTGGCTGGCTGGCAAGTGTCAAGCAGAATATTGAACCCATTTTAATGTGTTTGCATTCTGCTTATCAGTTTGCATGCGTCTCTGGCGATATTCTTTTACAAGGAAACCCATTTCGACATGCATTTATAATTTATGCCTGTTTGGTTCCAGAGGCGAAGGTTTGCTTGGCTGATATGCAGATGTAGGTAGAGCCAATGTACTGTATTCTACAAGTATTTATACGTTCCACAACTGAAACAGAGCCTGCATCTCTACTTAGTGTTCTATGTGCACTTCTACAGTTAAAAGCTGTGAGTTTTTTTTACCAATTGACCATTTTACATTCGAAAATCGTGTGGAACAGTACGAAGATACTCTTTGTGCAAAGCAATCAAGAATGTTTCCGTTACAAAAAGTTCCTCGACTGACCGGGAATCGAATCCGTCCACCTGAGCGTGGTCTTACTGGCAAGGATGGGAACACTCACTTGCAGAGAGTTACACTCACTTTATGTTTTCTCAGCTCAGAAGCGTGCAATCATGAAATGATGTATGGACGACTTTTGCCTTGTGGTTTTGTCTAAAAGTTTGCCGAATAGAGTAGGGGTCGCACACGCATACCGAAGTCGTGAAGGAGCTGCGAAGGCAACTCTCCACGAGGTGAATGTAAATTACACTCACCTCGTGGAGAGTCGCTTTCACAGCTCTGTCACGACTTTGATATGCGTGTGCGACACCTACTCTATTCGGCAAACTGTGAGACAAAACCACAAGGCAAAAGTCGTCCATACACCATTTCTTGATTGCATGCTTCTGAGCTGAGAAAACATCAAGTGAGTGTAACTCTCTGCAAGTGAGTGTTCCCATCCCTGCTTACTGGGTACTTGCGCTGTAATTATTCCGGCTATGTGTGCCATACTCATGACATATTCAAGATCAAGATCATATCAGTGCAATTTTGGCACCAATTGATGGAACTCCTAGAATGGTTTTGGAAAGACAGTTAAATTCCTTTTTATTTTATTTAATATTATTCCCCTATATCTCGATAGTATGTGGAAAAACAAAGAACGAAGAACACAGGTTGCCACCGCAATGACCGCCAGGAATCATTTGAATTGTATTGTATTGATTTTTTTTAAATTGGAATGAATCATTAAATATTGAAGAACATAAATCTAGGAATCTGTCGCAACTATCTAGCTGAAAATACTACTCGATATTTGTTTCCTCATAGCAAACATTGAATAGCATTTTTATTTTCATCTTGATGCTTTTGACAGATCTCAAAATTTGTTTTCAAGAAAACGTGAGGCAAAATGGGTATTCTAAGAAATAAACGCTTAGTACATTCAACTTAAGAGAAGTCCCTTATGTAAGAGCAATCAGAGAAAATGTAAATGATGGAATCCGTGAACAGAAAACCCTGGACTATCGTAATTCTGCACGTCACTTTGCAGATTATAATTTTGGACTTCTTTTGGTATACATCTGGACCTGGTGAAATATTAACACTATGGTATACCTGCTTGTATACCTGATATATTATAGTGCGAGATTTAGTCTTAATCTAGCATCCAACTCTTGGGACACCAAGAGTTTGTTGAACCAAAAATATGCCATGTCACTTTGCAGAATTACGGCAGTGCAGCAATCTTGTCAAAACGTCATTCTTCCAAAAAAAAAAAAGAAAATGAACACCGTTAGAAACCTGTTCCCAGATGTACCTAATACAAGTATTGCAGCGGTCAGGCCTACTGTGCAGTGCCATTCAATACGTTTGAAATAAATCATGAAACGGCATCATCTCGTCCACCACTCCGTATAGTATGTATTATAATAAGAAGTAAGGACGTTACCCAAGTAACAATCTTGATACTATTTGGTTCTATTTGTTTTTATGACAGTTTTATCGGAACATTGCATATTCTAGTTGATCTTATCGGAGTTTCAGCTGAGCACAACTATTCTTCGTCAATATGTGGTTTTAAAAACACCTCCAAGAATACTTGAGGTTCAGTTCATACAACCATAAACACAACAAGAGCTGTTGAACTTATTTTCAGTTGTTTTATAAGGCCCTTGTAGTTATCTTCAATCATCCGTTCTTGATCAAGAGCAACTGTTCTCGCATGAGAACAGTTTGGTACATGAAAAATACAAGAAAAAACTCAAGCATTAGATTTTGATACTCATCGTTCCATTATTGCTGCCAATCAAGAACATCTACCCGGAAACCCAACCGCGACGCGGTGCAGTGCAAAGTTCCTCTGGTTGCAGCATTCGAAATGGGGTGGGTTTGGTCATACAGGACGTCGATTCCCGTGCAATCGGGGTTTCAATCATCGATCTTCAAAATCAACAATTACTTACCTGTTGGAAATGCTGACCGGAGGAATAAAGTACTGCACCGCATCAAGGCCAGTTATCGAAAAAGGTCTGCTTGGTTGGCAACGGCACCGGGCTGATGATTAAATTCATCGGACGAGATTCACAAAATCCACCGCGGCGCGATAATTTATTGTTTGTTTACTATTTGGCGTACATGATTTATGACGTTCTCGACGGAGTTTGCATAAACCTGCATCAAGAACGTTATAAACCTAAGTACTCTTGAGGTAATACTCCTTACCCATGCTTAAGATTAAATAAATTTAGGACGTTCTTGATGGAGGCCAGCCAGGATGCATTGAGAGCGTTATAAATCCCAGTATTCTTGAGTTATGCTTTTATCTCTGGCATGAGTTGAAAGAAATTTAAGGTGATCTTATGGTGAAGTTGATTAAAACCATCGAAAATGGACCGACCACCGGCCTAGATTTCAATGGAAGCCATGTTGAGAAAACTCATGAACTATATTCTCATGACCAGGAAAAATATTTTTTAAATATGTTATTAGTGCATTATAATGGAAGCGCGTTGCAAGTTTTGGAAGTATCTTCCAACATATATTCGATGAATTTTGCTTGGCATTTCTTATCCTTGTTATACCACGGAAATATTTCCAATTAGTGTAATAAATTAATCCCGATTACAATAATGTGTCATTTTCATTGTGTTTTTTTTATCAATTTAATTCATTAAATTTTTCTTTCGACATAAAAGCTGCATCAGCAACAACACTGACAAATTTGTTATCGTTTTATCGTGCACTTGAAGAATTCTACAAGGAGAGAGCAATTCGCCTTGAGGACAACTTGGGAATTACAACAAGTTTTAAGAGAAATTTAAAAACAACTCTCCAAGAGCATCTTAGGATGGGCCGCTTTGTCTTATGGCGGATTTATGGTTGAGTTGATGTCGTTTTGCAGAGCAATTTGTTTTATGCATGGTTTTAAAGAACAGGTGATAAAGAATACTTCAAAAGCATTATAAAATTAATTTTGTTACTTGGGTAATCTGGTTTTGGTTTGCAACCATGATGTTGATTCATGACATCATGACTGTTCCTCATGGTTCACATAAAAGCGTAGGCTTGAGAGACTCCGTTCTTGTAAAGGAAATCCATTATTTCAATAAATTATTTTTTTTTATTTTTTGCTAGATACATATTAATCAATTATTATGAACTAGCCTAGGCCTAAAATCTCGTTAATTTGAATAAAAAAGATATTTTTTTTTAATTCTTAAACACTTAACCTAATTTACAGCTCTATTGTCCACTAGGGCACTACGTGAGCGATTTCAATTGACAGCTGTACCTACAGATTGTACAGCGCCTAGATTTATTCTATTATACTTTCTCGAACTGGTTACCTTTTCTGCTGCTTTCACTTTTCTACTCTTTACATGGTAGAATGATGAGCACAAGGTTGATAGGTGGCCGTTGTTCCTTTCCAGCCCGATTGGGTGTCCATTATGAGTAGCAGTTCACCGATGTCCAGGTATCCGGGTCCGTTTGAGCCATGGAGCTCAGAAGAGGGTCAGTGTCAGCCGCTCTCGGTGAAGAGCAACTGACGAAAAATTGCAAGTGCCGGGGCTGGGAATCAAACCCATGACCATCCGCATATGAAGCGAACGTGTGACCAACTACGCCACGGGCCCCGGCAAAAAAAAAAGATAATTTATTCAATATTCTTTTACCCAAGACTTATAACGAACCCGACAGCTTTTGGTCACGAAATGATTAAATTTTCAATGTTTTCACTATGCACGCCGCAAAACATAGCTTGAAAAGATAATGATACTTGCTATTGAAAAACGTTCTTGAATCCGCCAATTTGTGTAAAATGCATCCGTTTTTTTTGCCATAACTTTGTCAATTTAGAAACTATTGACTTCACGCTCAGAAAACCGTTCTGATAAACGTGAACAAACAAACGTAAATATGAGAACAAGCAAATATACACCGTGAATTGGAACTAGTTCCAGCTGTCAATATGGGTGTTCTAGAAAACGTGAAATCTAGATCATGGTGTATGTACATTTCTTATTGTTGTTATCGTTGCTATGCATATTTAGTTCCCGTTTGTTCCCGTAGCCGTATATCGGAACGGATTTTTTTTTTTGCGTGTTTATTTTTCGTACTCAAATAGTTCTAACCGTGTGTACCTGTGTAGAAATTTTCATGAGAATTGGTTAAATAATGGCAAAATTATAGCAAACCCGTGCAAAAAGTCGGGTGTGGTTCAAGGTGTGGTTAGTTGTCTAAAACGAATCTATGACAAAAGGTCGAAAGACATAAGGACGATGGACAAAAGGTCGAATGGAACAAAAGTTTAAATCGACGAACGAAAAATTGTAAAACATGTAAAAGTTATAAGAATTTGACACAAAAATGCTAATAAACCTTGCAGTAGCTTAAACGCACCATTTTATTATCGCTTTGCAGTTCGCAATAGATGCCCAAAAATGATAGAAAGTAATGCTATTTATGGAAGTTAAATATAAAAAAAAAAGAATTACTTTAAAAAATGCCTATGAATAGAAGAAGGAAGAATCTTTGATTCGAATATTGTCATTTGAAACTCCAATCATTTTTACGACTTAGGATAGCCAAAGAATTGCCTATGAATTTAAAAAGGAAAACTAGATGAGAAAAAAAATTAAACTAAATTGCCATTAACACAATTTAAAAGAACAGCTTCCTAACAAAAGAAGGAAAAAATTTTATAGAAATATTAGTGGCTGCAATACATATGATTACACAACTAGTACAATTACTGTTGGGAACAACTGTTGGTATTACGAAATGTTCTTTTTCGGCTGAGTATTTTTTTAGATTTCTTTTTATTTGTCAATTTTAACTTAGGCTAATTCTTCACACATCGGCTGAGCAGTCTTAAATGAAAGCGTTGATACTACATAATCTTGGTTGACGTTTCGGTCCTTGAGTCGAGCCCCGGAGAAGGCCCGATCCAAAGACCGAAACGTCGGTGCAGATTAAAAAGAATCAACGCTTTCATTTAAGACTGCACAGTCGAAAAACAACATTTCGTAGCACTACAATGTTTCCCTTATAGACTAATTCGGATGACCCCCAATTGTAGAGGCACTTGGTAAGAGAAAAACGTTTGTTTACATAAAAGAATCATTTTTTTTTGTCGTCAAATTTTACTAATTTTTTGCTCTAGAAGTTTCTATTTTCAATTTGCAATGGCTTCTAATATCATCATTCTCGATGCCCATGCCGACGGACATCGGATTGGCCAGTAAACAAAAAATCCGGAAGATTTAATCACATAAATTGTTCGTAAGAACCTACCGGATCTTAGCGCTTCTGAAAGAGAATTAAATTTTCTTTCCAAAAAGTGCTCGTTTGATTCTCTACGTTGCAAAACTCGATAAGAAAAGGGGAAAAAAGTGCACTTTGCCTATGCTGCACCATGGCAAATTTTGGTCACTCTTTACATAGGGTTCTCATTTCTGCCACCAGAGAAAAGAGTGATCGTTAGCTTCCGAAAAATAAGCCTATTGGGCAATAAAAAGACTCAACAAAGTGTTTTTTTTTTTCATTTAAGCGAGGCACACTAAGTGGCAATTCGGTCTACTATTTTTACTCTTGACCCATTTGACCTTTCAACCGTTTGACCTTTTGTCCATTCGACGTTTTGTCCTTCGACCTTTTGTCTTTCGATCTTCTGTCCTTCGACATTCTGTCCTACAGCCGTCTGGAACGAATCTTTGGAAAATATGTTAATACAAATATTTTTTCCTGCTCAAAATTGTCTTCTCTTACAATCACATGACACGCTGCGAAACAGGAAATAACACTTTCTGTTCTTACAAAAAAAAAGAAAAAAGGATATAAATTTACCTTTTTTAACTACCGGTTCCGGGTTTGATGTCACCCATCATCAGGACGATGTCCAACTGGTTACTAAACTATACTTGGAACAGTATAAGTCAAACACGTTGGTGGTAGGTCATTTATTTGATTTTTCATTTCGTCAAGCGGAATAGTGTAGATGTTATTGGAGCTTCGTCTTCATTCGTCAACGGCTGCTCCGCAGTAGCAATGTATATTCTTACTTAAATCTCACTATTTCTTGATCAATTCTAATAACATGAGAAGTCACGTTTATCGTGGGATCGTTACTCATTTTTATGATTTGGAAACTTTTTTTGGAACAGAAATTTTTGGAAGATTTTCTGGATTAAAAAAAAATAACGAAAAATTCTTAAAGATATTTGGAGAGGAAATATTTGAGGATACTCATGGTAAGATTCCTGAATCTCATTGCATTCCTACAAAAATCAGGAAGAACGTGAAATTTCCAAACAATTGAAAAAATTATGGGATATAATTTAAAATAGTATTTCATTGCTTTTTGTTGAATTTTTCTGTAAAAATTTAAGAATTTGTCCCTGTTGTAATTGCTAAAGTAACTATTGATTTACTGAAAAAAAAACTTGTAATTAGAAGGCACGAAGTGTTGCTAATTGACAAATTGAGAGATGAAAATTGTGAAAAAAATCACGTTCTGGTGGGATGGTACGGTGTAGTTAGTGGGCACAAACGAGAGTGTGTTGTGGATTGACTTCTAAGCCGAAACAGAGATGAGTTTGTGAAAAAAAAGTGTTCACGGCGTCAGTTTGGCTTTCTATACCGCAGAATTGTTACTTGTTCTGTGGCTTAGTTGGTTAAAGCGCCGGTCTATCGAATACGGAGTCGTGGGTTCGAATCCCAAGAGAACGCGATTTTTTTTCACCTATTTCATCTCTCAATTTGTCAATAAGCAACATTTCGTGCCTTCTAATTACAAGTTTTTTCAGTATGTTTTAGACATACCATCAAATTTAGTAATATGCCATATATACCATATATCATATATATCACTGTACTATTAATTTACAATGCAATTTATCTTCTAGTCGATATTTTTGCATGTTTGTCACCTTTTTGCAACTGAATTGCTTAAGAAGCCATGGAAACAAAATATGTCAGAAAAACATAAAAAAAATCACAAGAATTTCTAACGACGTGAAAACTTAAAGTATTTTAAAACAAAGTACGTTTAATTGGCAAATTAAGAGATAAATTTATGAAAAAAAAACACTTGTTTTGGGGGGATTTGAACCCAGGACTCCGTATCGCTAGTCCGGCGCATTAACTAGCCAAGCCACAGAACAAGTTACGATTCTGCGAAATAGAACGTCAAACTGGATTCCAAGCACCACTCTAACCGGGTCCGTCTTTCAAAACATTATCTCTCTTTCGGCTGTGTGAACGTATTGTTTTTAGAATGTCCGACAGCGTTGAACGCTCAACGCATACTAGGTATGCACCGATCAGATGGTTGGTGACGAAGTATGTGTCAGTCAAGCTTTAATATCAACATTTTCGTATATAACATGCCTGAAGAATAATTGGGATGAAGCACATATAAAATAAAATAAAATAGGTTTCGGATGCTCAATGGGAATGTACATCTAGATTTGATATTTTTATTGACATTTTTCGAATCACACACATGACTAGTTTTTTTTTTTTGCGTTTTAAAGTGTATGAATTGAACTTCAATATCATTATTAATTAAACCTTTTCTTTTTCGTTTCAGGTACAACGTCATTAAAAATATTGAAACAAAACTGTGTAACAAACCACAAAACATCGGTAATATATTTCTAAAAACACTCATTATCAGCACAAATAATGAATTCTACAACAAATAAGCAAGTATAGGTGACATGTTCATTTCCTTGTTGGCCTAGGAAAGTTTCCCTGACTTCTTTGAGCTTAGAGTATTGTCGTGTCATTTTGAGATGAACCAGCCAAGGGCTGAAAGACTCATTGATAAAGCTTATAGTAATAATAATAATATTTTAGTGCCTGTCACATAACATGCCAAATGGTCATTGCACTGGCAGAGAAAGATCTCATTTAACAACTGTGGAAGCGATATTTTGTAAGCACTGAAAAGTAGTTCTTGATCTTGATCAGAGTGGATAACTGACACTGAGGAAGATTGCAAGTGGTAGTCGAAATACGCGTATCTGTCAAAGGATAAGCAATTAGGGCGGAATTAAGAGGTATGAAACTGATTACACTCATTCGAAAACTGAAAAGTAGGTTTTGTCCTAGTAGGGATGTTACGCCAAGAAGATGAAAAAATGTTCTATGTTCAAGTTTTATACGCGTAACAATCTAATTAATGCTTGGCAGCCACTGCTCAAAAGAATGTTATCAGCCGGTCTGCGGTCCTCGGGTAGCCATGAAGATGTGGCTAGAGTTCATTGAATGACCACAATAGGCGAGCGGATGTGTCATCAATTTCTTCCCTGATCCTTATTTAGCTGCATTCTGACTTACCAGGATGCCTATAAGTATCAAGAGATATATTTTTTTGTTGTTTGCGTAAATGCAGCTTATCATGTTTGAACGAACTACATCTTTCACCGGAGCAGTTGTCAGTTATTAATTTTTGTTTGTATGTAGTCTGAGCAGTACAATTGTATATCAATCCTGAGTTCTACTACCTCAAAATTTGTGCAATTATACAGGGCAATGCTAATGCTAATATTAACGAAGAAGCATATTTTAAAAGCATGGATGCGCCTATGTTAACACGGTTTCTCATCCCCAAACCAAAATAACTCCAAAGCAATACATTGTCGGATAACCTTTACCATACATTGAGTGCTTCCATATCAAAGGCGGTGCGCCCGAACTAACCTAATTGAACCATCTGCACCGTGACTTTCTCAGTTACCTTGGAGGCTGGTCGTCAGTCCACTTAATAACCTGACATTGACGCGGAGAATCATGATGAGACTAATGGATGGCCGCGAGAGCTGACCGCCTCGGCCAACCCACTACATCAATAAATCCCTCAAAGCCACTTAATCAATATTCTCCTGCTGCTCCCACAATGTAACATATTGTAAGGGCACCATCGAAAGTCAAAACAAATCAAACGTCCAGTCTTCACCGTCATCCATTCGTCGACCGTACTAGAGCAATCCGTCCATCCGTGGACCACTTGTTGCTTCCATCAGCGTGAAAGTTATTTCGGCGAACATCCCAAGGGGTCTGCGGCCTGCGCTATCCCGTGTGTTGTTGTAGAACATGTGCTATGCGGTGGCGTCGCGCAGATAAACCGCAAAACACCAACGACCAACTCTAGAATATAGGCCAGCAGGTTCCCCCGGTTAGCCTTCCCTTCCATATTGCTGGTAAAATAAATCAGCTCGACCCCACTGGCCTAGAGCCGCACCGTGTCGACCGCATGAGCTGCACATGGAAACCGGGTAAACCTACATCATAATTTCTTATCGTTGTAATTTTACGGGCTTTTATGGACGTGTATCTGTATGTGTGCAAGGCTGCATGAATGTAAACATTATTAATATACCCTATTCACATGGTTTATTGTAGCACAATTCGCCCTCGTCGATTGTGATGAGGTCTTAGCTCTTGGGCGCTGTGTCAAAGGAACGATCATTTGTCCAAACGACCCTGCATCATGCCAGAGAGCCAGAATAACAGTATACATTGCAATCAAGAGGAGGAAGACCAATTCTGCGCGGTGCGCCTAAACCTGCTATCAAGAGGGGATGATTCGCCGCAACGGCCGACCGACACCCACCCACACCATCCACCTGTGGCATATGCTGCGGACGAGCTGCCATTGTATGCGATCGGGGCTTATGAAGCGGGAACCTGGTCAAGATGCCGAGTGCGGAGGATCACATGAAAAGACCCATTTACGGCATTATTTATCTCGCATTTAGCGAAATAAAAGCCGATCCTGTGTATGGAAACTATGACATGAACGTTGCTGCTGCCGTAGTGGCCCGCCACTCCAAGGTCTTTTGCGCGTGATGCCTATGGCGGCGGCGGCAGTGCACCACCGCAAGTGGAATGAATTGAGTCGTCTCTCCCCTTGCACGCTGAAAAGATAAGCGCACGGGCGTGCTGAGAAGAAACCAGATACTTTGCATACACATTTTTCATTCATTTATTTATTGTTGCAGATTTGTGCCCGCCACTTTCACCAGCTGCGGGGGAAAGCACTTTGTGCGGGTCTCTCCGTTCCGGATCGGGATTGTGGGAATTGTTCTAATTTCTCCGATTCGTGAGAGCTGGGTTACTCCTCTCCGATTTTTTCCTCGGCGATTTCTCTATGCAAACAGTTGCATAATTTCCAACAATTAATTTGAATTTCAAATCCATTAGAGGCAATGGAGGGAGGCCCACTTGTGTGCAGCGATGACTGGGGAACCCGAAGGGCTGTTCTGTCGGGGTGTAGGTTTCGTAAATCGAACGCCTTTGCATGTTTGACCAAGATTTAACCAATGTGGAGTATCATAATTACTTGTTTGCGGAAGCAGGTGATGCGTCACACATAGGAAAATCCGAGGCGAAGGGAGAAGTTGGATTGAAAATTCCAAATATGTAATGACGTACGTACGTAATGCATGATACCTATTTCTTGATTAAGACTATTAGGGAACTGTGTTCTTTTTCACCATGGTTCTCTCATTTGTATGCTAATTCGAATGTTTTTTTTGTTTTATTCAATGTGGAATCTGATGGCGAGTAAACAAAATGTGTTTTTGATAATCCCTAAATTAGAAAAAATGCAGCAAATTCTAGTATTGGAAATTTTAAATGTTTTGTTCTGGCTTGCAGTCTTAATAATTGGCCTACGAATTCATTTTCTTGGCTCCAACGTTTCGATCCCAATTTGGATCTTCATCAGGGATAAAGAATTATTCGTAGCTGTCCAAAAACATACAGCTACGAATAATTCTTTATCCCTGATGAAGATCCAAATTGGGATCGAAACGTTAGAGCCAAGAAAATAAATTTGCAGGCCAATTATTAAGACTCCAAGCCAGAACAAATCATTCGAAATAATCTTTCCAGTCGAAAATCGCAAGATATTGAAAATTTTATTTAGTGCCCTGTGAAGCCTACATGAAAATCCAATAGACATTCAACATGTCTATTAACTAACAGTAGTATAGATTGCATGTGGTATCTCAAAGTTGCAAATGCAGCTCCCGATTTGTTTCTTCGGTTTCGGTAAATTACCCTGATGCTATTAAAGCATAAGATTAGAAAAAGACCTACATTCCACTACACAGAAAGAAATTCTGAAAACTACACTTGACGTAAATATTAAAACGTTTAAATTTTCATTTATCTTACATAAAAAAATTTCTTGCACACAAAGTTGTAAGCAAGCTCCATACTGTAACATGTTATCTTACAATCTAAGGGTATGCAGTATGGGATTTTTTCAAAGCGAAACGAAACGAAACGATATGTGAAATTTCTGACGCATTGCGGTATGAAACGAAACGAAATTCAAAAATGTTTCGTGAGATCGATACGAAATTCGAACTCACTCGGTATTTTTCGAAACGTAACGAAATTTTCGAAAAATTCCGCAGAATTTTGCAGTTATATCAAATTGATCAGGAAATGGATGCTGCGCGTTTGAATTTTTTTTCTAGCGTTGGCGTGGCGGTGTTTCAGTTTAGTCTCATCTTCAAGACTTCATTTGCTACAGTTCCATTTTTAGGTTTGTTGCTGGGGCTACGATTTTTCTACCGTTTCTCACACCAAACCCGACATTGGATTTGTCTTCGGTAAGCTAAAATGCTAAAATAATACATTTATTAGAACAAACATACACATGAGAAATAGAACTACTCACAAATTCGGTGATCTAATGTGGAAACACCTCCTCACAAAGCTTACAATTGAATTCCTATTCGCATGCATTTTATGCAGAATGAATGACTAGGGGTGTTCAAATATAATTTGATATTTATGTCTAAAAATTTCAGATAAGTACTCAACTTTGTCTAACAAGGGTGGAGGACCATTTGGGCCCTGGACCGATTCGGACCCCTTTGAGCTGTAAGTCAGCCAATATTGTAGCAATTTACTTGGAGTTTCACACATCTCACTGCGTAAAAAAATCAAGTCATTTGTTCAGATGTTTCTTTTTCAATGAGTATACAAGATTTGGAGCAACTTGCTAGTGGAATCTAAGTAGAATATAGTAGGATTTTGAAGTTAAAGTCCTAATGGAGTTTGGAGATAAATACTTGGAAAGATATCTTGGCTATCTAAACTCTAACAATATCTTAAACGCAAAAAAAATAAAAAATTAAAAAAAACTTTTGGATTCATTTATCGTGCAGCTTGTTGATTATTATTACTTCTCTACTTCCCACGATTGCTCTAGAGCACCATCGATTTTCGACGAACAACAGACAAGCGGAATTAGATAAATATGATGCAATACTTTTCAGAATATGATTGTAATCTCATTAGGTAAAGCCAAATCCTAACTACTTGTTTCAAAAGTGTAACTGCTGATAAACAATCAAGTACTATTGATTAACAACTATTTTTCGTGGATTTTGAAAAATTTGGCCAATTTGCAATAACTTTTGTTCAAACACTTTTTTCGGAAACGCTTTCTTGGCATAGGAATAGCCAGTCAAAGTCGTGGGAAGGAAAGGGTTAAGATAAGTTTAAAAAGACAGAGGAAAATCTAAATAAATTTAAACATTAATTATAAAAAAAATTGTTGAATCTGTAACGATTGAGGTAAGTTAATAAAAAATAAAAAAAAACTAGTATTGATTTGCGAAGATCAAATTGATAAAGAAGTCAAAATTATGGCCACGCCGATTCACGCCGACGCCGCCGAAAGTGCTCTCGGCGTCACGCCGATTACGCTGCCTCCGAATTAAAAAGCGCCAAACGCCGCCGCCGACAGATTTCAAATCGGCGCACACCTCTACTGTAAGATGCTCTAATATCGATTGTTTATCAGAAACATGAAGCATATGATGTGGAAACATCAACTACTAGATGTTTACCAATCAAGCTAAAGAAAGCTTGAACTCTACAACCTTCAAAGAAATGATAGATGATTGAATTTATCAGAAAATACCCTGTAAAACTCACAGAGAATGCTTACGAAATATATGCGGTAATCATTGAAGCATCCGCAAACTCGATCCGCAATCCGCAAATTCTAAAAATATAAATACAATTAACTTTCGTGAGCCTTTTTCACCATTAGCAGCGTCTATTTCCAAAAGAGATGCTTAGGAATGTATAAATTATTCTGTACTGTGGGAAAACTAGGAATTGAATTCGGACCTCCTGATTTTTAGTCACTCTCCTTAGCACCTACACCACACACAATTGTGCACATATCCTCGAAAACAAGAGTATTACTAGTTGTGTCTGAATAGTCAAGAACATAAGTTGAATTAAGTCTGTATTGAGGCTGAAGAAGTGATGTGGACTTCACGAAAAACATGCATGGGTCAGCTGACAAAAATAATTTGGTTAAAGGTTAAACAACAGATGATTAATTCTGCATGTTGGTGTATGTTTTAAAACTGGTTACCCAGATGAATAATATTCTATTCAACTTGATATTCAGCCATCTATGTATTGCTGATTCACAAAGTTGAGTTCAGACCAATATTTAGCTGTCATTGTGTTCAGCCATTGACACCATTAACCAGCTATTTTTTGTTTGTTTTTATTTATGTGTATTTTCACTTAGAGCTAATTCTACACTTAGAAACCAGCTATTGTTCAGCTAATACTCTCACTGTTCAGCATTCAATTTTACTTGGGACTTATCGTGGACGGAGTTGCAAAGATAAGTAATATATTGTCATTCCAAATTGCGCCTGAATTGAAACCTGAACCAGCTTGAGATAGATGATAGAACGGTAAAAACAGCGATAGATAGATATATGCAGAGCCGGATTAACAAATGTGGGGGTCCGGGGCCACAATGTTGTGGAGGTCCTGCATATAGAGAATATATGTTTACCCATACAATATACAAAATGTATTAATTAAGGTACTAAATAATGCCGATGTGGAAAAATTTCAATCTAGATCAATAAGTAGAGCCAAAGGGGGTGACACTCCCAAAAAAGGCGAAAAAAGATGAAAAAAGTCCCCAAGACCCATAACAGTTTTGCGGGTTTTGCCGGTTTTTTTTTCGTCTTGTTCGGCTTTTTTTTTTTTTTTTAGATATTTCAACTTGAGAAAACTAGTGTGGACCAACCCTTCCCCTATGGGAGGTTCTGGCGGGCTCCCAAAAGAATTTTCCACAAAACTCTGAAATCAAAGAGAAAAAGCTAACAGAAAATGTTGAAGAAATAGCGGGAATCCATGGTTTGAGTTCCTGATGAAATTTCTGACTTATTTCCAATAAAATTCCCTATTGAATTTCTGGAAAATCTTTAGTGGAAAACACCGGACAAATTTTTAGTCAATTTCTCCACAAATTTCTTCTACAATTTTCTCAAGGAATCTATGGATTTTATGAGGAATTACCCATGGATTCATCCTTATTTCAGTAAGCAAATCTTCACTCGAGAAATTCAGACTGACTGACAGACCCAAAATAATCTGCCTTGAATTCAAAACATATTTGCCATTATATTACATAAGTTCAATAACTGAGCAATAACAAACTGATAACTAGTGTTCGCTCCAGAACTCATTTTACAATTTTGTGTTATCAACTTGGTAGTTCATGTTACCATTACTTGTCAAACAGGGGGCATCATCGTCGACAACAACAACGGATGTTAGTCATCAACGAACGTTGCAAATATCTTTCTGATAACAAAATAAGTTTTCAATTGGATAAAAATGATAGATTTACAGAAGTTGTTATCAGGGTATCTTTGATCATAATATAATGAGATATTTTATTGGTATCACGAGTATACTTGGTGGTTATCATGTTTGTTATGTTGCCTGCTTATTCAGCCACAATGAGAACAAATTTAGATAATTATTTATGATATCAGATAACACAATATGTTAACCGGTTGTTATGAAACTTTGCTCGGGATAGTACTATTGCTTACTAAGACAGAAACATTGGTGAAGTGCTGTAGGCAGGAAAGGCTGTAGGCGCCAATAAGAATGATCGCCATGGGCACAGAGGAACCACGCTACGACCCTGAGTATGATCAGTATGCAAGGATTTTCTGACGGGAATCCTTAGAACTTCTAAATCCCGACGAAAGTTTTGTTAATCTTTTATGATAGGTTTCTGGTATTTCTAGTCCAGTGACTAGTGACTTTCTCAAGCAGTTTCTGTTTTGGCTCAATTCAAAAAGTAAATTCCTAAATTAACTTCTGAGTTGGTTTTGGAAAAAAGTGTGAATAAATACATGTAGAATTGAAAATCTCTCATAACTACACACACGCATGAAGGGAGGAGGTCCAAAAGTTGGTACCAAATTCAGACCACATGGTATCTGGGTCCATATAGCCGAGGCGGTAAACGCATGGGTATTCAGCATGACCATGCTGAGGGTGACGGGTTCGATTCCCGGTCGGTCCAGGATCTTTTCGTAAAGGAAATTTCCTTGACTTCCTTGGGCATAGAGTATCTTCGTGCCTGCCACACGATATACACATGCAAAATGGTCATTGGCAGAGGAAGCTCTCAGTTAATAACTGTGGAAGTGCTCATAGAACACTAAGCTGAGAAGCAGGCTTTGTCCCAGTAAGGACGTTACGCCAAGAAGAGGAGAAGAGGAGGGTATCTGTACGACCCTATTGATTAACTCAAGGGAAATCGAATTAGGACGCATGAAAAAAAAAATATCTAATCAACTTGAATCATTTTAACTGTACATACTCAAATGCTTAAGACATCAAGGTAAATGTAGCTTCATGTAATGGGAATTCGGATCCACAGTAGGTGGTCTGCAATTAGATCAGACGCGCATTAAGCAATTCATTACAAAATCTACATATCGTAAACCGTCAGCTCCAGCAACCACTCTGCTTGACAGCCAACAAGATAAAACTTTCTAATCCAAAATTAGGTCAATCTCCAGCATGAGCTCTCCGAGAAAACCTTGAAAAGAATGTAACATCTTTAGCGCACGCATATAAATCCGGCCACCCTTTTACCAACAGCATCATCTCCATCGCATCTGCTAACGTGATACGATAGTTCCACCGCAGCGACGACGACGAGCTCCATCCGTATCTTCCATCAAATAAACCGTCGGTACACACCTCTCAAGTCTTAATTAAAAAGCATCCATCACACTCTCCTTAAGTTATATGAAGCTCATTTTACAACCCCATCACGCACCTGTCGTTGAGTGATGAACTGATTTCATATTATAGATGCGCTCCCATTTCGTTCCCCTCCTCGATCTCTCTCTCTCTCTCGAGGAGGGGTGGCAACGCCGCCGCAACCACTCCCAGGTGCGTTCATTAACCACACAATGCGTGCTACTGTACACTGTGGGGTTTCATTTCATATACTAATGCCGCCACCGCGCGATCTAAGTAATCAGATCTTGACACCTTTTGGAAACACGTTTACCGGAACACCCACGCTCTCACGTTTTTCAGGTCAATCAACGCCTAGCTAGAGCGAAAGCGACAGCGAACAGTCAATCGTATAGAACCCTGCGTCGTCGAACTCGGTTATAAGCCGCGCGTACTGTATTTGTTATGAATGCTTCGTGCCGTTTGAACGTGATAGAACTACACAAAGTCCCGAATTTCGATCCATCATCGGGGACTGGGGAGCGTGGAGGTACGGTACGGAACGAGCTGCCCGCCCGGGCGGTACAGGTGACGGTCAATACGATGGACTTATTTATTGCTCCTTGATCGCAACCGGTCGGGCGGAGCGGGCTTGCTGTTGTTGTCGTATAGCCAAGGCGTGCTTCACCGTCGTTCGTTGGTACTTACTTTCTTTCGATACGGCGCGCGGAAAAAAGTGAGAAACGAAAAGTAATTTCTGCTATCTAGGTGAGTGTGTCGTGTGGAGTTCCATAGTCGTCGTCGTCAAGCGTCGTCGTCGTGCAGGCTTGTGATTCAAACGAGCGTGAGAGTTATGGATGCCGCGTCCGTCGCGGTAAATGGTGAGGTTGTTTTTTATCGACCAACCGAAGTTTGCTTCTCCGCGGGTAATGAAACAAACATCTGGACAGTTGGACAGTATCTACACTATCGTTGCGGTATGCTAGGCTCTAGTGCAGTCCGTGTGCATTGTGACAAATGGGTAATCAAAGAAGCGATAAACAACTAATTTGAAACCCATCAGCGAACATGGATCATTGGACTTTTATGGTGTTGGCGGTCTGCTAATTTCTTTCCCAAGCTTCCAATACTTCCATGTCGTTGAAGTTGTGGGACACTCTAGTAACGGCGTTGAATCTCAATCAAATACTAAATATGAAAGTTAAATATAAAATTCAGATAAAAGGCTTGCTAGGAGTGTCTTCATTACTTATTTGTCACCGTTTCAAATGTTCGACCACATCAGCGATACAAACAAATTGACAAACAAACTTCTCATAGCTCTGTGTAGTTGATACTGTCGTTTGCCTTCATGAAATGGATAAACAGGAGATGCGTGGAGATCTGATTTTTCTGGAGAATTTAGCGTACATAGAAAATCTGCCTTGTTGACCAAGCCGGCTTGACAACTTCCCACGAACTTATTCGTAATTAGCGATAGACGATGAAAGATTATCTATACTCCGTAGGCGACATTCAGAATGGTGTCCGTTCGGAAGTACTTATCGCCTCCCTTGTGCCTAAATAGGGCAAATTACCAATCCCTTCCACTCCTCCGGTAGATGGTCCGTTTACCACATTCTGATAATCAGCCAATGCAGACCAATGGCTGCAATACCATTCTATCTTATTGTCGTTAGTTATTGAATGGCATCCTCAAATTCGCTTAGCAAGGTATTTGGATGGTTCCCGACAATGTCCTTTTCTTCAACCGCCTTGATGCTACATATCTGCGTTCTCTATATCATATAAGTGTTCGCCAAAGTGCTGCTTCCACCTTTCAATCACCTCACGTCTGTTCGTCAAGAGGCCTTTTTCCTTATACCTGTACATTTCAGGTCGAAGTCTTTGCGGGATGAGGTCAGCTTCTGGTAGAACTTCCGTGTTTATTGAGAACGGCACAGCAGTTGCATTTTCTCACAGTCCGCTTCCTCAAAACGGCTCTTTTTCTCCTGGAAGAGAAAGGTCTTCTATCTATGTGTTCACTTGTAACGTTGCATGTTCTGTCAGATTCCTTGCTACAGCTGACCGCACAACTTTCTGGAGATCCATGGATGGTGGTGACCTGAACCTTACTGGTCAGACTAAGGCCTGAGTGGCCTCTGATGTACATAGTAGTCGTCTCCATTCTACTCGATCCATGGCTGTGTGTCTCCAGTTCCGCACTCTACGAAGGGTCCGCAGATCGTCCTCCACTTGATCGACCCATCCAGCTCGCTGCGCACCACGTCTTCTTGTACCGGTCGGATGACCCTCGAGAACCATTTTAGTCGGGTTGCTATCCCGACCACCGTGGCCTCCCAATTTTTGCGGTGTGGACGATGGTTGACTCTCTCAGCTGCTGATGCAGTTCGCGGGTCATTCGCCTTCTCAAGTCCCGTCTTCCATCTGCACTCCGCCGTAAATGTACCATCCATTCGAAAACTCCAAGGGCGCATTAGTCCTCTGCACGTAGAGTCCATGCTTCGTGCCCATAGAGCACTACCGGTCTAATCAGCTTTTTGTAGATAGTTAACTTCGCGTGACGGCGAACTTTGTTCGATCGTAGAGTTCTGCGGAGTCCAAAGTGAGCTCGATTTCCTGCCACAATGCGTCTCTTAATTTCTCTGCTGGTGTCGTAGACGTAACATACACATGGTTTACATTTGCATTTAAATGTGTCACTTACCTAACGTTATTAAATTAACATGTTCTAACCTAATGTTACTAATTCAACTTTTTCTTTTACGTTTCAGGTACAACGTCATTAAAAATACTTATACAAAATTGTTTAACAAACAAATCGGTAAGAAAACTCCATTACAGATTTTTCCAAAATGCTCTACGATAGTTTTAAAAGAAAACCAATGCTTATCGAAATGTTTCAGGTGTTTTATTTTAAATGATAATGGCAAAGAATTTTGTATGAATAAAGGAAGCCAATTCAATACCAAAAATTAAGTCGACCTAGTTTCTTTTTACCGGCAATCGATTTCTACATCATGCCAAACGTCTCAAACAATATCGATCTGTGATGGACGTCTGAAGTTCATTTCAACCCCACACTTATCCATGGAAGCATTCAAGTAATCCTCCAATAACTAATTACATCCTGTCAAATTCGCCTCGGTTGTGCAAGCACACATATTTCAAAACAAAACCCAACTGTTTTTTCCGTCCAACGAAAGTGAAACTGAAATACCATACAAAGGTGATATATAGAGATCAAATTACCCATCACCCAAGCACAAAACAACAAAGCATTACAACTTTCACTGGACTGCCCAAAATATCCCAACGCGCAGAATTGCTACACTTCCACTTGACCACGAAACAAAAACAAAAAACGGCACACCCAGGTGTTACCACCGCACCGGTATCATCACACCCCATGAATCTTCCCCCTCGGCAGCAGCAGCAGAGCTTAGAAGCGCTACAATAATAACAGCTTCAACAACAATAAGCTCATTTGCTACGGGACCAGTCAGTGTGTTTTTAAATTTATGAATACTAATCACTCCCCAATTCAAATCCCCCGGCCCGGTCATCAAAAACAAACTCATCAAGTCTGGGAGTCAAGATGGGAGAAAACTGTTCGGTTTGTGGCTTGCCCTGCCAGCTGCAGCTGCCCAAAAACTGTCAGGGCAATTAGAAAACGGGGGGAAATTGTTGTCAATTCTTTGCCGTGCACTGCGCTGGGCATACCTACCTACCTACCAACGACGAATGGTCATTTGGAAAATTAAGATTGTGAAAAAATTGCTTCATTAGGGATTCACTCTCTAGCTCGCCGCCCAATAAACAACAGTCCTTGTTGGCAACGAACAATTGAGTAAGCGGGGCTGCGTCGCATCGTGCGCAATAACCTACATAGGGTGATGAAAATACCAAACGATGGTCTACCCCACCACCATCCCACACAGCCCGCTACATCTGATGATGGTGGTTGGTTTCATAAATGTTCTTATAAATTAGCCGCCGCATGCACAGCGAGTCACAGTAGCACGCCAAATGGAGACGGAATGCGCTTAAAAGACATCACGAATTTCAAAATGCATTTTAAATAGCTGGTACTGCTTGAAATTAGTAATGCAGTTGAAATGACCAAGCTTTCAGCATTATTGTTTTGGTTTACATGAGTTGCTTTCTTTTCAAGAGGTGGAGAAATGTTACTGTTAGATTATCGTTTACTTGTAAATTTTGTGTGTTAAGTAGTTTCCGATTTTATATTCGGAATAAAAATTCACCCACAGATTCATCATTGTATAACCGCGGCGGTGAACGCGCGGCTATTCATCAAAAGGGTGAGGGGTTCGATTCCCGGTTGATCCAGGTGTTTTATTATGAAAATTTCATTGACTTCTTTGGGCATGGAGTATCTTCGTGCCTGCGACACGATATACACAGAGGAAGTTATCAGTTAATAACTGCACAAGTGCTAGTACACTAGTACACTACGCTGAGGAGCAGGCTTGGTCCCAGTGAGAATGTTATCCCATTGTGGATACGATCAAACGATCAATTCTGACTATACATGTCAATGGTTGCTCCTCCGTGATTGATCTGAACTGGTACAATTGCACTGAGATCCAACTGAACAAGGGGCTGGGACATTCCACTTATTCTCAAAGTGCAATTTTAGCAGCTCATGCATATTTGATCAATAACGGCGCCGGCCAAGTCCTTATAGTCAGCTGGGAAGGGAAAGGAATGTTAAAGTGTACTGGTTGTTGCTACTAGAGACCGAGAGCACTCTGCGTCCCCACAACCCGCACGGACTGGGGTATTTGTTAGATGGAAAGGATGGAAGATCTGGGAGTCACCGTTGGGTCGGTGATGCGATCCATGGATAGGGGGTTATTTATAGTGTTCGTGATAGATTGTGTGGTGAATAAGGTGAATAAGGTCAAGCGGCACAGCACGCTTTGGTTGCATAACTTATAGGCGTTATATATACACTGTGCTGTGAGTAGAAGTTGGAAGGGAGGGAAACGACTTTTTTACAATTCGTTTCTGGTTCTAGCGATGGCTATGAACATATCAATATACATGAGTTGTATATGTAGAGAAGAGAGAGCGAGAGAAATTGGATAGAAAGATACAAAGTAGGATGAAAAGGACGGGCCAGGGATTGAACCCATGACCTTCTGCATACGAATCAGAAGCGGTAGCCACTAGACCACCAAGCCCGTCAAGAATGTTATCCCATTGTGGATAAGAGAAAAAGAGGATGAGGATTCATGATCAATTTTTTGTTACACAAATAACTATTGGTATAGGATTAAAAAAAAACTTAGGTATGAAATAATATAGTGCAAAAGATGATAAAGAGATCTTTCGTGATTCCTGAGGAAAGTATTGTGAATACTAACAAGGTTCTTGGTTGCTTCCTGGCACAATTGGATAACTTTCACGAAAAAAACCTGTCGTCGATGTTTTTAAATCGACTACCACGTGTAGTCTTCTTCAGTGTCAGTTATCCTTTGCAGAAGACTGCAAGTGATAGTCAACATACGAGTATCTGTCAAAGGATTAGCATTAGATGGCGGAATTAAAAGGTACAAAAATATTACACTCAATTCAAGAGGGTATTATGCTACGAGGGTTCGAATAGTCAGTACAAGACCGGCTATACCTTCCTAAAGCATCACGTTGGTAACAGCTTGCTGATGTAGTATACAGCTTGAGTCAAAAATGGCCCTTATGCACAATGAGGATTAAGAAATCCCGATTGAATCCTAACAAAACCTTAGAAGATGTATGGCAAGATCGTTTGAAGATTTCTAAGAATGTTCAAGTTTATTCTGAGATGCTGATATTAAGTATCCTTGAAGTTCTAATCCGTGGAACTCCATACTAGATAACTTATATCAAGATCAGATTCTTTCCATGACTTAATCGTACTAAACTTTCCTTTGCATCACGTTGGGAATGGCTCGCTGACGTAGTGTACGGTTTGGGTCAAAGATGAGCCTAATGCCAAAGGAGGGTTAACACAAATGTCTAACATTGTTAACAAAATTTTTATTAATCTACAATCAATGCCTACGAAGATCCATGAAGGAATAATGAAAAGTTTGAACTTGGGCTTGATTGACCGCCCATAGTAGCCCATTCCAAAATCGCCAAATCAGCTACACTCACACATGGAACCAATGGATAGCTGTTTGGGATCAATGTTGGGATGTGATGATTGCAATCGCTTATTTACCCACTTCCTTCAGGTCGAACTACTGCGGGAAGTTTCAGTGGTGCTCCTGCAGGAACTCCTAGATGAATTTCCTCTGAAACTAATGGAGGAATTTTAAATACGCAACTACTGAAGAAATTCACGGTGTAACTCCTAACGGAACTCTTAAAGGAATTCCAGATAGAACTCCTGCGAGAATTTGTGGTGAATTCTAAAGGATTTTCCGATAGAACTCCTGGAGGTTTTTTTTATCGAACTCCTAAGAATCTCCTCGGGGTATTCCTAGAGGAATTCTTAGCGAGAGTTCTGGTGGAATGTTCCGTCCAGCGGTTGACTAGGCTCACGTTGTGTTATATTCTGCTGGGGCACCAGGAATAACGAACTACTTTCTTCGCTTCAGATTTATTGAGGCAGTGCTCCTGCTCTATGGTGGATATATTGTTACAAGCTAACAACTTAAGGTTTTTGAGTATAGGTCATCGAATCTACATGCGTAACTTGTGTACTTGAATGATTGAATGAATATCATGCTCATACAGCCTCATGTAACTGAATGCTAACAAGTGATGATTTCAATATTTGTTTAAGAATCTCTAAGAGCTCCTTTGAGTATAGGTCATCGGATCTATAATCGTAAACACTCTGGAACGTCTTGAATCTCTTCTGAAACCATCTGAATCGTTTATGAACCGCTTTAACCCCTTCGGAACGACTTTTTTTACCAACCTCGCTGCCGTTGAACGCGTCAGCGAGGTGTAAATGACCCAACCGTCCTGAAAGGGTTAAAGCGCCGCTGAATTCTCCCTGAAGCTCACTTAAGAGCAGTGATACAAAATGTATTTTCAGAAACTGTAGAACCCCTTAACCCCCTCAAACCCCCATGTAACGCCCCTGAGACTCTGTGACTCCCGGGGGATGGGCAAAGGAGTGTTATGCCCTCTTACTGGTGCAAAAAGTTTATAGTTATGATGTTTGAAGCCGGTCGAGGAAGCAACGGCGTGTCGGAGTGGAAATTTGCGGCGGCGGTGGCGGCGTATGGCTCCTCAGAATGGCTACCACCATTAAAACCAGAAAATTCGTGTAGCAGCACATAGCTAGATGTCCACTTGTTGTAATCTAATAATTAGAAAGCAGTTAAATTTGTTAATATTTGTTTGAGAAGCCCCACACCGACACACGCCGCGTTCACGCCGAAAGTTCGGTGCACACATCTATTCTGAGATGCCTCAAAGTCCCCCTAAAATCCTCTCGGACCCCATGCTACGCACCTGAGCCTCTCAGAAACCCTCGAAAATGCCTACGTAACGCCTGAGTAACGTCTCTGAAACTCGCCCAAAATCCTCTGAAGCTTTATGAAATGTCTTCGAAAACCCCCTTAAAACCCATCGGACCATATGTAACGCACTTGAGACCCTCAGAAACCCCCAGATGGTCCGAGTATATAGGAAGGTCTCTCGCATGTTGGCGACTAGACAGTGGCAGTTCTCGCTCACTTTTTTCTAGATTTTGCTTCCCAGTGGATACAAAGATGAATATTTATTGGTGAGTTTATTCCATATTAAACACTATCATGAGTTTACTCAAAAGTTTTTGAAAGGTTTGTCAAGTCTAATGTAAACTGAAATAATAATCACTACAAGTTACGCTTCTTTATCTCTTTTATTTCTTCTCCTTTTCTACTTATTATTCAATTTTGGTAAAACAGTTTAGAGTTATTTTTGCTAGAATTAGGGAACAGCTTCACCGGAAAACTGTTAATTTCACGAGAGGGGCTTTTATTTGGAATTTTATCACAGATATCTCAAGTAGTTCTGCCATGAACCAACAACCACGAAGCGATTATTCAGCAACACTAATCTGATAGTAACGGGCTCCATTCTCGGCCGGTACAGGACCATTTCTGAATACGAATAATTTTCCAGTTTTTCTTGGACATAGACTGTACTGTACTATAGTCATGGCGCAAAATTTTCGAGCAGACGAGTTGAAGTTCACCGTGCGGCAATTTTCATTCACTTGCCTGCATATTCATATTCAGCTGCTCGATACTCGTTTGTCAACTGAATGAAAGCCATTGAATATTTGTAAACATCTTACAAAGTGTTAAATTGCTGATAAAATATTAACGTTTCGATTACATTTTACGGTGCTTTACACAGATATTTTCTCATTTGATTGTTGCGGAGTGTTTTTGGAAGGAATCGTAGCCATAAACCTAGGTAATTATGGAGATGTTTCTCGATCGGCTTCATATTCAATGACTACGAATTGACCGACTGTGTGAAGAGGGAGAACGAAAATGAAATTGTTTGTTTTGAATATTCAGTGCAGAATCATTCAAATTCGTGCTGTTTTCAGTCAATGACTATGAAAATTTTGCACCCTGACTATAGTCACTATAGGGGATTTTTTTTATTACCGTACGGGTTTGGGCCGAAGGGTCTCAGATTTTCATAAAACTTTTTCCACAGGCGGGGCTCATGGATATATGAACAAAAAAAAAATTGAGGAAAATTCAGGGTCGCCTATTTTCCCGGAAAACTCAGGTGGAAATTTTCTGTTTTCCCCTGACACTACTTACTTTGAAAAATCATAACTCAAGAACGAAGTGTCGTAGAAACAAATTTTTTTTAGAAAATAAATGCAAATTTTCTCAGAAAAAAATATGAACTGAAAAAAGTTTCCCCCAAAATTTTCCACAGTTGAGAAAATTCGTAATGAAAAGCTGAAAAAACTATGCCCGAATTGCGCCCTTTTCTTTGAAAAATAATAACTCAAGAACGAAGTATCGTAGAAACAAAGTTTTTAATGAAAATAAAAACAAATTTTCTCAGGAATCCAAAAAAAATATGGAATGGAAGAAGTTTCCCAAAAAAATTTTCACTGTTAAGAAAATTCATGAAGAAAAGTCGAAAAAACTATGTCCGAACTCGTGGAAAATTTTTAAAAAATATTTTTGAGAAGCTAATTCCATAAGCTTTGATCGCTTTTTGGAATGCACTTAATTTTCGTTCCTGAGTTATGGCAAATTTTGTGAAAAATGACCATACAATATAGGCTTACATGGTCATTTTCACATAATTGACCATAACTCAGTAACAAGAAAAAAGTACATTCCAAAAATTTCAGCTATCAAAGCTTATAAAATTACATTCCCAAAAATATTTTTTTGAAAATTTTCCACGAGTTCGGACATAGTTTTTTTCCGGCTTTTCATTATGAATTTTCCCAACGGTGGAAAATTTTGTGAAAAACTTTTTCCACTTCATATTTTTTTTTTGATTTCTGAGAAAATTTGCTATCATTTTCATTAAAAAACTTTGTTTCTACGATGCTTCGTTCTTGAGTTATTATTTTTCAAAGAAAAGGCTTTTATGGCACATTTGGACATTTTTTAACAAAAATGACCATGAGTTAAAACGAAAAAAAAGGTGCATTCCAAAAATGTCAGCGATTAAAGCTTGTGAAATAACCTTCTCAAAAATATTTTTTTGAAAATTTTCCACGAGTTCGGGCATAGTTTTTCCGGCTTTTCTTTACGAATTTTCTCAACTGTGGAAAATTTTGTGGGAAACTTTTTTCAGTTCATATTTTTTTTTTGATTTCTGAAAATTTGCTTTCGTTTTTTTTTAAGAAAACTTTGTTCCTACGATGCTTCGTTCTTGAGTTATGATTTTTCAAAGTAAGTAGTGCCAGGGGAAAACAAAAAAAAATCCACCTGAGTTTTCCGGGAAAATAGGCGACCCTGAATTTACCTCATTTTTTTTTTTTTGTTAATTTATCCATGAGCCTCGCCTGTGGAAAAAGTTTCATGAAAATTTGAGACCCTTCGACCCAATTTGTACGATAATAAAAAAAAATGCCCTATAGCATCCTTATGCCTATTATACAGTAGGCACATACGAATACAAAATGGTCAACTAGCCATGGAAACTTTTAACTGACCACTGTGGAACCACTTGGAGAACACTATGCAGAGAAGCAGGCTCAGTTGAGATGTTGTTACATATTACAAAAAAATGGAAAAAAATCTTATTTTTTGCTGAAACTGCGGAAAGTATTTTTCTTTTATAGGGTTTTTGGCGCAGACTCCTCTAGTCTAGTAAAACTCTTTGGGTTAAACAACCGCATATTTTTAGAACTTCACAAAAAGTTTTACATTATCGTTTGAAAAACCCGGAAATTATGCAAAGTATTTCTCCCACAATGCAATGCCATATATCATCGAAGTCTGTTCGATCCTTGGTCCATACGAGTATTTAGGGTTGAATTAAAAATTTGATCGTTTTCTCTGGGCTGGGTGTTTGTCGTATGGCTCAGGAATGCAGAAATTGCTACCTCGGTGAACGAACATCTCAGTTAATAACGGATAAGTGCAAACCAAGCTTTCTCCCAATCTGGTCTTTACGCCTGGAAAAACGAAGTGGCAGAAGAAGCAGAACAATAAATGCCGAATATATACAGAACTTTGAGTAATGGAACAGCAAGCCACAAATCGTCAAACGGTTCACTGGTCATTGAAATTTAAAAGACTGGATTACCCCGGTTCGTGCGCAGCGTGCAATGATAAAAATAAAAAAATGAAATGGACAATCATCGTCAGAATTGACCCAACCCCAGTCTGCGTATTTCAGGTTCGGTACGCGTTGAATAAAAGTGATCACTTTTCGCTGTGTCTACACTACAGCCAACCAGCCTCGCGCGTCCAGAGATTCGTCACGCCGAATACAATGGACACTTAATTCTCATTTAGAGCACACTCTCTCATCAGCAGCAACGTTAGCGTAACCGTCCGGAGAAAGGGTTCGACAAGAAACGACAAAAAATCGAACGAACGGCTGAAGGGTTTTGTTAACTAGCTGGCTCGAAACGGTAGCTTCATTCCTGTGTACAATTTGACGTGAGATCCATAAAGTATCGCACGAGAATGTAAGACTCTATCATCCCAGACGCCAACCGGGTGCGGCGGTGGTCGAGTAGTGGGAAGGTAAAATTTGTAAGCTTGTGTTTCCCCGCTGTCACTCCTCTTGCCTCCACACCGAGGAAGAAACCATTCCAAAATGAAATGGTTTTAAATGACTGGAAAATTAGCATAAGAAAGAGAGTATTTAAAATTTCAAAGCGGGAATGGTCCATACCTCCCTCGGCCCGGTCCGGGATGGCGACTAACTTACGGGAAGCAGCAGCACGGGATCGTCCCATTTTCCGTGCATATTTAAATGTTCTATGGCCAAGACGCGAGACGACGACGACGCGATGGAGGAGAAATGGATGTTAGAGAAACAAAGCGCCATCCAGCCAGAGCGCTTAAAAAAATGCGCGAGGAAAACGGTGTCTCGCGTAACGAGGGGGAAAACTCGGTCAAACTTTGTGGCGCTGCCGTCGCGTCGACGCGGTAATTGGTCGGGGTGGTGGTGTTAGATTCGGGAAATGGGAAAATGGAAACATGGCATTTGTTCAGTCAATTTGTGCTGGCCGAATTATCGCCGGGGAGATGAATCGAAGTCGGAGGAAAGCAGTACCATATTAATCAGTTATGTATGTACATGTTGGAGATACAAATATTGAGCATAACATATGGTGGATATAAAAAAGCAGGTTACTAATGTACAATTATCCCGAACAGTTTTCATACGTACAACTTAAATACACACGTAATTGAGGGGCCCAGAATCAAAGGGGTGTATGTGACCATTTTGTCGATTTTGAGCTGAGCATATCATAAAAATTTTCAGATCTCAAGCTTTCAGGAACTTTTTTGAGATTGTTTCTACGATGATTAGAAAAATTATAATAAATCAGAGAAATTTGTGTTGATTTTGAAACTCCATACATTTTGTATGGGATGAAAAATTGGTCAAAAACTTTAAACCTCATTTACTCGAAAGTGAGTTTCTGTCACTTACATCCCTTTGCTTCTAACCCCCTCAATTGTTATAATGACATAAACAATGACATGAGTTTATTACTCGCTCCACGCACCAGACATTTATTTTTGTTAAATTTATTGCGCTGTTTGTGGCCAATTTTTAACCTCTATATTCAAGATTAAGTTTGGAGATACTCTCCTGAATAGAGGTCAAGCCTTGTTATTGTGTTCTTTGAATGCATTTGTGGAATATTTTTTTTTTAATTCTAGTGAAATTGATGAGACTCAACAAATTTGATTGGCATTTAAGACCAAGGTTGCGACCATTCATTTGCAAAGATTTACATTCATTTGCTATTATCTCAGTTCAGAAGCATGCTATCGAAAAACAATGTATGGATGAATTCAACCTTGTAGTTTTATCTGAAAGTTTGCCGAATAACATTGGGGTCGCACACGCATTCCAAAGTCGTGAGCGAGCTGTGAAGGCAACTTTCCACAGCGTGAATGAAATTTACATTCACCGCGTGGAGAGTTGCCTTCACAGCTCGCTCACGACTTTGGTATACGTTTGCGACCCCAATGTTATTCGGCAAACTTTCAGATAAAACTACAAGGTTGAATTCATCCATACATTGTTTTTCGATAGCATGCTTCTGAACTGAGATAATAGCAAATGAATGTAAATCTTTGCAAATGAATGGTCGCAACCTTGTTTAAGACTCCCCCTAATGACTTTCATTCAATTATAGGATCCTTAAAATAAATGAATAATAATACATTGCAGAAATATACTGGTACTATACCGATGAATAAAAATGTATCAAAACACTACCACTGACACACTGGAGTCTGATTTTTTTTTGCAGTTCTAATGAAGAAATCTTGGTGAAATTTTTAGATAAAAATAGGAAGAAAGCCTCTGAGGTTAATTAGAAAAATTTCTAAATACAATACATTGAATATACATTGGGTCTCCAGTTAGTCTAGTGGTTAAGGCTATGGATCGCCAATTCGGAGACGGCGGGTTCGATTCCCGTTCTGGTCGGGAAAATTTTCTCGATTCCCTGGGCATAGAGTATCATTGTACTTGCCTCACAATATACAAATTCATGCAATGGCAGGTAAAGAAAGCCCTTCAATTAATAACTGTGGAAGTGCTCAAAGAACACTAAGTTGAAGCGAGGTAGGCCAAGTCCCAGTTGGGACGTTGAGCCACAAAGAAGAAGAAGAAGAAGAAGAAGAAGAAGAAGAAGAAGAACATTGAATAATATTGCGAAATATTGCAAAGAATTTACAGACGATTTTTAAGGAATACTTCTTGAAAGTTATTCAATGAATTGATTGGCGTTGTTTCTCCTAAATATAGGAGTTTCTGTCTAAGTATCTTAAGAGATGTGTATTAAATTTGAAATATAAGAATCTTCCAGGCTAAGGAAATTTGTTGTAAAATTTAGAGAATTTCTTGGATGATAAAATGCAAATAGAAAAGAAAATAAAACAAAAAAGTAATATTACTGAACAAATATTGGATTGGATTATTGGATGTTTATCAACAAGTAAATAAGAAAAAAATTTCAGGGACAATTTCGAGAACATTCCCTGCATAATTTGTTTGGAAATTTTCAGGAAATGACCGCAGTTGCTGAATATAGTTTCTCTTATTCCTAACTAATATCATTTAACACTTTTGAAGTATTTTTTTTTTGAATACCGACATTGAAGGAGAATTAGAGACGTAATTACTTATATAATTATGGGCTGGAGTCTACAAAGTTCATTGTAAAAGTCCTGGAAAAGTTTTAGAGTTTATTTGTGGCAATATTTTGGTAATTAGAAAACAATTCGCGAATTGCAAAACAGAATGAGCAGTTAATTTTGGAAATAATTTCAAATATTTGTTTTCTTATTCTTAACCACTTAAACTATTTTACAGTTATTTTGTCCACTTGGGCACTATGTGAGCGATTCCAATTGGCGGCTGCACTTACACTTTGTACAGCGACTACATGTATTCTATTATATTCTTATTCTACTATATCGAACTGTTTTGCCTTTGTGCTGCTTTCACTTTTCTACCCTGTCCTTGGTAGAATGATGAGCACGATGATGAAATGATGTGTGACTGTTGTTCCTTTTCCAGTCCGATTGGGGGTCGTCCATTTTGGGTTGCCGTTCGCCGATATCCAATTATCCGGGTCCGTTTAAGTTATGAGAGCTCAGAAGAGGGTCAAGTGTCAGCCGCTCTCGGGGACAAGGAGCAACTGACGAAGTGCCGGGGCTGGGATCAAACCCATGACCATCCGCTTATGAAGCGAGCGTGTAGCCACTGCGCCACGGGCCCCGGCTCAAATATTCATTGGGCGAAAGTTCTGAAGAAAATTTGTAGTGAAATTCAGGAAAAGGAACATTTTTTGAGAGGCGATCTAGAAGTAACTTTTGTCGAAATCGATATTGTACATTCTAGCAGATATCCTAAAAATGGTGTCAAATTCAGTAAGAAATCATCCCCAAGATTTCTGCAGATCAAAATTATTTTGTAGGATTTTTGCTAGAATTTCAAAGAATTGAAAAACTTCTCGAGAAAATATTTGGAAAAAATATTTCAGATATTCCACAAGTGGCACAGCCTTTTTAACGGTTCTTATGATATCCAAACATTTCTCAAAGAATTTTATGAGGAAAACATTTGCGAGAACCCCTCTCAACAATTTCGTCAGCATATCCTGTAGAAAATATACATAAAATTGCCCCAGTATTACGCCACCACTGCAAAAAAAGCTTAACAAAACTTTCGCTAAAAATTGGCAGGCATCGGAAGACTTCAGATTCTTCTCGAAAATTTCACTGTAAACCGTATAATTTCACTGTTCCCCAATAGTATGTATAGTATTAACCCACGAGCGATCGCGCTGTTGTATTTTGTACAACACGTTGAAAAAATCTCGCTTTTTGTACTCAGCATTAGCGTCGTGCTGACGCAGGTAGTCAACCGCGCGAGTTACGGAAGGTTAAGACAGTGAAAAAAGGTATAACAAGTGATTTCGACTCCGTTATGCCCATGTGCCGTGGACAAAAACATGAAAAAAAAAACTTTCCGGTACTCCTCCCGGGATTTCTACCACAATTTCTACAGAAGTTATTGCAGAGGATTCTACTAGAGTTTCTCCCAGCATTTCTTCAAGAGTTTTCGCGGGCCCTTCCTGGAATATCTTCCAATGGTTTCCTCAGTATTGCTCCCAGTACCTCTCACGGAATTTCTCCTGGAGTTCCATCTGCATATTCTTCACGAAACTCTACGAACAATACCGGGAATTACCCCGAAAAAAATCCCGGGAGGTATGTAAAATAACACCTGCAGAAATCCTGGAAAGAACTCCGGTAAAAAGAACAAGTATGTATCAAAAATCCCAAAAGGCACTCTTTAAAAATCCCTGAATGGAATCTAGGGAGAAACTCCTTGAAAATCCAGAAATATACTCCATCAAACCTCCAGGAGAACCCATTGATAAATTCAAAAGAGAATTCCGGGGGACACAATTTTTTTTTAGGACAATGCAAAAGGATGAGAAGAAGGAAGTTGAATTCCAAGAAGGGATCACGGAAAGCATTCATGGAAAAGTTCTGGACAAATCCCCGGAGGAATTTCGGAAGGTGTTCCTCCTTTCAACCATTCGTCTGGCGACTTTCTGTTCCTTCAACTTGTTGTAATAGATTTCGTAATTTTTAAAGTTCCGTGAGATTTCCATCGAAATCCTAACATTAATACACCACCAGTTGCAACCTCTTGGGCTGACTACTCAAAACTTGTAGTGAATACTGCTTTTATTCATACCGAACACTTTATTTATAGTGAGTTCGTAAATTGTAGTGTAGTAAACTATGTAGTTTTTAGGCATACGAGCGTTTTCTCATTATTTCCCAGTGTTAGAAAGGTTAATTTAAAAAGTTTCATGGAAACCTATGACACAAGCTGGTGCCAGCAGCGAACAGTGCCGACTAAAATCTTTATGGCATTCAGTTTCCGGTCTAACATCAAAGCGGTGACATTATCGAACATGCGGTTGTTTTTTTCAAAAAGTTAGTGAACTGAAACTTGTAGAAAAATTTAGATTTAGCACAAAAAGATGATGTAGGTAGTTTCAGTTTAGAGGTTATGAACGGAAAGTTCGATTACTAAAGGAAACATTTCAAAAACTACTTTTTGGCGTTACGTCCCAAATGCAACAAAGTCTGCTGTTCAGGTCAGTGTCCTTTGAGAAGTTCCGCTGTAATTAACGAAAAGGTTTCTCTGCCATTTTGCATTGATATACTGCCGTTCCACGCCCCATATTATATGAGAATCCTATATAACATGGGACAATTATGTGTAGAACGGAGGTATACAAGTTATTTAGGCAGGCCAAATACTCTTGTCGCCCTCAAGGAGCAAAGGAAATTTCCATGACGAAAGTTCTTGGATCGATTTAATCACCCTCGGCATGGTCTTAATACCCTCGCGTTTATCGCTACGGCTATAGTGGCCACAAAACAAAACGATACTTCATTATGCTTCATGTATGTTTTATGACATAACTTAAGTTTGTCAAAAGTCAAATTTTCCATCACTACACGTGTAGTAATCATATTCCCATCTAATAACCCGTTGACAGTTATACGACTCATGTTGTCAACCATTTCAGGGGTAATCAGTGATCGTAATCTGTTCTATTCCGTTCATCCATCTCAATTCTATTGCAGTCGACTTTCTTCCCATACCAAGCCCTATTGGTAACGTTGGTAATGATGATTAGCATTGGAGCACCACCAAAACTGCCTATCATCATCATCATCTAGCATTTCTTCGTCTCGACACAATTAGGGGAAAACAAACTCGTTTGCTCTGGTCTCTGTCGGATGGCATGGGAAATCGATGGAATGTGCAAGTAAAATCATGTTCGAGATTTTCAGATTGCTGATAGATACTCTTCCGAACTCCTACGGCTGTCTACAAAAGTGTAGCATTCCGAAAAAGGAACTACATCAGTATGCCCGTCCATACATATTCATCAACAAATGGATAATTGTGTTACACAGCAAAATCAAACTCATGGATGCCACCGAAATTCTGCAACTAATCTCTATCGAAGCACAGGGAGGAAAAAACATTCCGTTTTGAAAAGTGCGTGGATGTAAACTGGTCGACGATTGAATCGGGAAATCATATGTAGCGCACCGGAGTAGAGCAGAAGTACGTTTCCTAGGTCATTCATAACGCTAACGGGAATCGATTCCTCGATGGCTGATAATATTATGCCTATTGAATATTGAATAGGATGGGCGCCATCGCTCGCTCGAGCTCGTTCACTGCAGCTGCGCGCTGTTATGTGATATCCATCGTCATTCCAAGCGGCGAAGTGAGGCTGCTCCGAACAATCAGATATGACGGCTGCGTGAGAGGCGATGAAAAGCAAAGCCTAATTGGTCTGTAACTCACTGAGCCGAAGAGGTAGCATTTAAATATCAATAACTATGTAGTTCACGGCAGACGTGGCGGGGGAGGCAGAACAGGTGCCCGTTAAACAGTTGACTTCCAACGATGTTTGGGGATCCAGTTGAAAGCCAGAGGCGTGCTTTCCGTTGAAGTGATATTGAGCTTTAAAGTACTAAAATTCTCTCATTGGTATGCGAAACATCTTCTCAATGACCACTCAGTTACCACATACGCACATCTCAATGACCCAAATTATACGGTTAATTATGTAAAGTCAAGTGGGTGTTCCCTCTCATTCCTAATTGCCTGCACACGCCTATCACTTGACTGCACTTGCTGTTAGGCTATCACGATCTCATCATCGTCGTCATCCAACCCCGGCTGACAGCCTGTTTACCCTTGATCGGATCGCCTCAGCGCAGCGGGACAGACCGCGCCTTTAGACGTTGAAAGCTCCACTAATGTCAAAACTCCACCAGACATCAACTCAAAACAAACTGTCACTCTTCATTGATGGTTGTTACCCCCGTCGCGTCGCGTCGTCCCTTGGCCATCGCCGTCCCATAGAGATGTTCAACCTGTCCGATGTATCTCCTGCCTTCAAACGATTTCAATAGGAAAACCCGATCATCGCCTGATGCCAGATTCCACAGAGCATCATGCGCCGAATCGCAATACTATGCGCCGCGGAGAACTGTGTTTCTAGTGTCATGTTAAAGCCCTTTTATCAGCCAACCTCATCTCACCTGTTCGTCTCCAGCGAAGGAACTTGGCTCTGTGGTCTGTGACCGGTGCAAGCAATCGACGAAGGCACTTCGTTTTTGAAACGGGAGCAATAAATGCACCATCATCAATTCGAACAGAAAGGAAACGAAGTGGAAGAAGGAATATAGTTTAAAAAGTTTATTTGGAAAATAAACAGTCTATCATGTGGTTCTGTTGCAGTCAGACAGTGGTGGTCGAGATCTGCTTCTGGAATAACCACAACTCCCACAGCTTGGGCCAGCGAAGGGACCATAGATAAAAAGATGAAGAAACGACACACAAAATCTCTCGGAAGGAGATACGGTGGCAGAGGGTGATACCCGAGGTGGGAAGCTTTGATCAATCTCGCCCAACTGTGGCACGGGATTTGTGAGCCTTTGGATAAGTGTCATTTTGTCGCGAGTAGGCACCTTCGTTCGGTCATGGATCCTGATGAAGCTGGTAGGTAGACGGCTGTGTTGGGGCGGTCTGTGAAGATTTAAAGTCGGCTAGATAACCAGATTGTAAGGTCATTATCGTAATTGGTACATCGTGCTTTTGAAAGTGAGAGATGACTGGGATTTACGTGATACTGATTATCATTAATTATCGGCACGCGGGAGTACCTTTCGCTTTGGGTCTGTGTAGGGTTTCGAGCTGAAATGCGAGATATGTACCGTTTCACGGTTGAAAGGTATAGAGGTGATTCTCGGCTTACAAGCGCATAATTAAGTAGGGGATGTTTACGGATGGTTTTACGGTGTTCTTTTGTTTGGATTTTCTGACGAACTACCGTTAATTGAAAAATGAATTAATTTAAAATCTCATCCAGCAGTTATGTACAGTGTCGGACAAAACAATAAGACCACCGGTCCTATTTCATACAAAATGGCCAAGTTTGACGATATGGTACTCGGTTGCTAGTAAACCGATTTGGCTGAAATTTTGACAGCTGACTTCGAATTACTGGAATTTTGATTTGTGTCAAATTGATTGAGTTCTGTTCACTACTTCCAAAGTTACAGATATACGGTGCGACAAAATTCTTACACCAGATTTTCATGATGGTTATTTGTGGCCAAATCAATAGAAAAGTTCCCAAATTTAAATGGTATCCTTAATTTTAGTACTTGTTTATCAATCGTCAAGTATCAGATACTCTCATATATCATTTGATCATGGCGATCTGAAAATGGTCCTATTATTTTGTCGTTTCGTATATCTGTAACTTTTGATGTAGTGAAAAGAACTGAATCAATTAAATACAAATCGAAATTCACGTAGCTCCATGGCGACTGCTAAAATTTCAGCCAAATCCATTCCCTAGAAACCGAGTATCATGTCGTCAAACTTGGCAATTTTGTATGAAAAATGGCTAGTGGTCTTATTGTTTTGTCCGACACTGTATATAAACTGGAAGAAAAAAGTATATCAGGTTTATGTCTGAAGAATATGAAAAAAATGCCATAAATTTGGAATTATTCTTTGGACATTTGTGTGGAATTCTGTAATATTATTCGATGTAAAAATAAAAATAAGTAATTCAAGACCTGGATCGAATAATATGACGATTGGGAACTTTCTGATTTATTTTGTGTTCCCATCAAGGTTTGCGACATTCGGAGTTGCGCTATATCGTTTTTCTATGGAATGGCTGCATACTTATGTTCAATATTTTCAATTTTTTCATTATTTTATCTATATAAGTTGTTTTAGGTTTGCGTGCTTTCTAAGTTGGTGATAGAATCCATAAGATAAACATGCTTGCAAGGACTTGACCTGGTGTGTAAAGATGAGAAAGTCTATGTTGTTGTAGGTAGCAGTAAAATCCACAATGCTTAATGAAAGTTTCTGATGATTTTGATTGCAGAATTTGTGCTGGAGAAATTTCAGAACGAGCTTCTGGAATCAATTTCAAGAGTAAATTCATGCAAAAACGAAAAAAAGACTTCACAAACTCCAAAAGACATTTTCAGTCATAATATAATATACAAATATGAAATATTTTCAGGTAGAATTCATACAGACATTTCTGATAGTTCACCTGCTGAAATAAATGGGGAATTTCTTAACAGTAATTAGAAACATTAAGATTTCTAAGAATTGAGGCATCTTGACGATATTTTTTATAGATTTTTAGACGGAATGCCTGTGACCTTTTTATTGGACAAATTTCCAAAGCGATTTTAAGTATAAGTATTTTAAACTTGGTTAAAGATCCCTGCCCTTCGGTTCAGAAAGGGGTATAGGCGCGTTCTGCCAACTTGGTCGAGGCAGATTTCTTGTGAGAACAAGTTGCATACGGACATTCAAAAGTGCCTGAACGAAAGATGCTGCTTGTGAGGATCACTTGAAGATCGGATGGAAGATCATTTTTTTTTTAGAATATTCGCGTTCGTCTATTTGTTGCTCCTCGTGTTCGTATATTTTAAGTTTCATCTTCAATTGAGTTTGATGAACGCTGCTAGTCAGCAGGGATGATCTTCGCATCTGCATCCGTTGAACCATTCTGAATGGCCGTCGTGAAAGTATCACCAAAAGCGCTACTAACATTTCTTTTATATTTTCATGTAGGGTATATGTACCATTCCTTGGCCTAATTTGCAAGCCGCCTTGACAATTTTGACCATTAGTCATGAATCAATACCACTAGAAATAATATGTTGACCCTATTACACACTCTAGGCAATGCATGTTTCACCAATTGGAAGTAAACTAACGTAAATATTCAAGAATTTATTTTATTAAGTTGAAAAGATTCGATGTGATGGTATGCAACGTTGGTCTATGGTACAACCAAGGTAAGTAAAAGGAAGGTAATCCAATATGTCAGATTGCACCATCCGCCATATTGGAAAACCTAACGACAGCTGGCAAGTTTGTATTTAATTTTTTTCACTAGTGAGATGACAAACAAAAGCTTTCAGCCCTATCAACGTAGCAACCCCACAGAAACCATTCACGCTTAACTACCTCAGCACTAAAATCGGACAAACTCCATGACACTCATCGAGTGTTTCCTACTTACACGGATTGCAAATTAGCTCGTACACCCACTTAAGCTAATATTTTGCAATATTTTCGGCAAAGCAATCTCTTTTGGTTAATAAATATCGATTGTATTCATAATTAACAAAAATGCGGGGGCACGAGCAAATTTTAAACCTGGGGGAATATTACTCATTTTATGAGTGGCATGGAAATATGTCAACATTGGTTATCTGTGTTGAGAATGTTGTTGCCGATGCTGCGCAGCAACGCTTCTGTAGCGTTCTGCAGCATAAACAAACTGGCCGGCTGTCAGCTCCACTTACTGCTTATACACCTTCCTTATAAACATCTTGGGTACAACAATTGGCCTACTAGTGGATACAACGTTGGCCTATTGCTTTCCATGCACAAGAACCACTTATTATCTCATTTTTTCTATATTTCTGCTGCAGTATTATCTCTGTTTGTTTACCAATCTTACTTGTAAATTACATTTTCGGAGCCAAATTTTCAAAAAACTGTAAATAAATTACTTAAACTAAAGTTCCTTCCTAATTTATTAACGAAAACAACGCAACCCTATTATTGTGCTATATTTTTACAGTCACCGTACACAAAAACTTTCTTCCTGTTTGTTCTTTCTGGTTCTTACGCAAGCAATGTTGTTGACGTCACTTATCGGTGTTGTTGACGTCACTTTACTGATGGGCCAAGATTTGGGTACATAGTGAAAAAAATGTCCTTAATATTCGGCCCACATTCAATTTGTAAAATATTTATTATTCGTTGAAAACAAATATACAAGTTCAAAATAGCGTCTTTGACCGTCGCATCAAATGTTGTGTTATTGAAAAGTCAGTTCGAAATGCTCCAGAATCATGTAATTTATGATCATGTGTATAGACTACCCACTAAGCCGAAGAATCATGGCGTCTACAAAAGCTAAACAAAGTGACATTTTCATTCAATTTTAATGCTCCAAAGTGCTCAAATTGAAACGAAATGTTACAGTTGCTTGCCGCATAGCTTTTCCGATATCCAGTTATGCGTGTTTCTTTGAGTTTTTGGCTAGCGTTGAGATAGGCCGAACGAGGGGACTATGCCAACGAAGCATCCCGATACCCTATCTGAGTATCATGAGTGATAGCAGTAAGCAGGGATAGCAGTGAAAATGGAAGTATTGCAGTACGACGGTGGTGCGATGCTGGTTAAAAATATCGCTGGAGATGAGCATTGTTTGTACTCAGTCATGGCTAAGACGTGCTCTGAAGTCTCAGGAAAGAAAGCATGCATAAAGCACTAATCTACAAAATCCCGGGAAAAAGTTGAAAGACCTTATTTCACGTGGAAACCCAGCGGTAGACAAGAGGTGGATATGGACGGATGTTCGTTGGATTTGGAAGGACATTGGTAATGACAGCCGAATTTAAGAAAGCGACGAAACGATTGTGGCAGAAGATGGTGAAGTTGGACTACGAAGACGATTTGCTAGAAACCGCAAACAGCAAATGACATAGGCTTTTCGTATTTCGATGAAGATGGCGATGAGGACGAAGCAGCAAGAACATAACCAAAATTTAATCACAACTACCTACCACAAAAAACAACACGATCGAACGAAATAGGAAAGAGCAACCCAGCAAAACCAGTATGTATGTTCAAAACGCTTACCCCAAACAAGCGACCCAAAGGTAAATTACGTTGACCATTTAACTAACAACACATTCTCTTACAGCTCAATACACCACATCGATTTCCCACCTTTCCCAATCCTTAAGGCCACGCAAAACTTAAAAGCCGCAGAGCTAAAGAGGTTGCTATGCCTACTCCCAAATTCAAAGGTGTATTATGGACAATGCAAGTTCTCGGACTTGCATTGGAGACTTGGCCCTATGACCCCCTTGTGCATCAATAAAATAAAATAAAATAAAATAAAAGTATTTTAAACTTGGTTAAAGACGTTTCTGGAAAATAACTGAGAAAGTTTGAATATTTCTAAAAAAAACTCACATTTCAGATCGATGAAAAGCTACTAGAAATTCTTATCCTTATTATTTTACATTGTAGAATTTCTGCTGGAATTTCGAGGAGCCGGTCAAGAATAATGCCTGGAAGAAATGAGGAAAGATGTTCAAACATTCCAAAACACATTTGGAGAAATGATATACCAGGAAGAGTTTTTTTAACAACCATGACTAACATTTTGATAAAAAATTTATAGAAATGTCTGAAAGTTCACCTGCAAAATCACTGAAGAATTTCGAAAAGATAATCATGAAAGAATACTTTCAAAATAGTTTTTTGTAAAGATTTAATCAATTTTATAGTTTTTCTAATGTTTAGGCTGCAAACGAAGAGTTCAGACGAAATTCTTAAAAAAAACATTAAAGAGGGTTCATGATTTGGCAGACTTTTTGGCGATATTCTTAACGTTATCATAGATCTACGGATGGAATTCTGGGAGTTCCTATACTCTTTTTGGAGAAATATCTTAAACAATATTTTAGATATTATTGTTTTGGAAAAAAAATCTGGTAAATTATCTAAGAAATTTTACAAATATACTGCTGAAAATTGTTACTCTTAGTGACTTTTTTGTGGAATTAAGAAGACACAACAATAAAAAAAACTATAATAGAAATTTCTGAAGAAACCCTTGTTGCATTTACTGGAGTACTGTCACTTTTATGGTTTATTTTTGATAGACCTGTCTTTAACATTGTCATGCTGCCTAGAAACTTTGAGCGAGGCCTCACATTCCGAAGCTCTGAGCTCGATTCTCGTATGGAACCTTTTATCTAAATTTTCTCTAATAGTCATTGATACTAATAGCACAGTTTACAGCCCTCTGTTCATCAGGTACTTATCGAATGGCTATTTCCATCTTTCGATCACCTTATGTCCGTTTGTCAAGAATCAGCCGTCCTCAGTCAGCATTACGTTTCCTATCTTATTGTGTCGTTTTGCATTCTGCCGGGTACCATGCTGCAGCAGAATTGCTCGGCCAACGATCTACTCTTCTTAAACCCCTTTACCTTACTCCTCAAACCAATCATTCCACGTACATGACAATGCGTTCGGCAGCGTAATTATTATATACAAATTTTTTGTTTAGTATTTATTGAATATGACTAGAAGACAAATAATTATAACTAGGGTATCGCGCCACTTGGGCGGTACACAGGTAGATACTATACCTATCTCACCACATTCCAAAAGTTGTGTCAATTGGTTCAAATTTGACTGAGTTATAGTGGAAAACAGACGAATGTAGAAGCTACCGCCCAAGTGGCGCGATTCCCTAGCTTAAACCCTAATTTGAAGTTTTTATGTCAAAGTTATCAAGCCTGTCCACACGCACTAAATTCATGCCATTATGGGGGGCATCCAATTATTTCCTCAGAGAAGATGTCCGTATTCTGTCAACTCATCAGCAAGAAAACGCCACCGATGCTTAAGCAAAGTCACTGCAGGCTATCATACCAAAAAATAGATTCTCCCATCAAAAGACGTATCACATGATCTGAATCTCTCGTGTCATCTCCCGCAGCGAAAGCTGTGAATGAAAATAGCAATGTTTCCAGAACCCTTTTCAGACAAAAAATGATACCCAGCGGCACCATATAAGGTGAATCAGTATTACACGCCACTTGTGGATTCTCAACTCCCTGTCGATCAACTAGCTCGGCAACAAAAAGCCCACATCTTGCTGCATTGGTTGTTTGGCTCGATCGATAGGTTTCACATGTTCGCAGACAATGATAGATATTTTACCGTTAACTGCCGTGGGCCAAACCAAACCACAAGGGCCGACCCATCACCACCGCCACTGGCGTGGCGTTCGCCAAAGAACGGCTTTGGTCAAACAATGTTTATACGAGTGTTAAGATAAACCCAACGCAATGAGCACATCCGTCGTGCGTTTATCAAACGAAATCCCAGGAAAGATTCTCTCCTCCCCGGTGAGATCGACGAATCCGTTAAAAAAAAGACCCAGCAAATCGATATGCCGGTCGCAAAGTTCACAGAAGCTGCACAGCACGATCCCTACGCGCCTTTCTACGCGGTGAAAGCATTCGCAGATCTTGTGATACCCTATGGGCTTTGAAGGGAAAGCGCCTGTTCTCACGAAGATAAATCACACCATGGTCTCTCGAACAGGAAGCGCAGTTGCGCACTGCTGTCGCTGCTGCTGATCCAATTCCGATCGAATCATCGCCACCGTTTGGCGCACACAGCTCTTCCAATCGTATCCAAATGGATGGATGTCGCCAGCTTCCATCTTCTACTATCGTTTCGTTTCGCCTTGGCTCTGGCGCCAATAGGCGTTCGATTCCCGCCACCGGCCGCCGATCTCAGGTCATAATCTCCGTTGACCTTCGTCGTTGTTGTCGTCGTCGTTGTCGTCGACGGTGACCAAGAAGAGATTGTGACGGTGGCGGCCCGCGTTTCAATTTCAACGCGGATATGGAAGCCCATTTTCAGCTAATAAAAGTCGCAGCCAGCAGTTGTCGAACGCAGCGTGCGCGCGACATGCTGAAACGATCGGGCGTAAATCATCGCATCACCGGGCTTTCGACAGACGGGGTGAGCCTTATTAGGATGATCGTTAAACGTGATGGTTCTGAAGAGGGCGTCAATCAACGGCTTTGAAAGCTAGACTGGTTAACAGTTTAAAGTAGATGTAGATTGATTTTTTTTAGTGAAATAAGAATGGATCAAAACAGATGATTGCCGTCATTAAAACCATTCCATGGATGATAGCGTTTCATTTGAAGAAGTTCTGCTGCGTGATTCTAAAAGCATCTAACTTAAAAAGTTTGGAAATGTTTCTGGATTAGCCTTAAGAACACCAACATGACAAATGACAAACGATTTCACCTTCGAGACGCCCCTTGTTTTATCATCAAATGGCTTACCTGAAAACAAAAGAAATAGAAACGATTATTAGTAAAGAAGCTGGTATCAGGTATCAGAAGGCCGGCTCCAGAGGCACGTTATCCTCCATTTGGGACATTTGTGCCATCGCCATACATATGAGCCTATTTCATCATTTACCTGAGGGAGAATGGGACAAGGATGGGAATAGGCAAAGGGAAAGGTGATGAAATAGGAAGGGGTGCCCTAGAAGAGGGAATGAACGCATAAGCGCAACGAGAGCTCATAGCTCATACCACAACGGGGTTAATCAGTGCCCTGAAAAGGACACTGTAAAACGCATAAGCGTAAAAAGAGCCTATAGCTCATTGGAGGTAGCTTGCGATGTCATGCGACTTTCAATATGACATAGAAAGGCACGTCATCGAAAGCATTCTCAATATTCAAGAAATCACCCAAGCAAAAACTACGTTTGAGCGAGTGCTTTCTTGAAAACGTATACAACTTTGTGTAAAAGAGTCACTGTGGACATCCCAAATTGGGAGACATGTGAGTTCACATGAACAGGCATGTTAGCCAGACGAACATCACAGATGTGATAATCGACTATGCGTTTCGAGCATTTCAGAAAGAACGACGTAACCAGATAAATCTGGAACTTATTCCTTCTTTTTACAACGCACGCACCCTTTCGGGATAAAACTACAGAGTAATTTCACGCCATGAAAATACCCAATAGAAAACTACAAGAGTTCAAAACATGTTTGAAAAACTGAAATCCCTCTGGAGAAAAATAGGACAAAGCCCCATTTGCTCCAGGAGATTTGAAGTAAGCAGAGCTTTTTAGTACCCACTAAATCGATTCTATAGCTACAATCCTCGGGGTAGAAGCTAAAGATTCGTAGCTATACAAAAGACTGGTTTATCCGAAGATATTTAGAACTTGAACAGGTCCGAGTCCCATTCAGGAATACCTCTTGCGGTCCGCACAGACCGCAGAGGACAAGCTTATTTCATAGCAGTAGCTATGGTATACCACAATGAAGGGCGTTGTAATAGCAAAACCATAATGAAACTCTCTTGGAGTAGCAATGGAAGCGAGTTATCCATAAAATGTGATCGCAACCAATTATTACAGGTACCCTAGCTTGTTGAGCAGGGACGCTTGAATACGCAAAGTTTGCGAAGGAACACTCCAAAGTGCAAAAAGGTCAAATAGAGGGTCCTCATCTGACACAGGCCAATCAGTCAACTCATGACAAGTTCTGCTCATGCAGAGTTGGGTTAGGTGCAATTCTATGTTAAGTTAACCATGAACTGTACTACCTAAGTATTCCATCAAACTGAAGCATCTCAAATCAATGTTTGAGCTGCTTCAGATGCCAAATATCAGCGAAAAGATGCTGAAAACAAGAGCTTGCTTGAAGGCATCCACAAGGAAAGGTTGAAACATACTGTTAACGTTATTCTAAAATATAGCATGCTCGAGGCACGACAGTTCATCTATAATGAAAAAAGCAAAGCTGGGTTCACAAGGTAACCTTATATGTACAGAAGTTAGCCTACGAAAATGAACTTTTTGAAGGGGCTACATACGCTTTTTACGCTGAAAATTGATCTGAGGTTTCCTTGCCGTAGCCACTACCCAAACTAGACAGGATTACACTCTTCACAATCACAGCACAAAAAGGAAACATCAACGACGAACCAAATCGGTGTCAATTGAAAAACGCCAATGGCGAAAACGCATTTAGCGGACCCATATAGGCAGCAATGTAAGCTAATTATCAACATTTGAATAACCCCGCCCTTATTTAGCCTCAAATTTGAGACTTAAGAAGGGCAACTGATTATCTCGGAGAAACGCAAGGTCCACTGCACCATTGCTCCGGTTAGCGCAGTAAGGGCGTAATACTGTGGAGGACGCCCTAATTCTCCCCAGGCTCCGTTTGTGGTTAGGTTTTTATTAGACCCCCCTAACCATTCATTCTTTGGCACGGTAAGCATAAAGCCGCATAACACCATGAATTAGGGGTCACCTGTTTAGTCGACTCTTACCACTGGATCAGGCGGTCCGTAGTGTTATTCTTAGCCAATTGAGACAACCGCTACCGACACTACACAGCTATCTAGGCTGATCGGGAAAAGAAGTTAACATTGATGGTCAACTTCCAAACGAACCCGAACAGCAGTTGTCGGACGCAGCGTGCACGCGACATGCTGAAACGATCGGGCGTAAATCATCGCATCACCGGGCTTTCGCAGACGGGGTGAGCCTTATTAGGATGATCGTAAAACGTGATGGTTCTGAAGAGGGCGTCAATCAACGGCTTTGAAAGCTAGACTGGTTAACAGTTTAAAGTAGATGTAGATTGATTTTTTTAGTGAAATAAGAATGGATCAAAACAGATGATTTCTGTCATTAAAACCATTCCATGGATGAAAGCGTTTCATTTGAAGAAGTTCTGCTGCGTGATTCTAAAAGCATCTAACTTAAAAAGTTTGGAAATGTTTCTGGATTAGCCTTAAGAACACCAACATGACAAATGACAAACGATTTCACCTTCGAGACGCCCCTTGTTTTATCATCAAATGGCTTACCTGAAAACAAAAGAAATAGAAACGATTATTAGTAAAGAAGCTGTGTGGAGACATAAAATCTAATGCGATAAACAAAATTGATGACATCTAGCCGCAAAACTACGAATGCTAAATATATAGTGATTTTTTCGCGCCTCGAACCGTGTAAAAATAATCGCCACATTTATTTCCCGAAGACGGCCTAGTTCTTGGTGCCATCGCGCACGCATGGTTGCGCTGAAACTAAGAGCGTTCCATAATCATGTAGCAGTAATACATTCTTTCCGTACGATGAAGTGGGTCAATGGGGAACTAGTACCCGAAGAAAGAAATATGAACGAAATGCTCCATTTTACCCAGACACATGATATTTCATTGCGGAGAGGCGTCTGAGTTCGATTCCCGGTCGGTCCAGATGATGGTGATGATATGAGCCATCTGAGCATTTCGAAGGTGGGCTAGGGTCTGGGAGTACCGTCCCGTCACTAAAAGAATTTCAAGTAATTTTTTTGATGAAAAATCATAAAACTTTTGAAAAAGTCGCCAACGGATTTGGAGTTTCAAAATTGGAGATTATACCAGATTTCCACCAACTCTTTTTCAAGGCATTGAATTCATGAGTTTATGTTTATTGAATTTTTGGTAACTCTCATGGAGTTATTGGTGAAATTAGGCAAAATCTTTGAAAAGGATGTGAACCTGTAGATGAAAAATTATTCGAGAACACCGGAATTTCCATGTATATTCTATAGCTTACATATTTATAATAATTATTAACCCGGGAGCGGTCGCGTCGTGTACTGAGTACACGCGCCATGGAAAAAGCTCGCTTGTAGTACACAGCATGTGCGTAGTGTCGCTGAGGGTGGCCGAAGACGCGACTGCTCGAGGGTTAAAAATGTCTTGTTAAATTCTAGAAAGAGGTTCAAAAACATAATCCAAAAATTAATTGCAGCATATTTTTTCTAAGAAATCAACCACCGTTTGAAGAATTTTGCTCTTTAAGGGCATCCCAGTCAACCAGTCATCGTATAAGATGCTGTATTTTAAAAGACACGGACACGTTGAATGCTTCCAGTGAGCTTTTCGCTCTTTGAAGGAAGCACGACACTAGACAACGGACTAGCATGCAACGCCCAGTGGCACAGCCGAAATTTTTCCTGACAGCTGCGGCGGGAATCGAACCCGCGCTCCTCAGCACGATGCGACTAAGAGCTTGGTGACCCTAGCCGCACGACCACGGAGCCGCACTATAAGATGTTAAAGTGGAGGCGATATGCGTACATTTTACATGCGCCTAAGTGGAGGCATGCACGTATATGGCCTCCACTTTATCATCTTATGCAACATCTTATACGATGACTGGTTGTCTGGGATTCTTTCAGGAATTGAAAAAAAACATCAGAAAAGGTATTACTGAAAGGCTATATTCCATCTTCTAAATGGTTCGCCATAGCCAGAACATCTCAGATATATTACCAAATATTTTTTGAAGTAAGGATTTGTTTAAAACTTTTCTTCAAAGTGCCCCTAAGAATTTGAAGAAAGTGACTTGATACTCATTCCCATTACAATACCTGTAGGAAGTTTTCAAAATAAATTTTCCATAAATTTCTTAACCAGACAATATATCAGGCATTTCTTAAGAACAAACTCATTAGAACCTCAAGATGGATTGTGGTGGTCGACATTTACACCTACTCACGATATTAAGGGCATGAATTTCATTGTAAACTAAACCAGTGCTACGGTTTTTTTTTGTTTTAAGCTTATTGCAACTGCGCAACAACAAAATAAAAATTGCACTGTCGTTGATGTTTGTGCCTCTGAGGTTCTGCTGCAATATTAAACGGGGTTACCAAGACTTTTGTCTTAAAGGAAAATAAGAAAGTAATAAAGAAAAACTTTAGCAAGAGTTTTACATGAAATGCTAACGTTTAAATGTCAATTAAGAAATCATATAATATTTTTCTTGTCATTAGCAATGCTTGCAACACACCAACCACCATGAACCATCATGAAGCTATAGAACGAGATGTACTATGTGTCAGCATAGTATGTAGCATAAATGTGAAGTAACTACGTTGGGAGGGTTGGGAGTGACCTTGCTAGCAAGTTAATGTCACTCCGTCGATGGTATTTTTCCTGGCATGTGACAACCCTTACGCCTAGGCTCGAAAACCTAGGCATTAACGCCATTATTCGCTAACTGAATCGAGAAAAAAGCAGAGTTATCCGTTCCCCAAATACGTATAATAGGATATGTACAGGGGGTGGCCAAAATGTTTGGGATGGGCAACTTTTTTTCCTGTCACAAAAAAGTGCATCAAAAATTCTCAAATTTTGACTGTTTGTCAACCTATTATGTGTGCATCATTGGTACAAATTTTAGCTCGATTGGTTAATCTTTCGCGAAGCTTAAACCGTTCTAGTGTTAAATAGTGTTTTACTATTTTTAGATAACAAAATTTTGAGCTGTCATATCTTGGAGACCAGTAAACCGAATTGAATGAAATTTGGAGCAAATATCAACAATATATTATTGCTTGAAAATTCTTCAAAACAAAGGTACCTTTAAACATTGAAAAAAGTTATGATGATTTGACATTTTCACCCATATTGAGGAAAATGAGTCAAATTTACAATGCCGCACAAAAAATACTAAATGTGTTTTTCCTTTAATCTAAATGGGCTCCAATACCTATGTCTCATCATAGATATCTTAAGAACAGAAGTAGAATGGGCCCATATAGCCGAGGCGGTAAACGCACGGGTATTCAGCATGACCATGCTGAGGGTGACGGGTTCGATTCCCGGTCGGTCCAGGGCCTTTTCGTAAAGGAAATTTCCTTGACTTCCTTGGGCATAGAGTATCTTCGTGCCTGCCACACGATATACACATGCAAAATGGCCTTGGCAGAGGAAGCTGTCAGTTAAAAATTGTGGAAGTGCTCATTGAACACTGAGCTGAGAAGCAGGCTTTGTCCCAGTGAGGACGTTACACCAAGAAGAGGAGAGGAACAGAAGTAGAAAATCTTTGGATATCAAAAATAAAATTTAATGGCATATTCAGACTTTCTATGAATAAACACTTGAAAATTCATCAAGTTTTGCAACGTAATGCAAATTCTCACAAATATTATTTATTCAGAAAATCTGCAAGTTTGCCGGAAATTGCTTTAGTTATTCAAGGGATCGTTTCTCTGGAATTCATTGAACATAACGCTAGATGTTCAGTCAAAAATTTCTTTTAGATCTTCCCTAAAGATACATGTAGGAAGTTTTCCGAAAATGCGTAAACAACCCAGATATTTCACCTGTAAATTTTCCAGAAATTATAGCCATACGGTAAGGGTCACCAAGCTTCTAGTCGCACAATGCTATGGGGTGCAAGTTTGATTCCCGCTCCGGGAAATAAAACTTTGTATGATAATAGTTTCTTCTCCGTACCCACAGGAGCACGACCCATGTGTCTGTTGTTTAGAGATAGGTTTGTTTCAGTCTGTACAGCCACTGGTTAAAGACGGTGTCCGTGTCTTTCAAATAACCTGCGCTGTCGACACTTCACAGTTTGGAAAAAAAAAAACAAAATAATTCGTTAAGACAGAAGCCACGCATTGTCATTATCGTAGCGTCTTTTGAATTTCCTTGACTTTTTTTAGCATACAGTATTATCGTTCCTGCCATGCCATGTGTATCATTCAAAATAGCCACTTTTGCTGCATAAAAGTATAGGAGAGCTTAGAGAACGTTCAAAAATTACGTCCAACATTTGAAGGAGGGGCGGATCTAGAAAAGTGTGACAGTACGTGTATTAGGTATAGGGAAATTGTGTGACAGGGGGTCTAGAAATCCCGAAAAACGATGGACGTAATTTTTGAATCTTCCCTTATGTCCAAAAGTGCTTGCTATTAAAGTTATTATACAGCTACTATTGTTAGTAAAAAGCTAGCCGATTATAACTGTGGAAGTGCTCATATAACACTGCAGTTTTGTCCCAGAAGTTTTGTCGCCGTTGGGACATTATGTCAAGGGGTGATACACAAATTATGTCACGCAAAAACCGACCTTTTTCAACCCCCCCTCCCCCCTATGTCACACTTTTTGTATGGGACCTCAATTTTTTTGTAAGCGTCGTCATGTTGTGCAAACCACCACCCCCCCCCCCCCCTCCCCCTCTAAGGGCGTGACATAATTTGTGTACGACCCCCAAGAAGCAGAAGTAGAAGAAGAAGAGTAAAAAGAAGAACAAGAAAATACATTTTGATACAGTTTCATACAATTTTCTTGACAAAAATAGGCTAAATCATCTCTAAAGTTTCCTTGACTTTTTTCTTATATATGAGATTAATATTTTCGAAACCTCACGCAAATTGGTGGAGGATAAACACCATGAAACAACATTCAATAAATGTCAGATAAATTACTAAAACTGTTTTTTTTTTGTTTTCTTTCACAAATTTGCAAGGTTAATAGCTTAGGGGACAATACTAAAGTCCCAAGATAAGAAGCAAATATGACAAAGCATCGTCAAAATACGAAACGAAATATCATTCAAAAATAAATTGCACCCAACTTTCATAAAAAAGCCCTAAAACCAAACAAATCGATACTAATAGATTTTCATTTGCTCGTATCATTTCAGAGCACTTCAGCCAATTAAGGTAAGTTTCAAATCATTCCCTTTCAATTGGAATCGACAATTCAAACCAAACTCAAACGGTCTTTAAAAATGAAGATAAAAACATCAATTTCCTCCTAATCCTATTGCTGTGTAAATTTTCTTCGCTCAACTAGAACACTAGATAACGATCTACAGTAATGTTCCACTACGCTTATTTGGCGTGTGTGCGTTGATGATGTATATCCAGTTATCTGATCTTTTAAACCTAATGAAAGCTAAACGAACCTCAGATTAGCCCAGAGCGATCGAATTCTAAGCAAATCAAAAAAGTTCCAGCATACCACCCGCGGTGGAAATCAGTCTACCGAGTCTTCGAGTCTTCGAGTCTACCGAGCAATTCGACGCGGTGCGCACGCTCGGCGCATCGTACCTACACACATCCCCCTACGTATATACGACTCCAACAAGGTTCAACAACACTCCCATCAAAGAGCTTAGAAAATGTGTGCAGGAAAAAAAAAAACGACGCAGCTTCTTCCTCGATTAAATTCGCTTCAGCTTCGATCAATTCACGACGTCAGCGCGATCCGATCGAGCTCTGAGGAGATCTGTGCATCCGCGGCGCTGGAAGTGCGGCTCAAGCAAATCACTATAATCAAATTGTATTTAGCCTTACCCTGTGGGCTCTTGGCCGATCGCCGCAACAACTGAACTGCAGCACAGGGGACTCCGCGACTCAAAGCCAGCAATCATTAGTGAAAATGTTCCGTTTAGGGAAGCTTTTCTCCGCCGCGCCGGGTCTGTGGTCTGTGGCGGAGCCGTGAAGTAAAAGTTCAATCAAAAGAGAGGCAATCGGTCAAATCCAGGCACCGAAACCACGCAGTACCTGCCTAGTGGCGAGTGTATTTGGAAGCAATTATTGGTTTGTGTATACACATTAGTGAACGCCAAAGCAGCTCTCACTTAAAACTCACTTTTTCCTACAATTTAAACGCTTCTGCGTGAAGACTATACAACACATCTTAGTCGATCGTGGAAAATAGCGCCACCACCGGGCAAGGTATGTGAACTGTAGATGGCTTGGCAAGCATATTCGGTATACTCTTTTTTTGCGCGATGTGAACGCCATTGATGTATTTGCGGGTAATGGAAGCGATGTTTGATCCGAGCACTTTCAATATATGTATTTAATTGCATATAGAAGCCATTTGGCAGAAAACCTTTTAGGACACATTTAGTTTTGCACACACGCGCTGACATATGTTAGAAAGTCTTTTCTAAATTAAGGTTCGACGGTGACCATGAACCTTTGCTTTTTATAACGAGACCAGCAAATGGGTACTCTCTTAAGTTCAAATTCATTATAAAAAATCGAACCCAGACGCCTTTTTTTTTTCCTCCCCTGTTGGGGAATTTAAGCCACTGCGTCCAATAGGCTGAACTTTTGTGGCATGTCCCGTTTTGATATTCGCATCTAGCCAGCTAATTACCATGTGTCAAGTAATCAGCTACTGCCACGACGCGTCGTCTCCCAGTCAGGTGCAATGGAATTGATAAACTCCAAGACCTCCCCAGGTTTTGCAGACCAGATCTCACTGGGTTGCAAGCAACCACTATTTAGAAATCTTTGCCTGCGCGTGTATAAAGCACCACAACTGCGAAGCAGATGTTCAGAGGTTTCAAGTTTCGTATTACAGAAACGACAGATATCACTCTGAATATGGCCAATATTTTTCAAGTGATACCTGTTCGGGCAGTGTCCAGTTACTAGGCCAGTGTATGTAATATGTATATAGAGCTCTCTTGTTGAGCTCTAAGAGATTTTTGGCTTTATAAGCATTTGGTGTTATAAATCGTTTTGACTGATTGCAATTTTTGACATCCATCCAATTGGATATCACCCTCTGCTCAGCCCAGCGTTTCAGGTCCATTTTAATTGTTCAGTTTGATATACCACAGAATGGTTCTGGGCCAGCAAACTGTAAATTGGAACCACTTTTAGCAAGCTCGTCTGCCATTTCATTCCCTTCAATGTCACAGTGACCAGGAACCCAGTATAAGTTTACTGAATTCCTTTGGCACAGCCAGCGCAGTGAAAGAATGCATGCCCAGACAAGCTTTGAAGTACAGGGGATACTCAAAATAACTGGGATAGGGAAAATTTTCATTTTCAAAAAATGTTCAACTCGCTGTAACTTTTCGAAAAAGGCATCAAATATTCTCAAATTTTTACTGTAAGTTCATCAACTAGTTGTGTATCAGTGGTCAAAATTTGGAAAAGATTGAGCCATTCTACACGAAGTTATAAAGGTTCTAGGAAAAGGTATAGTTATCCGATAGCCAACTTTGAGCTGTTATATCTCCGGATTCAATGAATCGAATGCAATGAAATTTTGATCATTTATGACTTATATAATAAGCTATCAAAAACTTTTGACTTAACTTAAAATTCTTTACACGAAAGAAAATTATTACGATTGGATTATTTTTCTAATATACCACCAATTTATCCAAAACTTCATCATCGTTTCAACATTCGAGATAGTAATTATAGTTCATTTATATTCCCTCTAATTGATTTCAATATGCACACTTAAAATAAAGTACCGTATTCAGCTGTTCTACTTTCGGTAATAGTTCAGATTACCGAATGTTCAGCAACATATTACCGAAGTTCGTCAAAAAATTACCGAACGTTCGGTAAACTCTACTGAATCATCGGTAATGTTTACCGAACGTTCGGTAAAAAATAGCCGAACTTCGATAAACTGCGCTGAACTTCGGTAATCCGAACTTTTACCGAAAATAGAACAACCGAACAAGTGACTCTGAAATAAGTGTGTGAATATGTTTTGAAAGGAAGTAACAAAATAACTGGCATTAAGTTGAAAAAGTAATGGGATGCATATGAAAAATAGATAAATTTACTAAAAAAAAACATAGAATAAATGAAACCGCCATAACTTTTTTCTTATTAATAATTTCAAATTAAGTAAACTGTTTTTTAAAGTTCATTATATGAGTCATAAATGATCAAAATTTCATTGCATTCGGTTCATTGAATTCGGAGATATAGCAGCTCAAAGTTGGCTATCGGATAATTTTTCCTTTTTCTAGAACCTTTATAACTTTGTGATCTTTTCCGAATTTTGACCACTGATACACAACTAGTTGATGAACTTACAGTAAAAATTTGAGAATATTTGAAGCCTTTTTCGAAAAGTTACAGCGAGTTGAACATTTTTTGAAAAGTGAAAATTTTACCTATCCCAGTTATTTTGAGTATCCCCTGTACACTTGTAAGCGCACAATGCTTTTAGTGCAGCTTGACTATCTGAGAAAATACAAATATTTGCATATCTGCATTTTCTCTCAAAGCAGATATTTGCGCATTTCAAAATAGCAAGAATCTCTGCTTGAAACACCGTATGATAGTGTCCCATCGCCACTGAAATTTGTATTCTAGGGCCGTAGATTCCTGCTCCCGATTGTATTCCAACTTTTGAGCCATCTGTATAGAATTTGATTGATCCTTGACGAACAGTGGGACCTCCGACTTCCCAATCTGCACGAGTTGTTTCGTGTAACTTGTAAGGAACATCATGGTTCTCCACAGGTTTCATCCAGTCTTTAATCATTTTCATTACTGGCCTATTTTGGAAGTATTGTGAAATGCTCAGGTGACCTACAAGATCACCTGGCATAAACTTTTCAACTCGTTCAAGTCTCAGCAATTCCCTTTCTGCTTCTAATTGCACGTACTCGTGCAAAGGCAGCAGATTGAGAATCGCATCTAAAGCTTTTGATGGAGTGCTTCGCATCGCTCCTGTAACAGCAATGGACGCAAGACGGTGAATTTTCGCAAGCTTTGATTGCGTGGTAACCTCTTTTGTTTTTGGCCACCAGACAAATGAAGCATACGTCACTTTTGGGCGGATTATGGCACTATAAATCCACATTATCATTTTTGGTTTCAAGCCCCACTTCCTGCCAATAGTTTTGGAGCATAACCAGAGCGCACTTGTTGCCTTACCGATCACGGACTCAATTTGAGCATTCCAGTTCAGTTTAGCATCCAGTATCAAACCTAAGTATTTGACTCGATCACTAGGATGAATTTGTATCCCTCCAAGCCGAAAAGCTTTTAGGTTGATCTTCCTTCTCCTAGTGAAAGGGACAATTGCGACTTTTGACGGGTTGATGCTAAGGCCCTCCTTAATACACCATGAATGTGTATAGTTTAGAGCCCTTTGCATTCTCTCCGAAACAGTTTCGTCATACTTTCCTCTCGCTATTATAACTATATCGTCTGCAAAGCCCACAACTTCGAAACCTTTTTCCTTCAAGCTTCTTATAAGATCGTCTACAACCAAGGACCACATTAGTGGTGAGAGGACTCCTCCTTGAGGGCAACCTTTCGTTGCCCTTACTGTTATAGAAGAACTTTCCAGCTCAGAGGTGATTTCTCTTTTTGCAAGCACAGTATAAATCCAATGTATGATACATTGGTCGAAGTTTTTGTTCTCCATGGCACGCTTACGGCATGGACAAATAGGAGGCATTATCAAATGCTCCTTCTATGTCTAAAAAGGCGCATAGAGCTATTTCTTTTGCTGAAAACGTTTTTTCCACCTTTGTTACTAGCGAATGAAGTTCCGTAACCGTTGACTTACCAGATTGATAGGCAAACTGGAAGTCAGATAGGGGATGCTCTTTTATGTAAGAAGAATTGATAAACCTTCAAAACCTTTTCCATAGTCTTCAACAAAACTGAAGAATTGCGAATTGGCCTGTATGCTTTGGGATGCGTCTTGTCTCGCTTTCCCTTTTTTGGCATAAAGATAACTTTTACAAGTCTCCATTTTGATGGAACGTAATTCAATCTTAAACTAGCCTTGAACATCTCAATTAGTGATGGAACCAACACCGCTTCTCCATTTTGAATCAGTGCTGGAAATATTCCATCAACTCCTGCAGATTTAAAAGGCTGAAAAGATCTAATTGCATTTTCCACTCTGGCCTTCGTGAAGATTTCATCAGCTAAATCTGAAGCGGTGTTTATTGTACTAGTTGACTCCGATGAGTTCATACTAGGACATCCTTCACCTTCCAGAGATATAGTATCATTGGAATCCACACTTAGAACCGAACCTGGAAAATGGGTTTCCATCATTAAATCCAAATTTTCACGAGGAGTTTTGGTAAAAGCTACATCGTTGCGCTTCAGGTTTCCCAATTCATTTGAATGATCTTTTGCAAGCGTTTTCTGTAGTCTTGCAGCTACAGGAGTGCTGTTTATGTTTTCATATGTCAGCATCCAAGATTTTCTTTTCGATTTTCGTATTTCGTTGTTGTAATCAGTCAGGGCTTTCCTGTACTGAGTCCAATCTCCCGTTTGTTTCGCTCTAAGTATTGAACATTTTACGAGAAAATTTTCTAAGGCGAGCCAGTTTAAAGTTCCACCATGGCACGTCTCTAGTAGAAGACGATTGTATGGTGGGACAACTTCTGTTAAAGGAATTGATGATACTTTCATTTACCCTTTGAGAAAATGATTCTAACTTTTGGGTTGAATCAATAGTTTCTCCCATTGTAAATGAATGCGTATTCTACAATTCTACATATTGATCCCAGTTTGTACTCCTGGGCTTTCTAAATGCGGTTCTAGAATAATCTCCACCACTCCAATTGAAGATTATGTGTTTATGATCAGATAGAGAAATCTCATCTGACACATGCCAGTTTGTGATCTTGTCGAAGATTGCAGCATTGCACAGTGTTAGATCCAAGACCTCTTGTCTGATTACATTTGAGAAAGTAGGTTTATCACCATTATTGCAAATATCTATATTGTTGGAAGACAGATACTCTAATAGTGACTCACCTCGACTGTTAATATCCGTACTACCCCAAACCGTGTGATGCGCATTGGCGTCACAGCCAATAATAAACGATTTGTTGTTTTCTTTACAGAATTGAACAAATGATGCGATCTCAGGAGGAGGTACCTCAAGAACATCACCAGGAAAGTAAGCTGAAGCCACAGCGATCTCAGTTTTACCCCTAGTGGTTGGTACCTCTACCATGACAGCAACAATGTCCTTTCTGATAAACTTTGTAATAGGAAAGCATTTTAACGTTTTGCGTACTAAGACAGCGGTTCTGGGAGAATATTGTTGCTCATCATAAAATAGTTTACTATTTTGTGTCAGAACTCCAAGAATCTTTCGTTTTTGGACCATGGCTCTTGAATAAGCGCCACATCCAGTCCTTCTTTTTTAAACCTTCGACTCAACACAGCAGAAGCACCTTTTGTGTGATGAAGGTTTACCTGTACGAACTTAATTCCTGCCATAAAAAAAAATTATTTACCCATTTTTATTAAGCCTCGGAGGTCCACTGCGTCATTGCTCCGTTTAACACAGTAAGGGCAACATACTGTGGAGGGTATCAGAAGGCCGGCTCCAGAGGCACGTTATCCTCCATTTGGGACATTTGTGGAGGGTGCCCTGGTACTCCACAGGCTCCGTTCACGGTTAAGTTTTTATAAGACCCCCCTAACCATTCATTCCTAGGCACGGTACGCTTAACACCATGATTTAGGGGTCGCTTGTTTGGTGGACTTTTACCACCGGATTAGGCAATCCGTAGTGATATTCTTAGCCAGTTGAGGGAACTGCTACCGCCACTACACGGTTATCTAGGCTGATCGGGAATAGAAATTAATATTGATGATCAACTTCTTTAGAGCCCGAACAGCCGACCCAGACGCCTTCTGTATGATATTGTTAAAAAGCTGTGCGGTAGCAATTGTTGCTGAAAGAAAAATAGTTATAGTTTGACTGCAGGCCATAAAGCATGCACATAATTTTATTAAGTAATCAAAAGGTAAGTTAGTCAATTAACATCTAAATTAACGACTCATGCAAAATATTTCGTTCTACCAAATTGAATTTGATAGTTTTAAGCGATTAATGTTAAGTACGGTATTTCCCATACAAGTCAGCCTCCAAAAGTTGCATGCAAGTTTACTTACTAACATAAAATGCTTAAATCTATCAAATATGATTTGGTAAAACGAAATATTTTTTATGAGTCGTTAATAAAAATGTTATTGACCAATTTACCATATTTAATATTTCAATGCTTAATGGATGGCAGTCAAAAAAGCCCAAAATTGCATATTTTGCCCAATAAATTGAGGTATAGCTCAAAATTGTGACGTGCTGGAGCAAATCTAAGCCCGAATTCGGATTCAGCGACCCAAAATCTGTCAGAGACACATAAGTTTGCTCTTGAGACAGACTAAAAGTTAATTTTTGTTACGCTGTGTAATGGAAAATAGTAGCATAATGTTCATTATGCAACTTATTTGAGTTGCATTATGAACATTATGCAACTCAAATGAGTTGTATGAAGAAAAAAACAATTGTATAATAGTTATTTATGTGACGAGTTGCAAAAAGCCTCGTTGGATAAATGTACGACTCGTGCTGAAAAAATCGAGTTTTGCAACGAGTGGCATACAAAATTTTATGCAATGATTTTTTCATTATACAACTCATTTGAGTTGCATAATTATGAGTTGCATAATGAACATTATGCTACTATTTTTCATTATGCAACTCATTTCAGTTGCATAATGAACCAGTTCGGAAAAAATGACCATTATGATACCGAAATGAGTTAAATAAAATAGAAATTATGATACTTAATTGCATAAAAATTTGTATGTCACTCGTTGCAAAATTCGATGTTTAAGCACTCTTCATATTTATCCAACTCGGCAAACCTCGTTAAACAAATGTACGACTCGTGTTGAAAAAAATCAACTTATTCAGTATCATAATTTTTATTACACAATACTCATTTTAGTGAGCCTACATTTCCGCTCTGCAGTGTTCATGAACACTTTTCTTAGCATATAGTACTATACACATATACGTATAGCTTGATGAAAGCATCATATTATGGACACCAAAAACAATGTTTTTTCCGACGAAAAAATACAGTGAGAGACATTCGTTTAGCAGAGGCATATTATTTATATTTTTTCGCAACTGTAATAATGTAATGATCTTTTTTTAACTTTTGGAGGATTGTGAGCTATAATAAACGGAAGAACACAGATTTCAGGCACTCCTGCTTGTAAATTTTAGATTCCTCGGTCTGGTTTGTCACGAAAACCTTGGTTTTTTGTCCACAGCTAGCTGCGAATACCTTGTCAAATCAGTAGTTTTCCTGCAAATTTATCAGCAAAAACAAATTCAAACTAGCTAGAGATATCACCCCGAACTGTGGCTTTAAAGATCTTTTGTCCGGAAAGCTGACCATCCATTTTCACGTAGGTACGTTTTAGCTTTCCTCAAAATGCATCCTTCGTTCTTTGTCAGATTCTCGTCATAAAACTTATGGGCACGTGTTTTGGTCACTTGGTTCTGCATTAGTATCCTGTTGGGCTGCTTACTGGCCGGAAAAGATCGGAATTCTTCTCGCACATTAATTTTCTTGGCGGTACTTTGACTGGCATTATTGTTTTGACTACATCATTATTAGACAGCCCTGGGTTTGCCCTAAATGTTCTCAACACATTCAAATGCCACATCCGACCCTTAGTTTCACTACGACGCTTGTTGTGATCCTGCCGATCGATAGCATTTGACCAATTTCAACGATTTCGCAATTTTTGAACCCGATCACGTCGGATTTTCGAAGTGAGTGTCCAAAACTAATAATCGGTTCGCGGCGTCCATCACATGTACAGTGTATCAAACAATTGTCCGTACAGCAATTTTTTGGTCAAAATAATGTTTCATTCAAATGTTCATAACTTTTTTATACGTCAATAAATAAGGTTGAAATTTTGACCAATCATGAATCATATATCAAAGCTCCATTGGTAAAATTTTAGGCGAGATCGAATAAGTTTTCTGAAAGTTATAGAACTTTTAGAAAAACTTATAAGGTTTTTGAACACATTTTTAAAATATTATATCTCAGTATGTACTCGATGAAACTTTTTTCATTTTTTGTGTGTTACAGCTGATACCTAAGGCTTTCATATGCAGCAACTTTTGAGGTTTTATATTCACTACAAAAAATATGAAAAATGTGCTTATGTAATTGACGATATTTAAAAATTTACCTTATTTTGCACATATAATCTGCCAAACGTTTTCCACCAATAAAAGTGCATTAACTGAACAAAAAATACATAGGACCTACTCTTCATATGTAGTTTAGTAGGTCCTGTATATAAATATTACATTAAGAAAGTTTAAAAACGTTGAAAACACTTGGCACTTTTATTGATCAAAATATGATGAATTTCCAAATGACACTCTGAATATATACAGATTTTTCATATTTTTTGTAGTGAATATAAAACCTCAATCGAAGCTGCATATGACAGCCTTAGGTATAAGCTGTATCACAAAAAAAAATGAAAAAAAGTTTCATTGAGTACATATTAAGATATAATGTTTTAAAAATGTGTTCAAAAATTTAATAAGTTTTACTAAAAGTTCTATAACTTTTAGAAAACTTATTCGATCGCGCTCAAAATTTTACCAATGGAGCTTGATTATATGGTTTGTGATTGGTCAAAATTTCAGCGTATTTGATTGACGTATAAACAAGTTATGATCATTTTAATGAAAAAATATTTTGACCAAAAAATTGCTGTACGGACAATTGTTTGATACAATGTAACTTATTCGAAAAAAAAAAACGAATCGTGGTGGAATTTTCAGCACTGAAAGAGGCAGTATTCTAAAACAAACGACTATCATTTTTTAAACGATGCATCCAGATGTTGAATGACTCAAGCTTTAGGAATGTAATTTCGATCACATCCTTTCAACGGTTATTCAAAACAGTGCTTTAAAAAATGGCAGCTATATGCAGTCATTGTACAATTATGGATCACTCTGTGGGATTATACTATGACTGTACTCCAAATACTTGTCCTTAAGGCGAAACTGGAAGCATTTTCTCATTTTTTCGGTTTTTGATTTTTTATTAAATAACGAAGCAATATTTTCAAAATTGATTTTCGTGCACATGTAGAGTATATATCAAGGTATCTTCTGTTTTTATTTGAGGTGGAAAATGTTTTCCGTTTTTGCAGAAACCATTTTTTGTGAAATTTCGTTCAAAAATGGTTTCTGCAAAAACGAAAAACATTTTCCACTACAAAAAAATCAGAAGATACCTTGATCCATACTCTACATGTGCACGAAAACCGATTTTGAAAATATTGCTTCGTTATTTAATAAAAAAATCAAAAACCAAAAAGTGAGGAATTGCTTCCAGTTTCGCCTTAAGCACGGTTTGATGTAGGAAAAAATACTACACGAAATGGCTTTCAAGTAGGGTAAAGTTGGAAAATTTAAAATATATGGTATTTAACATAGATAAAAGATGAATATTTTTTTAAGTCCTTCAAATATCTTGAAACATCTTTGAAGAAATCATTTCAATCCAACAAGCTATTTCGAGTTACAATTTTTGGAAGAAGCAAATAAGGTGGCGCCAGTTTGTTATTAATTATATCAATTGAACACTTAATAAGTCATTTTTTAGGTAATTATATTTTTAGCACTATTTTGGTAAATATTTAAAAAAATATGAAACAATTAACAAATCTCACAGCCGGACCTCCCAGAATCGACTCTTGGAATGAAAGCTATAACTTATTGCGCAATCTGATGGGATAGCAGTAAAAAAACAATAAAAGGAACTTATTGTGCTTTTTTTTAATTTAAAACTCACTAAAGAATGTTAAAAATCTCTTCGATACTTTAATATTACAGTTCATTACAACAAAGATGCGATTGCACAAAACTTTCCTGGAAAATGCGTCGAGTAATTGTTAACCCTCGAACAGTCGCATCTTCGGCCACCCTCAGCGACACCACGCGTACGTTGTGTACCACGAGCGTGCTTTTTTCATGGTGCGTGTACTCAGTACATGACGCGACCGCTCCCGGGTTAAGAAACATTTGATGTTGCTCCTAGAACAGCCTCTAGAAAAAGTTCTAGTGAAATCCGTATAGGGATTGCTGGAGAACTTTGGCATAACATGTCCAAAATATTTGCTAAAATTTTGGAAAAACCAATATTTTTATCGATTAAATATCTAGCTATGCTCCTATAGTATATTATGAAATAATAAGATGATGTTTTCCTATATTCTGGAAAATATACATTTATCTCTATTATGCAGATTTCCATACAGTTTGTGTTTGTATGATACACAGATTTTTGAACTATAAAGCAAATTTTATCATGCATACAGACTGTTTCAACGAACTTCATATAGAGGCAAACAGAACATGCACATTAGCGTGGGACACAAAAAGGCATTTACTCCCATACACTTTTTGAGTTTCATTTTGGCCCCATATCAACTGTGCAAAATTTCAGCTCGATCGGAGAAACTATATTTTAGCGCCAGGCGATTTAAATTTTCATACGATTCACTATGAAGAAAATCACTTTTTCAAAGAAAAATCGCCACAGGTTGCCCCTTAATCCCTAAAAATATATCGATGAATGATTTCTGTTGGAAATTGTACGAGGAATAAACTCTACAAAGACCACAAAGCGATCTAAGGCATGTGGGAAAAGTTATTGGCTGAAAACCGAATGGCATGCAAACGCTGTTTAACATGTAAAGAATAACAATAAATAATAAAATCTCGTTATTTTATCGATCGGGAAAGGCTTGATAACTTTTTCCACGGATGTCGCATCGCTTTGTGGTCTTCGGAGGTCTAATTCCTTGTAAAGTTATCTACATAAATCATTCAACGATTTATTTTTAGGGATCAATGGATGACCTCAAGCGATTTTTATTTGAAGAAGTAAATTTTCCCCATAGTAAATCGTTTGAAAAACTAAGAATGGCGGGCGCTAAAATATAGTTTCTTCGATCGATCTGAAATTTTGCACAGTTGATATGGGACCAAAATGGAACCCAAAAAGTATACAGGAGTTGGAGTTTTTCCATTTTTTTATATTTTCCCATATAAATGGTGTACCAGGCTAATGCACATTTCCAAAAAAAATATCTGGCACCGCTGCTTATATTTAAAATATTGTTAGTGAAACATCAGAGACGTGTCTTATTTTTTTTCTAAGCGTAACATGCGCATGTGTGATTCCTTGAGGAAATACTGACAAAATGTATAAAATTACTAAGGGCAAATTTCTTCACCATGGCTTAAGCGTTAAATCAGGTTTAACTATATGGGTAAGCCTGGCTTACCAGTTAAGCCGAGGTGAAGAAATCGACCCTAACATTTTAAAATATTTGGTAAATTTCTAAAACAATCTCAAAATGTTCAAAATTATATCTGATGAAGTTGGTGAAATTGTCACGCCGAGGACCTGGGATCGAAACCCTTTCCCGACAAACTAACAAAATGTGAGTTCGGAAGAGAAATAAGCGTGGGACCCGAGAATCTTTCCGAGGTACTTTGTTATAATTCCAAAAAAGGAACAACAAAGAATTCGTCCAGGAATTTAATTTAACAATTGTTTTATGGTATGTTTCGATAGTATTTTTCGTAAATTCCACTATGCTTCTCCAAGAATTTTTATTTTTTTTTTCATTTGCGAAAAAGCTGTAGAATTCACATGAAATTTGAAAGGAAAATAATTGTGTTTTTTCTATTAGCGCTGGTGAACAATTGCTTTGAAATACTATACACGATATACAGCTTTATAAGAAAGAATTGTTGCCAAAGGCAGTTACGTCCATTTGGTATGTTGGTGCTGAATGCTCGATTTCTAAAAAAAAACAAAAATGAAGGATCTAGTCCAGCCCCAGGCGTTCAATATAGGCATTCCAATGCTTGGAAGATAGCTTGTGTGGCTTCGATTCCCGCCGCAGCTGTCAGGAAAAGTTTTCGGCTATGCCACTGGGCGTTGCATGCTAGTCCGTTGTCTAGTGTCGTGCTTCCTTCAAAGAGCGAATAGCTGACTGGAAGCATTGAACGTGTCCGTGTCTTTTTAATGTGCTCCGTGATATGTCCAAATTAAAGTTCTAATCCTCTAATTGAAATGTATAGGTAAGAACATAAACAAGGACCAGTGTTCTTTTTTTGGCATGAAGCAGAAACCTTAAGTTATTGCGAAGATTATACAGAATTGGGAAAATATTCGACTGGGATTTTTGATAACTACGGAGTTTTTCGGCTTTCAGTCACGGGAAAAAGCGTTGATAATTTTATATCATTGCCAACGTTTCGATCCTGAGGAAGATCCAACCCAAGGATCGAAACGTTGGCAATGATATAAAATTATCAACGCTTTTTCCCGTGACTGAAAGCCGAAAAACTCCGTAATTATACAGAATAGTTCTTCATAAGAAATAAATTTCCAAGAAATTTTCCGCTCGTTTCAACCTTTTTTTTACTTTCTACCTAATCCTAATAAATCTTGATTCAGCAGGATTGATTTACGTCGCGTGTTCATTAAGCATCCAGAGTATCTGCCTGGGATTTTGAACTTTTAATCCCTTTCCTTTTGCCGAGCAATTCATACAAAGACTTTAACATGAATTCTCTCGAATTACAACATGGAGCCACCTGCTGTGTTCGGAGTCATCTGTCTTCGGACGCAGCTGAACTGAACTGAAAACAAAAAGAAGCGAGCAGAATTACCACTTCAGTCACCGACGAGTCGCACCACACCGTTACGGTCATTCCAACTGTGCATTCTTCGCTAATGAGTTCTTCTTAATCATTCGATGATGAGGATTTAAAAATCTCACCGTAGAAGAGAACTTTTTCACTAAAAGTCAAACTTGAGCATCGCGCATATTCCCTGGCTTTGTGTTTCCCGAGTGGACTGCTTGTTTCCCCCATTCTCGCCCCATGTGGTCGTCACAGTTGGTACATGCGTCAACAAGACTACCACCGGCTTGACTTCCCAGGTGTGACCCGACCAAAGACTTTGGAGTGCAGTGGCGGCGATGGTGGTCGGTGAGTTATGCCGAAAGGAAGTTGCTACCGTACTGCCATTGCATCATTTATCTCCAGCGATGACCGCACGACAACGAACGACGATGTCAGAATCCAACGACTTCCCGCTGAGAAGGGCACCAAGAACGCACTGCCGGCCGGCGATGTGCATTGCCCCTGCCTGCCCGAGCAGGATGTGGTGCATGGTTCTTGGTCGTGGCTTATAAAATAAATCCGGAGCAGGGCGCGCGAGGGTGCCATCACACTTTAATTAACTTGTTTCCCTTTCTCGATGCGTCCGAACCGTCAATGCCCACCCCATCCGTGTTATAAGGTTGTTGTCACGATGTCGCACAAGCGCGTATTCTCGCGAACCGATTTAGCGCAGATCCTCTCGCTCAGCATGGAGTCACCTCATACCGACCATGGAGCAATCAACCGGCACACCGAGCAAGACTACTTGGTTGGTTGGTGGTCGGTGGTTTCCGGTCGGTCGCAGGTGCACCTCCGAGTTAGCATTGCACCAGAACGCATCTCCGTGGGAACTGCGTTATTACATTTTAACTGACATAAGAACCTGTCCGGCGCGTAGAATGTGGAAACATAGAACGCCATCACGACCACGAATAGAAGGGAAACCTTGCATAAGACTGCTTGTAACAACAAAAAGTCAGAAAGCAACGGTACCGTCTCGGATGTGATTTTTCGCTTTCGTTACTACTCGAGGTGGTAGGGTTTACAATGTGCATGGGTTCTAATTGTGTATTGTAGGAATTTCATGAACATTTAATGAAAATGCATTCTTTTCTTATCACTTCTGCGTTGAGTAAGCGAGTGAACTTTTTGTACGTTTAGTAGCAATGTATACGATGATGTGCTTTCTGTTTTTTCTCTTTACCCTTCCCTAATTTGCAATTTTTACGTTGAAATCTGGTGCAGTGATATGGCCTCGATTCAACGATAATAAAACCAAATCACAGCAGGGACAGCAATCATTATTGGCTACAGGTACATTTTTGGAGTAATCACCTTACTTACGCTCACAGCGAGTCGTAAAAAGAAAGTTCTGGTTCTTAGCCGCGCACAAACACGAAAGCGTCGTCGACGCGGGGAGGAAAAACGGTGGTCTACCCAACAGCAACAAACCAGCAAAAGTCTGTGAAATTTCGAATAACCGGTTTCCCGGCAACTTTTTGTTTACTTTTCCTGTTCACACCGAATTTCAACACGGAGCAACAGTTTTTTTTTTGGGTTTATTCTTTTTATTCGAGTTCTTGTGCCACGGCAAGCCCTTGCAGATTACCCCTGGAGTGATCTTGCTGTGGCCGAACGAAGCTGATCGTGGCACCTGGTCCAAAGTGTTTCAAGAGAAGCGGTTGTGTGTGCTGCACAACACTGTTAAGTTAACGAGATTCGAGTATGCATTTCCGGCATTGTTGGGAGTGCGTATATTGAATGCATTTCGTTCTCCGAGGGCGCCAGTGCTGCGCATCGAAACCTAATTAAAGGCGCATGATGCTGACATAAACAGCTTATTGGTGCAAGGTCGTTAAAACCTGTATCTTTAGTGGTCCTTTGAGTTTTATAGTTTGTATTAAAAGTTGGCGACCTATTATGTTTTTTTTTCATGGGAATAAAGTTTATTATAAATGAGATTATGGTTAATTGAAATGCGTCAGCATATATAAATTTTATATACACTGCATACGTTCCACTGCATATGTAGCCAGTTTTTGAAAAATCTTTCTAAACTTAGATTTTACTTTTAACATTAATAGTACCGTAAAACGGGGTATCATTGATCAGCGGGGTAACATTGATCGGCTTGACCGACCTGATGAAATGTTCAAACAAGCATTTTACATTGAATCAGTTTCTGTTATCGAATGGTATATAGTAATCTGATATTATTTAGCTATTAAATGGCAAGTAATTCTTGAAAATTTAATTTCAAAAACATTGAAATAAATCGATTTTTGCATAACTGTATTTCGTAACGCAATGAGATACATGATCAAACATTTATGCATGGTATGAATACTAGATACAATATGAGGTTCGAAATCACTGTATTACTTCAATATGATATCCTAGAGTTGGGTTTAATGAACGAAACTTTTATGAAAATGCTCTTTTTCAGTAAAATATACGATTTATTAAAAGTAGGCTATCAAATACTTAAGCCATTGCCTACCTTTAGGCGTTATTCGCGGTTTGGAGGATTTTAATCTTAAAATAACTCAAAAAGTACATAACTTGTAAGAATTTGGACAACATATTCGAAATCAGCGACCCCGAATTTAGTAAGTAAGGGTATTTTCAACACAAACGAACATTGATCAGTGACATGATCAATGTTACCCCAAATCAACAAAATAAAAAATTAGATTAAAAAGTCTATTTAAAAATGTTTAAAAGTTTTACAATGCTTTTTCGAGTAGCTTAACACATAATCAGAGGGTCAGTACTTGTTTTAAAAATATAAAACATGTAACATTTGCTTTAACAAGAGAATTGTTCAAGAAAGATCGAAAATTCTGATCAATGTTACCCCGGATTACGGTAATTTTCTTTCTTTTACCAGGCTATTAGTCGAGTTCTCTGAAAATAAAAGTAAGAAGAAAAATGCTGCCTTTTTTTGTAGTGAAGATCGTTTATTTTTTTGCTTTTCCAAAAGCAATTTGGTCTTGTTGACGTTGATGCTAAGACCTGCCGCCGAGAAGCGATTGCCAAGATCATCGAGCTTGCTTCGCATATCAGAGCGCCGTTGAGCTAAGAGAACAATGTCATCAGTCAATTCGAAGTCATTTAGGTAATCCATGGTAATGGGCTGTCACAGCAATCCACGATAAGGTTCACGATCAATCGCACCTACCATGATCTCGTCGATAACGACGAGGAAGCATCCTTGCCTAACTCCAGCAACGACCCGGATGGGATCGGACAAGACACCGTTGTGCAGTACTCTGCACGAAAAAGCCCTGTACTGTGCTTCAACGAGGCCAATGTTTTCTCAGGAACACCCTTGTGCCTGAAGGCTTCCCACATGTTTCGGGATTGAGACGGTCGAAAGCTTTTTCGTTATCAATGAACACCAGGTAGAGAAACTCTTGGAGTTCATTGATTTGCTCTCGGATGATATGGAGCGTAACAGGGCCACACAGAATCATCCGGCACGAAATTCTGCTTGCTGCCATCGGAGAGTTGCGTCAATTTTCTCCTGTATCTGGTTAAGGATCACTTTGCTGAGAACTTTGAGAACGATACACAGTAATATGGCGCCAATTGTCGCATAAACTCAGGTCTCCCATTTTGGGCATCTTTACTAAGACGCCTTGCATCCACTCGACCGGAAATGTCACGGTTTCCCATATGTTGCAGAACAACTGATGCAGCAGTTGTGCGGATACTACGTGGTCAGCTTTGAGCATCTCAGCTGATATGCGATCGCCTTCGGATTCCTGTTCTATTTCATGCTATGGATGGCTGTTTCTATCTTCTGCACTGATGGAGCTTCGATGTTGACACGGGCAATGCTTCGAACCCTTGGCAGTTTCCAAAGTGCTCGAACCAGCGTTTTAACTGGTCAGCCGGGTCGGTCAATAACTGTCCAGGCGTGTATTTCACGGGCATCGTAGCATTAAGCTAAGTCCCACTAAGGCGACGAGAAACATCGTCACGAGAGCTGCATAGCGTTGGCGGGCTACGGCTTTGGCTCCCCGTGTTTTCACTCGTTCCATAGCTGCTTTGGCGTTCCTTCGCTTCTCTATCTTCCTCCAGGTATAATCTGTGATCCACTGCTTTCTCCGGGTGCGTAACTCACACAAATTATTCTCGTCGGCGGTGATGAAGGCGTTCTTGATGGCGCTCCATTGATCTTGTACACATCCACCTTCCGGAATATCCGCAGCACGCTTTTCAAGCTTCCCGACGAAGAGCCTTTTCACCGCAGCGTCTTCCAGTGGGCGTGTGCAGAACCGGCGCTCGATTTTCTCCTCCTGTCGGTGGATCCTGGCAATGCGCAGTCGGATCTCGCCGATTAGGAGATGATGGTCGGACGCAATGCTGGTGCAACGTTTGTTCCGCACGTCAAGAAGGCTCCGTCTCCATTTTCGGCTGATGCAGATATGTCATTTTGATTTTCCGTGACGTCATCATGGGAAACACATGTCACTTTGTGCACTGGTCGATGGAGAAAGAGCGATCCCCAAAGTACTATGGCTTTATTGACACAAAGCTGTGCAAACAACTCGCCGTTCTCGCTCATTTCTCCGAGATCATGGCGTCTCATGGCGTGCTCATAGTCCGAGTTGTCGGAACCAACCTTCGCGTTCAAGTCGCCCATGAAGATCTTTCAGAATCTTCCCCAGGACAGCATTCAGTTGGCTGTAAAAGTTCTCTTTGTCTTGCATTTCGGCAGCATCGGTTGGTGCGTAACATCGAATCATGGTAGGGTTTCGAACCCGTGTTCTGAATCTGGCCACAATTACCCTTTCATTAATAGGTTCCCACTTCATGGACGCAGCGTGGGCGTGAGCAGGAAACCAACTCCACGATGGCGAGGAGGGTGTTCACCTCGTAGGCCAGTGTACAGCAGAATTTGACCCGACGACAATGTGTTCTCCAAAGTGCGGCCAACGGATTTCTTTCAGTCCTTCGATCTCAAGCTTCATACGACATGCCACATTGGCTAGTTTAGCTAGTTTACTCTGCTGGGCTAGGGTTAGTACATTCCATGATCCAATTCTTGTCCGTTGTTTCGCGCTAAAAGTCGTTGCCGTTGAATCAGTTCGTAATCTTTCAGTTGGCCTCAAATCCTTTCCAACCAAGCTGAATTATATGACCAAGTTTCAGGAAATTTGGCCGACAAAAACCCCTCATGACGAAGAAGAACAAACCTACCGATAATATCCATAGTCACTCTATATGAGATATAAAATATGCATGCTCAGTAACGCCACCTACATGTGGAGTTCAGAATGCAACAGAACATCATCTGTAAGTGCTTGACCTACCCAAAAGCCTTGTCGAAGACATCTAGGAGTTTTGTTTCTAGATGATTTGCATCCTGAGATAAAGGAAATATAAAACATGCATAATCAGTACCGATTGAAATTTTCAATCAAACGGTCCATGATTAGTGAACACGAAACTTAATAAACAACTTTGTCGAAGACACTATATTTCTAAATAGTCCGGATCGTGATATATGTGATCAAATATTTAATACGTACATGCTCACTAGCGCCACTTATGTGTGAAGTCCCGAATTTAATGGTCCATCATATGTAGGTCCTTGACCTACCCAAAAACTTTGTTGATCAAATTTGGGATCCAGACAGACTCCAGGTATTCGCAATGGACCATCATTTAAGGTTTCCTGTAGAGGGTTAAGACTTCGTCGACTCTTTGTACATTTCCTGCCCATCTTGATGAGTACAGCTGCAACACCATCCTAACCAGGAGCCTTATTTCTCTTAAGCTGTGGAATGTCATCCTGAATACACACACCGCCTCTTCCATGTGGGGCTTCTTCTCCTGAACCCGAAATATTGATCCACATATCTGAATGAGCCCCGTCTGAGGTTGTTTGGCAACATCCGGATTCCGGCTCAGAACCCACACAGTAATGTATGTATAATTGTCAGCAATGACACAGAAAAATGTTGACCAATCCTTACATGAACTATCAAAGAACGGATCTGACTGATCACGATATGTTCCAAAGTTCGACAGCCCCACCGCCGCCAGTGTTCCCATTTTCTCCTTTCACCCCTTAAATTCTTAAAAATGCGCGAAACCCTTGCCAATCGATGCTTAGCAGCTTTTGCTTTCATTAATACGCTCGGCGAAGAAAGAGAATGTCCCCCGTTTCTGCTTGACACACAAAGAAGGAGAATGCCGAATAACACCCATTTGATATGTAAATCGGATTGGGCAGTCATGGGTGCGCGTCATACCTACCCATTTGTCACATTAATTTGCGGAATTTGTCACGGTGGGGGTTTGACTTGTGCCATGGTGGTCGGTCGGATGCTTCCACCGCCGCTTTGGCTTGGCACAACGCACGAGATAAAAACGCGGCGTGTATTTTTGGCTGTCGTCAATAATTGGTGAAATCAATCAGTGGTTTCTAATCGTGGTTGAAACGTGAAGACAGCTGCGGATGCATGTGTGGTCCAGGAACTCGACAATTTAATTATTACTTGGACAAGCCCGGGGAAAGAGCCGGAACGATTTCAATTAAGGCAAGCTATTTAGTTTAGATATTTGATTTTTTATGTAGGATTATCTGTTACGGCAAACAACGTATTATTTTCTGCTATAGCAAATGTATGTTTAATATGGTTTTGTAATACGTATATTGTATAATTTTCCCGAGTATCTTGGTTTCCCGGTCAATTTTCCAAATTTCAACAAGCTGAAACGTGTTGATGTGAATTAAATCGGCACGCCGGAGCTTTTAGTATAAATTTCATTAATACGTAGATCCGTTATCAAGGCAAACACCATTTTCATTTAAATACATACATAGAAGGTAAAAGTTAGAAAATGTATAGAGAATAAAATATGGAAAGTTTACGTCATGAATCATATTTTTGCCATAAAAATAAGAGTTTATTCTAATATCCGTTCAAAAAAATCAATTCTTCATGGCTCACTGACCGATATTTTAAAAGTTAATTATCCTAGAACGGAACTGTTTTGTTCAATGGTCTGCAATATAAATCAGACAAAGTGCTCTCCTCTCGATCAGCTCTGATTCTATCAATGTTATCTCTCCTACCATCAGTATCAAAACCTCCACAGTTCATTCTGTAATAAAGCATAAAATTTAAATTCAAATTCTACTCGCCTTTCCCGACCGTTGTTGTTGTTGTTGCATCACGATCTCACATCAATAAAAGTTATGGCAATTCGTTCTACGCATGGCTTTATTGGACATCCAATTTTCCAAACCGATCGTTTCCGATTTACACATATCAAACCGATACTCACAAGTCGACCACCTAATCTAAGATCTAAAGAAGTAGGAAAAACTATATACAACAGCATGAATCTAATTTAAGTCTGATTCATGTGCTTCTGGAGGAACGCTTCAACCGCGAGCCCAGAACGGAAAGATGGCACAACGGTGCTTGTCTTTTTATGGCTGTTTTATGGCTCGTTGAGTAAAACGGAAAGTTCTTTGAACTTTCTGTTTCAGCCTCTCCGAGCAGCAGCGATTCAAATCTGACAAACTTACCAGCAACACACCATACCAGTAGCGTTTAAACGCGGGCACTCTTCTTTTAATAGGACCTGCAAAATCAATTATCTGTTTTTATTGCTCCCATCATCGATGTGCGGTTTCGCCGAAATGCAAAACTCCCATTCGGCTGGAAAAATTCGCACCTCTTTTTTGCCTTTTACCTTTGGAACGATCGATACAGATGGGTAGAGAAATCACACCCAACTGTACGGTTGAAAATTGTAGCTCCCATTGTGATGTTTGATTCCGCGAGCCACGCTCCGTAAGTTTGAACGTAGTCAACTGTATGTAATTGCGTTTTTGTAATGGTTACTTAACGAAATTAAAAATTTTAGAAGTCTTGTCTTAGTGGAAGATGCATGTTAATCTCCAATGATCTCGATATTGACCAACATTTGGATTCTCATACAAGCTCTGAGGATGTGAGAAAGCTAAAACAATCTCACAAGTGACCTGACGCGGTTCCTAGGGCTAAACCCAGCCAAAAGAAATTCCCAAGATCGGGAATAATTAATCTGATAATCCTCATAGCACCTAACGAATGACGACGCGCCAAGCGCGGCTGTCTGAAGCCGTGCTGTGGAGAAAATTGCTTTATTAATACGAATCAAACTAAAAAAAGAACGAAACACAGCAGAAGGGAAACATCGGACGAGTGAGAAAGACAGAGATATAAGAACAGAACAGAGTGGAGACGAAAAATGCTCGGGGAGAACCGATGGACCGTGGAGATGGAGAGTGAATAAAAAATGGTATTAGTTAATTCACAGTTAGGCATCGAATATGAAAATTAAATGGAACCGATTCGAACAGATGCGGAACGGTGATAACATTGACATATCGACACGGGGAGCTGAACCGCAGCAGTGGCCACTATTAGTTGATAGAGTGTTTACTGTTGAGATGTAATATTAGGAGCGATCAGCATATAAATAACAACGACAGTTTTTTATGCTTTCGAAAGGGTGGTCCCAGTTATGTTGACTTAATTTAAAGGAAGCATCATAAAAAGTTATGGTCTGGTAGTCTGTGGAACAAGTATTATTAGGATGTTGACTACAGAATAGCGCTGGGCGTAGCTAAGCTGGACTACCTTCTGCGAAAGCTGATCAATCTTTGGCTATGCCCTGAAATTCCTTTCTTGACGTGATACCTCCTTCTTGTCAGAAATGCTTCTATCTGCTTAGGACGAACGCATTAGCCAGGAGGCGCCAACTGAGGCGACTGTTGTTTGGCCGGGAAGCGCTAGCCATGGATCATGAGGTATAGTGTCTAGCAATCTTGTTCAGATTACAACTATTTTTTTCGGAGATTGAAACCTGAATATTCAGACTATTCACGAGGCATGCTTTACCGTTCTCCTTCAGAATCAAATTTCTTCTAGTTGTAGAGTTGATACATAGATTCACTCAGTGACTCATGCATCCTGAGCATTGCCGGAGATACACAGGGTAAACATAAAAGCTCTCTTCTTGAGTGGCTGCTCGATTTAGCCTTGTTAGATTTCTGTAGACTTCCTGTATGGCCTTTTAGTCGCCACGGGATCCTGGGTTGGCCTCCTATCTAACGTTTCATATTTCGTTTCTGCCCTTCCGACTGGTATCGCCGATGGAATCGGTATTCGAGATCCAACTGCGAGGCCACCAAGGCCGATTTATAAACCGCAGACATCGGTGGGACGATTTTCACGAAGTCCGTTCAGCTGCTTGGTTTCGCCGATGATATTGATATTATTGCTCGTAAATTTGAGACGATGGCGGAAACGTACATCCGACTAAAGAGTGAAGCCAGGCGAATCGGATTAGTCATTAATGTGTCGAAAACAAAGTACATGATTTCAAAGGGCTCCAGGGAGGAATCACCGCGCCCGCCACCCCGAATTCATATCGACGGTGATGAAATCGAGGCGGTTGAAGAATTCGTGTACTTGGGCTCACTGGTGACCGCCGACAACGACACCAGCAGAGAAATTCAGAGGCGCATTGTGGCAGGAAATCGCTCTTACTTTGGACTCCGCAGAACTCTACGATCGAATAAAGTTCGCCGTAACACGAAGTTAACCATCTACAAAACGCTGATTAGACCGGTCGTCCTCTATGGGCACGAAACATGGACCCTACGTGCAGAGGACCAACGCGCCCTTGGAGTTTTCGAACGGAAGGTGTTGCGTACCATCTACGGCGGAGTGCAGATGGAAGACGGGACTTGGAGAAGGCGAATGAACCACGAGCTGCATCAGCTGCTGAGAGAACCAACCATCGTCCATACCGCGAAAATCGGGAGGCTACGGTGGGCGGGTCACGTCATCAGGATGTCGGATAGCAACCCGACTAAAATGGTTCTCGAGAGTCATCCGACCGGTACAAGAAGACGTGGAGCGCAGCGAGCTAGGTGGGTCGACCAAGTGGAGGACGATCTGCGGACCCTACGCAGAGTGCGGAACTGGAGACAAACAGCCATGGACCGAGTGGAATGGAGGCGGCTACTATGTACAGCAGAGGCCACCCCGGCCTTAGCCTGACCGGTAAGGTAAGTAAGACATCGGTTAACGAAAACCTGCAGCTTCTGTGAGGTCTCTGTTGATTCGCACCACACGTTTTACTGGCATACAACAGCACAGATTTGGACCTCCAAGCATGTTTACGAAATATATGGAGGATCTCCTAGCATGTTTACGAAATGTATGGAGGACCTCCATATATTTCGTAAACACGCAGAAGCAGCCCAAACCTTCTTGTTCCGTGCTCTAAGTCGATCTTGGTTCTGCTGTCTGACGCTATTTGGCTGCACATATTTTGTAAATTTTCGACTCTCTCCACTGCTTGGAGGCCGTTCATAAATCACGTAGACTTTTTGGAGGGAGGGAGGGTCTGGAAAATGTCTACGCTCCATACAAATTTCAAAAATTTTGTAACGACAAAAGTCTACGAGGGGCGAGGGGGTCTGCGATGGACACATTTTGGTCTACGTGGTTTATGAACAGCCCCTTGCCACACACCTACAGCGACTACGGATGGGGCGGACAAAGCTCTGCTATTGAGGTAGTTAAGGCTTTCCAGAAGTTCTCTTAAAGAATGGAACTGCACTCTACGTTGGTTCTGACAATAATGGCCTGTGCTTTATTCATGAACTTTCGTAGACCTACTTAATTACTAACACATACAAAGTTGGATTGGGAAGGGGCTTGGACGATCATGCGATCGATGTGTGTCTTTGAACTGCGGTCCAAACAGACCGTGGGACCGCACCGCACATGCAATGCTGACACGACCAAACTCGATCAGTTCATAAACATTCAACTGCTTACTCACCTTACCGATCAGACTAAGGCCTGGGTGGCCTCTACTGTACATAGTAGCCGTCTCCATTCCACTCGGTCCGTGGATGTTTGTCTCAAGTTCCGCACTCTGCGTAGGGTCCGAAAATCGTCCTCCACTTGGTCGACCCACCTTGCTCGCTGCGCACCACGTCCTCTTGTACCGATCGAATGACTCTCGAGAACCATTTCAGTCGGGTTGCTATCCGACATCCTGATGACGTGACCCGTCCACCGTAGCCTCCCGATTTTCGCGGTGTGGACGATGGTTGGTTCTCTCAGCAGCTGATGCAGCTCGTGGTTGAATGAAGCCTTCTCCAAGTCCCGTCTTCCATCTGCACTCCGCCGTAGATGGTACGGAACACCTTCCGTTCGAAAATTCCAAGGGCGCGTTGGTCCGCTGCACGTAGGGTCCATGTTTTGTGCCCATAGAGGACTACCGGTCTAATTAGCGTGTTGTAGATAGTTAACTTCGTGTTACGGCGAACTTTATTCGATCGTAGAGTTCTGCGGAGTCCAAAGTAAGCACGATTTCCTGCCACAAAGCGCCTCTGAATGTCTCTGCTGGTGTCGTTGACGGTGGTCACCAGTGAGCCCAAGTACACCAATTCTTCAACCGCCTCGATTTTATCACCGTCGATATAAATTCGGGGTGGCGGGCGCGGTGATTCCTCCCTGGAGCCCTTTGCCATAATGTATTTTGTCTTCGACACATTAATGGCTAATCCGATTCGCCTGGATACACTATTTAGTCGAATGTACGTTTCCGCCATTGTCTCAATTTTACGAGCTATAACATCAACAACATCAGCGTAACCAAGCAGCTGAACAGATTCGTGAAAATCGTTCCACTCGTGTTTTTTTCGGCTCTCCTTGTTACACCTTCTAAGGCACTGTTAAACAACAAGCACGAAAGACCGTCACCTTGCCGTAACCCTCTGCGAGATTCGAAGGGACTCGAAAGTGTCCCTGATACTGGAATTACGCATATCACTCGATCCATCGTCGCCTTGATCAATCGTATCAGTTAATCCGGGATCCGTATTCGTGCATAATCCGCAATATCTTTTCTCGATCGATTGTATCATACGCCGATTTGAAATCGATGAACACATGATGTTTGGGCACGTTGTATTCGCGGTATTTCTGCAACACCTGGCGGATGGCGAACATCTGATCCGTTGTAGCGCGTTCGCTCATGAATCCAGCCTGATATTGCCCCACGAACTCTCTTTCAATCGGTTATAGACTGCGGCATAAAATTTGAGAGAGTATTTGTAGGCAGCGTCTCTGGCCCTAGTCAGAGAATACTAAATAGAGTGTTTCTTTGAATTCGTTAGCCTGATCAATGATACGGAGAAAGACAGCTTACCGTTTTCACTCATTTCTCCAAGATCATGACGTCATATGAATCGCTCATAATGATCATCGACAGCATTCAATTCAATGTAGAAATTCCCCTTGCCATGTAGCCGTGTTTTGAATCGACCAAACATAATTCTTTCATCAATTGGCTCCCACTTGATGAGCTCCTCCTGTGACTGGGCATTAAGTAGGAGATCAACTCCTTGGTACCGAGTAGTGTTGTCGTCTCGAACACCGGAACAGAATATAACAATGATATTCACCGTGAATATCATTGGCATTTTTCGAAGGTAGTCCATGACATTTACCTTAAATATTCGAAAAATAGCGATTTTTCCGTGACTTTCTTGCAGAACTAGTCTAGCCGCACAAGTTTTTCATGTACCATATTCTCAGTTTCAGCATCTAAAATGAGCTGTAGGTGATTGAATTTAGATAGACGAAATGAATTTTTCAGCACTGATTATAGCATAGATTCATTTGAACAAATTGTAGTGTTGGCACGTTAATCCGGCGCTTTGTTATGATTGGAAGTTACATTTGCATCGAGTTTTCTTTCTTCTATCGATTTCCTGCATAAAAACTTCACCCACTTTCAAAATGGGCAAGTACTGACACGAAGCAAAGCCTCAGAATTAGCTCCGTAAGGCAAGGTCACCCTGAGAAACATCTACCGGACAAGAAACAATACACTTCGTTAGGCACTGTAGGTACTGTAGGTATTTGCTTACTCCAGTTTCAGGTGAGCCCTAATCAATCATTAGATACGTGTAATCACGTCCGAGGGGGCCCCAGATTACAAACGAGACTCACGCTCGATCAATTTCCGCCATCTACTCAAACTTCACGCCTTCGCTTACAACGCAGATCAAAACATACCGCTCCGAGCTCTGCTCATTACATTGTAACGAGTCCGCGTCGCGTCGTCGGCTCTATCGCTAACTAACACCACTCACTTGCAGATCCATCCATCAGCAAACTTGGTCAGATGCGTGCAAATGTAATTTACCAGATATCCATCCGACAACGACGCCGGCGAGGCAACCGAAAAGTGCAACCTCACATTAACCCAGTTCAACGGCGGTGGTGTTGGGATGAATGAGAAAGACGGGAAGAACGACAGAGCGTCATCCCGGCTCGGTTAGCCATAATTCAATCATAATAACACTCGCCTCGCCGAAAGAGAGAGAGGATGATCCACGCGCGCACAAGCTACACGTCGCTCTACAGACGCCGGCGCAGTGAATGCTGAGTAGGTACTGTAGTGCAGTCGGATATATTTCGCCCAACCACACGCTCCAGTAGCCACCAGATGTCCGTTAGATTAATCCGCAAGTTCCGCGCGGTCAGTTCCGCATGAATCACCTGATGAGTAATGATCCCACTCACAGCAGTCCGTGTAGCTCCAGATTCGCGCTGTGATTAACTGTGCAGATCTGTGCGACCTTTCCTGGCCAGATATAGTCCATTGTGTGCTAGAATCCATCCGCCTCCGCGAAGTTGGTGCACGGATAAACAATGCCTCTGCCGTTTCACACATTAGCATAAATTAGTCCTACTTCGCCGAAAGTTCAACAAGGCGTAACGGACAAATTTGGCAGTGATAAATTTAGTTATTGCGGTATAAATGTCGGATAATACGAAGCATGCGGGTCCGCAGAAGTTGCTCACATTAGAAAGCAAAGTTGTTGGCAGACTAGATTCCAATCGACTTTCACGTTACATCGCACCTGATCTATGTGGAACAAAGATGCTAATTTGACGCCAGAGGCTACAATATCGTAATTTTACCAAAATACAGCTTGGCACTTAAATAGCTACAAGATTGATTGTTATTAATTTATCCTAAATGCCCTGCAGACTTGCAGCAAACTGCATCTTGTAGATCAAGACCATCTACGACGAGAAGCCCGTACCTGTTGCAAAGCCCGAGAAAACGCTCTCCATCAAACGACTTGTTTGCCTATATTACCTCAAACCGGACATTTGGTGAGCCGAAGGGGGCAATGAAGGGTTTCGGAACTAGGTTAGTTGTAGGCGAGCACCGATCTGCCAAGCACGTTGTCAGAAGGTGGACCAGGGTGTTTCTCCAGAAACCGGACGACGATAGCCGTCGTACTTTCCACTTCTGAAGAAACGCACCGCGCCGCGGTAATGAAAATGTTATCTTTGCTTAACAGCCTCAGAGTCTCTACGAGTGGTCGCCGTGCATGTGCATTAGGAGTATCGACGGCGGCGGCGGTACCGTCAACGCCTGTTCCTTCCGACGTCCTTAATGGACGGACCTCGGGTAACTACCGCCGACAGCGATCCAAGATCGTTTAAGCCGTGTTCTCTTTCGAACTCCTTGCACATTCCTCTCTGAGTTCCACTACTCTTGCATGTTAATTTTCTTCGGGAGAATGAGATCCTCTCCGGCACGATTTTATTCTCACTCTCTTGGTAGAACATCGCGTGCGCCGCACCATGTGCGATCGCGAGTTTCCGGAGAGAAGGTCGCCGCCAGTCGATCTCTGCAGTGAAAAGTGCGACCAGACGAGCGCAGCAGAGGGACCACGACGCGGAGTGGACAACAAACAGTCAAGTTCGAGGTAAACAAGCCATCGATCCGCTTACACGGAAAAGTAACTGTAAAAACGTACACACAAAACAGCAACGGCAACTGCCTGCTGATCGGGCCGGGAAGTGTGTGCTCTGCTTGCTCTGAAGGAATTGAACTTGAGTCTCTGCAGAGTGGTGAAAAAAAAGTTCAGTGTGTGGCTGTTTGCTGCCCGGGTAGCAAGTGGCGGCTGGACGATACCATATATTGAATGGTGAAATGTGGTTTCTTAACGTTCAGTTGTGAGTGCATGTGGAATATTGCAGTTTTTTTTAAAGGTTCATCACGCGAAATATATGAAGTTCACATAGAAGCTTCTAAATAGTTTCCCGATTGAATATTCGAGTTCTATACGTAGGTACAGTGTGCTAGGATATATAATTAAAAACTAAAATATAGGACTAGTGTTCGAACACTCAAATCTCAATCTGCAGCTATCTTGCTTGAGTTAACCCATTTGGGATCCAAAACCATTTTCTCATGATTGTTGTGCGAAACCACTGCAAAACGCCGAGATTCAATTCGCTTGTAAGACGAATTCAAATCAATTTTAACGACTTTCGTCGCAGTTATGTCCAGCGTCTTGTCATTTTATACAATTGTAAATAATAAGCTTACTAAGAAATAGGCAGGGTGTTCCGTAAACACTGTTAACACTCGATTTCCTAGGGTTTAGGAAAAAAATTGAAAGTAAAAATAATTCCAGTATACGGAACACTTTGACATATGCAAGACAGAAAAGAATTTAATTAGAAAATAAAAATCATACAAATCTGAGGCCGACTAGAGAAATTTCTAGCTGAGCTTCTGGAAGAAACAGAGCAACTGCCAAAACAATTTTTGGTAGAACTTCTAGATAAGTCATGATGAAATTCAAAAAAAAAAAAAATAATAAAAACAGAGGTCCAATAAAAATATCTATTCTTTAATATGGATTTTTGGGAAATTTTTAATAAAATTTATTGAGATTCGGTGAGGTGTTTTTAGGAATTTTCATCTTGAAAACTATAAAAGAGCTTTTTCGATTGGATCAAAATCATCGACGGTTAAAAATTGTTATTGTCGACCTTTTTGAAAAAATCCTAACAAAGTCCGATTTCGAAAATTTCTTTCAAGAATTTTATTGATAGAATATTCTAAATGTCATCAACTAATATTTATAAGATTTTTTCCAGAAAAAAAAATCCCTAATTATTTTTTGAAAATATCTCCAGGAATCCCGATGGCTCCATGGCTCAACCACATTTTTAAAAGAATTTCTCCAGAAGGGTCTACATAAATTTGTCGAGCTAAATTAAAAAAAAAAATCCTCAAGGCAAACTATCAGAAAATGGTTTAGCGCATGTTTAGCAGAGTGATCCTTATTTCATCCTACTCAAAACTAGCAATTGAAGCACTGTTTGTTTTGTTTTTTTTCATTCTTGTATTTTTTTTTATTAGTAGTAAGCACGTATGGTAACAAAAAGAACGAAATAAATCGGTGCCACAATCGCTTGGTTTCTGAAGAGGATGCATTTGAGAGCCTTAGATTACTTATGGCTTCTTGCCTTAATACTAAGAATTCACCTAAGACCATTTTACTGGAAGTACATATGTTACTGAGCTGCATTAGAGATAGAGAATTCTTCCAGAAACTCAACAGACGTCTCCATTGATCCGTCTACTGAAAATATTAGATTATTTCTTATTATTTTCGTCGGATTCATTATTTTCAGGTTTCTGACTTCAAATAGTAGGTTCACAAAGAATTTCTGTAGTTATCTCAGAGAACGTTAGTTATATCCTACAGGGATTGCTGAACAAATCATTATATTTTCAGTAAAAAAAATCCTCCAGTGATTCCATGATTGACTTCGTTATTCTCTGATAATCCTTGAATCCAGGATTATTCCAGGTCAAATAAAAGCATGAGTGAACTATTGCAATAGTTTTTTTTCTGGCGATGCATTTGGCAAGTTTATACTTGCGTGGAAAAATCTTAATCATGAGATTAGAAATTTAATCAACACTGCATAAGATAATATCATTATTTGTTTAGGAATTAATCTGAAATAATAATATTGAACTTTTACACTATATATGACACTTGCCGTCCAACTCTTGTTTAAATATGTGTTACGTAAAATTAATAAAAATATTTTCTTTTTTTTTCAGGTAAGGATAGATGAACATCGACAAGAAAGTTAAGAGCCAGAAATTCTGTAATATACAAGCATACAATATATCCCTTTCATGATCAACCTGCACGTTTTGCATACTTTCTTCATCTGTTTAGTAATTGTTTAAGGTAATGTAAACTGTTTCAATAATTCTGTCATTACTTATACTTGTATGTGTGCAAAAAAACTTTTGTTTACGTTGCCTGTGAGATTTACCAAAACAAGTTAATCAAAAAGTGGACAAAAGCTGTAAAACATTAAAAAGTTTTTTCTGTCGCTTTTATTATTTTCGATTTATCTAGGCAGTCGAAGCTAGAAATCGAAAGATATAGAGTAGTTCTTTCAAATGAGGAGAAATAATTTTTGATTTGTTGAGAAATCTAGAGTTTTGTTGAATTCTGGAGAGATAAAGTTAAGCCATTTGTATGAGGGTTCTACTTTTTCGCACTTCGTTTCGAAAGGGATATGAGGGCAGAGGTCCTTCAATGCGTTATGTTATATTCGAGAAAAATTAATGACTATTAAAATGATAAAAACATGGACAAGTCAATTTCTTTCCTAGATTTTTGGACTGAAGCGGGAATCTAACCAGAATCATACATTGCAGTCATACATTGGATATGAAACCAGTGTTGGTAAAATCACACTCAAAGCAGACTCATGAACCGCTCCTGCGTGAGCAAACTCGCGCGCGATTCTGAATCATTTTCTCACGCGCGAGATTTTCATGCAAAATCTCGCTCTCACGAGTCAAGCGCCGAAATCTCGTTCGCTTGTAAAACGAATCCAAATCAATTTGAACGACATTCAATGTTATTGTACGCTAGATTTGATTTTGTTCTATAATATAATCCTAAAAACTTTGATGTAAATAATAAGAACACCAAGAAATAAAGCAATGAGTAAAATCGCGAGTCAACTCATGCATGATTTTTTCGGCGATGAGTTTGGCGAGTCTAGAATCGCGCGTGAAACAACTCAGCCGTGAGATCTGAGAATTTGAGTTTTTACCAACACTGAACACTTCTCAATTCAGTGTAATATAAATTTTAAAATTCACCAAGACTTTGGGGAAAGTTTGTGACAATAAATCTTCGCATTTAAATGATTAAGGCTTAAACACGTGAATGATGGATAACAGTAAGTTAGTTAAACGTCAACGATAGTCTATGACAGGATTTCTAGTTGGTTTTGTTTATTTTCACTGATAACTGTTGCTGAATATATCAACCAAAACCAACAAACAACTTCCTTGAAGCATTATTTATTTATTTATTTATTTATTTATTTATTTATTTATTTATATATTTGCAATGTAAGGCAACATACCAAGAAAATATAGAAAATGCCGTCATCACTGGCAGTTACCAAACTACCTTATTATAGAGCATACTTCGTGCAAATCAAAGTCAGAGTTTCGAGGACATTGTCAATATCAAAACGTGTTAAGTGGCAATTGATGTACGTTCAGTATGTATGTTCGGTATGCATCCCAGTCGGTTCCATGATAATTGAAAATAGAACTGGTGGTGTTTCGATGGGAATGCCTTCATAAAACGGTTCAGAGAATGGTTTTAATCCAGATCAGCACGGATAACCAATTGGCTGCAATACTGACATAAATTGATCACGACATCAAACGTTGAGAGATTTCTAGCAGAAGAGAAGTCCCGACTCAAGGTATTGATTGCAAACAAAAAAAAAAACAACGATTACTAACTGAATTGAATCCTGTCCCTGGAATGACTTTGAAATTTATTCCACGAACGGTGTTTCACATGGATATCAAGGATAGTAAACAAAATGGTTATATTATCAACTGTGAATAATTATAGCAAATCAACCCCATATAGCATACAGCACCATAAGTCAAGAAAACAAGCCTTCCTGGACCGACCGGGAATGGAACCCATGATTTTCAACATGGTCATGGTGAATTCCCGCGTATTTACCGATACGGCTACGGCTATATGGGCCCTTAAAATGAGTATGAGTATCAATCGTTCATTAATGGGAGAGACCTCCCGTATCGAAGTGTTGATATGATTGTTGTTCCCATTCATCTGCCTGGCCCATTATTCAGCAACTTTTGCCTACAAAAGGCATTCAACATAGATGGATGGGTGCTGTATCATTGAGCCAATGTTAGGCTGAAATACGTTAGGTCAAAGGCCGAATGAGCTCAATGCCAAGGACGGCAGCCTACTTAAATGAACCAATTCTGTTATATGCATAAACCTTGAAGGAATAGTCTATGTATAAAAGAAGGAAACGTAACGTACTTCGGCGTAATAAACTAATATCGTTTGGTGCATGTTATTTTAACTTAGAATAAAATTATATATATATATATATATATATATATATATATATATATATATATATATATATATATATATATATATATATATATATATATATATATATAAATATATATATATATATATATATATATATATATATATATATATATATATATATACATCTGAATACCAAACCAAACTAATGGTAATAAAATATACAATCCAAGTGATAGCATCTGCGAAAATGCGGAAGGCCGTAGTTACTCCACGTGACTCCGCAGCACTCCAACACGGAAAGCTATCGAATTCCTCTTACTCCAGTGTCTACCAGTCAGTGCCAAGAAGTTAAAGGTGTTCTATTTTTCATGCGCTTATTGTCTTGTTTTCTAAATATTTAAATTGCTCACAGTCACCGAGGAGCCGACGAGACCGAGAGTCAAGCACATGATGGTGTTACCTCCCGCACAAGCATGTTTCTAAACAACGCAGCCAGCACTCAGCAGTCGCATTCGAATCGAATCGAACGGAGAAAGATCGGACAACCTATCCCCCGATCGTTGCTGCTGCTGGTGCTGGCTGGTTGGTTAGTGTATAACTAGGTTGTAACATGCAAATTATATGCCACCTCGTAGATCAGCTGCAGCCTGTGCTTCCCGAAGCAAACTGCACGGGAGTGTGGCAGAGGTTCTGTGATACACATTGAACGACGACGCAGCAAGGGCAAACAGTTGTGCTGCCAGGCTCAGGTAGCGTAGAGCTGGTAGCGGTACTTAAATGTGTCACTACTGTCGCATGCTGGCGGCGTGGTAATTCTGCCTACTGCCAATTATTAATCGAATGGTGGCGCTGCTCCAATTTTCGCTTTCTCCCCCATGTAGCGCGCGAGCAGGAACCCTGCAAGGTTCGTTAACTGCTAAATATGAGCGTGTTACGGTTGTTTTAGAAGTCAGGTGTTTAGAGGTTATTCACAATTTCTAGAGTATCAGGGCCGATTAGATTTTCACATTGTTATTAGAAAAAAAAATCTATCTGGAATAAAAACAGTGATATAAAAGTTTGAACAGCACCGTCTCAGACTTGGTTTGTATTAGTCGCATATAATGGCACTTTGGGCCTATAAGACTATTGTACGATTAATATAGAGCAGTTCAGCTCCTTAACAGCAGTATATCAGAACGCAAAGCAAAAAAAAAAATGTGGTTGCATTAGTTAATAACACCATTTCCTAAATTCGGTTACACATGTAAAACCGATTACAACTGTAATGTTTTTGAATTCGCAATCAGTAAATAGTGCTTCTCAAAAGTTACTGAATCATAAACTGTTTTAAAACGTACCATGCCCGCATCCCTATCCTATGCTAACGAAACGAACAACCGCCTCGTGCGGAGAGTGAAAAATATGTGCGTGGTTTCTCGTTCGTTGCTACTATTCTGTCAAAGCGCAAAATTGATGACTTTTCAATTGGTCGTGATTTTGTTGTCGACACCCCCGCACCGTCGTCCTTCGTAGTTCGTACCTGTGTTCAACGAACATCCAGTACCGGTGGAGCGGTGACTGGCGCAGTAGTGCTACCACCAACCAACCTACCATCGCTACCTCGTCGGAGGAAATTCAGGTTAATTGACAGCAGAAGAGCTATTTTTGCGTTCCCCTGGAAACATTTGACGGCGAATTGTCATATGTTTGGCTCATTCAATACACCGGAGGGTGACAAGCTTCTGTCGGCACTGGCACCCCCAAGGGGGCTTGCGCGCGCATTAGGCAACGAAAAAGAGAAAACTCGAGCTGAACAAGTAGCCCTACGCGCGAACTTCAAGGCCTACCGCGCCACGGAACCATCAAATCAATCCCATGAAAAGCATGGTTGATTTTATTTGGAATTTCCATTTGTTAGTGCTTGTCAATTGATTTTAGAGCGATGGCAGCTTGATGATAGGCTATTATTCTTCGGGAGCTTACACCGTGCTAATGAACTGGAACTGTTTCGTTTCAAAGATAGTATTCAGAGAAAGAGAGCGAAAGCAGGAGCGGAGTTTTATAAGCCCTATTTCCATATACTATGAGTCCAGCAAACATTTTCAATTGACTTTCAATTAGTGTGAATCAACCGTCATCATAGTGTGCACGAATGATCTTAAATCAACATGCACATCCAATACTTTACACCGAAATATTATAATCTTTTCATCTCAATCAAAACATCCAACTTGTACTTTCACTGATCGGCAACGAAGGTTTCAAAATGCATTCCTTCACGCGTGCTATGAGAAGTATGTACAAATCCCGCAAGTCATCGCATTATGAACAGATGATCGATACGACGGCGGCGGCGGCGCCACGAAATCCCTGACGGACGACGATGACTGGAAGAACCCACCTATCGACGAATATAGATCTTAATTGATTTACACGATGATCACATACAAACACTTCGTACCCAGTCCCACACTTGGTCCCGCATGAACGGAACGGCGGTCAAATGGCTTGAAGGGGTATCGATTTGACATAGCCGTCACATTTGGTACACTAGGCTGCAGTATTCCAGACAACCGTTTGATCGATTTCCGGCTCGTTGTGGGTTGGACAAGATGAGATTTGAACTGCATCATAGAAAACTCAGTTAGCCAGCCCTCTTCTCACATTGGGGATATAAGGCTGCTTAAAAATGATGTGAAACATACATAGTTTTTCAATTCTTATTTACTCATTCAGCATGTATAATTTAAATTCCATAGCGATGCACACTAAAATGCGATATGGCGATTATACTAACACACATCCGCTGTTACTTTTTCTGCAGAAACTGCTTGGGGGGCATCCACAAAGTACGCCACGGTCTTGGCACATGACAGGAGACGGCGCTGTTTATTTCCACATACCATCGACAGTTTTGTAAAATTTCCACATATCGTCTTTGAGCAATATATTTTGTTTCTCGTCCTACTGTGCTCTTGTTCCATGGATTGACTCTCACATATCGTTGCCGTCTACATTGATTCCCCTTATTATCATGCTTTTACAGTAATCACACTCTTAGAAAAAGTCATGTAAATATAAGTTCACTTGGATGCACATAAAAGGAGCGGCCCGTTTGACTCAAATTTACATCTCTTTGAACAGCAACAATCGGTCCATCAATCGCTAGCACCAAATCGACAAGGGAGCCATAAAAAAATATTGACATGGATTCGAACACTGGTCTGCTGATTGAGAAGCACACGCTATACCACCCGGCTATTGCACCGAGTTGAAAAGTTAATGATAATTGTTGAACTCTTTCTACGTATTTGTTGGGATGGTTTTGTTGGCATTTTGGGCAACCAATTGATGGATGTAACATTGAGTCCAATTTGCCATTCAGTCATAGAATGTTTACGTGCGTTGATGATTTACGTCACGTGTAATTTTCTAATTTTTAAGTGTGCATCTGCTACACCTTCTGCTGAAAAGTTCTGGATATCAAAACTGTTTAATTAGAAGTTAAGCCATATTTAGACGTTATTTCGGATACCTTTGCATACAAGTAACCAACCATCCCACTAGCGAAGTTCACTAGTCTCAGACCGATGTCATTGGTAGTAAAGTAAAGGCTATCCTTACCAACGATTGGACGAAAATAACCTTCTCTACCAACCTAGTCGTCCTAGTCGAGGTTTATCATTTATCGGCGCATAGATTAACTTATGTTTTCATACGAGGAATTCAGTTAACAAGTTTATAAAATACTTCAACTGTCCTCGATCATTATGAAGCATAATCCATGTTCTGCCATAGCTGACGCTATGAAGCGTTTCGAATTTAATCGTTAGATGCCAGAACATACGCTGTTTGAGTCGTATCTCCTTGATGAACATCTATTCCAACGTTCGACATACCTTCTCAATCTAGTTGAAGTCAGAAGGACAACAGTACCTAAACTGTACTACCAGTTAACCAAGCTATTCTTAGTTTTTCTCTCTAAGCAAAGGGGGGGGGGGGGGGGTGGGGGTGTTCTGTTTTAAGCAAAAAGGGACGTAGGGACTGCTTTCCCTACCAAACCTTTACCCGTACAAATTACCGCCAAGCCAATCATCTCTCCGGGACTACCAAAAGGTATTTCTTCAAAAAGAGGCTAGTGCTGTTCGCAACCTCGAGATTAGCTGCCCAGTCCAGCAGCTACGGACTCGCTCTTTCAGGACACCAACGTATAGCCTAGTCGTATTACCAGAGTGGCCTCGCCACTCCCTATGTATTTTTTTCCAATTTAAGCAATATTCGCTTGAAAACTTCACCACTAGCGCTGCCTAGCAGGAAAATGGCACATTAACTTTACACACAAAAATTTATTTTGATGTTTTAGCTATCTTTTTTATGGATATTATTCAGCATTGCACTATTTTAGTGATTTTCAGTATTTTTTTCATATTTTGCTGAAATTAAGTTTGTTACTTGTAGATTTGATGATTTTATTTCAACAGATGCTTTCTTGCTACTAACCAGTACTTCATTTGACAATCAGCAATCAATTTGACATACGAAAAAAATGTATTTTCGGTAGTTTTGTTCTCTTCGTCATGGGAGGTTTTTTGAAAGCTGTGGAGCTCAAAGTTGGCCTTAGATCCTTCCCAACCAAGCTGAATTATACGTCCAAGTTTGAGAAATTTGGCCGACAAAACCCCTCATGACGAAGAGAACAAACCTGCCGATAATACCCATCGTCACCCTATCATTAAAAATGTAAATGTAAAACACCACAAATGGCAGCATACTTTCGCTGAGAATACATATTGTTCTGTATCGCCGTATTTAAGGGAACCTAAGACATGGAGCGTCCTCGATTTAAATGGAAACACGTGAAATTGTACAACTTCTCTTCGGTTTAAATCTGTCGTTCTCTTCAAATAAATTTTGTGCAAAAGGAAAAAAAAAACATTATATATACCTTTTTAGAGTTTCTGCAGAAATTCCATTTGGGGACTCTTTCAGGAACTTCCTTTTGGAGATCCCTAAAGCAATTATATCTGGGATTCCACCAAGGAATTCCATTTGTTGGTTAATTCACATTCATTATGGACTCTGCAACGGCTTAAGTACTTCGATAAATGATCGAACCCAATTGTAAGGATTCGCAAAGAAAATTGAAAGTATCTTTAGAAATTCTCGCTGGGGATTCCTCTAAGTGTAAGTATTACAATTCTGTGGATTCCTACATATTTCTTTTTGCATTTCGTCAGAAAATCCTATTGGAATTCCTACAACAGTTTAATCTGAGATTCGAGAATTCGATCTAGGGATTTCTCTAGGAACTTCTGAAGGATTTCCAGAAGCAATTCTTGAAGGTTCCCAGAACAAACCCAAACAAGAAGTCCTGGAGTATTCTAACAAGGTAGTCGTAGAAGATTTTTGTAAAGAACTCCTGCAAAATTCCCAGAAAAAAAACTATGAAGAGTTCCTACAAGGAACTCCTGCAAAATTTTCAAAAGGAAGTTATGGATGGTTCCCATATGGACTCCTGGAAGATTTTCATAAGGATTACCAGGAGGGCTCCCTGAAGCAACTTATGAAGAATTTCCAGAGGAACTCTTGGAGTATTCCCAGAAGAATCCCTTTGAGCTTTTCCAAGAAGAAGCTCCAGGATGATTCCCAGAAGAAGAAGAAGCTCCTGGAGAATACCGAGAGTAACTTCTAGAGGATTCTCAGAATAAACTCCTGTAAGATTTCCAGAGGGAACGCTTGGGGGAAACATAGTAAGTTATCTTTAAGAAAGACGATTATGGAGGGAATCTAGCAGAACATTTTGAAAGAATCCAAGATTAAAGTTGCTGAAGGAGCTCCTGCAGGAATACAAAAAAAAACTCCTGCTGAAATTCCAGAACGAACTCCTGGAAATTTTTTGGACGAGTCTCAGAAGGGCTTTCTTGAATTCTAGAAGAAACTCCAAATAAAATCCCAGAAAAACTTTTTGGAGAAAACCGAAAAGCAGAATCCAAGAAAAAAAATCCTGAAGGAATAGCAGAAAAAAATGAAGGGACTTCAGAATATGATCTCGGAAGAATTGCCGTCGGGCATTCTGAAGAAAAACTCGGAGGAACTACTGAAGGTACATATTTCTGAAAGTACATCTTGGTGAATCTCCAAAGCAAAAAATCTTGAAGGAATTTCAGAAGGATTTCTCAAAATCCAGAATGACTTCCTTAATTATTTCCGATTCCGGGTGGAACTTTTGAATCCCCGTTGAAGCTCCAGAAGGAGTATAGGTACTAAAGAATATCTGGGTAAAGTAAACCTAGCAAACACTCCTGAAGAATTCTCAGAGCTCCAAGCGAAATCCGCGAGGCCAGTAACTCTTTCTCCGAAAACTTCTCGATGAATTAACCAACCAGAATTGTACAAAAAAACTTAGAGCAGTCCCAAAAGGAACCTCTTGGGGTAGAACCTAAAAGTAATTCAGGAAGAGTTCCAAGAGATATATAAAAAATTGCATAGGATTCACTAAAGGCATCCAAGAAGAAACTTCTACAGGAATCCGTGAGGAAATTTCTGGAGAAATCTCAGAAAAAAACTCATGGAGCAATTCCACGCGGAAGGAAGGAAGCATGCAATTCTTTGTTAACCTTCACGTACCCGGCCCCCGAAAACTCATTTTCAAAATGCTGGCATTTTGTCAATTTTCATCTGATTTTTTTGAAGTCCGGATTGTGCTAGGGTGAGAGGGTTGCCAAAATGGCTAAAAGTGACTATTTCGTGTGTTATTGTGTTTGAACCATCGATTTTCAGCGAACAGTGAAACACAACTGTTATAACCAGATTTGAATAATTTTGCCCATCCGGATCCCCGTGACAGGTTCCGTGGGCCTCACGGCATTCTGGTTTTCAACCTAAACATGCCGTGCGGCATATCAATCTTCATGATTTCGAATGGCTGAGCCAGAAATGATAGACTGCAGTATGTATCAACTAATATGGCCACCCCGGAACATACATAACCATTTCTGTGTCTTGCCATTCAACTATCAAAGAAGGAATTGGAGTTGCACCAAAAAGAAATGACGATTTGAACAAAAATCCGACTCAGACTTCATTTGAAAGGTGACCCCAAACTTTTGCACGGTGACTTGTAAACCTTACTCGATAATTTAAATTATGTTATGAATTTTTCCACTAAAATCTAATGAATGGCTATCAAAGAGGATAGAAATAGGGTTCTAATGCAACTTTAATTTTAAAATTTGGTCGACCTACACTACACGGAAAACAATTTTTCGTACAGATTTAGGAAAAACATGTAAGTTTAGGTAAACTATTTGTACTAAAAAATTCATATGAAATTTGTGAAAAGTACCTACGAATCATATCTAACTCTTTATCTTTCGATAGAGGCTAAGAACGAGTGAATTAAAGGAAAGATGACTGAGATATGACCGAAAAACATTTCCATGTTTTTGAGGGGGTGACCCCAAACTTTTGCACGGGAGTGTATAGCACAGGCTTCACGAGGATGTCATCGGGGACATTTCTGTTTTGCAACCAAAACATGCCGAGCGACGTATCAATCTTCATGATTTCGAGAGAATGGGACAGAAAAAAATAACTTAAGTATGTGTCAACTGATGTGGCCGCTCCGGAACAACTGGAACAGGTTCCACGGTGGTCTCGCAAACATAAAACACACACACACGAAATAATCACTTTTAGCCATTTAGCAATAAAAAATTCAATTTGCTGGATAATTCAGCAAACTTTGTATTACTGAACATACAGCACTGAAAAAAATCAGCAAAACAGTGCTGATTTCCATCAAGAAAGAATCTTATGTTCGAACATATTCACTAAAGACTCCATTCTTCTAACAGAAACGAGTCATGAAGGACACAAAAGAACATACTCTAGGACCAGCGTTCCCTGTGTTCATAGACCACCCCTCACACACAACAATTAATTGAAAATATTCGAAATATCAATGACAAACTCCGAACCAATTAGAATTCCACCAATCGTTCGGTTTACGCCGTGATGCTATAAATACTTGTCCAATTCTTCCTCCATCTTCCACAAGACTACAATAAGAATAGAAAAAAGAAAACATCTGTCATTCTAGTTAAGCGTTTATGAGCGACAGTTCTACGCGTTGTCGGCTTGTAAGGGAGGAGTCTGGTTATCCCGGAATGGGCTGCACGAAGACGACGACGACGACGCAACGGATAACGCGTCAAGGTCTTCCCGACACTCATTTTAAATTGTAATTAGAGCTGTCAGGATTGCGACTCTCGGGTTGATGTTGCGAGTAGTCGCGATGTTGCTAGAATTTAAGCGAGAGGAGGGGATCCTGCCGCCAGGAACGTGAGATCATTCACATAAAAAGTGGAAATTGCTGCATCGGTGGGAGGGAAGTACCTGCAAATGCATGTACTATAAATATACATCGATAAGTTATTGTAGATCGCGATAGTATTTTTGCTGAAGTATGATGACAGGCGCGGATGACGATGGTGATGGGTACAGCCGGGAAAACCGGTATCCCCAGGATGGGACCGAGTAAGAACAATGCGACGAGATGTTTGATATTAACACTCTCTCGTTTTATCGATACCGAGATTCAAATAGAACGTGGTTGGCACGTTTGAATTATCGGAAAAATCTGTTCCCCACCTCCTCTATCAAGAAACGATTTTTATTGCCGCCAGCGGCTACGCTGTCATACCTTCCCAGTGGGCATTTTCTGCTCACGGAGTCGTTTTTCAACCATATGATTATAGGAGCGCTCCTAGCTTCTTGCGATGCATTCTCATGCCGTGGTGTTCTGGGAAGTCGTGAACGTAACAATTAAATTAAGTTTTTCTTTTCCTATGCGTTTCCCGTTGCTGCGATCATATCGCATGAAGATCGCACGCCCCTTCAGACATAATGCCGTTTTGTGACGAAGACATGCCTGGACACACGTGAGCGGCGCAGAGTGCAGTGTGCAGTGGATGCTGTTGACCTTTGCTGTGAACACGCGTTCCACTGCGGTGGGTCTATCGACGCGACGTTCCCACTGAAGTGCACCGGTCTGGTCTGGTTAACGCTGAAGTGACAGTCGCTTAATTACAAAAGCAAACAGTTGAGAGCGGAGCGGTTTATGCACCGAGCGTTTAACCTCTGTGCTTTCGAGGAAGTGTTGTCAAAAGAGATTTGCGTTGCGCAATTCCGAAATGGGCATCGTAGTCGTGTTAGTTGGTGTGCACCGAGGTGCGATCCTGGTGCCCCGCCTAGTTCTAGCCAAGGCTAGAACTGATGGTGGATGATTGCGTTAGAAGAGATTGAATTTAATGATCCTTGAAGGGATAATCTATGCGAAAGCCACACGAATGGAGCAAGGGCTATAATCAAGTCTTCAGCACAGATGGTGGTGCTCTGTAAGAACGGGATGCTAGACGCCGTGAAAGCAAAATTACGGTTTCATTTTCATTACAAACTAACAATTGGTCGCCTCCGGGTAGGTTGAGTGAGGTTGGCGTGAATTTCTCTTGGAAGAACCTGTCGTGTGTGTGGGAGCGTGTCGTGCGAGTTTGCTCTACAATGTGCTGAATCGCTACGGTTCTTTTTTTCTGTAACATTGTATTCAACTGGATGTTGGACAGTTCTAGGGTCATTAAGTGTTCAGAATGGAAGATAAGTACTATGTTTAAGCTTTATATTTTATCAGAATAAGCATCAATGGATGCAGTTGCTGGAAGCTTGACTGCTAACGAGTGGTTATCAACGCTGTTAAATAGAAGGTGCTCTCCCAGGAAGTTAATGTTTCAATCATTCAAGATATAGTTCTGTCTGTACTTGATGACATATAATTGTTGTTGTACATCTCAATCTTTTTAAAAGTTTATCCTACGCAGAATAGAAAACCAAGTTATTGCTTTGATTGAGCGAGATCTTTACTCAGCTTTTGGACTGACGGAAATAATTGTCTTCTGTATTGAGAATCAATTGATCTAATTTGAAGTCCGTTTTTGGCCAGTCATTCAGACTCTTTTGAACGGACAATCCGCTATTCTAAAAATTCACCTAAACAAAGGCGTTAACATAATTCCAATTATATCTCAAATGGGGGGAGGGTAGGTTGGTCTAGCCAAAGTGTTCGTTCCACACAAATTTCAAAGTTTTTGTACGGACAAAAGTCTACGAGGGGGAAGGGGAGGGCCTGAGATGGTCAAATTTTGGTCTACGTGGGTTATGAACAGCCTCTAAATACACAATTAACCACCTGAAACGCTTTTAAACTTCTCTGAAACCTCCTAAAACCCCCAAATTGCCCTTTAAATGTATTTGAACGAATCTAAAAACTTCTTGAAAACGCTTACATCTCCCTGAATCATCTTCTATCAGACGAAAATGTTTGTATTTTTTTCGTCATGCATCGGTTACAATCCTGTTAGACATATGTATGCACCTTCAACTGTTCAAGGATTCCAAAAGAAATTTCCATTCGGTTCCAGTCCATTTATTCTTGTTTCCAGCCAATTGTATCTATAGGCGCCGTTAGATCTGCATGAGCTTCTAAGATGAAACATACCAAAAGCTTATTTATTCTTCAAGAGGCTTACAAGAATCTCAGAAGCAATCTTATAAATCTCTAAGGAATCCGACAAAGAAAAATGGAATTCAATTTTCATGTTCGTATCCGACATCCTTCTGGATACCTACTTAATTCGCCGTGGAGCGCAGCAAGCTCGAGGATAATCTTTCACTACCACCACTAGCGTGGGGGTTGAAAATCCATAAAAATGGCCACGTGGCTCTGGGACAGCCCCTTTCCAGTGATGAATTCCTCTTAATATTCCTCCAATAATCCTTCCTGAGATTTCTTCAGGAGCTTCTGCTGAGATTCCTCAAGCAGGGGGAAGCAAGCAGCTGCGTTTATGCTAGAGTGTCGGTAGAGGCGCTTCTCTGATAAGCAACAGCGAAAGTTGCGCCACGGGGTCGTAGATGGCGCTCGGTTTTCACGTGTTTTTCACATATTCAGCAGCACCGCCTGGCATCTATCCATTCGAAACATCATGCACGAGTGGAAAATTCCAGTCAGGTGGTGCAGTAGATTCTGTATTACTGTAATGAATCCGGAAGAAATACATAGGGATATTTATTTTGTTCCAAATTAGCAACTTTTTGCCCCAGGGTACAAATCGCTGCGATGCGGAACAAGTGCAAGCCAGCGATTTGTCCATACAAGAAAAATGATTTTACCACAATATGGGGTGCTGCCATCTCTGAGAAAAACAAGCTTTGTTTTCCTCCTATTCCCGCTGGAATTCCTCCACGAACAATTAATTTTTTATTAAAAATTGCTCGTGTTGGAATCCCATCAGGAATGTCTACTAGAATTATTTGTCCGATGAACCTCCAAGGGTTCCTCTTAGGTTTTATTGTGCGATTTTACTTAAAATACCACCCGGGATTCCCATATGGATGTTCATGGGTTTTTTGTAAGAATTTCCCCAGGAGTTTCTCTAATAGCTCCTCCAGAATGTCCAATTGATATTTCACCCGAAGACCATAGGGGGTCACCCGAAGCTCCTGACTGGAATTTCACCTGAGATTGCTTCAGGAATTCCTCCATATTTACTGTCCATGGTTTACACTTCAAAAGTTCTTCCAGACATTCCTTTGGGATTCTTTTATGGATTTCTCCCGAAACTCCACCATATATTTCTAAACTTCCACCTAAAAGTTTCTCAAGTGATTTTTTTTTTCGGAAATCCTCTTTAAATTATAGGTTTTTTTTCTAGTATTTTCTTCAAGGGAAACACTAGGGATTCTCAGAGATTTGCACGAGCAGTGATTCTTCACAAGGGGTTGTGATGGCTGTTGTAAGAAGCGTGCTTTTGCATCTTTGCAATATTCACATCACCGATCCATGCATCAAAGACACACAGTAGAAATTGTTTCTGACTTCAAATACTTTGAAAGTTAACGCTTAAAAGCAACGGAAACGAAGCCATTCCCAATGCGAAATAGGGAAATATTGTTTGTTGTGTTATGTTTATTTTTATTAGTTGACAACTAAACCTAAATTTTTTTCTTCAGGCAAAATTTTTGAATTATAGCAGTATTTGTTTTGATTTTATATTTTACCAAATACAGTATTGTTCCGATTTTATCACACCCCTTTTCAAAACTGCTTTCAAATATTCTATAAAATCTATTCGCATTTTAAATATTTTTATCGCCGTAAAACGCGCCTTCAACATTCATCTTGAAGAAGAGGGGGGGCACTTGCTCTCAAATTTAACAGCAAATTAATGAAAAATGAAGGACTGACACGCGAAGGACGGGATAAAATCGGAACATTACTGTATTTAGTTTAAACCTTGTACATATGTTGATTTATAAGATTTTTTATTTTTTACAGAAATTAGATCAATCGGTCGCAGGAGAACAAAGTTAAAGCATGTAAAAGTTGACCTGCATATGGTCATTTTGTTGTCACTGCTAATTTTATAAAAATATGTATAGATTCAATTAGGTATCAATCAACATAAAATATCTCTCCCACATTATAGATTGGGTCAAGTCATTTTTATAATTGTTGGCCATCTATCATGCCAAAGTGTTGGGCTTATCTTCATTGTGTTGATTGCTAATGTGAAATTTCCTTTAGAAATATTCAAATTTGAAATTGGTAATCTAGTAATGTTGTTCTCATGCGTAAAAATATGTTAATAAGAGAAAAATCAATTTGTATAATATGTTGAACATTTCAAATAAGGGTCTTGATTCCTTTATTAAGCATGTGACTCCTATTTCCATCCTACGGAAAACAAAGGATTAAAGCACTGTTTGTTTTGTCAATTTCTTGATTTTGCTTTGGCTGACCAAGCCATGTGGGAAATTACACTGTTGAAAATGCTTTGACATCCATGTGCACAACAGAACATGTGCTCGATGAACAAATTGAGATTTGAAATTATGAAAGGAAATCCACGTACTCCGGTGAGACTCGAACTCACGACTCCCAATTCGCTAGACGGGCGCTTCTATTCCTTGAAGCTACGGAGTCACTCGACTAACTCCGTCGCCAGTAGGCCTAGAACTGAACTCGATTCCACAATCGCACATGGTTATCATCTTTTCACAATCCAAACCTCCTTCGGATGGGTTTAGATGAACATCTAAGACACATGTTCTGTTGTGCACATGGATGTCAAAGCATTTTCAACAGTGTACTGCTTGTTTTGTTTTTTTATACTTGTATTTTTTTAGAAGTGAGCCCGCATAAAAACAAAAAGAACGGAATCAATCGATGCAGTAATCGCTTGTTTTCGAAAAGGTTGAATTTGGGAGCGTGATATTACTTATGGCACTTATACCCTTTGTTTACCTTTTTCTAAACAGATTCCTTTGTGGTACATACCTGAAAGAGAGATTAAAAGTACAATCAATAATTGTTTATTATTCAATCGTTTATTAATCGTTTTACAATCAATTCGTAAGAACTTTACTACATCTATTATTACCATTAGAACTTTTGTGTTTACTATCTTCTGTCCTTTCAATCCCTACGTGATAGATTGATTCTGATTAATCTAATGATTCTGTGATAAATATAGACCCACACTGCAAGCCTCTCCTAGGAATATTTTCATTCATGCTTGCAAATTTGCTCCAGTAACAGATAAAGGGAACAAGCTGGTCTTGAAATGATCAATGTAGTTGCAAGTTTGTTTTAACTTCAATATGTCCACTAGATTTCATGTCTACCTGAAATTATATTTCCGTTCACGACTAACTAATTCTCTACCACTGATATGCTGATTCCAAATGCTAATTACTGCACAAATTGTTGCCCAGCAAGATTCTCTATATGCGTTCACCTAAAACTGCTCGTTTGGCGCGCTGCAGTGTTCTCCCGGGATTCCACGGACGAGCACTATCGAGTGCGAAAGGAGCGCGTAGTAATTAAGTGCAAATGATACGTGCACATTCGTTGTCGATTCTGTTTACCCGCACAAACATTGCGAACCTGCCGCAACTTTGCGCGGCGCGTATGTACATTGGAGAGGAAAGTCCGTTAAATTTATAATGGTATGAATTAATCAGCTCTTTACTGCAGCCAGCGAGCGCTCCTGCATAGAGGAGTTGTCTAGGCTCGTGCCGAGCTTCTCCAGACGTGTTTACAGTTCAATGCTGACGCAGAACTATCTAGGTCTATAGGACTTGCGCACTGCCCGGTCCCCGGTTTTAAACACCTGTTGGGAAAAAGTGCGAAAGTGATCTCTGCAATCAACAGTAATAAAACTGATTGCATACATTCTCACGTTTCCGCATAACTCGGTCTTTCTCTCTTGGCACCGTGTTTGTGTCGAAATATCGGAATACACAATCGAAAGGCATTTTCCCGCAATAAATTGGTTTTCCGTTATCTGGTGAAGCTTTCTTATGCATCATATCATCAAGGGGAGAGCTACTTCTGACGACGATGGCGACGACGACGACGACGATCGATTCTTGCATTTTACGACTCTCACGATTTCCCATTTAATGTATTTCGTCAATCCCCTTAAAAGGACATTTTCTCACTGGAGGCGCAAAAACCAGTTCTGTAAGATCGTTTTCTGTTTGTTGAATTCTTACGATGGCTTGTCCAAATATTGAGCCCGAATTAGGAATAAAAAGAAAACACACCTTCCTGTTACTGCAACCGAGATGCATACCTGACAACTGCGGTGCATCTAGGAGTGGGAGTGGAACCACAAACTAAATGCATTCATTCTATATTTGTGGTGCATGATTTCCAATAAGTAATAGACCACAAAAACTTATTTTGAAAACATTTTTTTTAATTATAAGCAAAAATGTATGCAAATGTTTGCATTGGTATAACCAAATTGCATAACAGGTAATAAATTACAATAATTTAGTTGTACTTGAATGAAGATGGGTACTTGATATTTCGACAGAAACTACACAAAATATTCACGTTTCGTCGTTCACAATTTTAAAACCACCTTCTCCAGCACTCTGCAGCCGCCTACGATTTTAACCTGTTTGTAGCGGGGCGTGAGTAGCTTCAATGGAATCGTCAGTAATAGTGCATACTTCCAGTTACCTTTCACAGCTGGAGCAGCACAGCAAATCTACGGAGTTTCCCTGCCGCAACAGCACCGTCAGACGACAAGGAACGCGGAGACGACGAAATAAACAAGTCACTTTTGAATAATAAATAAGACAATCACACAGAATAACTCGCTCATGCAGTGCGCCGGGCACGAGTTTCGACGACGATGACGACGGCAAAGACGTGCAACCGTTACGTTTCGTCATTGGGTCGGGAATAAGTGGGCTTATCTCACTGTTCAGGTTGACGAGAAGACATCGAGGTGTCAAGAACACTCGGTTGGATAGCTTATAAACAGAGAAGACAATGAAATTATTATGCTCTCTCAGTTCCTGTGCCGTGCCGTGAGAGGTACCTAGGCAGAGCAGTTCCCTTTTCTTCGGAACGTCATTATCATTTAATTCAATTATTGCATAATTATACAGTTGATTGGGCGGGCGGTTGCCTGGAGCGCTCCTGGAAGGCTTCCGCACTGTCAGCCGGAGCAGGGTGGCGCTCTCTAGCCGGGAGCAGTAACAGTCGATGGGTGAAACAATGTAATAAGGAATGCAACCTGTCATTAGGTGTAATAAAACGAATGGCAAACTGCTTTCCGTTGATGCTGTTGCCGTTATTCCAAAAATATGTTTTAAAGAGATGTCTCAGATGTAGGTCAGTCTTGGTATACACTGATACGCATTGGGACACTAACTCAATATGATTGTAATATTTGTATTATCGCATACTGGATATTTAATCATTCAATAAACTTGTAGTACTACTCATAGATATATTCAATGATTAAATTAAAAAAAAAAGACACTAACACCGTCTTCAGCCAGAGGCTGCACAGACTGAACATTACACTAACATGAGACAACGGACAACCCACCCAGTGGCCCATTGGAGGATTTTCCGTTTGACGAAAAGTTTTCCCCGACTGGAGTGGGAATCGAACCCGCACTCCGAAGCTTACGAAACGCCTAGACGACTGACGCCGCTAACCACACGGCCACGAAGCAAACGTTAATAACATTTTCTTTTTCTTTTTGTCTTTTCAGGTATGATTACCAAAAGAATTTGTTTATAAAAAGGTAAAATGTATTGAGATTCTAAGCATGAGCATGAGCATAGATGATCGTACCATTTTAAGTTGCTGATCCATGAATGACCCAAGCAATCGATATTACACACAAAAGTGATGAATTTGTGACTAGCTATTCAATCTCAATATGCAAAATTCGACAGCTCGCCAGTGTAAAACACAGTCAAAAACGCCACCGGTAACGTCCTTACGGCCATTGTAGATGGGACGTAATTTTAGTCCGATCACCGATACAACTAGATACCGAGTTTCTCTCTGTATCATCACAGTTGTTTCGGGGAAAAGTTCTTAAGTTTTTGAAGGAAATGATAAAAGGCGAATCTGGGAGTCTCCTCTGGTTGACGATGCGATCATGGTTTATATAGGAACATCAGTAAGTTAAAACCTGGTACTCCTGGGCAAATCTATCAGCAACAACTTTGCTGAAGAGCACTTTCAAATCGGACGCCTCATTAATTCGTTATCGAGTTTCATACAACTTGCGAATAGTTCTTTCCGAACACAGAGATTATGGCTAGTATGTTTTACTGCAAACTACAGTTATGCTCATCGATTAATGAGATTAATCATCATGAGCAAAGATTTTCATTCTGGATAAAAATCGATACCGTAAAACAGGGTAACATTGCTCGGCTTGGCCCATCTCATGAAATGTTCATGAAAACATTTTTCATCGAATCAGTTTCTGCTCACAAATGGTATTTCATAATCTGTTATGATTTAGTTATTGAATGACATGAAATTCATGTTTTTACTTACTTTTTACAAACTTAACCTAGAGGTGCATACATAGTATTGTATTTTACATACAAAAAGTTATTGTTAAGTAAAATTACAAATATCTTTTATATAATTTCATTAACATATGTTGAGAAACTTATCAAAATGCTTGTCAAATAATTATATATATCGACAGTGGATCACGCACTTTGACCAATTGTTCCATTTCTGATGGATTTTGGCCCGCTGAATACGAATCTGACTTCGGAATTGCTGTAACACGTACAGTTTTTGAGAAAAATAGGGTTTTTTTTTACAAAATTTCATATTTTCCAAAAAAATAAATTATTGTCTTTATATTATTATTTTTTTATCTGTTCATCTCAACCAATACTTATATTCGATAGATTTTGATCCACTGATTAAGAATCTGACCTTAGAATTTCAGTAACACATACAGTTTTTGAGAAAAAATGGGGTTTTATTCACAAAAAATCATATTTTCAGAGAAAATAAAATTATTGTCTTTTTAAATATGAAGTTCTTATCTACTCATCTTAACCAATATTTTTTATTAAATCGATTTTGATCCATTAATTCGTTATCTGACCTAAGAATTACTGTAACGTATTTTTTTTTTGAGAAAATGGGATTTTTATTGTCTTTATAGTTTTTTTTTATCTGCTCATCTTAACCAATATTCATATTCAATAGATTCTCGTATACTGATTCGGAATCTGACTTCAGAATTCTGAAACGCATACAGTTTTTGAGCGAAATAGGATTTTATTCACAAAATTTCATTTTTTTTCTTAAAAAATGAAATATTGTCTTTATAATTTAAATTTTTCTCTGCTCATCATAAACAATAATTACTTTTATGCAATTCAGTATCATAATTTACATTTTATGTAACTCATTTTGGTATCATAAAGGCCATTTTTTTCTGAACTGGCTCATTATGCAACTGAAATGAGTTGCATAATGAAAAATTTGAGTTGCATTATGAACATTATGCAACTCAAATGGGTTGCATTATGAAAAAATCATTGCATAAAATTTTGTATGGAACTCGTTGCAAAACTCGATTTTTTCAGCACTCTTCGTATTTATCCAACTCGGCAAGCCTCGTTGGATAAATGTACGACTCGTACTGAAAAAATTAACTTTTTGCAACTCGTTACATAAATAACTATTAATGAATTTTGATCCATTGGTTCGTAACATGACATAAGAATTTGAGTAAAACGTATTTTTTTATAAAAATTGGGTATAGGGTAATTCGCTAATTGTTGAACACTACCCAAATGTTGAACAGTTTCTGAAAATTTTATTATAAACCTTACTTAAGTACCGTCAAGGCGCCTTTCACCGTGGGGGCTCCATTCACCGTGTGCCTTCGAAATTTTTTTCATTATTTCCATATTATGATTGAATGATAAGACAATTTCCCTTCAATTTCACCAATACAACATTAATGTATTGTTACCATGTCAAAACGCTCATTAAAAACATTTAAAAGTATCATTTTGACACTAAAGTGTGTTTACATGAAGCGGGTTTCTGCTCGCTCACTGCATTCATGGTGAAAAAACGAAAACTGCGCTAAGGTGATTTAAGCGATAAACTAAATGTAGTAACGTTTTTATTCCACCAAGAAGCAATTAAATTCACATATCAGGTATGTATTTTGCATTACCGAAGTAAGTTTAACAAGAAAGTACGATTACTCGTACTTTTTAATTGAAACCAAAAAGGCACGGTAAATGGGTACCCTAAAAATCAATGGTCTCCATTCACCGTGCCCCATATTGTCCCATATATCTAGAAAAAATCGAAAATTTGTAAATTCGTTTTACTAATAAAATCTTGCAAGTTATTACTTGAAATGAATTTAAACGAAGAAAATTCCCTTGGCTGGGTTGTTTTGATCATTTTTAAACAAAGTAGAATAAAATTTCTCATACACGGTGAATGGGTCCCTACTACCACGGTGAATGGTGACCTACCACGGAATTAGGCGACCCTACTACCCTTTACTAATCATACTATATCACCAAATTTTGTGAAAAATTTTCTACTTCTGTGGATATTGCTTTAATTTTAACCTATAATGAAGGCAATTAAAAGCGGCACCGACAATGTTTATAAGACTGGTGTCAAATGACAGCCCTTATTTGCCCCGAATCCTCTTAAATCCACGGTGAATGGTGCCTTGACGGTAATTTTCATCCAACGTAAACTTATAATGTAGATGCATATACATGTGGGTAACGATATTGCTCTAAATAAGTTACAAAATTATACATATTTTACGTCAAAAAAATTATTGAAAATTTTGTACCGCTGATGACACGAAAACTGCACAATTCTTAAGATTGATTTTAAGAAATTGCTGTTACGAAATAAGCTTTGCGGGCAAATCGACCACAAATATCAAAGGCACACCATAGTTACAAGGCATGGAAGGATGTCATTAACAGTTTACCATTGTTTAAAATCACATTTTCATTGTAATTTAATTTGGAAAAAATATTTTTCTTATCACACTATCATAATGCATCCATGATCCAATTGTTGAACACTGGCATAACCTACGATGTTAGGACCATGACTGCTAGAATTTTTTTTTCACTTTAACTAACCGTGCTTTGCATGGGGTTTCAAGGGCGTTCCAGGGATGTTCTAGGGGTGTTCCAGTGGGCTTCAGAAAGAATCCAGTGGTTTTCAATGAGTTTCAAGGGCGTTCCAGAGGTGTTCAAGAGGAATTCAGAGTGTTAAGGGGGTCCAAAGAGTATTTCAAGGTGTTCCTGGAGGCTCAGGAACAACCCACGGGTTTTCAAGGGATTTCAGGGTCGTTCCATGTGTGTTCTTGGGGGTTGAGTGGATCCCATGGGTTTCCAGGAGAGTTTCAGGGGCTTTTAAAGACAAATCTTTTCAGCCATTTTTGCATCTAGTCATGTTTAAAACGATTTCAGTCCACTAGAGCTCTCTTCAAATGTGCGATTTCTTGTCATTTAAATGAATTGTCACTAGCTCGGACTAGCTGGGCACAAAACACGAAAAACCCGGAGAAAAGTCCGCCAGAGTGAAAAAATATCGGATGTCGGGTCAAAGTCGGGTCAAATTTTATCAAATGTTGGACCACTGTTGGACCCACATCGGGTAACTGTCGTGTCTATGTTGGGTTTGGTGGCCAAAATAAAAATAGGTGAATGATAGGTTGATGTCGGGTTATACGTCATCAATTACGAACAAAGCTTCAACCATTCAACAATTGGCGAGAACCGTCCAACATTAGGATGAGCTAGCTTAAGGAAGCGTTCAACATTTGGGTTACAGACTTCCCATACAAATGTTCTAATTTCTCTTAGAAAATGGAATTTAAGGGAACACAAATTCAATGGGCAGTATAAGGGATAAGTAGATCTAGACGTTCACTGGATATTTTTCAACTAAAGTGGAATTACGCACGGAAAAACAAACGAACATCAAAATGCCGGTACTAACCGTTCAACAATTGGCGAATTACCCTAATTCACAAATTTTCATGTTTTCATAAAAAATGAAATATTGTCTATATAAGACGGGCTTGGTGGTCTAGTGGCTACCGCTTCTGATTTATATGCAGAAGGTCCTGGGTTCAATCCCTGGCCCGTCCCTTTCCTCCTACTTTGTATCTTTCTATACACTTTCTCTCTGCTCTCTACATATACAACTCAAGTATATAAACATGTTCATAGCCGTCGCTAGAACAGAAACGGGTTGAAAAAAAAGCCGTTTCCCTTCCTTCCAAACTTTCACAGCACAGTGTCACAATCCTATTAGAAAAAACGCCTACAAGTTATGCAATCAAGCGAACTGTGCCGCACATCTTCAAAATAATAAGAACACACAATTCTATCACCTTCCTCTGGTATCCGCATACCAATGTGTGAACCTTCTGCCAACCAATTCCCACCAACACTCCAACATCCGCATGAATTTGTGCTGGCGCAGAGGTATATTCGGCCAGATGTGGATACAAACGATTGCAATCATCACTTCCTTACCCCTTCCCCACATTGACCTGCAACCTGACGTGGCAGGCGCCATTGTCGCCTAAAAATAGAAGATCACCAACGCTCACACACTGAAGATGCCTGCAAGTCCCCGGCAGTTATCTCATTGGTCCTTGTGTGAGTGTAGCTGGTCTGGCGATACTGGAGTAGCATCCACGGGCGGTCAATCAAGCTCAAGCTCAAGCTCAAAATGAAATATTGTCTATATAATTTTATTTTTTATTATCTGCTCATCATGAACAATATTTTTATTTAATGGTTTTTGAGTCACTGATTCGTAATCTGACATAAAAATTTGTGTAACACGTAAACTTTCCAAGAAAAATAGGGTTTTATTCACAAAATTTCATATTTTCATAAAAAATAAAATCGTGTCTTTATAATTTTAAATAACTGATTCAGACTGTGACTTTAGAATTTGTGTAACACGTACAATTTTTGAGAAAAACGGAATTTTATTTATAAAGTTTTATCGAAAATAAACTATTGTCTTTACAATTTTAATCTTTTTATTTGCTAATCTTAAACAATATTTATATTCAATACATTTTTATTTACTGATTCGGAAACTAACCTAAGAATTTTTATAACACGTTCAATTTTTGAGAAAAATGTGGTTTACTTAGCAAAATTTTATATTTTCATAAAAATAAAATACTGTGTTGTTAATATAATTTTTTTTATCTACTAAATCTGATTCAGACTGTGACTTTAGAATTTGTGTAACACGTACAATTTTTGAGAAAAACGGAATTTTATTTATAAAGTTTTATCGAAAATAAACTATTGTCTTTACAATTTTAATCTTTTTATTTGCTAATCTTAAACAATATTTATATTCAATACATTTTTATTTACTGATTCGGAAACTAACCTAAGAATTTTTATAACACGTTCAATTTTTGAGAAAAATGGGGTTTACTTAGCAAAATTTTATATTTTCATAAAAATAAAATACTGTGTTGTTAATATAATTTTTTTTATCTACTAACCATAACCAATATTTATATTCAAACGATTTTGATCCACTGATTCGGAATCTGACCTAAGATTTTGTGTAACACGTACAGTTATTGGACAGAGTTCACGAATTAGCTCGGTACGTATCCTCGGCGTGAAAAAAAAAACCTGACTGTGCAAATACATAAGGACAATTCGCTGAATTTTTATCATACCGTATAATTTCTGTAGCACGTACAGAATTTGAGAAAAATAGAATTATATTTACAACATCACATATGGTCATTGAAAATAAAATTTTGTCTTTATTTTTTAAAACCTATTGCTCATAGAAATAAAAATTCATATAAAATATTATTTGATAAGCTGATTTCGACTTATTGTTCAGAAACTCTGTAAAACGTACATTTTTTTGTAAAAAACAGGTGAAACACATTTTTTACATAAAAAAAATGAATTTATATTTTTATAAAAAAAAATATTCAGTTCAGTATGTACAATTTCAAATCAATTCATGTAAATACAATTATTAGTGTCTATATGGTTATTACTCTCGTTAATACATATGACATAATTGATGAACAGTTTGAGTATCTTGATTTTTTTTATTCATGAGAACCCAACTTGAAAAAAAAATGAATGTGTTACAGCAATTCTAAGGTAAGAATAAGGAATAAGTGGATACATTAAATACAATCTATTACGATCAGTAAAAAGCTGTCCATTAATGACGTAGGGGTTTATGGAGGGAGGGGAGTTTGAGAAATCTTTCGCACCATACAAATAAAAAGTGGGTTCTCATGCAAAAAACTGAACGTGGTACTGAAATTCCGAGGTTAGATTTCGAATAAGCAGATTGAAATTTATTACATACAAATGTGTGTTTTGACGAGAAGACCATAAATTAAAACTAAAGTAATATTTTTTCTATGAAAATACTGAATTTTGTGAATAAAACCCTATTTTTCTCAAAAATTTTAAATGTTACAGAAATTCTTAGGTCAGTTTCCAAATCAGTGAACAAAAATCTATTAAGTATAAATATTGGTTAAGATGAGTAGATAAAAAAAATAAATTTATAGAAACCATATTTTATTTTCTTTAAAAATATGAAATTTTGTTAATAAAACCCCATTGTTCTCAACACGTACAGGTGTGTTACTGAAATTCTTAGGTCAGATTCTGAATCAGTGGATCAAAATCTTTTGACCATAGATATTAGTTATGATGAGCAGATAAAAAATTTAAAATTATAAAATCATTATTTAATTTCACAAAATTTCACGTGTTACAGAAGTTCTAAGGTTAGTTTCCGAATTGGTGGATGACAATCTATTAAATATAAATATTGATTAAGATGAGCAGATAAACAAATTAAAATTATAAAGGCAATAGTTTATTTCTTACGAAAATATGAATTTCTTGAATAAAACTCCATTTTTTCAAAAATTTCACGTGTTACTGAAATTCTTTGTTCAGATTCTGAATCAGAGGAATAAAATATAGTGAGGGGCCCATATAGCCGAGGCGGTAAACGCACGGGTATTCAGCACGACCATGCTGAGGGTGACGGGTTCGATTCCCGGTCGGTCCAGGATCTTTTCGTAAGGGAAATTTTCTTGACTTCCTTGGGCATAGAGTATCTTCGTGCCTGCCACACGATATACGCATGCTAAAAGGTCATTGGCAGAGGAAGTTCTCAGTTAATAACTGTGGAAGTGCTTATAGAACACTAAGCTGAGAAGCAGGCTTTGTCCACATGAGGACGTTACGCCAAGAAGAGAGAGAGAAAATATAGTGAAAATAAATATTGGTTACGGTCAGCAGATAAAATGAAATAAAATTAAAAAGACAATATTTTATTTTCCATGGAAAATATGAAATATGATGAATAAAACCATATTTTCCCAAAAATGTTACGTGTTACTGAAATTCTTAGGTCAGATTCTATATCAGTAGATCAAAATATATTGAATATAACCATTGGTTATGATGAGCAGATGAAAAATTCTAAATTATAAATTATAAAGACATGATTTTGTTTTGTATGAAAATATGAAATTTTGTGAATAAAACCCCATTTTTCTCAAAAAAAAATTACGTGTTACAGAAATTCTTAGGTCAGATTTCGAATCAGTATACGAAAATCTAATAAATATAAATATTGGATAAGAAGAGCAGATTAAAAAAATAAAACTATAATGACAATAGTTTACTTTCTTTAAAATATGAAATTTTGTGAAAATACTACATTTTTCTCAAAAATTTCACAAGTTACTGAAATTCTTAGGTTAGATTTTGAATCAGTGGATCAAAATCAACTGGATAAAAATATTGGTTATGATTGGCAGATACAATAAATAAAATTATGACTATTATGACAATAGTTTTTTGAAATATGGTGAATAAAACCCTATTTTCTCAAAAAATCACGAGTTACTGAAATTCTTTGTTCAGATTCTGGATCAGTGGATCAAAATCTATTGAAAATAAAGATTGATTATGATCAGCAGATGAAATAGAATATAATTCGCCAACATTTCAAAAGGGCGTAACTGCATTTACAACCAATGCCTTCTCACAAAGCTGTGAAGCGTACCCCATCCCTCTCGAGGAATCCACTAGCACAAATAGAAAGATAAAATCCTCCTCTTTCGATTAATGGATGTGAATTGCGTGAGATGAATGAAATGCGACCCACAGCTCTATAGGCCATTCGGCCTTACGTACTTCAGCCTAATGGCCCAGCCTAAATAATTAGTCATGCAATTTGAATAGAGCTCATTTCTGACGAAAATTTAAAATTTCAATATCTTACAAACTAAAAACTACAGCTCGAAGACGTCTTTATCAAAACAATACTGAAAATAATCTTTCATTTATTTATCTATTACATATACATAAAAATGAGTTTAAATTTTCTTTGAGGCAACAAAACTCACGAACGGATTAACCGATTAGCATGACTCTTGCACGGTTCGATTCGTATGGTGGCTGGTGGCTGTTTTATAAGTCGAAAAAGTTATGAAAATCAACTATTAAAGTAAGAAAACTGGCGAAGTGCTGATTTTTTATGAGCTGCGAAGAAAATCAACATTAATGAAATGAAACCAAACTAGAGTGCAGTGCTGTTATGAGCTCTACAGTTGTCGAACTTTCACATCTGGGCAAGACAAAGTTTACCGGGACAACTAGTTTATTTATATAAATAAATAAATAAATAAATATTGTTCCGTAAAACGTATGCGAATTGATTTCGTAGATCCGATTGTATATATTTAAAGATATGTTCTTATTGTGAACGAGGGCAAATGAAAAACTCAAAGCTTGGTACTTTTAATCATGAAAAGAAATCTAAGTGCTTCTGTCGGAATCGAACCCACGACTCCCATTTCATTAAACGGGCGTTGATTTACAACGCTTTTCTGTGACTTGAAGCCGAAAAATACTAAGTTTTACGTACTTCCAGTCATACCCCGTAGTGATTTATAAAAATTGTGGAGAAAATTAAGTTTTGATTTAATTAAGCTAACGAATTACCGATCTCTCGTTGATTTGTTTTACCGAATTCGGTGTTGTGACTTTTTACAGATGTTTTCGGTGAAAACCATCATCGTATTTGGTAAATCTAATCCCAATCACCACAATTCTGTTATTTATTTCACAATATTCGGTAAATATGCAGAAAGCTACCGACGAATCAGATATTTTTGGCATTACCGATTTTTTCAATAAATTTATTTACCTATCTCTGCGCGTCTGTTTAACTGTGTTGCATTTTTTTTTTCAATTTTCCCTACAGTGTTCCCTAAATATGACGATGTTCCAAAGGTTGAATTCCCTTTTTGAATTTTCGAGAGCTTATTGGATAACATTGCAAAAATTTACGTAGAAACCTGTATGAAAAAGTTTGCATAACAATTTGGAAAACTTTATTATTTTTTGCAGGAATCTTCTGAAATTAAAAAAAAAATTGTGGAAAAAAAACAGAAATTAATTTGGAAACTATTACATCATTTTTCGGCTTATCCCCTTCAAACATTTCTGAAGATTACAGAGATTAAAACAACGCATATCTGATGACGAAAACATATTTATTTATTTATTTGTGAATTCTTACCCCACGTCTCCACTAGACAGAAATGTCTTGTCATTTCGCTGCCAGAAAGAGAAAACGTAACAGAAGTCATCAACACCGCTGCTCTCCATGCAAACAGAAGGAGAACATTTCTGTCTTGACACATCTGTCCACAAAAAAAGACATGACATTTCTAGCTAGTGGAGACGTCGGGTTAGTGAAATTACGGGAGAAGCTATTGTTTTTCATGATAGTTTTCAACCGGAATTCTGGTGTATTCTAAATGAGACAATCATATATTCACCTTCATGAAACGTTTTGATGCCCTTCAAGGAATTAGTAGTTTGAATGGCTTTTGTTTTTAATAAGTCTGACACAGTTCATACGTGAAAATCTCTGGTTATTGGGATGCATGTTATGTTTTGGAACTACATCATCCCGGAGATTTCTCAATAAGATTTGTTTTGAATCTTTGAGGAATTCTACAAGAGAATTTTTTCCCAAAAACGAAGAATTACAAAAAAACTTTTACAGAAAAAAAAATCCATGAAATTCCAAAAGGGATTAAACCATAGTTTGTCAAGATATTAAAACATTCACAGAGATACAAATTGCATTTTTTAGAATTTTGTTTATTTGACATACCTATATTGACGTATTCAACGAAAACTAAAAAAAAAGTCTTCAACGAATATGCCAAAAATGTAGAGTTGGAAAATCTTCAACAAATATGCCAAAAATGACCAGCAATCTGACGTGACACTGTCGCAGACGTCATTCTCGCCCAAAAAGAGAAATGTCATCAAAACCTACACGCTGAAATTCCTGTTAATTCACAACCATTAATCATTTGATTCTTTACAAGCTTATTGATCAATCAAGCTCAAGTCCAGCTGTTTTTCTTTTTTATCTCTGTTTTAACGAGATTTTGAGCCCTAGGCTAGTTCATCTCGGTATTCACGCTTCACTTCCCTTCCGAAGGAAGAACTCACATTTTGTGAGTTTGTCGGGAGTGGGATTCGATCCCAGGTCCTCGGCGTGATAGTCACGTGCTTTAACCAACACACCAGGTCCGCTCCTCTGTGTACAGCTGTGCAATTTTGATTGTTTTGGGCAATCACAAAACTGCAACGATAAATTACTTATGCTGATGATCATAACAAGCGAGAAGGTGTTTGCAATTACCCTGTACTAGGAGTAGTAGACGTTACACGCCGAATATTACGATCTAATTTTCAATTGCTGTGAAAAAAACATAATACCAATGTCGTATTTAAGTGCAAAATAATTTAAACTTAAAATTCTTAAATCGGCACTTGTCTTATCCTACGGCCACTCAAAAACATAACGGGACTTTAGGGATTGAAATATTGTGAAAGGGGATCATGGTGTTGCCTAACGTTCGTAAGCTTAAATTACAGGCTGAAAAACATGCAATTTGAAGGCACTGTGTGCTACTTGATTAATTCCTGTTTCCACTCCTTGCGACTGTAAATGTTGATTGGCTCTCAAAGGAACAAATTCTTAATCGAGATATGTACCAATGAAACTGATGTATAGTACCACTGAAGTACAGGGGGTGGCCAAAATGTTTGGGATAGGCAACTTTTTTTCTCCCACAAAAAAAATCAACATGCTGTAACTTTTCATAGAGTGCATCAAAAAATCTCTAATTTTGACTGTTTATCAACCTGTGATATGTGCATGATTGGTACAAAATTGGGCTCGATTGAATAATTTTTCGCGAAGTTAGAACCGTTCGGGTAAAACACTATTTTTTAGACAACTCATTTTTGAACTGTCATATCTCGGAAACCAGTGAACCGAATTGAATGAATTTTTTAACGTTTATGAACAATATATTGATACTTAATACAACGTTATAAAATGCAATATTTTCTCACGACGAATTAAGTTATACCGGGTTGAAATTTTTACCCATATAGAGGAAAATAAGTCAAATTTACAATACCATACAAAAATTGCTAAATGTGTTCTTTCTTCAATCTAAATAGGCTCTAATATATCTGATTAGAGAGAACTTGAGAACAGAAGTGGAAAATCTTTGGACATCAACACTAAAATTTATGGACAATGACGTAAAAAAATTACCTTTTATCGAGAAAAATCCAAAAAGTGTCAATCCATGATAACTTTTTTCAACGTTCAAAAACTATCTACAGGGGATAGACAAAATGATCGGGACAGGCAAAATATTCACATTGAAAAAAAAGTTTAATTAGCTGTAACTATTCGAAAAGTGCATCAAATATTCTCAAATTTTTACTGTAAGTTCTTCAACTAGTTGTGTATCAGTGGACAAAATTTGGAAAAGATCGGACAATTCTTCACGAAGTTATAAAGATTTTTGAAAAAGATAAAATTATCCGATAGCCAACTTTGAGCTGTTATATCTCCGGATTCAATTAACCGAATGTAGTGAAATTTTGACCATTAATGACTTATATAATGAGCTATGGAAAACCATTGACTTAACTTAATATTCTTAACACGGAAGAAAATTATAACGATTAGATTATTTTTCTAATAAAACATCAAATTATCCAAAACATCAACATCGTTTCAAAATTCAAGATGCAAATTATAGTTCATTTAGTTTCCCTCTAATTGACTTATATATAAATGCGTTTTGAAGGAAAGTAACAACATAGCCGCCAATAAATTGAAAAAGTAATGGGATGCATAATAAAAATAGACCAAATTAGTAAAAAATCGTAAAAAAAATAAAATCGCTATAACTTTTTCGCTTGTTAAAAATTTCAAGTTAAGTCAAATGTTTTCCAGAGTTCATTATATAAGTCATGAATGGTCAAAATTTCATTGCAATCGGTTCATTGAATCCGGAGGTATAACAGCTCAAAGTTGGCTATCGGATAATTTTATCTTTTTCAAAAATCTTTATAACTTCGTGAAGAATTGTCCGATCTTTTCCAAATTTTGTCCACTGATACACAACTAGTTGAAGAACTTACAGTAAAAATTTGAGAATATTCGATGCACTTTTCGAAAAGTTACAGCTAGTTGAACATGTTTTGTAAAGTGAAAATTTTGCCTGTCCCGATCATTTTGTCTATCCCCTGTATGTTTTAATAGTTTGTGAAGTTTGTGTATATTGTTAGTGTACGTTCAAAATTTCATTCAATTCGGTTCACTGGTTTCCGAGATATGACAGCTCAAAAATGAGTTGTTTAAAAAATAGTGTTTCACCCGAACGGTTATAACTTTGCGAAAGTTTAATCAATTGAGCACAAATTTGTACCAGTGATGCACATATAACAGGTTGATAAACAGTCAAAATTTGAGATTTTTTGATGCACTCTACGAAAAGTTATAGCATGTTGAATTTTTTTGTGAGAAAAAAAGTTGCCTATCCCAAACATTTTGGCCATCCCCTGTAAATGCAGTGCCATTCTGACCAGCTGGACCAATTTTGTTCCAGTACATTTCTAAGTAAAATGATATATGCAGTGCTGAAAAATTCATTTCGTCATATCTAAATTCAATCACCTACAGCTCATTTTAGGTTCAGCTTCTAAAATAAGCTGTAGGTGGTTGAATTTAGATCTGACGAAATGAAATTTTCAGCACTGGATATATGACCATAATAATTAGTTATTAGCTATTGATTAATGATAAGTGATGCTTACAACTTTACTGTGAGAATTTTTTTTTATAGAAGTTACAACAAATTAAAGCCACAGTATACTCTCGATCACGATAATCCACCTTAAGATTATCATATTTACGTGAGATCAATTTCAAAAGAGAAGACCCTATCTTTTCTTTCTTCTGTGTGTTAGGCCGCGAGCGCGAATAAAAAAGTTAAACCGGCAATAGGAAGGAAATAGTTTCAATTTGATTACAGGCCGCATCGGTGCGTCGTCGCATTTGCCTATCTAACTCTGAACAGCGCTAGATTATTGTCCATCCGAGAGGGCAACATTATGCACGTGACCCGTTATTTAAAGCAGCGTCGTAGTTGGAATTGTACATCCCGCGCAAAGGTTGTAATTATACGCACATTTACCACACCACCGACCGAGAGGTTAGTCTGAATGGGGTCACCAATTGGCGTATAGGCAAACGATCCGTACTCCTATTCACCGTGAGTTACGCGAACGTATTCGAAATGATTCGCGGGGGCAAACTGCGGAATCTGGAGCCATGTCGAACTGCTTTCCTATCCACTCCTCACTCGCCAATGGCAGCGAACGGTGCAGCACGCCATCTGAAGGAATGAGGACATTTAATCTTGTATCACAATTGAAACAAGACTTGCAATTAAAAACATTTCTCCCGTCCTCCGCTTTATTCCTTAGATGAATGACAAATTCGACTACTGTTTGAGAAATTGCACGCTGCAAGATTAATCATCGTGGTGGCAAGACTTGAAAGGTTCCTAGCAACATTGTTGCCAACTGCTGGCACACGCTTCACATTTTAACATGGTAATTTCCATCTCAATGTATCTGGTTAGAAATTTTGAACCTAACAGTCTCAACTCGAGGATGATGGAGTAAATGGATCTGTAAACAATCAACGTCCTGTAATTAATTCCAGCCGTAGAGCTCATAAAATGAGGGCAAACATTATTCTCGCCCCACGGATAACAACCGGAATAGCTGGGCGCAGATTTCACTGTTGCGTCCTACCAACAGACCACCAGATGAATGCCAAAGAGACACGGGGTTAACAATGTTCGGCTTTGTCGCATCGTCAGCCACCGCAATAAGTAGCGTTATCATAACCATTGAACGGTGTTGCGCGGTGTTCAATTTTGCAATCGCGACCATGTTCCGCGACAACCGTGTGGTGAATGAAGTCCTACTTTCTCAAGATTGAGACCCAGCAGAGTGAACCGGGCTGGAATCTGTGACTAAATATGAATTTCGATGGGCAATGCATTACCTAGTAGGTAGCAGCCTCACCAGGCAGCGAGAGGAGCAGAAACAATCAATTTTAGCATAATCGTGTCATATTTTCAACCGGTGAGTCAATACAAAATACACTGGGGTCGTGTGATTGAACTAAGCAGTGCTCTGAGCCGGCATGGTTGTTGATTTCTTAGGCGTACCGAGTGTGGAAAGCGATGCATCCAACAAAAACTATCGCTTTCACTGCAAGTAACTTTGAACATATAACCATAGTAATGTGGTCTAAATCTCTACATGAATGAAGATTATTGCTGTCTTCGATTGATTGTAGACATCGTAGTTAAAATTGTGCTTGATGAAATCTCACAGTACCTTAAAAAAACTCCAGTCGTTTGAAGTACATTGTTCGTAATTGACTTTATACGTATAAGCCTTTTAAGTTTCAGCGGAAAATGCTGTTCTGACATTATTTGTCGAAGATCATTTCTATTCACTGAATCGTTTACTGCTAAGAAATCAATGAACAGATGGTAAATCTGCAAGTTGTACTCCCGAAACTTGTCTTGAATTATTCGCACTTCAACATTCGTGAGGGTCAGTCTCACGAAAACCAGCATGGTAGTCACCGACAAATAACTCCTTTAATAGGTCCCAGTCTAATGAAAAAGACACGCGACAGAATGTTGTATTAAGCTGAATTGCTGAATTAAGAGGGGTATCCATCTGTAATTCAGTGTTGGAGCAACCATGCTTGATTGTAATCAACTATATTAATCCTGTTCTTACACAATACATGCATTGCCAGCATTCAACAAATCTTCGAATTGCGCATAAAGAGCTCTGGCACAGTCTTGTGCCGCGCACTATTGACAGTTGCTTAAAACCCCCGCATATTATTCCGTTCCATGTTTTTCTGCACTTGAGCACTCTCAATGTTGATGCAACTGAGCGATACCTATCACCTATGGCACTGTTATTACTCCTGTTTCATGGATAAACTCCCGTAAATTAATAAAAATAATTAAAAAATAAAATAAAATAAAAACAAATTGTTGATTGCCAATTCCTTTGATCTTTGTATCGTCTTGTCTATCTTTTCTGATGGTACTGTGTAGCAGGGTTCCTGATTTCCACTTTTCATCTTCTTCCACACTCGAATACAGTCAGCAGCGAACGGTTGTCGCTTTAGTTTGTGTGTTTGCTTGTCAGCGACGACAGCAAACACCGGCGAACGGTGGGAAGCCATACATGGAATTTAAACATTCGTCCACATTCGCATCGCAAGCGATGGAGAGGTGATGCGATTCGTGAGTGATATTGCGCGTACAAATATTTGAAGTTTTCAAAAAATGTTTATTATTTTCTTTGCTAATCTAGCATTTCCACAACAATACACTAAAAACGTATGCATTACATGCAGAAATTCTCTTCTAGTTATGATAATAGCCGCTTCGATCGCTCACCAGCATTCGTCACCATTCATTCATTCATTCGCTTGCGATCCAAACTGCGACGATCGGTCACGAATATCCATGTCAACCAGCTTGCGCATCGCTTCCCACTGGTGATGGGGTTGCGTGTTTGATCACGACTATCCGTTTGCTGCATCTATCTCGATTCGCTTCAGCAAAGAGGAGTGAATATGAATGGAGTGAGGCGAATTTACCGATCCTTGCTGTGTAGGAACGCCTTTGACAAACAAGCTTTGTAAATGCGTGGTTCTGTTCTTTCTTGAATCTCGTTCGAATATTGGCGACTATTAGATAATGAACCGAAGCCAATGTTCAGAACTCTGCGAAACCTATCGAATAGTACATGGTCTGGGAGCAATTCTCACAACTCGGGTGTCATTATGTGAACTTCCTGATATCCATACGAAGTAGCTACTGTTAATTGCCATTACCCTAGCAGTAACTATACGCCGCTAACCAATACCGCTGTGAATTGAATGAAGACTTTTAGTACCAATGACAGATTGATCGAAACTATCTTTCCCGATCTGTGCATTTTCAACTACGATGACTAGCTTAACATGTTGTTATGGGCACTCTCCATGAGTCTTATCAAGACTCTTATAGAACACTTGCTTTTACGCTATCAGGCTTATCGTTTGTTAACACATGGATACTGATTACGCTGTAGTTAACAAATTTGCTCTTCATTCTAAACAAACAGTTTTGTTGGCGACATGTACCCAAATTAATGTTTCATTCACTTTTGGCGTATAACATTGCTGCGAACAGCGTTCAACTTTCCAAAACGGCTCACGAGTCTATATTTTTTGAAGGATCGACTCTCATGAATCAATAGTCAGCCCACGACAATGGAGCAAGATACTGAGATGGCACTTTGTGATATCCATTAACTTCGGTGATTAAGATCCTCGCCGACGGTAAGGAATAAAACGTGAGCAACCAATTTGAAGATGATTGCCTTCGATTGTCTCGGCTTTGTTTAAACCATCTATTACTGGCAGGTGGTACCAGTACAAGTTATGAGAAAGCGCGGCACATTGCAGTAGCATGCCCTCCCTAACCAACCGCCAATAATGCTCACATTCACCTAAACAGGCCACTACTCTTTCCCTTTAGTAAGAATTATTGACTTTCCAGCTACTGAGTAACTTGCATAATGCATAGATTTGCTCTAACTAAACACCCACAATTAGCTTCAAGACATGCGAAAACCAGCTACCGCGTTTTTCCATTCAACGAGAAAGATTTATCGCCATTGATTACAGGAACTGAGCTCGACAGGATGTCCACTAATTAAATTATCAGCAAAATTAATCACATACGACTAGCCCAGACGCAAGCTGCAACGCATCCTCCAAGGTTTCAGCTGCAAGTTAGCCACTCGTTTCTACTTCGCCCCATTTATGCGACAACAACATAATCAAAAACTAGAGCACAACTCGAACAGCAGATCCGAGAGGCAGTTCTGTATAATAGAACCTAAAGCCAACTCGACGATTTCCTGGTGCGATCATCCACCTAGATCCATTCGTATATTCCGCACACACAGCACAGACGGCCCAGCGCAGCCTCAGTGTTGCAGCAGGTCGTTGAGAACTGATTTATTTTAATCTAGTTTGTAATACTCGGTTACATGACAGATTTATTATGATACATCGACGCCACGCCACACCTGAGCCAATCCCCAGCCCCACCGCCGTCCCATCCAGACCGATTATTGCAAATCCGAATGCGTTCTCTGATGCTCTGCTACAGCTGCGCTGGCTGCTGTAATTGTATGATTGTTGATATGGCAATTTATCTCTTGGCGAGTGCGAGGTAATCCAGAACACATGCGCACTGCACTGATCCGAGGATCAACGTGTGCCTGGTGGATGCTCCCTACCAGGCGAAACGGATGCTTTTGCACAACGGGATGGAATTTGTGGGAATTGGTAAAAAAACGAAATCTCTGTGGGTGTGCAATCCTATTATTACAAATCGTATACAAACTGCCTTGGTCAATCATCTACTAAGTCGCCTACACGATTACTACAAACTTATGTGTACAAACGAACGAATTGAATTTGTACCAAACGTCAGTTTTTAAAGCTAGATAATTTTAGCCAATTTTTCAAGACTTACTCCATAGTACGTCTGAAACCATTCAGTAGGAAAGCAATGGTGGCAACATAAATCTGGGACGGGCACTGCTGATTTGTGCTTACTGACGTATAAAAGTGGGTTTCTCCAAGAATGAAACCACCGCCATTGACTGGCTATAAACGAAGTCAAGAAGATGTTTTTGTAGTAAAAATGATGTTTATACATTCGCTATGAATGATACAAAGAACTCGAATGATGGTGAAAAAACGAACCCCCTCTCAAAGAGCTGACTTGGATACTGGCCTGGCGGTTGATAAATAAGCTTTGGCATAGTTTCAAACAGTTATTCTAGTTGGTATTGAATCATGGCTATTGGCGAATCTATATTAGTACGGAAAATGTCATGTAAAATGATCCCAACGCGAATACAATCAACTTAACCTTTTTTGCTTCATAGTTTTCATAAACAGTTCTGATACAGAGAGTCCTATTGAAGGTTCTCCCACTATAGGCAAAATTTCTGACAACTTTCTTTATTGAGGCTGCGCCTCCTTGAGCCTCCTCCGGGCCTGCATCTGCTGCGATGTACTCGTGGGTTTCTGTTTCGCTTGCGTGCATTACGTTTCCCTCCTGTGTTGAGTGTGGCCGACCCATATCCACTTTCGCTACCGAATTTCAATCGCTATCGGCTTTTGATGACATCGACAACGGAACTCCGCGATAGAAATCCAATTATGAGGCCATCATACACGAATTATAAACCACAGGCATCTGTTGGTGAAGACCTCCAATCGTTGAGAGTTCTCCACTGATACACACCAGGTTTCACTGGCGTATAGCAGCACTGATTTACGTTTTAACTGAAAATTCAGATTGTTGTTGATGATGGAAAGTCTGAAACCGGTGAACGATCGCCAAGATCATCATCGATCATACTCTGCATATTAGAGCACCGTTAATCTAAGGGAGCAACGTCATCAGCCAGTTTGAAGTCATTTGTATACTGCATATTAATGGGCACCTACCAGGATCTCGTCGAATACGAGTAGCGGTGATATTATACATCCATATCTCACTTCAGCGGTGACCCGGATGGGATCGGACAAGGTACCGTTGTTCAGTACTCTACATGAAAAATGTCTCGTAATGTGCTTCATGAGAGCGATGATTTTCTCAGCGACAACCCTGTGAGCTTCCCACATATCTTCGTGATTGAAACGGTCGGTCCAGGTGTCATCTGTGAAAAACTAGGACCGTTTATAAATCACATGGACTTTTTGGTAGAAGAGGAGGTCTGGTCAAAATCTACGCTCCATGCAAATGTTTAAATTGTTGTCGTAGACCGAAAGTCTACTAGGGTTCGAATTATGAGTACGTAGCTCACCCAAATCATTCTCGTCGGTGGCGATAGGTATTCTTGATGTCGCTCCATTGATCTTCCAAGCTGCCACCTTCCGGAATATCTGCAGCACCGTTCTCCAGCTCCTCGATCAAGGGCTTTTTCACCACAGCGTGTGTTGAAAGCGATGAATCCTAGCAATGCGCAGCCGAATCAGGTCAATTGGAAGATGCTGGTCGGACGCAATGTCGGCTCTGTGTTTGTTCCACACACCAAGAAGGCTCCATTTTTAACTGATGCAGATGTGGTCGATATGATTTTCAGGAAATCATAAGCCGTTGAGTAATTAATAGGTGACCCCTTAGTACGAAACATATTTTAATGCGCATGATCCTCTGGATAGATTTCGTGTTTTTTTTTTCTTTGGGATATCGTATTTACTATTACATATAATGGAACTCAAATTTCAATTCTTCCTTAGTTTCTGATAAAATTAATGGAAATGATTGACAAAAATGGGTAAATGGTCATTCTTTTTCAGAATAAGCTGTTTTTTTTTTATAAAATTACTCTGTATTCTGGAGTTGCATCACAATTGGCACATAGCCTGCTTTTTTATCTATATTAACGAGATTTTCAGCCCTAGACTAGTTCATCTCGGGACCCATGCTGCACTTCTCTTCCGAAGGAAGAACTCACATTGTGTGAGTTTGTAGGGAGTGGGATTCGCTCCCAGGTCCTCGGCGTGATGGTCAAAAGTTCTAACCATCACACTAGGTTCGCTCCACGAGCGCCTGCTTCTCATATTGATGTTAAATGCGCATTCCCACAATTAGGCGGTTACAAATATTTTTTTTCACTTTTTGTCCTAGGGTAAGTGTGCCCATCGTTGTGGTATTTAGGTAAATTCATTTAAAAAACAATGATCGTACCATTTAATGAAGGGTTTCAAAACGTTAGTCGGCAGTTTTCTATCCAAATTTGCTTGGAAAAATATAAAAACTATCGTTTTTCTCTGTTTTCGATCATAAATCGCTTGCCACAACAATAGGCACACTGTTCCTATTATGGAGGTAAAATTTAATTTTGGTTCCTATTGTTGCGGTATTCCATTGAAATCATATGGGATACCGCAACAATAGGAACACTACCGCAACAATAGGAACACAGCAGCAAAAATATTAAGGAAAATATTTTTTTTAAATAGGTTTTTGGGTAAATCTTAAGCACACAAATGGTGCAATCTCATAATTTAAGCATAATACATCTATTAAAAATGGCTTTTGGTAACATTTCAGTCGCAAAAGTGCTCAATTGCTATTACCGCAACAATAGGTACTACCACAACGAAGGGAACAATTACCCTACCACTCTTTGACAGGTCGAGGGGGGGGATAAAAATAATAAAGCATTAAATATGAAAAATATTTAAAACTCATCGTATTTGTTAAAGAATTTTCACCAAAGCCCGATTTTGATAAATATTTTTTTTTATTTGTCCCCCCAAAATGCAAAATCCAGCTAAAAATTTTTGAAGGGGGGGGGGGGTTGCAAAAAGTCAAAATTAAATTTGTATCGGCCTGATTATTTGATATAGAATTTAGATAAAACGATACTCTGTGTCAAAATAAATGGAAATATTCTTATATTTCCATTACAAAAAGATCCTAGATCCATGATTCCCAGTCGACACCTCATCCTTAGCAAATAATGATTTTCGCAGGGTTCATAATTTTCGTTTCAGTGATACAAAATACACTATTTTCAAAGACGAGAGCGTTTATTTTTATTATTTTGTGTGAGAAATACTTTTCCATTCCAATACTTTTACTTGCTCGAGAGTAAAAATACAGTAGTGACCCGATTTTAGCAGCTTTTTCACCCGATTTTGTCAGCCTTTTTGAACAAGAGAAACCAAAATGTTTTGCCATTTTATAATCAATAAAAACTCAATTGAAAACTTTTGCATCGGATATAAATTACGTAACAAAAAAATCTCGCGTAAGGTTAGGAAACGGCTAAATATGTTTGCAACCTAACAGATTTATGCTACCTCAGCACCTCACGTGGCCTAACCCTGTCCACATAGAACAGAAGAAACGTCAAACGTTGCCTTGATGATGTGATTATAAGTCAGAAATTCTAATCCTAGTTTTATAAATGAAACCCCAAACATTTGACGCTGGGTAAGATATGGATTCTTTAACTGGATCTCGACTCAATAATACAAATTTATGTATAAACGAAAGTCTACACTGGGGGTAAGAGGCTGCAAAAATGTGTTTAACGCGGCTCATGAACGAAGCCTTGCTGAGGTTGTTACAGGAATTTTGATGCTGAGTTGTATGAAGTAGATTTCCTCCTGGTATAGGTTCAGGAGTTGCTGTCGTGGGTTTTCTCAAAAATTTCCTCCGGGGATTTCTAGCGTTTTTTTAGAGGTTCAGCCAGAAACTTTTCTTGGGATTACTCCTGGAATTCCTATTGGAAATCCTTCAGGAATTCTTTGTGGGATACCTCAAGAAGTTCTTGCTGCAATTCAGGAATTTCTGCTGGTGTTACTCCGGGAATTCCCTCGGGAACTCCTCCAGGAATTCTATCGAGAATTGTTGTAAGATATGTCCTTAAGAGTTTTTCTAGGCATTTCTCCAGAAGTTTTTTCTGTGATTGCTTCAAGAGCTCCTGCTGGAATTCTTCCAAAAATTCTTGCTGATATTCCTGCAGGACTTTCACCTATAATTGATACAGTAACTTTTCTAGGGATGTATCCAGAAACTTCTGTTTGATGTTCCTCCTACAAATACTCCGTGAGTTGATCCAGGTATTAATCTAGTAATTTCCCTAGGGATTCTTTCAAAATTTCCCTTTAGGATTCCTTCAAGAATTCCTTCTCCAATAATTCTTACGGAGATGCATGCAGGTATGTCTCCGGAGATCTCTCTAGGGATTTACTTTAAAAGAAATCAGTGGTTGCCTTTGAAAAATGCCTCAGGGGATTTCTCCAGGATTGTTCTGAAGATTTCCCTATAGATCATCTCCCATGAATTTCCCGGGGGTTCCTCTTGGGATTACTCCAGGATTCCCAGGATTTTTTTTTTTCGCAATTTCACTAATAATGTACTCATCTGTACATATGTACATTGAGTTCGATATTTTTTTGTGTATTATACATAATATCTGGTGTAAAAATAATACTGCGGTACGCCTGCTGTATCAGAATGCAAGATCTAGTCGTAATCTATCATCAATGGAAAGAAACTTGGAGGATGAGCAAGACTTCTATGTATAATAACCAAAAAAATGGGCCAAAACTATCAATGTCGCTTACACTCATTGCACAATTATGGGTCACTCAAGGAACAACCATTTCATAATATGAATCGTTTTTCATAAAAAAATAACACTTTCATTGTTTTTATTTTATATTCTCTTCTTTGAAACCCCTTTTTATTGTTTTAAATAAAAATATGCTTGTAAAATTCACTTTAGGCGGTGAAAATTACTAAAATGTTGGTGAATAATGAAAACCACAATAATGGGTCAAAATTGGCTGTGTAACAATAATGGGTCAATTTGCTGCCTATTATGGGTCACTTAAGAGAAATCGGCTCAACAATAATGTTTTGTTTATGTTTTCAATGAATGATCACTTATTCTCGATAAATCAACTATAGTAGAATCCAAACTGGTCTCAAACCTCTTAACGAAGCGTGTTTTCACGATTTGAAATCAATTTTTCAAAATTGGGACAAATTCTCCAACACAACCACCGATAAACGCCTAAAAGTATGCAATGCCCATGTACACAGAACTGTCAATATTATGCTGCACAAAAAATGACTCATAATTGTGTGATTTTCGTTGTTCCTTGGCACAATAATGAGTCACTTAAATTTTGCCTGGAATAAGCTTCAATTAGCTGCAGTCACATGAATTTCTACATTTAGAACGTAAATTATACCTTTGTTCTGGTGACGATACCATTTCGCACATGAAAATCACTAAATCTCGCTTTTACAGAGCTTACGAAAGCAGCGCACGCACTGTCCGTTATTCACAATTGAAGCGTTACTTTGACAGCTAGTTTTGCGCCGAACAAAAAAATATTGAAAATATGTATTTTTTGATGTATTAGCCCGTGTGCGATACGTATAGTGACACAAAACAAATCAACTTATGTACGAAAAATAATAATAAGCTAACAAAAGATTGCAATTAATAAGTATTTATCTATTAAAGTGAAAAGTGACCAATAATTGTGTGTGACCCATAATTGTGCCATGACTGTACGTCACTTTGCAGAATTACGGCAGGTCAAGTCCCCCAGTTTAGGCGATTGGCTTCTTGATGACAGTGGCTCTTCCTCTCATCCCGATGCGTTGTCTGAGATGAAAGATGCACCAACCTTACGTGGGATTCAGGACCTTGTTAGTCGGATGAAGAACGGAAAGACGACTGGGGTGGATTATCTCAATGCGGAGCTCTATAAGTATTATAACGGTCATCTACATGCTACATGGACCGAAAATGTACTTCCAGCGGAATGGAAGCATGTTCTACTCTAGCGATCCCCTAGGTGAACAGACCTAATACAATATATAACCGAGCCGCTTCGGTATCTTGGGGTGTACCTTACTGCTCGACTGGAGCGACCAATAACGGTTGGGACTCGATGTCGGAATGCTGTGCGCGTCTCGCGAGTAATAATAGACTTTCTGAAAAACTCTCGACCGTAATGGCAACTAGGACGGATAATATTGTCTATCCGGTTGGAATCAAGACCGACATTCAATCGAAAATTGCCATTTTCTTGGTCCACAAGTGTCGCAACTGTTTCGTATCTAGTGCGCTGTGCAGCTGACAACAACGGGAAGGATGCGCACTACTTTTGACATGATTAAAAAACGTCGCAAATTGGGTCGCGTCGCGACTTGATTGTGCGAAGTCCGGTTTGGTGGCGGCCCGACAATATATGAATCTGTCATAGCTCACGCTGTGCTATATGGCACCCAATTGGCAGTATTAACTAAATGTAGTCGCAAGTCGATTCGCGGACTATCGTCAAGTGGTACAAAATATGGCTACCTTATGTCGAGGTCGAGACGACGAAGAGTTTCCTAATTCCGTTTATCAATTGCTAAATAAGAAACGCGTCCTAAAAAAAAAGTTGGCATGCATAGGCGCCAACTTAGGGGGGGCAAGCATAGGAACAAATTTCAGATTCCCGGAAGGTGGCCGGAGAGCGGCCGGGAGTACTCACAGAAATCGACTGCGTGGGCCGAACAGCTGGGTTTGATTCATCTCGCCGGGTTGGCGAGACATTCGGAGAAGAACCAAAGAGCGCCGCGGCTGGCGGATGTACCTGTCACTGTCCGGCGGACGTAATTCTCTGGCGGGAGGAACGAGTGGGCGAAACAGCGAGTGGCACGGTCGATTTTAACTTCGGTAGGCACTCCAATGCGTGGATTCACGGGCAACGTCGTTGGAGATCCGTCGCAAGGTTGTCGCGACTGATGGGCCGGCCTTGGCCGCCGCGGGTGGTCGCCGGGCAACTGCGTACCGTAAGCCGCACGTGGCGTGGTGCCGGCTCAAGATCCAGAATTGCAAAATCATTAATTGACCGTACGGATTCGTATATCGATGGGATTTGAATTACCTTGTACCAACCAAAATGCCGTGTCAATAATTGGCTCGGTAGCTTAGTTGGAAAACACTTGTCTAGCCCTAGCGAATAAGGGTCGTGAAATCAAATCTCACCTGAGCTGTGGATTTCTTTCGCAATTGAGGGGGTTAGAATCAAAGGGGTGTAAGTGACAAAAACCCACTTTCGAGTAAATGAGGTTTAAAGTTATTCACAATTTTTTTCATTTCATACAAAATGTATGGAGTTTCAAAATCGACCCAATTTTCTACGATTTATTGTAATTTTTCTAATCATCGTAAAAATAATCTGAAAAAAGTTCCTGAAAGCTTGAAACCTGAAGAATATGTTGATATGCTCAGCTCAAAATCGGCAAAATGGTGACTTACACCCCTTTGATTCTGGGCTCCTCAATTTCGCTAATAATGTACCCATCTATACATATGTACGTTGAGTTAATTGAATATTTGCCGAGGACCTGGGATCGAATCCCACTCCCGACAAACGCACAAAATGTGAGTTCTTCCTTCGGAAGCGAAGTAAAGCGTGGGTCCCAAGATGAACTAGCCTAGGGCTAAAAATCTCGTTAATACAAAATAAAAAAAAAAATTGAATATTTATTTGAACAGATTTTGCTGAATTCTGCAACAGTGGAATCCAACTTCAAAGTATATCAGAGCTTTTGAGGGGTGTGACTTCAATGTCAGTTGCATGAGCAAATCTGGCGAAGTTAGAATTAAACGGTGATTAGGAATATTTCGGCTAGCTACTGCTTTGTGCGGTTTCCTTCGTCATACGCAAAATAAAAAAAAATGTCAACTCGTAAGTAAGTGGCGTAAAATTTAACGCGACATTTTCCGTAATTACTCGATTCCCAGTGCTATAGAGGGTGGTTATCGATAGTCTGCATCTTTTTACTTTCATCTAATGAGGCATTAGCAAAAGTTAGTTGGAATATCCGTAATGATTGGCGATTTTCCGTCTAATTTGACGGGAATAAACGCAGATGACGAAATAAATTCAAATCTTTAAGCCACAACATCATGTTTGAGAGGTACTTTATTTGAAGTACAGGGGATAGACAAAATGATCGGGACAGGCAAAATTTTCACTTTTCAAAAAATGTTTAATTAGCTGTAACTATTCGAAAAGTGCATCAAATATTCTCAAATTTTTACTGTAAGTTCTTCAACTAGTTGTGTATCAGTGGACAAAATTTGGAAAAGATCGGACAATTCTTCACGAAGTTATAAAGATTTTTGAAAATGGTAAAATTATCCGATAGCCAACTTTGAGCTGTTATATCTCCGGATTCAATTAACCGAATGTAATGAAATTTTGACCATTAATGACTTATATAATGAGCTATGAAAAACCATTGACTTAACTTAATATTCTTAACACGGAAGAAAATTATAACGATTAGATTATTTTTCTAATAAAACACCAAATTATCCAAAACATCAACATCGTTTCAAAATTCAAGATGCAAATTATAGTTCATTCAGTTTCCCTCTGATTGACTTATATATAAATGCGTTTTGAAGGAAAGTAACAACATAGCCGCCAATAAGTTGAAAAAGTAATGGGATGCATAGTACAAATAGACCAATTTAGTAAAAAATCGTGAAAAAAATTAAATCGCTATAACTTTTTCGCTTGTTAAAAATTTCAAGTTAAGTCAAATGTTTTCCAGAGTTCATTATATAAGTCATGAATGGTCAAAATTTCATTGCAATCGGTTCATTGAATCCGGAGGTATAACAGCTCAAAGTTGTCTATCGGATAATTTTATCTTTTTCAAAAATCTTTATAACTTCGTGAAGAATTGTCCGATCTTTTCCAAATTTTGTCCACTGATACACAACTACTTGAAGAACTTACAGTAAAAATCTGAGAATATTCGATGCACTTTTCGAAAAGTTATAGCTAGTTGAACATTTTTTGTAAAGTGAAAATTTTGCCTGTCCCGATCATTTTGTCTATCCCCTGTATGTTACATCGTTTTAGAGATTCTGCATGTTTTGGATGTCCAAAATCTAATGTGGGCAAGATTAAGTAGGACTTAGGGTATTATCGGCAGGTTTGTTCTCTTCGTCATGAAGGGTTTTTGTCGTCCAAATTGCCTGAAACTTGGCCATATGATTCAGCTTGGTTGAGATTGATTTGAGGCCAACTTTAGGATCAACAGATTTCAAAAAAAAACCCGCATGACGAAGCGAAAAAACTGGCGAAAATATGTCAGTTGCCCTATATTGTTATCCTCTTTCAGTGCTTGGGTAGAATTCTGAGGTGTTTAAAAAATTATTGCCTATGCAAATTACTTGAGCAAATCGCAGATGGCAAGTAAAGAAAAAGCGTGACGCTTCCTCTACGCCTTCAGTGCAAATCAAATAGAGCATATTTACATCTACTATTTTTTCTTGGGCACTTAACATGGAGTCTTTAAAAGTTTAGCTTTACTTAAAGAGAATAGTCAATTAATCGAATAGATACAATGACGGGGGTCTCCAGTTAGCCTAGTGGTTAAGGCTATGGATCGCCAATCCGGAGACGGCGGTTTTGATTCCCGTTTCAGTCGGGAAAATTTTATCGACTCCCTGGACATAGTGTATCATTGTACATGCCTCACAATATACAAATTAATGCAATGGCAAGCAAAGAAAGCCATTTAGTTAAGAACTGTGGAAGTGCTCAAAAAACACTAAGTTGAAGCGAGGCAGGCTAAGTCCCAGTATGGAACGTAGAGCCACAAAGCAGAAGAACAATGACGATAGGTGAAAGAAAGTTTTGTAATCCAACTAAACAAAATTTCAGTACTGATTATTTTCTTATCTTTTGAAAACATTGTGATTCAGTAGAATTTGTACCAGAAAAACGTGTTTGTTGCCTTTAGTTGGATGTGTATACATCAATTATGCTGAAATATTTAATGGCCCTTTGGCCCTTTCGTTACACCGCCGGAGTAAACAGTCCGTTAAGGATAAGTAACGCCAGAGGGAAGAAACTAGTAAGTACAAACGTTCTGGCAATACTCACTGGAATGCATCAGTGTTTACGAGCCAAATAAAACAAATTGCTCCAGTTCCTATTACACTTACAGAAGCCATGCACCGACCAAGTGCCTCAAGTGTAATGAAACAGAGATCCGCCCAGAAGTTGTTACTTAACTAGCCAACAGTACTACAATTTAATTGGCCCTTTATTTATAGTCCCTTCGTATGTAATGCCACTTGGCAGCAAAGCTTCGCGTCGTTGTCCTCAGTCAGTTAGCGTAATAAATTACCTCATTTTTATGATCTTTACCACCCTTTTTGCCGAGCGCGCGTTGCTCGTTGAGCGCTTACCCGCAATAAATTTATTGATCGTTCAACAATTTTCCTCCCATACAATTTGTCCGACTAATTGCGACTTCTTGTTGTCATTCTCTGTAGTTGCATGTTAAGCATGCCAACGTAATCCGAAGCGATACTGGAATGCGCTAGCAGCTGGAGAACAAGATTCCTCATTATATCTTGGCTCCAAATTACAATGGAACCAATCAAAACATTCTCTCGTAAATCAACAGTCGAACAGAGGGAAGTGTTGACACGGCTCTCGCCAGAAAAACGCAGTTTTCATAAATTTGTATCAAATTGTTATAAATGAGCCCAGCAAGTCGATGGGAAAATGTGTCCTCTGCGTTGCGCTCGATGGATACAATGAAGTGCTCATAAATTCCTATCAATGCAGGACTTTGTTCAATTGAATGAAGTAATAAAAGCTGACCAACAAGGTATGGAATTCAATAACGGCTTGTCTCATGACCATGGCATTGGATGAGAACCAAAAATTCACATGTGTCTCGAAGCGTACGCTAGCTACAGTTATTTTCTGGCTGCAAAAAAGTATTTTTATTGACACCCATTACTCAAGCCTGATTTACGAGTTTCAACGGAATAAATCACAGCAAAAGGGTTTAAGTTCCGTTGTTCGAAGCTCACTCGCAACCTGTAAGCTGAAAAAGCAACCGAAAAAATCCAAAAGGTGCACAAGCCGAACACGCCTTCTGGGTAATCGTTCCAGACTCCGACTCAAGCCCATCGCGTTGTATCGTACCGTACGTAGCTCATTTCGCATCGAGATTTATGAAGCTGCTGTGCGGCACAATGATTTACAACTTGTTAATTCTAGCACTTTATCCAGTCAAGTACCCTCCACAATTTACTCACCGGCTCTTCTATTTCTGCCCTTACAGATTACCATCTTGACGAACTTCGTGTTGACACAATAAACCAAAAGTAACAAGGTAAGTTTAACTGGCAGGTGGTAGTACATACGGGGAGAATCTTGATACGAGCGATGACAGGGTTTCTCGCCTGTCAACGAGTTGTCATATTTCTTACCGAGCTTTCGCACATGCACTTGTTCTATGTAATCATGGGAAACCAGGCAAGAAATTCTTGCCAGCGGTCTTCAAAGTGCTAAGAACTTAGGGGTTTGTTGCCTTAACACTGATTCGGATGATTTCGTGAACATTTCTAGTTTGACAAATCATCAGAATGAATGGATAAATGAAGATAGTGGATCTTTACTTTAGAACAAACTCTTCAACAAATATGTATGCTACGGTCATGTAGTCATAACTATGTACTACATAGGAAACGTGACTATGCGTGGCAAGCAATACTCGTAATGTTTCAGTTCAGTTTTCAAAATGCCAACCGAACATCTGATCGAACTCAGCTACATAAGTTCTTCAGTAAAAAAAGGAAGTGATCAAAACCCATCGATACTAAATGGACATAACCCACGTGTGCGCCAGTTATGTTTTGTGCGGCATCTGGCGGACGCTGAACAGGGTGCGTCACTAAACTTGGGTTGGATACCGGGAAGATTGGCATTAAAACAGTGTTGTAAGACATTGACAAACGATTTCTTCCTAAATTTCGATGAACATCCAGTTTAGAATTATCAAAACTCACTGTCATTGTTAAACAGCACTAGCTCTACGAAGAAGTTTATGCTAATTTGCATTTTTTTTTCGGCACACTGTAGCAAACGCGCGTCTATCCATATGTAACCACCCAGTGGAGGGAAATACCTACACGGCCCCTTATCAGATGCAGGTTATTGTTAGTACCGTCATAATATTTACAATTCTTTTTCCACCGGTGTTCATGTTTTCTCCCATATCTATCGCAAGCGTTCAGAAAAATAATAAGGTACCCATTGAATGTGGCGTGGCGTGTGTGGAGCATACGGTCGGGCGTCGGTGTCTCCTCCGAAAACAATAATAACATCAATAATAGTTATAATAAACGGCACAATTATAGCCATTAGGCTTCGAAAGATCGCATTCAAACGCGTAGAGTTCATCGAGTTATGAAAACTAATGTTCACCATATATTATTACTGTTTATTACGATCGTATGGTCACGTCCCCAGTATCTACCGCACTCGCTGCCAACGGAGGGCTATGTTGGCTGATCTAAAAGCGTAGATTGGCGTTCACTTCCCTTTGGAAGCCACGTTACACCGCATTCCCAGCCTAAGAGACATGCGTGCAAGAGCAGACCAACGCAAGAACAAGATCGCATCATAAGGCATTTATTGTTTCCGCTTGGCAGCTTCTTCGCACCTTTCTGTGCCTCTTCTGTTTGGATCGAACAGTGTCACTTGTATCGTAAGAGCAGCATTTGTCGCGTAATTAGATTCTAATTAATAAGAAGAGGCCCCACCGTGGAAAAAAGTATCGCAATCTCGACATCCTACCCATCGCCGGAAGAAAACGCATTACGTGCAATTATATGCGTCCCGGTCGCAGCAGCTGGAGTCCAACGTCGTCTGGTGGGGCTCTCGATGAAATAAAAAGTGTTAATCCTACCCGGAGCAAATGGCTTCCCTTGTTGGTTTCATCTACCTATAATCGATTGAACTGGACGCGCGGAATAATTAATTCTTCGCTGGAAGTAATAAGCCTTGGGAGACAAATGAAGGGCAGATCCGCTGAACGGAGTGGTTAACGACCTGTCGACTATAATCAATTGGGCTTCGGGACCAGTATACGAGACAACTGGTTGATGACCGATCAGATCGAATTAAAACTGCTACATACGTAAACACGTAAACAGATCGAACGAAACGTGCAAATTTCTGTTCAGGAATTTATCTCAGGATTCCTTTGGTAATGCCTCAAAGTAAACTTAAGGGATTGCCTTAGGAAATCCTCCAAAAAATTCATTAGGAATTTCTACAAGTATTCCTATACGATCCGTTCAGGAATACCTTCATGGATACCCTAAAAATATTTCAAAGATTTTTATGGGAGTTCCTTGAGGAACTCCCCTTAGAGAACTTTTAAGAACTCCTCCAAGAATTTTTTCTGATATTTTCCCATGTATTTTTTCTGAAGCTTTTCAAAAAATAGGATACTTTGGAAATTCCTCTTGTGATTGTTTTGGTTATTTCTCTGAACTTCCTCCGGTATTTCGTCACGGAATTCTTTAGAAATTCCCCAAGGAATCCTTTAGAAACTAATTCAAAAATTATTCTGAAAATCTTTAAAAAGCTCCTTCAGACATTACTTTATGTATTCCTCCAAGAAATTCCTCCAAGCACTTTTTTTTAGAAATATCATGGATTCTTTTAAAAGTTTCTTCAAAGATTTCTTAAGTAATTCCTCTAAGTATGTCTTCAAAAATCCTCCTTCGAAAATCGAAAAGGGATTGCAGCAGCTATTCCTTCAAGTTTTCATCCAGGAAGTTTTCCAAAACTTCTTTCAAAAAATCCTCCAGGGATTACTGAAGGTATTCTTTAAGGAATCCATCAAATACCTTGCAAAACTGCATGAGGAACTCCTTCAAGGAATTATTCAGAAATTCCTCCAAGTATTTCTTCAGAAATTACTAATCATTCCTTCAAAAATTCTTCCAAGGCTTCCTTCGGAAACTCCTGAACGCATTTCAACATGATACAATACTTGTATTGTATCTTGTTGAAATGCGTTTAGGAGTTTCAATACTTGTATTGTATCTTGTTGAAATGCGTTCAGGAGTTTCCGAAGGAAGCCTTGGAAGAATTTTTGAAGGAATCATTAGTAATTTCTGAAGAAATACTTGGAGGAATTTCTGAGTAATTCCTTGGAGTAGTGCCTCATGCAGTTTTGAAAAGTATTTACAAGATACAAGATACAATACACCGAAGTCTCATTCCAGAAATTCTTCTTTAATATTTTCGAAAAACCCTACCAGAATTCCTTCAGGACTTCTCCAATATTTAAGAAATGTCTCCAAAGTTACGTCATGAACTCCTCCAAGTATTCTTGTGAGAATTCCTCCAACAATAACATCGGAAATTTTGTATTACTTATGGCCCTCGTACCCTATTCGGTACGGTATCTTTTAAGAATTTCTCAAGAATTTAATCAAATATTCATCCAAAAATTCTTTTAAGTATTGTGTTGGAAACTTCTTCATGGAATAAATTGGGGTTTTGTCAAATTTCTGCTTCAATGAGTTTGTTTGTTTATTTTTTTCTTGGTTTCTTCAGAAATTCCTTCAAGGATTTCTTGGAAAACCCTCTAGAATTTTTTCTAGGGTTGTCTAATGAATTTCTTCTAACATTTTTTGTGTTAAGGAGTTACTTCAAAGATTCTTAAAAAAATCTCATCTGAGGCTGCTTCTGTAGTTAATTCCTCAAGTATTCCTTTAAGGATTCCCTCTAAGGTTCTCATCAAGAATTTCTCGAAGGATTTTTTCCATAAAAAAAAATCAAGAATTTTTTTGGGTTTAGAGTCAGTCGCTTTTGAATATTGAATTATGAGAGTGGAAATTGAGCATTCGAAAATAAAGCGAAAGTATAGTCAATTATGATATGGTCTTATCAATCAATAATAAGATTTAAAACTGATAATAATTCCTGAATTCCTGAATTCCTGTAATTCCTGAATAAGGATGAAAACTGTTGATGTTGCTTCTTCCTAAAAAGATAAATCTTTAGATCGCATAGTGCCAGAAAGCACGAAATAAACAAGCTACTCTCAATCTCTATCTTTTGTATCTTATTGTAATGACGATTGTTCAATAGTGAAACACGAAAAGTAAACTTCAAATCATTATACTAATGGCTATACTAAATACGGAATATGTACAATAACAACAATAAGATGTGATTTTTATCAAAAACATAAAATGTTACGATCCAATCGCCAATTTTTCATTCCGTTCATTTGAATGCACCGTAACCATTCCCACCCAGATGAGTAACGAGGCCACCCTCGGATGCATTCCCACCGCCAGAGTGAACATTATCCCACCAACCAGCAGTTGATCAACTCTGACCCCGTAGCAGTCAGCTGTAGGTTGTTTTCCTTCCGAAAGAATAAAGACATCACTGTGTTGTACCACCACCAGGCCCAGCGTCAGCGCCAGTCACACAAAACTTCCGGTTTATCTTATCTTTCGAAAGCGTTTTTCGTTTTCTATTTAGCGTCGTCCAAGCCATTCAGATTCTCCCAGCAGCACGGCGCGGCGCTGGCTGCGAGCAACCTGACTGTCAAGATGGTTCGTGTCGTTTTCTAATCTTCCTGCAGACAAACTATTGTGTTTTGTGTCCCCCTCGTCGAGCCTTCCATGTTCGTTCAATCTGAACATTTTCATTTGTGGCCACACGACTATGACGGCGACGCGGAGTAGGAATCCCACTAAGTTATGAGTTCAATAGTTGGCCTATTGAGCGCCAGCGCGCGTGTGTTCTTATCCAAAGGGGTCGTGTCGAATGAGGGAAAACGTTTCCATTTTCCCAGCCCACTCTTTTTTCGTCGCGTATCGTCTGCTAAATCAGAGAAAACTGGTTGATGAATCGGCAAACGGTTTACAGGTAATAAATTAAAATGTTTTCACTATTTAATTAATTCCGTAGCACCTAGCATGTTAAATCAAGCTAGTTTAGGAACTTGATCAAAGTTTCAGCAAAAAAAAACGAATTGATATTTGTAATATCTGTGTAAACGTTTCAGATTACCTTTGCTTCATTTTCACTCATCTGGTCTAGTATTGACGGTAGGCATAATATGGAAATTGATGTTGGTAATTGCAATGTTTGGAATAAACTGTAACGAACAATCGATTAACTTCGCGTCACTAAAAGCTAGATCAATGCAGATGGCAGATAGCAAAATTTCGTTCGATTTTAAAAACATTACTGAACGAACCCCCTCGACGATTAAGTGACAACATATTGTCACTGTCGAATGTTGAAAGCTGTCCAAGGGGGCCGCGATGTTACCAAAAACTTGCTAAATTTTTATTCTATGTTGTGCAAATTATACCAATTGTTAATTTTGCATACCGCCACCCCCAAAAGCGACAATTTAACCCTTCAGCGAGCGCGCTGTTCTAAAAAGTTCAACACTACAAAAAAAAAACTCGCTCGTCGTATGCAGCGCGAGCGCGGTGCAGTTTCGGTTGCTTGATGGCGCGCGTCCTGAAAGGTTAACGAACAAATTTTCAGTATAAAACGCCTTCAGATGAAACAATTTTCGGCTGCGCCGCTTTTCTTCAGCTACAACTCAAATTGAATGTACATGACATCATTGTTTACGAAATGTGACGAATAAAAAAACGTATCATCGATCGTCGAAAACCCCTCCCACAGTAAATTTCTGGCTACGTCACTGTACACAAGAAAAACTCGGTTTCGTTCATTTAATTCATTTTTTTTCCAAAAAATTTCATTGCACGTAAAAAAATCCGTTCCAGTATTCGTGAACAAAAAGTCATAAATAATGGAACACGCGGCTCCTTCAACATCGTGATTTAGTTCACGCAAACGAGAGTCAGGTTTGCCACTATTCGACGACTAGTCTTAAATTTGAGAACACATTTCACGTCTGCTACAATCTTCATGCTAGTTTGATAACGCATGCAATAATGCGAACTCAAATCACGGAACTGAGAACGCTCAAAACTACTTTCGTGATTTTGGTCACAAAATCTAGAACTCGGTTCATGCGCCCTGTCAGCCGCATAAACAATCATCCACACGGGTAGTCGCACAAGTACCGCCGCGTAATGGAGTAGTTATAGTAGCTTTTTTTAGCGTTCTGGTGTCCGGTTTTCAGCTCCAAATACTGTTTTTATTCTCGAAAGCAAGTGAATATGAATTGTTAATTATGTAAGTAAGTGATTGTGGTGGTTTTCTGGTGATTTATAGTGCAAGTGCATCTGGGATTCCCAGGAATGCCGACAGAAGTAGAGGACAAGATTCTCGCCGTTGCGCCTTCCTCAGGATGGTATTGATTTTTAATCAGGTTCGGAAATGCCATGTAAGTACAGTGTGAAAGAAATATTATTCGATAAAGTGTAAAATTCATCTGATGCAGTATGCATACTTTAATCCTTCCGGACGCGCGCCGTTGTAAAAAGTGCAACACTGCCAAGTAATCTTGCTCGTCATATACAGCGCGAGCGCGGTGCAGTTTCACCTTCTTGATGGCGCGCGTCTTGAAAGGTTCAAGTGCATTTTTCTTTGCTTTCAATTACAAATATCGGATCGTGAACAACGATCCACTTGCCATGATTTGAATCACAATAACCAGATCGATTATTGCAGACCATGAACTAGTTCTAATTCCCGTGATTTGTGTTCCCATGCGTGTGAACTAAACACCATGTACCGTGAACTAGGTTTCAGCCAATGCGAACACAATTCACGATAATATGATTTTTGATCTTGAGCTGGTCCGTTACTCAGGCGTTACATTTATGTGGCGGAACAGGGTTCACGAGAACGCGACTTTTATTCATGGTGTATTTTCGTAAGTGAAAATCGTGCTTGTTCCGAATAACGTGACTGATTGTGGACGATTTTCGGAACGGATTTTTATGCGTGTGGGCCCCAGATGTTTCGACAACTCTTAAAGGGGATCGCCACCTCAAAAAGGTTGGGAACCCCTGCTCTAAGACTCCGTCCGAACTTCGGGCCTTACCTACGCAAAAGGATTTTGGAGTTCCCGCAAGTTTCTCATCGGTGATCCTCTCCTTATCGCACGGCCCAGTCCCCAGCGGTAATACGAAAGACGGCCATGGACTCGGATCATGACGCGGGAAGAGCCTCTCGATGATGCTCTCCAGCATCTCAAGACACTGCTCAGTAGAAGCCGTCAAGGCACGATCTACCCTTCAGTTCGAACTACTAGTTAGACCAGGACGTTGAAAAGTAGCGACGATGATCGAGATCATTGCCACTAGCAGGATCTGACTCCACTGGTTCCTCAAGCGGCTTCTTTATTCCACGGCCCAGGCATCGAACGCACTCGCTATTAACATCGGCCCTTGCCTTTTTAGCTCAGCCGTCATACAGTCCAACACTTTCGTGAACTGCTGCTAAATGACCACCGCGGAGGCACATAACAGCTACAGAGGAACACCCGTTCACCTTGGTGACCACTAAAACCTCGTAAGATGTGGACATCAATACTCGGACTGGATATTGCCGTTACTGATGGATACTCGGTATGGATCCGCTAGGATGGCGATATACGTCCCCCACACAGCGACTGTCTGACACAGTCTGACAGTGACTTTTAGAGATGGTTCAGCCCTCACTTCGACATTTTGGTGAGAATGAACTCTTCCGATAGACATTTGTAGGCAGCGCCGTTGCGCGTCTTGTCTCGCATGAGTTCCAGGATTATTTCACCGATACGACTACGTCGAATGCAGCGTACACCGGTTCTAAAATCCCTGAGCTTGGCATCGCTGCTCATCGCTTTGAAGACATGTGAGTACTTAGACTTGTTCGTTTTGATGGCGAGGACGTCACCCTTTTCACGTTTGGCATTTGCCTCGCCTTGGCTCAGCGTCCCAAGTCCCCTGGTTCTCTTTTCTGTCAACCTATCCTCTAGATTTCATAGTACGTCTTTCCTTCCCTCCTGTTTGTCTGCCATCATCGACTTAGCCGCTATCCATAAACTACGTATACTCATTTTCATTCCAAGAGCGGAATTATCACATGTAAGGGAGCAACTGAGAATTCAACCACCGACAAACCGTCATGACACTCTGTTTCCAAGATTGGCGAGAAATTTGAATTTAGAATCGTTTGAAAATCGTAACTCGTTCTGTCATTTTTGCGTTAGACAAAAGAAACCTCGAAGAAGATGTCATGTAATCGTGCGAAAATGACCAGCTGATCGATGTAAACATCACATGCACTCTTCTCACCTACTGAAGAAATTATTAACAATTAATGAAATTATTCAATGGAATTTCTCTATAAAGGCAAAAAAAAGTCAATAAGTCATCAAATAAATTATCCCAAAAGCAAAAGATTTTAACGGAAGCGATTGCTTTTCAACGCTTATTAGGAAATGTCGGCTTATTGCGCAAAATAATGTGTAGCCGCACGAGCTTTCAAGTTCGTGGCCGGCTGGAAATAACCGCAAATAACTATCGCTACCATGGGCTGACCAGATTGTTTTTGTAAAATGAAAGGCTTAAGCGCCACCTCGTTAGAGGACCTCCCACTCGTTTTAATAGTTTGCCCGGTCTGAGACCCACCTCACGGCGTGTCTGGTAGAACAATATTATCGCAAAAAATAGGCATCGCCAAATTCTTCGTTATTCGAAAATATAGGTTTTTAACTTTCATTTTACGGGTCGATCAAAAAAATTCACCGAGGGACCTCGAACAACTTTTTAATTTGAAAATTTTTGCTCACTGTGGACCATTTTTTGAGAGGAAATTATTGACGAACTGCATTTAATTTAAACATTACAGAGTAAGTTTAAGATACTTTTGTTTTCCCAATACTGTATATAAACAATTTATCATACACATGCAAACAAGATTTGTATTTTTGGCCTATGTGAATTTTGAGAGAACTCTGTTAACAGCAATTAATCGAACTAAACATGTAGTGGTCTGCAGATCTTACCGCTCGTAACACTTGGTTTGCCACCATTTTCTACGACTTTATAATTAACGACTTTATATTCTGCTCATTTCTTTACAAAGGCATTTTCTAAAACCGCTTCCTGAACAGTTTGATGGGATTTTTCTATTCTAAAAATACATTGTTTTCATTAGACAGTCTATATAGACTAGATCGATTTCTATTCGTGGACTCTCTCTTTTTTTATTGCTAATAACTTGATGAAAACAAACTAAATTATCATTCTTCTTGTTCCTATAGCCAAATGTAGCTTTCCATCATGGTTTTTAACCAAACAATCTTTGGAAAATTCAATACACATTCGGATCGATGAAGAGAAATCGACAATGTCAGTTAGGCCCTAAAAAAATCATTGCCGAAATGTTTAGTGATCTTGATCTTTCTGACGTTGGAAAAACCCGGCTTCTCAGATTAATGTTTTAAGAGCGAGTACTTGAACAGATATTAACGGAGAGCTTAGCATAGTCTTGCTGAAGACCTGCGCTATCACCGCTTCGGCTCTATGGGCTAGAAAGCGTTTATGCATATAAATGCCTCATCTTCCCTAATGTTTCATATTTTTGATAATCCATTGATTATGCAGCTTTACCTGATTACTTAATTTAACTTCAAGTATCAATTGAAGAAGATATAGAATACCAGGTTTATTAGTACTACTTGTAAAGAAATTCCGCACATTTCTTTTTACAGTAAAATTTACTTACAAATTGAAAAAGAAAAAAGTATGCGTTAAAGAACCACAAACATCGTTATATCTTGTAAGCTTATGTCCAATTGTGTTGAAGTTTTGGCAATTTGAAATAATGTAGAAATGTTTGACTACCATTGGAAAACTTTCCGCAAATATTAGGATGGTTCACTAAATCGGTTTTATTTCGCTTGTTGCATATTTGATTCATAACCAGATTTCATCTCTCTTTCCTAAATATAGTTATTATTCAGACTACACAAGTAATAAGGAGTATAAATAGGAACTAGTAAAGTAATCGGTCACAATATTTCTAGTGAATAAGCGATTAGATCGAACTTAAAGTCACGTGCAATCTTTGAAAACGTATCTTTAAGAATAATAACTTAAGTGCCACCTTTGGATGGCTGATGCAAAACGTAATGCATCCCGATCGAGATGAAATTTTAACAGTTGATAGCATCGAAAATAAATCCAGATTTTAAGTGATAATTTGTTTTTGGCCAATCGTAATAAACTTGCGGGAGTTTGATGCGAAGCTAAAATAATGGAGCAAACCATTCTACAGATGGCGTGACATTTTTTATTATGACATTGGGAGCCAACAATATTTATCTTTTTTCTCTGTGTCTGTACGTCGAATCGTGAGTAATTATAGTTTTATGAAACGAAAAGTTCATAAACAAAATATGGATCTGAATCATAATCGCTCAAGAAGTTTCAGTTCAGTGCATGTTTTTCCTTGCCCGCAATGGTAAAGAAATTTTGCACGGAACACTTGAAGAATTGTTTCAGCTCCGAAATGCGGGGAAAAAAGCTACGCTTGCTCTTTTTTTAAATGAAATCCTTTTCTGAATTTTATACGCATCGGAATAGGCCAAGAAATGTCTTGCGGTCACCTTAGCTGTCATTCTTGGATTTTAATAACAAATTTCACCACTTATTCGCTCTATTTCTTCTAAAAATCTCATTTTTAATCAAAGTAGGCGCAAATAAAAGTAGGTTGTTTTTTCTTTATTTATTTCTTATCGTATTAATCTTTTATTTTAAGCACAATTGGCTTTTTTGTTAGCCTTGCGTTATGAATCCTAAACTGCAACATAAGGAAAAGTCATTAGAATTTCAACTAAAATTTATTTTTATTTCATCAGAAAAAGTTGTTCGGGATCCTTCGGTGGATTTTTTTTGGGGAACACGTTAAATGAAGGCTAAAAGGCTACATTTTCGAATAATGGCAGATTTGGCGATGCCTATTTTTTTGTGGTAAACCTTCACCATATACACGCCGTGAACCATAGACTAGAGAACATTACGTAATCGGTAGGTAGGGGCTTCGTTCGATAGGGTACAACGCAAATTCAACATTTAGAGCTTTTATTCCTACCTATCATTCTCCATGGAAGTATCACTATCTGCTTAACTATAGGCCTACGTCCCTACTATCGCGTGCGTGCTCTCTACCTCTCTATAGCGTGTTCTCCAGAATATTACACATGTGCACATATGGTTTACTTTTACTCACGGTTACCGCATTCTATTGCCAGTACGGCTCGGTGGCTGCGCCAGCTGCAAGGCAGGCGATGGTGGTCGCTATTGTCTGACGGCGTGGCTTGGGTCTATTGTTCGACAGCGCGCATGCTTGGCCTATCGAACCGCGAAACCGTCGGATGAAACGGGAATGCAATCCACGCGGCGTGCGGGATCAATCCACCTTACCGAGCGGGCGTAGTTTGCTCAGCGACTCGGTGACTCACGTGCTCGTTGGGTTGTTATTCGACGATAACACGTTGAACTCGGGCGCTATGTTAACGGCGCGGCCCCTTCGGCCACTGGGAAACGTAGGCCGGTGATTTGCCGGACTGTCTAGCACAGCGATGGATTTTGCGACAACGTTTCCTAAATCCGAGAAATAAAGCCGTCGAACGGCTATTCGAGGGAAAAGGTTAAAGAGAGCAACGCACCACTTTTAATACCTTTCTGTATGCACTAGCTATCACACAACTGCTTTAGCACTTATTGGCACTCGGGGGGAAACTAACTTGCTATCCTGAAATATTCATAGTCTATTAATTCACTTGAGCTTTATACAATGGTTCACTGTTTCAAATTACAGATTTCGCGGTCACGGTAAAACACTTCATAATTGGTTCGACTGTCCAGGCAAAGTGACGAAAGATCTTGAAGTCCTCAGATAGGAAACCTTGGAATATCTAACATCTATTGACGAGTCGTTCGGGTCGATTTTCTTGTTCCCTTTCCGGTCTTCGATATCTCGCTCCCACCAGTAATCGCTGAGTGTGGCCTTCATATTTCTCTCTCCAATTCTCAAGGTCTTTCGTGAACTTGACCTTCGGTTTTTTGGCCCGATCGCGGACAATTAATTAAATTTTGTGAGAGGGTTAACGGTTGGCAATTCCCCTCCTTTTCGGCGGATGCAGGTTTGAATCAATCGGAGTTGTAGCCGTTGCATATGCGCAGGCGGAGTTTATGTGCGCTCTATCATGTTGGCTTATAATTCTAGTACGCAGCCTCTCGGAATTCCATGTTATAACGATTAAGAAGTGATTAAATGAAACAATGATTTATTGTAATTGATGTATATACCTATTTATTACACAGACGTAACGTGCTACCGTTACAAATGATTAAAGGTTATTACTTCGAAATGAGTAAAATAATGCGTCAAGTTAAAGCTCCTATACGCACGCACACATAAAGAGGAAGCTGTGTAGATCATCGCACAGATGGAGCTAGTAATTGGAAGGATAATCTAGCCAAGAAGGAATAGAAAAATTATAAGAGCTGGCACGTCGGTTTGTCGGTGATTCAACTATCGAAAACGGTTCATCCATAGGCAAATCTGACGGAAGCTAACGATCCCTCCGCATCTGGTGGCAGGAATGAGAACCTTACGAAAAACGTGACTCCGCCGAAAATTGCCATGGCGCAGCATAGGCAAAGTTTATGGCAAAAATGTCCCAAATGTAGGATAACGTGCCTCTGGAGCCGGCCTTCTGATAGGCAAAGTGCACTTTTTTTCACTTTTTCGTATCGAATTCCGCATCGTAGAGAAACAAACGAGCACTTTTTGGAAAGAAAATTTAATTTCAGATGCGATTAGATCCGGTAGGTACTTACGAACAATTTATGTGATTAATTTGAGGAGCTCTTGCTATGCCTCCTGTGGGCGATCTTCCGGATTGTTTGTTAGCTGGCCAATCCGGTATCTGTCGGCGTGGGCATAAAGAATGATGATAATGGAAGCCATTGCAAATGAAAAATAGCAACTTCTAGAGCAAGAAATGAGTAAAATTTGACGACAAAAAATTTGCTTTTTTATATAAACAAACGATTTTCTCCTTATCTCACCAAGCGCCTCTACAATTGGGGGTAATCTGAATTAGCCTGTAGGGACGACATGAAAAACGCCCTAGTTTCATGTGAAAACTGTAGCAGAATGTAAACAATAATCTTCAAATATTTTTACCACGTTTTATCAAAGATTCATACATATTAATCGTTTCAATTCAAAGGGCTTTCTTTAAATGTGATGCATTTTTTACGAGACATGATACTGTTTGCATTTCTGAAAAAAAATCTAGCAATTGAAGCTTTAACATTTCAGTCTAATAGAAGCAACTGAAATGCGATTCACATTAGACAAAAATCGAATAATTTGATTATGGCCTTTTTTGAACACAACGGCTTATTAGGCCGCCTGTAGGTATCAAACCTGACACGATCATTGCAAACCACACGTCGTCCTCTATTTCGCTTCTCGATCTAATTAGAAATAGCTCGAAAAAGTTCACGATTCTACGTTTCACGTTGGCCCCTATTCCCTACCAAGATCGTCATCGCAAGCAAGCGACAACGTTTCGGGCCCTTGTAAAAGAAAAATTCAATTGCCCATCGCTAAGTGGACCACTTTCGGTCCAGCCCGCGATCCGTAGAGCGTAGGCAGATAGGTTCCCAGCTAATAGACAAATATGTATGCACGCGCAAGCGCTGGGGACCGCTGCTGCGACTTTCCGGAAGATTCACGTCCCCAGATCAAGTGCCGCACGGTTCCCAGTTAGTGCCGCGGGTTTCCTTCCCTCCACGTTGCGCTGCTGCGACCAAAGCGTTTCGTGCACTTTGGAATCAATTGGACACAATTTAAAGTTCGATCTGGACGGGAATCCTAGCAAACGCCCGGCGCGATGGCAGTAGTGGCGGTCCCATTCTTCAATATGTATAGCAGCAGAACAAATGCAAATTATAAACACAACTCACCACAACAGCCCGCGCAACCGCCGCACTGCACAGCTTGAGTCGTGATTAGGTCGTTTTTTTTTTGTTCCATTTTGTGGCTATGTCTGGGCCCGCTGGAGATACAACGAGGGTTAAAATTTTAATGAATCGCGCGTTCGACGGTCAACACTTGATAACGACCGCGGTATGCACTAGCGGGTACCCGCTAAAGAACCCGACGATACTCTAGGACTTCCTTAATTAAGAGAGTTCAGAGCGCATCCTCGCTCTGCCCTTCACCGTGGTTGTGTTGCTGAAAACCATACGACCAGAAAAGTCATCACGTTTTTCGAATTCTTTGAGATACGGCCACAGGCTCGTGACGAGCAGCCAACAGCCATTGTCGATGGTCTTCGATTCCTTGGGAATTTATTGCGCCGCGTCGAGGTGCGAGATGTCGACTGCGCTGCAGCAGTAGCCCGGGCGCTCTTTGCAACAGGTCAGAACTTATCAACGGGAGGAGATCTTAATTTTCACCCGTTTGGAGGTGTTGAATCGACAACGCGCTGGGGATTATAACTCACAAACACACGACACCCGCGTGCGAGTCAATCCAAGCTTGCATGTGCTGAAGATTTATGGGAATTCGATAGGAATTGCAGAATGGTTCAATGTGTGAACAGTGTTTCTCCGGGTGATATGCAATCGGAATCCCTCTGAAATACTTTCAGGGGGAAAACTTCTGGTTTAGAGGACTTGACCAACGCGACTCCTCGGCTTCGCAGTTGCGCGGCGGTTGGAGTCTGAATGAGGTCTTGATCTATCAGATAAATTACCTGATGATTATGTAATTTACGGCCGCCTGCATTCCCCATCGCCGAAGCGCATCGGAGCAGCTCATTGCATGTGGAAATGCGGAAGCCCTCCATTAGAATATTTCAATAATCGAATAATTCCATGCGCTCGCTGCTTATCGATCTAACGGTAGCTGCTGTGGTCGGCGCGTATCATGTGCCAGGCCGAGGTTGATGGCGGATCCGACGACGGTTGCTGGCGATGATTGCTCACTTGTGCGCGCTGTAGACATACAGGTCTCTTGTTGTCTATTATAATTTTAAATTGTTTATACGGTACTGTGCTAATCAAAGAACACTGATAGGATGAGGCGATGCTGTGCAGGCTTCTTGCGGTGTAAGGTGTTTCAATCAATGACCTTGTGCTAACTGATGAGGGTGTTGGCTACAGAAAGAAGCAAGAATTAAGCGAAAAGTTCAACACACATTCCACAGAACATTGCACTAAGTGGATTTTCTTAGAAATGACGATAGAATGACAATTAAAAAGCAATGTCTCCTAGAAACCTGTTAATAATTCTTTCATAAATCCGAAGATTTAAACATAAAAACATTCTGAGATTCGAGAGATTTTATTCAATTTAATCAGAAACAATGTTCTAGGACCTGTCAAAATAAACTCTATAGCGATTTTGCAAATTAGCAAGCGATGTCACTATTAATTTTAGCATAATATTTCAAAGGAAATCCATATTAGTTCAGAGATACCATTGATTTTGTTTTTGCGAAGACATTTAACCCTTATAACCCTTATAATTATAAAAAAACACACAGGTCCGAAAACAAGAACTGACAAATTACGTACCATAATCTAGTCATATCTCGATATAACGTAACTCGATACAACGTAACTTTCACCTAGGTATAACGTAACTTTTTTTCGATTCCAACCTTTTGCTATTTAAATAATGAGCGTGATTTATAAAATACTCTATGTAATATGTAGTTATAAAACCAGTTTTGCAGTTTTATGAGAGTTTTGTCAAAGTTGTATAAGAATTTTTATTAAGCTCTTTACAGCACATCTATGCACATTTATTACACCTTATTACTGATTCATAACATCCCTACAGGAACAGAAAAGACCAGGACACCGTCTTCAGCCAGAGGATGTACAGACTGAACGAAACTTAACACTAGACAACGGACACACGGAGCATGCACCAGTGGATACGGAGAAGAAACTATTCTCACGAAAAGTTTCATTGCCCGGAGCGGGAATCGAACCCTCACCCCACAGCATGGTATGATTAGAAGCTTGGTGACCCTAGCCGCACGGCTAGGGGTAACATTAGCAACAGAAACGTTCGCCTAGTCTTAGAGGAAACCCTGCAGTAAATTGCTAGAGAAATTCTTTGAAAAATTCCTGGAGAAATTTCTTGGGAAATCACTGGAGGAATGCCCGAAAAAATACCCAGAAAAACTCTTGAAAGCATCCATAGGGAAATTCCTAGACAAATAAAAATAAGAAAGATAGTGCCTTGGACAACTTGGGCACGAAGACCAATTTTGGGTACTTGTAGCTGTAATTCAGTCAATTCTGAACCAATTGCCTTGATTTTTGGGAAAAGATGAGATACACTTTGTTGTTTGCAAAAATGTATAACAATTGATTTGAAATTGACTGAATAACAGCAGCAAGTGTCCAAAATAGGTCCCGCTGCCCAAATGGTGCAGACCCTACCCCTGGTAATATTTCTAAATAAATTCATGGAACAATCACATGAACAATTTTAGTACAAATCTCAGGTGGAGTCCATGAAAAAAAACTCAGATGGAGGAATCACCAAATAAAACTTCTGAAAAAAAATTGGAGACATGCCAGGAATCACCAAATAAAACTTCTGAAAAAAAATTGGAGACATGCCAGAAAGAATTCTTAGAAAAATTCAAACAGGAATTCCTGAAAGAATCCTGCCAGGAATTTCTAGAAAAATCCCTGGAGAAATTCCTGAAGTAATCACATCTAGAATTGGCGGTAAATTTTAGAAGAAAAAAAACCTCTATGGAATCTTTGGGGAAACCCCTGGAGAAATCACAGCTGGTGTTTTCTGGGGGAATCAGCAGCGGCGAGAATCCTGTACAAATTCTATCAAAATATGCTGGATTATTTCCAGCAGCATCGTAGTAAAAACTGCTTTAGAAGGAATAATGGTGTAGCTTTTTAAAGGGATTCTAGCATGAATGACTGGAAAAATTCCAGTAGAAATTTTTGAAGGAATGAAAAAATGAATCCCTGGAAAAATCTCTGAAATTCCTTGATGATCCTAGAGAAAGCACAGGGGAAATTCCTGAAGGAATCATATCTTCAGCTTCTGGAGCAATTGGCAATCGGCATGAGTTCTTTGAGAAATGCTAAAAGAAATTTCCAGATAACATTCACAAATGAAATTTAGGAAGCTTTGATATCAATTTCTAAGGCACACTTTCTGCAGGAGTACCGTAAACCGGGGTCGAATTGATCAGCGGGGTGAAATTGATCATTCGGGGACTTGATTCTAATTCCATTCTAGCAACTTCTATATGTCGTTATGATCATTAAGTCCTTGCCTCATTCAGTTCATGGATGCCTAGAGATGAGTGTGTTCTTTTCAGTTTTTAAGAAAAGATAGTCTAACATTACATGAAACCGTTGATACTAAACAATCGATTGTCACTAGTATTACCTGTGAACTTTATGTGTTAACATATTTAATAAGGTACCCCGGGGCAAGTGGGACCTAAAAAATTGCTAATTTGGTTTTGTCATGCCAAAAATTTCAGAACACAATTTTTTAAATAATTTCAATGAACCCAAAAGACGTTGTTGGTATATTTGTACTTATTAACATGCATTAAAACTGTTTCAAAATTTTTACATTCCATATATTATGCATATAATGAGAAGTGTAGCAGATGTTCATTTACAGCGTTTCACGGGGCAAGTGGGACCTATTCATAGTTTTTATTCAAAGGGCTTAATATAAGTTGCAACAAATAAGGTAACATAAATCATAAATCTCTTATATGAATGATTATGTTTAGAGATTAAAATAAGAAGAGGTTTATGGTATCGTACATAAATTACGTAACATATATAAATCGCTGGAAAAGATTTGAATCAACTCTAGCAGCTCATGCAAAATAAATTGATTTTTTTTATACAAAAAGTGCCGTAAAGTGAAGAGACAAAAGATTTCGAAACTTGGTCTTCATATTATATACATAGTTGATCAATCTCGCTAAAAGTAAATCTGGGGTTTCGAAATTTTCAGTTATATCTTCTCCCTTACATAACCTTACGATCATTAAATAATGTTTTTATTAAATCATGAATTTTGAAAAGGTCAATTCTCTATTTTAATTTTTTTGACGATTCCTGAATGCTTCAAAGAATTCATTATGCAGCGGTAAGTGAAACGATAATGGAAGATATTTAGAGAAAAACATAAAAAATACATGCTTTTGATATTTTTTTTCCCCAAGGTTTTACCATTTTTAACAAGAATTTTATCATCTAAATAGAGGTAATAAAGTATAATTTAATAGTAGATTACATAACGCGACAATTTTTATTGCCTTTCGTGTTAATTTCATCTTTTGCAAGACAAGGCGAGATGAACGCATAAAATTGTGTATGTTTATTCTCATAGGTCCCACTTACCCCAGATAGCGAATTGCACTGGGGCAAGTGAGAGCAGTAAACTAAAGGTAATAAATAAAAATAAAATACAGCTTTTTCACTTGAAATCATTTGCAAGAACTCCAAATACTATCCTGAAACCGAAAAAGTATTTGTAGAATGACAAATCTATTTTTTAACGACAAATGTAGTAGAGCACGTCAATCTCACCTAGTGAATTGAAAATTACATATGAACAACAATAACGTATATGGTCTCTTTATGGTTGAAACAATAACTTTTTTTGTATTCAAAGTATCCGTAGGTGTAATACCTATGTTTTCCATGAAGAATGTTAGTCTTAAAAATAAATATTAAAAATAATACTAGCTATAGGTCTCACTTGCCCCCGATTCTCACTTGCCCCGGGGTACCTTAAACCTTTATTGTGGTATAATGTAGCTATTCCAGACAAGAATCATCTAATAAACTGTAAAATCTTGTTTAAAAAGTAATTAAATGTAGCTGAATTCCCTTATTTCATTGAAAATTGCCTACCTTCAGGTGTAAGGGTGTCAATTTTAAAAGGTAATTTAGCTTTTTAACAGCCGAATTCACTAGTTGTAACAGTTTTGGCGCGATATTCGTGGTCAACATTAAGTGGAAAAGCCAATTTAAAATGTTAACTGATTTTTAAATGTATGCTGATCAATTTGGTATTTTATTTTTTTAGGTTTGAAGTTGTTTAACTTTATGTTAAGTTAAAATTTGATGAACCAAAATTGTGTCCTGTAGGGCTATAGAGGTCCACCCAGTACTGATTTTTCAGAAATTCTTTTGACAATATTTGAATTGGTACTCACGTTATCAGCAAAAGTTGTTTTAAAGTGATCAATTTGACCCCGGTTTATGGTACCTAGAAATCTTGAAAAACTGAAATCGGCGCGGTTTTCTTTGAAGTTTTCTGGTTGGGTAATATAAATGAAAACAACAAATGAGTCTTTTAAAACTGCTTGAAAATTCTCCCGAATATGTGTGACATTCTGTGCGAGCTATATGAAACAATTTTTAGAAGTAAAATCATGGAGAGCTCCTAACAAGATTCTCGGTAAGAAACCTGAAAGATTTCTTGTGAAACCCTGATGGGGCTAAGAAAGAAATTCTTTTTGCTGAATTCGTTTAAAAATGTCCGAAGTGATTCACATAAAAACACGTACCAAAGAGAACCATTGTCAAACATTTCGGCATCCGCATAAACTTGCGCAGAGGCAGTGGTATATACGTTCTGCCGTGAGGAAGAGATTGCAACATCACTTCCTCTAATTTCCTCACATTGACTAGCGATAGGATGTGGCACCTGTTAGTCTCAAGCACTTATCTTATTGGTTCCTCGAATATTCAACAAGAGTATGCTTAGGGTGATGGTTCGATTCTTTTCGTAATGGAAAACCTCTCAACTTTCTTGGACGGAAAGTATCGAGAGCAAATAGTTGATAAATGTGAAAGATCTCTACAAACACTAGGCTGAAAAACAAACTCTATATTGATTGGGATGCAGCGCTAGAAAGAAAAAGAACAATCTGACAGAATGTTCAGAATATATTAGAACGAATATAATCGTTACAAGATTCAAAAGGATAACAATGAATCAGAAAAGGTATTCTTAATGGGATAAAATCGATATATTATATTTCACAATCGTAGCCTAAATCGTGGGCCAAAACTCAACCGAAAGTGTTCCCACATGCTGTGCCCAAGTTACCCAGATAAAAGATCATTATGCAAATGCAATTACTGGGAATTAAATAATCTGCCAGAACACCGCGCAACGCGGGGCAAATAAAACCAACGAATCTCGACAAGATTTAAAATGTCGAAAACGTGGCATTGTTAATGAAGAAATTACTCCCATTGGCCGATGACTTCGGGCATCGCAGCGGTAGAAACGGCGGCAGAAGACACCTTGGTACAAAAGACGTGCGGTGGAATGTTTCAAGCACGAAAAAGTAACAAAATGTAATACGTGTGGTGTGAGTGTGCCCCGTCCAGCTGGTTCCGAGTTCCTTCCTGCCGACAGAGCACCGCGGTAGCTAACCAAGTCCAACTTGGCTAACCACGCGGTTCCCTCGGGTTATGAATTATTCATAATTTTCTTTCGCTTCGCACCCCGAAGGCGAGAGAACAAAGTCACAACATATGAGCCTGGATGGTGTGCGCTGTGAGACAAGCCCCTCCGGCATGCTGCAATTGAAGTCTTTTGTTTCAGCGCACCCAGGTCGTGCTTCTTTTCACCTCATTAGAATGTTCTGCCGACACACGCCTCCGTCCGGGGTCCGGGATACCTAACCTAGCCTACCCTATCTCCCGCGATAGATCGAGGCCATTATTAGCAGCAGCAACGCGAGAAATGAAGCTCGTTTGACTAACAAATTATGAGCGTTACCACTTTAACCTTCTGGCGCCTCGTAGCAACTATACGACAACATCGTCGAATAACTGTTACTTGGCCTGATGCTCGACCCTAACTAGTAGGTGAGTCAATTGGGCGTATTGACTGGAGTACCACTAAATTATCTCTTGGGCAAGTGGCGTTTGTTCCGAAATTACCAGAAGCTACTTCTGATAAACGAAAAAGAGATGTTCCATATGCTTTGTGGCGTTTTTTTTAGAACTATAGATAACAAAAGAAACCCCGTATTAGTGGTGTAATAACTTCCGCAATTGCAAAGCTAAGTCGTTGAAATCCCGAGCCGATCGAGGATTTTACGGGGTTCTAAATTTTACAGATCTACCCAGGCAGTATAATCGTGCCGAGTCATTATACATGTACGTTTTAAACGCCCTACTACAACTTCTTCAAAATCTGAAGCAGCCTCTAAACTATCAATTAATGCTCATCCTATCCGAGTGAGCATATTTAGTCTGCGGTTTCGCCCGACTCGCATGGATTGCCAATAATAGCGTTCTTGTGCAGAATCTTTAATGAAAATTATGATTGAATTCTGGCGGAATCCCCGGCTAGCCACAGCGACCTTCGCCAGGCATTTGAGCAATCGGCTCCGATCAAACCTAAAGCATCGGAGCATAATGGAAAACAATTACTCGACTAGACCCAGCCAGCGGAAGTTATTGATATTTTCCGATCGCGCATCATAGACCAGTGCCAGTGGCAGTAGTGTGGGAAATCGTACGCGTCACGGGCAATTAGCTCATGTGGTTTAGTGGTTAACGAATAGGTATCGCTTCGGCGGTGGTCTTTATAGAATGATTGAAGAAGAGTCGATGAACTTCTCCCTCCTGGCTTGCGGTTAGTTCTATAGTGACGCAAAAATAAATTGTGATTAGATTTGCTCATGATGTTGATAGATCCTTCATATTTTCTGATCTCATATAACAACCTGGGAACCATATTTTGGATATTGAAGATAATGACGGTTCCGCCAGTTTTTTTAGGGTACCATAGCCAGGGGATGAAGTCGTTGTATTGATTTTTAATTTTTGGGTGTATAACAGTTAAGAACTTGATGATAAAAACAAAAAATGTATCAAATTATTATACGTGGTGTTAATGAATTGTTAATTTTCAACTTAGAATTAAACACAAGGCCAGGAACAACTTTGTATTTATTTATTTAAAATTTTATATGAATACTCGAAATATATCTACCTATAATAAATCCAATCCCTGGAGTAGAGTCATTAGTTGACAGAATCAAAAATAAGGAGGATGTGTAAAGCTTTAAGAGGTCACAGAAATTTCGTGCATGGTCAAAATGTTTTAGGACTTCGATCGGAAAATGTCTGAAGGTTAAGAAACTGGTGAGTTCATAAATTCAAAATCCTCTCGACGGCATTAATTGTCCGTAGTCCGTCCGGAGTTAAATCACGTTCAATCTCGTTCCACGACTTTCTAGTTGATTATTGATTGATTCGTGTACACATGATTATATTTTTAACGTTGGCGTTGTTCTGCGAGTTTTTATCATTTGTTGAACTTTTTTTGTGAGAGAAAACAAGTTGCCTGTCCTAAACATTTTGGCCACCCCCATCCCATATAACATGGGACAATTATGCGTAGAACGGCAGTGTACGTCCCTAAGATTTTTTTCCAGGAATTCTGCCCGTGATACCTCCAAAAATAGTTTTTTGAGATTCTATAAGAAACTCTTGCTGGTATTTCTCCGAATATTCTTGCTGGTATTCATCTAAAATAAAAAAAAAAATACCCTAAGTTTATCGCGTAATTTTTAGGCTATTTCTTGACCTAATACCACTCCTAATCTTCCACTTTGTGTACTACATAGTGTCGCTGAGTTGTAGCCCTTCCCCAAGGTATGGTAAAGATGGATGTGATCAGGAATAGTAACATTCTTGTTATTGGTATTCTTGTTTAAGATTGAGCTAAATCTTACTACAAACACTTGTTACTGTAACAAAAAATATGAATTTTGTTAGTATGTATTCAATTTCTGAAATTAACTACGCTAAAACGATAACGCTGAAATGGATGCCAAAATAGTGATGCAACTTTAAAAAACTAAAAATTAGTTTTTCTGGCATTGAATTCAAAAGATAGTTGCAGTATTATTTGTTTTGCATAAGGTACACCGGGGCAAGATGAAACGCGAAGTTTTTCAATATAATTTGAAAATGTATCCTTCACTAAAAGACTTTTTGATTCAAAAGCTATGATATATAACATTCAAATCGCTTTTTTTATGATTAGATAACACCACGTTAACCCGCTGTTTCATCTTACCCCACCCATTTCAACATGCCCCGGTGTACCTTAACATTTGGCTTATTTCGATGCACAATGTTTCACGAGAGGTTGATTTGCGTAGGGGAAGACGAGATAAGACCGCCACCCCAAACTAAAAAAAATCATAAATATAAACTGGTAATGAATAACACTAGCTTTAACCTTGGTTTTGACCCAGCGTATCTTTTTTGAGAGTAGGCATGTAAAAAAATATCATTCTCTCCTTACTGTTGAATTTTTAATAATAATTTTTAATAATTTATCCATTTGAAAATGTGATAAAAAGAACTTTAAATTTAAACGGTGAAGTAAGAAGGACCACCACGATTTTTAAGAATATTAAATAGGCACTGTCCATAAACTACATAGACTTAATTTTGGCATTTTTTTCTCAATTTTTATGTGAAGTCTCCATTATACAGCACTTTTCCTTCGAAAACACGCTGATTCAACATGTTACAGTAGATTGCAGCTTGATTCTTCCCCAAAAAGCTGTTCAAAAACGTCTAAATTGTCAATTTTTGTTTTAATCGATCCAGGCATACGTCTTGCAATTGAAGCAGCTAAAAAAGGCCAACATTGACGGCATAAATATCACGCCGACAATTTTCGTTGATTTCGGAAGCAAAATCGAACTCCGTGCTGTAACAACTATTGTGATGTTCGATATACACAAAGATTTATCTAGTACAAATACCTTTTAGATGTTTTATGATAAGTTACCTTGGGATTTTAATATTCAAAGTCCGATAATTCATAATCTGTGGGGTCACTGTATCTTGTACTTACCTCGCCCCCCCCCTTGTATTTTAATAGTGATGATTGGTTTGGGGGCCTTTAACATCCACTAACTTTGTTCGAGTTTGTCATAATTCTTTTGCCCGGTTTTTAAACCCATATTACGATCTAAAGCTGTTGCTTAGTTTGGCAGTCTTTTGTGTGCAAATGTAAAATCGATTTTTCATTCCATGCACCTTGAATTGAAAGTTTGGGACAAATTGTAGTAAATGCGTATGGTACCCGGTTCAACGTTTCTTATGAAGCCAGCCACACTGGTTCGGTTCGAACTTTTAGGAGCTGAACAGATAGACCAGCATTTCTTTGAAATGGATTCTATAACTGTGAAGCTACTACAAAAAGGCTCAATAATCTGTTTTTTTTCTGCACTTGTTCTGAGAGAGATGAGTTTTAATTGCTGCTTGCATTTTGCATTACTGTAGGATTTAGATTAACGGATTTCAATTCAGAGCTGCTGCCCTTGAACCCGAATTTTAAAGAATACCTATTCTACTATCCATTAGTACCTACTACAATTCTGAGAATACTTCTTCATGTAGAGCCCAGGAGAACTGAAGCCTGTTTTTCATCCGCAAATGAATGACTGCAGCGGTTGTTACATGTCCAGGGGGTGGCCAAAATGTTTGGGATATGCAACTTTTTTTTTCTCACAAACAAAATCAACAAGCTATACTGCCCCTACTCGCAAAACAGTCCCATGTGAATAGGAAACCCAGCAAAGATGGGATTGTTATGGGTGTGGGGGCAGTATAGCTATGCATAAAAAAAAGCTATAAAGTGCATCAACACATCTCAAATTTTGACTGTTCATCATTGGCACAAATTTGAGCTCGATTTGTTAACTTTTCGCGAAGTTAGAACCGTTCTGGTACTATTTTTAAGGCAACTAATTGTTGAACTGTCATATCTCCGAAACCAGTGAACCGAAAAACATGAAATTTAAAAACGTTTATCAACAATATATTGATACTTGATACGAAATTATAAAAAGTACTATTTTCTCGCGACGAATAAAGTTATACCGGTTTGACATTTTCACCCACATAGAGGAAAATAAGTCGAAATTGCAATACCACACAAAAATTACAAAATATGTTTTTTCTTTATTCCAAATAGGCTCTAATATATCTTATTAGAGATATCTTGAGAACAAAAGTAGAAAATCTTTGGATATAAAAACTACAATTTAATGACATTGATGTAAAAAATTTACATTTTTTTCGAGAAAGGTCCAAAAAGTGTCAATCAATGATAACTTTTTTCAACGTTCAGTTAGTACGTATGTTTTAGTAACTTGCAAAGCATTAATACACACTCAATCCTGAATTGTCTGTTCAGCACTTTTTTGACGAAAATAGAACAGCAGAACCATTTCGGTAGTTTCGGTAATCGATTTTACTGAGGCTCAGTACACCAACTATCAAAGCCTGGTGCAAAAGGTAAACAATGCAGTAAATCTGTATACAGCTGTTCTATTTTCGTCAAAAATTTACCGAACATGGTATTCCAAATTAAGTGTGTATATTGTTGATAAACGTTCAAAATATCATTCAATTCGGTTCACTGGTTTCTGAGATATGACAGTTCAAAGATAAGTTGTCTAAAAAATAGTGTTTTAGAAAAACGGTTCTAGTTTCGTGAAAGATTAATCAATCGAGCTCAAATTTGTACCAATGATCCAAATATATTAGGTTGCAAACTATCAAAATTTGAGAATTTTTGATGCACTCTATGAAAAGTTACAGCATGTTGATTTTTTTTGTGAGAAAAAAAATGTTGCCTATCCCAAACATTTTGACCACTCTCTGTACATGTGTGCTATATCTAATAGAATACCGTCTGATCAATTTCGCCCCGGATATCAATTTGACCCCGGTTTACGGTACGTGGCCACTTTGTGGAGGGCAAATCGGATAAGTGTCAATAGCCTTGTTTTTTTTGCGCGTCTTCTCGTAGTTACGCGATTCTGTTAGATATAGTTTTACACGATTCTGATTTTGCGCATATAGAATGTAGTGTAGTAGTATAATATGTACATTTGAATGCATACCATTACGATTCTTACGTTATTACAATGATTGGCATTAATGTACTGATCATGGTAAATATGACGTCAATTATGATAAACTATTGTAACTAGAAAACATAACACAATCCCAGTACAGTATTCAAGCTTATCATGTTTTCTGCACAACAAATCCCTCTAAAGTTTAATAAAAATTTCGCCATACTTTTTGTACCTTTTTCATGCAAAATATCCATATAATAAATGACATCTCATTACTTTATAAGATATGTACCCAAAAATGGTGGCACGTAGTCACGTCGGATTCTACTAGAACAAGCTCTGCAATGAACCACTGTGGATCCCCACCGAAATAAGATTCTCACAAAAATGATGATTGTAATAAATGATCCAAATCAGCGATCAACACCGTTGAACTATTTGCTAAAAAGAGTATGATACTTTCTCTATTTTTTGCTGTGACGAGTGGATAACACTTTCTCATTTGCAATGACTTGTGTAACGATCAATTGCTGAGTCGGTCTGTTCATTTTTTTAACCTTCGTCGTGCATTGGGGTCATTATGACCCCTAAACGTGCACTACGTCAGCGTGGTAAGCGCAAGCTATTGCAAGAAAAAGGTTAAGTAATTGCATCGATTATGCACAGAATAAAAACAGAAAGATGGTGGTTAAACTCACAACCCAATAATCGAAACGAAATTTTATACGTTCGAGAAATATGTTCAATATCTTACTTTATTCTGTTAATTTTCCCCTGCGTTGCTCTTTCTGTCAAACAAAGAACCACAGAAAATAGCAAGAAAACAAACTATGACAAAACTAACAGCTTCCGTGCTAACCCTTGTAGCCGTCGTAGCCTTCACGCTTCCTCGCCTCTTCGCCACCACCATCAGGTGTATAGGTAGGCGACCGCTCGCGTGAAAACGGAAAGAAATAAATAACTTTTTCTCGAGCGAAAGAGCCTCGCATCAACACGCTGTGTGAATCCAAAAGTAAACGAAAGTTTCACTCTCTTTCAGTGTGACCGATCGTCGCTGTCGTCAATATTAATTTTGCACGTGTTCTAGTTCCCACAAGGTACCCAATTGGGGACCTGTACCCCTACGGCGGGCGCGATGCCGACGAAGTGGAAACGAATTTCCTCAGCGCGCAAAAAGAAAAAACAAACGATCAGAAACACGCAAAAAAAAGTCGAAGAAACATCAGTTCAATGCTATCTCATCGAAAATCTTAGATCTTTCACTTGCCCTGCGCCTGGAGACTCGGGGAGAGCACGAATCGGAGCCTATTCACAATAAGCGGCCATGGTGCGGCTGGCTGTGGTGGAGACCCTTATCGTGTAACCCAGACCGGGGAACAGGTTACCTCGGTGAACCTTGAGGAAGATGAAACAAAAACCTGTAGAGGTACCTGAGCATTCAAGATGGAACTGCCGTGCCATGTGGTGGTATCGAGCGATTTCATTGCTAGCCAAATTTCCCATACGTTTAGCGAGCGTGGGTGGGAAGAGCAAAGGCAATTTTCAAGCACAAAGGTGGTCTTTAATTACTTCGAGATGGTTAAATTAAACGATCACCTCTGGGGTATTTAACGCTGGGCTTTGGCTGTGATTATATAGTAGAGCATCTAAATTACATTACAGATTTTTATTCCACAAAGACTAAATATACATATGAGTCCAACGGATTTGCTCGTGTAGCAAATGAAAAATAATATCAGAGTACACCAATTGAACAGTTATGTGGAATTTCATAGTACGTGGAGGTTAACGAATAAAATGAACAGCTCTTTCGGCAGCTTATAGTAGGAACGAGGACCCCGTTATATCAACTGCAGAAATGAACCAAAAAAAAACTCTTACAAAGTCAACGAATTCTTGAGCGATTCTTGTATTCTTGAGCGATTATTGTATTTACTTCAACACTTGTAGGTAATTTTTTTTTATTTAGTTCACATCAAATTCATGATAATACTGAATCAACAATTTGCCGCCATATTACTCGATTTGCAGCTGCAGCTCTCCATCCTCGGTCACGCCCAACACTCGCCAGATCACGCTCCACCTGGTCCGCCCATCGTGCTCTCTGCGCTCCACGCCTTCTTGTACCAACCGGATGGTTAGCAAACACCAACTTTGCAGGGTTGTTATCCGGCATTCTTGCAACATGCCCTGCCCACCGTATCCTTCCAGCTTTGGCCACTTTCTGGATACTGTGTTCGCCGTAAAGTGCAGCGAGCTCGTGGTTCATCCTTCTCCGCCACACACCGTTCTCTTGCACACCGCCGAAGATCGTCCTTAGCACCCGTCGCTCGAAAACTCCGAGTGCTCGCAGGTCCTCCTCGAGCATCGTCCATGTCTCGTGTCCGTAGAGAACCACCGGTCTTATTAACGTCTTGTACATGGTACATTTGGTGCGGGGGTGAATCTTTTTTGACCGCAGTTTCTTCTGGAGCCCATAGTAGGCACGACTTCCACTGATGATGCGCCTTCGTATTTCACGGCTCACGTTATTGTCAGCCGTTAGCAAGGAACCGAGGTAGACGAATTCTTCAACCACCTCGAAAGTATCCCCGTCTATCGTAACATTGCTGCCAAGGCTTGTCCTGTCTCGCTCAGTCCCATCTACCAGCATGTACTTTGTCTTAGCCGCATTCACCACCAGTCCGACCTTTGCTGCTTCACGTTTCAGGCGGGTGTACTGTTCTGCCACCGTTCCAAATGTTCTGGCAATAATATCCATGTCATCCGCAAAACAGACAAATTGGCTGGATTTCGTGAAGATCGTACCCCGGCTGTTGAGCCCGGCTCGTCGCATAACACCTTCCAGGGCGATGTTGAATAGTAGGCAGGAAAGTCCATCACCTTGTCGTAGTCCCCGTCGAGATTCAAATGAACTGGATAGCTCACCCGAAATCCTTACGCTGTTCTGCACACCGTCCATCGTTGCTCTTATCAGTCTAGTCAGCTTCCCGGGAAAGCTGTTCTCGTCCATAATTTTCCATAGCTCTGTGCGGTCGATACTGTCGTATGCCGCTTTGAAGTCGATGAACAGGTGATGCGTTGGGACCTGGTATTCACGGCATTTCTGGAGGATTTGCCGTACGGTGAAGATCTGGTCCGTTGTCGACCGGCCGTCGATGAAACCGGCTTGGTAACTTCCCACGAACTCATTTACTTTAGGTGAAAGACGACGGAAGATGATCTGGGATAGCACTTTGTAGGCGGCATTCAAAACGGTGATCGCTCGAAAGTTCTCACACATTAACTTGTCGCCTTTCTTGTGGATGGGACAGATTATCCCTTCCTTCCACTCCTCCGGTAGCTGTTCGGTTTCCCAGATCTTGACTACTAACTGGTGCAGACAGGTGGCCAACTTTTCCGGGCCCATCTTGATGAGTTCTGCTGCGATACCGTCCTTACCAGCCGCTTTGTTGTTTTTGAGCTGGTGGATGGCATCCTTAACTTCCCTCAGCGTGGGAGTTGGTTCGTTCCCGTCCTCTGCTGCACCAACATAGTCATTTCCTCCGCTGCCTTGGTCATCCGTGCCTACATTCTCTTCGCCATTCAGGTGCTCGTCGAAGTGCTGCTTCCACCTTTCGATCACCTCACGTTTGTCCGTCAGGAGGCTCCCTTCCTTATCCCTGCATATTTCGGCTTGCGGCACGTAGCCTTTGCGGGATGCGTTGAGCTTCTGGTAGAACTTGCGTGTTTCCTGTGAACGGCACAGCAGTTCCATTTCCTCGCACTCCGCTTCTTCCAGGCGGCGCTTTTTATCCCGGAAGAGACGGGTCTGCTGCTTCCGCTTCTGTCTGTATCGCTCCACATTCTGTCGGGTTCCATGCTGCAGCATTACCGCCCGCGCTGCATCCTTCTCCTCCAGAACCGCTCTGCACTCCTCGTCGAACCAATCGTTTCGTCGACTCCGTTCTACGTACCCGATAGTGCTCTCGGCTGCGTTGTTGATGGCTGCTTTCACTGTACTCCAGCAGTCCTCTAGAGGGGCCACATCGAGCACACCCTCGTCCGGCAACGCTGCCTCGAGATTCTGCGCGTATGCGGTGGCGACGTCCGGTTGCTTCAGTCGCTCTAGATCGTACCGGGGCGGCCGCCGGTAATATACGTTGTTAATAACGGCGAGTTTTGGGCGCAGTTTAACCATCACCAGGTAGTGATCGGAGTCGATATTAGCGCCACGATAGGTCCTGACGTCGATAATGTCGGAGAAGTGCCGTCCATCAATCAGAACGTGGTCGATTTGCGATTCCGTTTGTTGTGGTGATCTCCAGGTGTAACGATACAGGAGGCTGTGCTGGAAGAAGGTGCTACGAATGGCCATGTTCTTGGAGGCGGCGAAATCGATAAGGCGTAGGCCATTTTCGTTCGTCAGCTGGTGGGCGCTGAACTTTCCAATCGTCGGTCTGAATTCCTCCTCCTGGCCTACCTGAGCGTTTAGATCCCCTATGATGATCTTGACGTCGTGGTTTGGGCAGCGGTCGTACTCGCGTTCGAGCTGCGCGTAAAATGCGTCTTTGTCATCATCAGTGCTTCCGGAGTGAGGGCTGTGCACGTTTATTATGCTAATGTTGAAGAATCGGCCCTTGATCCTCAACCTGCACATTCTTTCGTCGATCGGCCACCAACCGATCACGCGCCTCTGCATGTCGCCCATCACTATAAAAGCTGTTCCCAGCTCACGTGTGTTGCCGCAACTCTGGTAGATGGTATGATTACCTCTAAACGTTCGCACCATACATCCTGTCCAACACACCTCCTGCAGCGCTACGATTCCGAACCCGCGGTCCTTCAGTATATCGGCGAGTATACGGGTGCTCCCGATGAAGTTGAGAGATCTGCAGTTCCACGTACCGAGCTTCCAATCGCAGGTCCCTTTTCGTCGCTGTGGTCGTCGCCGTTGGTATCGGTTCGCATTCTTCTCTTGTTGATTTTCCGGTGCTAGTCTTTTTTACGGCTGGCTCGCAGGGCCTGACATTAACCCACTAACCCAGGGAGCTGGGCTTACCTTCCCGGAAGCTACGGGTTCTGCATTGGCATTTCCTCCAACTACAGTGCTAAATAGCTAGGCTCGAGCGCCAGTCTTCGCCGGGGGTGGTGTTTTTAATGGGCGCCCAGGAGATAATATTTTACCTGAGCTTCCACCCCACTTGTAGGTAAATGTGGTCCTTATTTAGAGCCCACATTTTTTTTTTATCTGTTTTAACAAGATTTTTAGCCTTAGGCTAGTTCATCTCGGGACCCACGCTTTACTTCCCTTCCGAAGGAAGAACTCACATTTTGCGAGTTTGTCGGGAGTGGGATTCGATCCCAGGTCCTCGGCGTGATAGTCAAGTGTTCTAACCATCACACCAGATCCGCTCCACAGTCCACAATTTGATGTTTCTCAGTAAAGTTGTTTTAAACGATAATATGTCATGAACGCAAGCGAACTTGTGTACGTTAAGTGTTAGCCGCTGCGAAGTCGTGTGCGAAATTCGACTGTGATAATAATGAATTCGGGCCGAGTCTAAATGAATGCAAATGTGGCAATATTTTTACAGACATCATTGTTGTGCTTCCAAAGCAATTGTTGAAGTTCCCAAAGGAAATATCAAAGTAGTTTTCAAAGGAATTACCGAAGGATTTTCTAAAAAAAAATCATCAATGTCATTCTAAAACGAATTGCCGAACGAACTTCCAAATGAATTTCCGGGGAACCCCCATAGGATCTGCTTAATGATTTTCCACAAAATTTCAAAAATAAGTACCGATACAATTCCCAAAAAAGATTCTCAATCGAAGTTCAACTAGTAAAAACACCTAATAAAAACACGGCGCATACTTTGCATCGGCTCACTAATAATAAATTGGTTCTGGCATGGCGGATAGTCAGAAAACAGTAGGAACCGCCGCGAAAGTGGATTCCAATCTAGCCAAGCAACGAAGAGCAATCGATTACTATTTTTTTTTGAAGGAATTCCCAACGAAACTGCTACACAAAATTATTGCCGAAGGCACTCTCAAATGAATAAATAAAAAGCCAATATGATACTCAAAAAAACTATCGAAGAAATTCTCAAACGAATTTCCAGAGGCAGTGCTTAAATCTAGGTGAATATGCAAAATACGATCAATTACACTAATTTACAGCATTTTCGAACTCGGTAAGCTGATGATCATTTTTGGTGTAGAATCATGCCCTGAGTTCGAAAACGCGAAGAAAAAAAAATACAGTAGAGCGGAAATTTTTTCGACTTTCCATACAAGGTTGATGATTTGAAATCGATTTTTGTTCTATGTTTAAGCAACGTCGCTCACTTCACCCAGAGCGTTCATGATAACAAAAATTTTAATCATGATTTATCATTGATGATTAAAATTCTAATTTTGGTGATTATTGATTATGATTAATGATTAATTTGATTTTAAGGATGATTAAAGATTATGATTAATGATTAAAATTGGTTTTATCTGTGATTATTGATTATGATTAATGATTAAAAATGGCTCATTGATTAAAAATCATGATTAATCATGATTAATCAATCACACAAAACTGGAAATGATTAAAATATATTTATTGTTTAACATGTTTTTGAAGTTTCAAAAGTAAAGGGTAACTCTGTCCGGGAGATTTTTGAAAAAAGAATCATAAGTTATATTATTTAAAACAGCATTTGAACCAATTTAAATTGGATCATATATTTAATATGATGAATCATTTTTGGTGATGAATGATTAATGATTGATTAGCATTTTTTCTTATGATTATGATTAGTGATTAATGATTAGATTGCAAAAACAGTGTGATTAAGATTAATGATTAATGATTAAATAAGATTTTTTTGTGATTATGATTAATGATTTTGATTAATCTTAATCATTAATCATGATTAAATTTATGATTAATCATTAGCGCTCTGGCGCACACCTCATTCTCCGTAATCAATGCTCTGATTGTGCTGAATTTTTTACTGTAACTCGCCTACATATGATATGCCAAATAAACGTTGAGAAAGAATTTTTAGATCGATTTTTTCTTATTGAAAAAAATACATTTCTTCATATATTTTTAGAAATTTAGCTAAAATTTAAGGAGATCGTCCCCAAAACTCGACAATATCTTGAATTTCATCAATCTGACACAAAACCTGCATTCAGATGACCAAATGGTATTGCTTTTAATTTATGGAAAAAGATTTGAAATTGGTTGAACAAAACGCAAGACATTTGAATTTAAGTAAAATCCATATTTTAAAAAGTTGTAAAACTCGATATTGAGCTAAAACTCAAAAACTGTTCTACTTAAAATTATTTGAAGCACGGTTTCGAAATCAGCGCTAAATTATGCTTCAAAAATGTTGGTCATTGACAGAAGTTCACGACCTCCATTTTATTTTGTAAACTAGTGTTATCAGCGGCAGCCACCACTATGAAACACACAAAGGGGGCATCTGGCGGTCATTCGTTCTCACATGCTGCGGCGAGGGAGAAATAACGAAAAGAAATTAGTTGATTTTTGTTGCTCAAAACGTGTAAAAACAATCATTTTTGTGATAAGTGACTATTATTATCAATTTAATTCGTGTTTATGTAATTTGCACTGAAAAAACGGGATAACAAACAAGTATATTCAAAGCCGTATAAACCGGCGAAGAAAAAGTTAAAGGTGAAAGTCTCTTGATTCTTCATTCCAAATTCTGAATTTTGCCTCTCGTTTTCATGAGCACAAATCTGGAGATTCACCAAACGAAGCGGGCTCAATGTTCTTTGGGAAGGAGCAAGCAGCAAGTAACATTTTCTGTCTTGTTAGCCAGCTAAACAATTAGATTTGTGCTCTTGAAGTTTAGAACGAATTACTAGTCAGCTATGTTTGGTATCTAACAACCTTGTCCTTAAGAGAACCACACGCCGCTGAACTATCTTTGCTCACTAAATCATATTTTATTGCTCTTGCTCCTAAACACTTGCTTCAGAAGCATGCTAGGTAATAAAGTCATGTAGCTACCGCTTTGATTTGAAAAGCGCGGAAACAGTAAAATATTAACAAATTTTGCTTCGTTTGAAAAAAAAGCTTAACTTTTTAAGCACTGTACAGAGCAATTGCCGAAGAAACCCCCAGAGGAACTACCGTAGAATTGCTTCAACGAATTGGCAAAAACTATGCCAAACTAGGGCACTACATGAGCGGCAGAAATATTGACTGTTGTGCTACAACATGCACAAAGCCCGAGAATCACTTTCATTTTTTGCCAGCAGTACATTGGTAGCTATGATGCTGCTTCTCTCCAACTACTTACCTTACCGGTCAGGCTAAGGCCGGGGTGGCCTCTGCTGTACATAGTAGCCGCCTCCATTCCACTCGGTCCATGGCTGTTTGTCTCCAGTTCCGCACTCTGCGTAGGGTCCGCAGATCGTCCTCCACTTGGTCGACCCACCTAGCTCGCTGCGCTCCACGTCTTCTTGTACCGGTCGGATGACTCTCGAGAACCATTTTAGTCGGGTTGCTATCCGACATCCTGATGACGTGACCCGCCCACCGTAGCCTCCCGATTTTCGCGGTATGGACGATGGTTGGTTCTCCCAACAGCTGATGCAGCTCGTGGTTCATTCGCCTTCTCCAAGTCCCGTCTTCCATCTGCACTCCGCCGTAGATGGTACGCAACACCTTCCGTTCGAAAACTCCAAGGGCGCGTTGGTCCTCTGCACGTAGGGACCATGTTTCGTGCCCATAGAGGACGACCGGTCTAATCAACGTTTTGTAGATGGTTCTCTCCAACTAAACGTTGTTAAATATTGACCCCAACATCCTACTACACACTTAAAAATTCTGAAATTTGCACGAGACAGAAACATCAATGAACGTAAACATTTTCAAGACTGAATCACAAATTGGACTCAATTTTACGCGCATCATGTAAGTCCTGGTTGGTTGCGTTAGATGTCAACAAATCCACTTCACCAGAAACGTAGAATCAGTATCACATTCATCTGCCACCTTCCAACTCGGTGAAATAGCCGAGAGGTAAGAGATGTGGCCCACAATCAGCAGATCCTGAGTTCAAATCCAGGCATGTTAATATTATACTTTTAAATGTTTTATTTATCAGATCGGTTCTAGCGATTGCTAGACGCTAAGAAAATATAAGTCCTAGGAGACGTAAATTTACATGTTTTGACCTCTAAATTTGTGTCTTTGAAGACGCTCGTATATGTCAGGTTCAGGACACCTAAAATTACATGATTTTTTTCTAGGTGTGTAGGGTTAACACTGGAGAACGAACACACATAGTGATTACGGAGAAGAAACGTTTCTCGCGAAACGTTTCATCGCCAGATCGGAAATCGAGCTTCCATCCTATAGCATATTGCGATTAAGCGCTTGGTGACTTTAACCACACGACCATGAGGCATCACATTTTTTCCAACTTATCGTTTTTGAAAACTATCTTAAAAAGCTTCAATGCTTTGGTAGGCGTTTATGAAAAAGTTTCCTATTTAGTCGCTTCAAATTAGTGTCTTAGATATAAATAACTAGCGATGGAAGGGTTTGAATAATTGCAGTGCCTTTTTGCAGAGTGGCGTCAGTACAACTAATTTAATCGTGAGAGCCAGCCTTGCATGCATGATCTTAATCGATTTGTGCATTATAGAATGATATGGATCGCACTGTTGAACAAAAAGAACATAATATCGGCTATCTTTGCTAAATTATTCTTTTAAATGTTAGCTCTCAATTCTCCTAAAAGTAAACAAGGAGCACACGAGTATTACGAATTGGATCGCTTTAACTTACTCTTATTATTATTTTTTTTAATTAGGGAAACATAACGATTGCCTTATAGTAGTTCTTTTTTCAAAACTAAGATCAAATTGAAGACATGTCGGAATGTTTTAGGGACTGGCACAGGTTCGAAAGATTAATTAGGATCTTGGGGTACAAGTACCAATTATTGAATGTTATTTTAATATTTTCTCTTTTTTATATTTCAGGTAAGCATCAGTGGAATACACACGCTTGAATTCCTCATCCGAGTAACACACTTGTTAAAAGTAAGTTACAGCAACATGTTTGACTCACTATATAATCAAACTGCCCATCAGTATCGCTTGACAAAATAGAAGCATTGCGCTAGTTTTGATCATATTTTTACTTTGGTTTCTATTTTGGCCAACTTAATGTATTTCTTATGACAATGGTCCAATGAGTAGCAAACTGGCAAACATATTTGTATGAGCGGCGTTTTTAAGGACATTTTTTTATTATTTCTTCATTGGCTTTCAAACAGTAATCATAATAATACAAAAAAAAGGTTTATCTATCAAAACATTATGATGGTTTACACTGCTTAAGACTGTGTAACTCATTATACTTATGAGTTCATATTTAAAATGTGTGCTGTACTTGTGCAATACTTCATTTTCATCTTTTTGACGTAGCGGTTTAATTCCCACTCTATGGGGCCCATATAGCCGAGGCGGTAAACGCACGGGTATTCAGCATGACCATGCTGAGGGTGACGGGTTCGATTCCCGGTCGGTCCAGGATCTTTTCGTAAAGGAAATTTCCTTGACTTCCTTGGGCATAGAGTATCTTCGTGCCTGCCACACGATATACGCATGCAAAATGGTCATTGGCAGAGGAAGCTCTCAGTTAATAACTGTGGAAGTGCTCATAGAACACTAAGCTGAGAAGCAGGCTTTGTCCCAATGAGGACGTTACGCCAAGAAGAAGAAGAAGAAGAAGAAGGGTACATTCACAATTAAACAACTATTTTCCAGTAATTAAAAAATATGTGTTTTGCCAAGTGAATTTGAGAGGTTTTTTAAATCCAAATAGATACTTAACTGAATTTAATAATATTTCTGGCATATCCTGTTTGTTATACCAGGTCTCATTTACGAAAATAACGAATTACAAATACTATTTCTATCAGTATTATTCATCCCCAGCAAAATGACACAGTTCATAACTCACTTTCGCATCGGAACCGTTTACGCGTACCTATGTATGTTTCTGACCTAACTCACCGCGAATCTCGTACATCAAACGAGCCAACCCTTCACCACAACTCCACCTCCGCGGAGCTCCGAGTAGCGTGAATACAAATCATTGCAATCGTTTAGCTGACAGTAAATAAGACAAGTTGATCCGTTCCATGCTGTTGGGTCGAGGCGAGTTCTGAGTTCAAGCGCTAGGTACACTCCATCGTTACGTTCCGGCGGGCGTGAATTCGCACTGTTACTGTTATGATGATGATGACGACGATGACGTCCGTCCATCAACGAGCAGACAGAATTAATCCCTGCCAGACGACGACGTCGGAGAAGTGAAAACACAAGAAAAATCATCTTCCTTCTTCTGGTGATTGGACAGCCTTTAAAACCATCACTCTCTCGGGCGACAACAATAACCAAGAAAGTGGTGATGTCAGCCCGACAACACCACCAGCAGCATACCACTCAAGGTCTTTATGCAAATGATGTGCCTATGGACATGTCAGTTAAGGGCAATGTGGCGGAACGTACGACGACGACGACGTGGTTGACCACTTGCAATGCGCAAATATGCATTAGTTCACTACAGACCAGCAGCATGGTCTCCAGATCTGACATACGCTTCTGGTTAGGATACATACCAAACGCGTTAGATAGCACGGGCCACATCTACCCCATCAGAGAGTGCTGATTCTGAAAGGATGAGTAGCTTGTTATCTGGTGACGAACGAGATAATAGACCGCTAACGACCTACAAGTTTGCGCTTCTCTTAACAAATTCTCCGCCTCCACCTCGGGCGGTTAGTTTCACACTCTCCGAGGCACTTCTAGTAGAACAGAACCCATCAGCGCGGCAGGTAACCAACCAACGCCAACGGAGGTTAATTAATGCAGAAATAGTTATCTAAGGATGAGCACACCCCGAATCATGACCTTCTTGGTAGGGCGGCATTAATTACCGCACGATCAAGCAGCAGTCTTAGGAGGCCACGGAGTGCTGTCCGTTAATTAGTATTTATATATCAACCCCAACGATCTGGAGACGAAAAATCATGCAAAATAATGATTTTTTTGTGAGAGCATCCCAGCTGATAAAAATGGTAATTAATTAACACCACAATTCGAATGGTGTGAATTTTACCGTAAATACTGAAGGAGAGTTTTCTTAGCCACACCTTGCACTGTTTTCGTGATCAATTTCTGCTTTTCTGGACGCGAGTTTGAAAAATTGTGTCAGCTGCTCAGTATAATCTGCTATGATCAGACTTTCTTAAACATGGCTATGAACATCGGTGTGCAGTTTGAAGAAAAAAATGTTGGTTTACAAAATTGCAAAAAAACGTTGTACAAAATTCGGTGCAGAACTCGATTAAAACAGCCCTCGTCGTAATTATCCAACTCGGCAAGCCTCGTTGGATAAATTTACGACTCGTGCTGTAAAAATCTTCATTCTACACCATGTTGCGTAAACTACTACACTCTTTCCAACTTCTATAAGACCACCCCCAAATTGTTTCAAGTCAACTATAATAATAACAATTTCAAGTCAATGTGCGTATAATTGTATAATGCATTACAAGTTACTTTTTGTCTTAAATTTATTTTGATTAAAAGTTCCTTCTTTTACTTTTGTAACAAGACTTTATGTTTTCGAGGTGTCCAGTTTCTATAAGATCATCTAATACATTACACATTTTCATTAAGTAAAACTTATAAAAATCAACATATTGTAAGTTCAATAATCCGTAGCTTTTCCATTTCGATTAATGACTTGAAAAAATCCATTTGGCATACTGTTTACTAAATTCAGTAGAACAGAATTCCCAATTTTGTCCCATTCTGTTGTTATAGCGGATTTCAGCTCATCAACGGTGACATACTGCTTTCCTTCAGTATAAATCCTACGAACCAAAATCCCCCAAAGGTTTTCGACTGGATTTAAGTCAAGTGAGCACGCCGGCCAGTCGAGTTAATCGATTTTTTGGTCCGTGAACCATTGCTTCGTTTCGTTGCTGGTATGAATAGCGGATAATGCCTGTTGGAATGTAGACTTCTTCCGATGATATTTGCGCAAAAAAGGGAGAAGATGTCCTTCAAGAATACTGATGTAGTCCTTACTATTCATTTCAAAAGACGTGAACACTATCCACCACCGAAGTTTCGAGTTGAACAAAAAAAATTCCTTCCTAAAATCCGCCAGTATCCATTAAAGCCACCCGGATCATCCAGGTTGAACTTCTTTTCGTCTCTGAAGATTGTTAAAAAAATTTTAAAACAATCTAGAATATTGTACAAGTTTCAGAGTTATATTTGAATATTGAAGATTTCGATAAGTAAAATTTAACAAAAACATTCCAAATTCCACTGCCGACTCGTGTGAGTTCTTGCAATACTCAGCTGTTTTTCAACATAAGAAGCTGTAAGGTTAAGAGCTTTAACCTTTTTTGCCTTTTCAATATGCAAGCTTTTCATCAAAACTTGTCGAACTGTCTCCAGGCAAACTTTTAAATTGCTTAATTTGCATCAAGTATATAGTCGAATTCTAAGCTATTCTACCTATCACCCTCTTCTCGCGGTCAGATAGCTTTAAAGTCGGGCCTACTACGGGCTCCAGAAGAAACTGCGGTCGAAAAAGATTCACCCACGCACCAAATGCACCATGTACAAAAAGCTGATAAGACCGGTGATCCTCTACGGGCATGAGACATGGACCATGCTCGAGGAGGACCTGCAAGCACTCGGAGTTTTCGAGCGACGCGTGCTAAGAACGATCTTCGGCGGTGTGCAGGAGAACGGTGTGTGGCGGAGAAGAATGAACCACGAGCTCGCTGCACTTTACGGCGAACCCAGCATCCAGAAGGTGGCCAAAGCCGGAAGGATACGGTGGGCAGGGCATGTTGCAAGAATGCCGGACAACAACCCTGCAAAGCTGGTGTTTGCAACGGATCCGGTTGGCACAAGAAGGCGTGGAGCGCAGAGAGCACGATGGGCGGACCAGGTGGAGCGTGACTTGGCGAGCATTGGGCGCGATCGAGGATGGAGAGCGGCAGCCACAAACCGAGTATTGTGGCGTACTATTGTTGATTATGTCTTGTCTTAATGATGTTGAACAAATAAATGTAAATGTAATAGCTTTAATTTCCGTGGAGCTCTTTTGTTTTTTTTTTCGTATCCTTCAGGATCAGCGAGATAATTGCTTGATGGGACTGGACTGTTTGTTATTATGACAAATAATTGCCATTGAAGCCCGACATTCATTGCTAAGGTTCACGCTGTGTTGGTCTTTTGTTGGGCTTGTTTGACCAAATATGAGTCATGGCTAAAGGGACCTTACTTCCAACTTTTTCTTGGTGAAATGCCTCGATTCTTCCCTTCTCCTTCTCAGTGAGCACTTTACACTTGAACATTTTGATACAGCACAATAAAGACACGCGAATCTGAGAGTGGTCTTATACAAAATGGACACGGTAAATCGCAAAAACAGTAGTTACTGCTTGGTGCGTTCGCACACACACGATTATTCCTATGAATGGCACAGGTTTCACTCACACAAACATATCGTGGTTTAAATTGAAGTGATGTGTTTTCTTCCTGAGAATTGGCAATCAAAAATCATCTGGTCTTATAGAAAATGGACAAAGTGTATACCGTATTTTTATAGCAAGCTAGCTGTCGTGGCAAACGTCGTACTGCCTACCTACTGTTTTTTTTTTACATGAAGTTCCCTTAGAATGGAATTTCATATTTTCCCGTTTTTCCCGGTCACTTTTCCCAATTATTTTTTCGTGCGAACACGTCAGATCCCTATATGAACGCAACTGTGGAATATTTTTTTTTGAATCTGTTGAATCTTTTCCATGCCTATTCGTGACATACAAACACCATTCAATTTTTATTTATGTAGAAGATTTAGATACAGTCATTACACAATCATAGGTCACCCACAATTATGGGTGATTTCCGTTTAATTAACATGGTGAACTTACTGACTAATAATTTTGACAGAGTGACCCATAATGCAATGACTGTATATAGATTGCTGTAGGCAACTAATTTATTGTATTGCCCTTTTCAGGCTATTTGGAGTCGGCCTGAATGTTGTAATGTCTGAATGTTGTAAAAACTTGCAGCATCTGAAAGCAAAGTGCGTTTAATTGACTAATTGAGAGATAAATTTGTGTGAAAAAATACCACTTGTTTTGATGGGATTCGAACCCACGAATCCGTATCGCTGGTCCGGCGCTTCAATCGACTAAGCCACAGACCAAGTTACGAGTTGTGTTCTCTCTAATGCAGTTGATCGGACGAGCGTCCGATCGCGTTGAGCGCTCAACGCATACTGAGTTTGCGCCGATCAGGCGATCAGATGATTTTGAAATCCTCGTAAATTCCTCATCGATGACTCGTCGCCCACCCCAGTCCCCAGTGGTCCTTCAAAAGGAGGTCAAGGACCCGGATCATGACGCTTCTCGATCAGCAACTCACTCTGGAGACTGTTCGGTCGGAGCCATTACACTTCTTGTCTTGTCATCACGATTCTGTGATGTAGGTATCACCCCACGGGTTCATATAGTCACACTGGCACAAGCCTTCATACAGGTCTTTTGGCTTGCCCTTATCTCGATTTTGAGAGCGACTTGCGTAACCGCAAACGCCATCTGTAGATCATCACGGATCTTATTAGTACGTGCTCATCGCATCCTTCGCCTAACTCGTAGACAGGCGCGGTATAAGTTTTTTTGCCTAAGCTAATTCTACACTTCCCTGACGAGATGGTTAAACTTCCCAATGCACTAAAAATGCATTAATGAGCAATCAAAACGTTTCATAATACTCAAAATAGTTGAACGACAAAACATTAACCTGCACCTCACAGAATAGACTATTCAATAATATCTATAATCACTATATGGCGCTTGATTTTGCAAACAGACATAAACGAATGTCAAACAGATCAGCCATATCACAATAATCGTACCAACAATCCAGACCACCACAATGACAACAAACACTTACCCTCCGATCCGTCACTTTCAGCTTGTTAGAAAAACACAATATGTACTGCTTGAATTATGATGTGCCCGTGCGCTTCACGCGGAAGTTATTTCATCTTGAAGTTTTTTTTGTTCACTTCTATTTGTTATTGCATACTTTGCTTCATGCACCTCGCGGCGATCAACAACCGGTGCCGGGGCCCGGCATAGACGATCAGCACGAAAAACATCTTCCGAGGAAAGAATTTCTTATTTGTTTGCAGCCGGGGAAGCTCCCCGGGTCGTCATTCGTCATTCGTTTTTGCCTTTATCTCGGCAAAGCGCGAGCATCGGAGGCATCTCTACTATTATGATTATTTCATATAAAATGTGTTGTAGTAAGATACGTTTTGATAATGTTATGTAACACGGGACAGAGCTGGTGGCTGTGGAGGGCTAGTTCTTGTAGGTTGTCACTGGGTGTGGTATAGGGAAAACCGGCGCGAGACTTGGTGGCTATAGAATGAGTGGGCGCGAGGTAATAGAGGAAATGGGCACCGTTACGCTGCTCTAGCAAGAATAATGATGATCGATTATGCCTGCCTAGAACGGACGTCGCACACCAAGAGTGTCTTATCTTAAGTGGCACAAGTCAAAAATAATTAGAAAATTGTGGTCATCAGAAAAGAGACGCATTCACTGCTAAAGTTTGAAATTTAGAAAAGCTGTGATAATATAAAACAGTAGTTAAGCTACTGTTGGTAAATTTTTTGTTAATTTTTGCATATGCAAACAACATTACAATCTGAGGGTGTCCGAGTTCGATTCCCCGTCGATCCAAGAACTTTTCGTAATGTAAATATCCTTAAATTCTTTCTCTCAATTAATTTACTTCGGTGTAAAAGAAATCATATAAAAATGTCATTCTTATTCAGCATTTGTTGGGAAATTTTTCTAAGCAACTTATTGCAAAACCTTGTTTTTCTGCAATATTCTTACTCATTCAACTCGGCAAACTTTTGCTGATGGAATGTAAGGCTCGTGTTTGATTGTGGAAGTAACATAATCGTTAATAATTTACAATTTGTTCGTTGACTGAAGATTAAATCAAAACATGCATAGAGAACATAACTGATAGAAATTCCGACCCTGCCAAGATTTAGAAAAAAAAAATAGAGAAGTATGGTCTGTTAAGAAACACAATTTTCAAAATGTGGATCAAGATGCGTGAAGACCAGCAAATTAATCTTACTCAATGTCAAGTATAGGACATTACCATAACAATAAATGAATATCTTTGTAAGCTTTGTCTAACAATGCATGAAAGTTCTTCATACGAAAACTGTAGTGTTTAGTTAAAGTCAACTTAAATGCTTTTTCATCCCCCAACAATCGTCGATCAAGGTCAACCCTCTTAGGCGAACACAAGTTAAAGAACAAAAATACCCATTTCAAGCACCAACCAAACCAACCTTCTCGATCAACTGCTTTAAAGTGCCACGATTACTCAGCAAAACGATTCGCAAAATGTTCGTGTTACGCGAATTCGGAGCCCCCGGATTCAAATCCATTCCCTCCTGTGTGGCAGGCAAGAAAAAAAAAGCTCTTTCGAGCAGCAATTATTTAATAACTCATTAAACGAAAACGATAGCCCATTTCGAGTCGGTATAATGACCCCCGTTGGTGATGGAATTGATCACATCGTGCACACCACGCCGGGCCTATCGGAGGGCTTGCTACACCCGGCGGCGGTCATGGGTTCAATAAACGATTTTGTTATGATATCTTTGATAGTGTGCGGTGAGCTTCGCAGTTTTCGCGGTTTCCTCCTACTGCCCAATGTTTTCTCGATTCGGGCTCTTACGTCCAGTGAAGTGATATTGTGCAAAGGAGTTTTTAGCTTTGTTCGAGGCAAAAGAAAAACAAGCACTAGACAAGAAGCGAAGAATAGTGTGCGCCTTGTACGTGCAGAACCTTGCCGGTGGTCAAGTTCAAGTTCAATCGCCCTTCGTCAGGGCAACAACATATGGCGAATAGCCATAACCACGAGCAGGAATGCATTCTTCCGTAGAGCAGCAAAAATGCCACTGCCCATTTTCATCAAGTTTTTTTTTTCTGGTGGCAATGAGGAGACTCTGCTCTGGTTTTTTCTCAGTCTATACAGTTGACCAGTAGGCAAAAAGCCTGCGGAACCTTACGAGTGGTTTTTCTTTATGTTAATTACCAGGTGCCCGCCGAGAAGTGGTCACTTCTGTAATGAGAATAGCGGAGAGTTAATCGATGTTTTGTTTTTGTTTCAACCTCGGAGTGTCCACTGGCTGATGAGCGCAATGCTACCAGACCACAGTCGAGATGGGAGACATTAAGAACACAGGAACTGAAAAGACAAGAACACTCTTGATGTATGTCGCCGTTAATATTCGTCATTTTAATTCAGCTTCTGTTCAGCAAGCACTGCTGTCGGGGGTTCTATCATTTTCCCTTGGGGCATGATGATCGTGACATAGTCACTGAACACATCAAGCAATGTAATTGTAACCACGTCCCGCTCCCATTTAGTTAACGATTAAGCTTGAGCATTTGAGTAAACTACGTACAAGTTTACGACATTCAAAGCCATTGCTAAATGTATTCCTAATTAACTTGGGTTTGCTGCTGCAAACAGTATCACTTTTGAATTGAGAAAACCTCAGCGTCGAACGGAGAGAGAAAATCTACCTTATTAAATCTAGTTCCAAACAGTCGAGTACTAAAAATGTTTTGGCCCACCTAGACAGTTTTATTTCGATTGAAATACGAAACGTACTCAACTATACAGTGTACTTCATTTTGTTTTCCAGTGTCAGATCCAGACTTCAACAATAAATTGAAAATTAAAGAAGTGGTTCAAATTACGTTCACTGTTCACTGTTGTCAACCGAAAATTGTAGTCAGGTGGTTTCAGAAAGCCATTTTTCTTACTTATAATTTCATGCAGTCCTTCGACAGAAAACATATTACTACTGAAATTATAGTTTTTGGAAAAATTGTTCACCCACTTTTTGAAGGGGAAATACCTTCTTTCGTAGTTTAGTTTGACGCAAAGGATAATATTTCGAGACTATCACATTCAGTTTTCGGAAATTTTAAAAATTCAGGTATTTGCTCGAATTGATTCTAGTAAATTATTTTTATGAGTGAAGTTAGTTTTTCACTTCCTAAATGTTTTCTAAATTTTTGCCCACTTTTTGTACTTTAGCTTGACGTAAAATATTGAAAGTGGAACAGAAAAAATGGGTTTCAATATTTCAAATTTTAATTTGCATTGCGTGGCCAACACATTGCCAGGTGCTGTATTTTAATCTTCTTATTCCCATCTAGTCGAATATTAATCTTATTGAAAAGGATTCATCTAAAATCATACAAATTAGATACAAAGTAGATAATTTGTTAAAGAACTTCGTATTAAATCTTTACAGAAACTTAGCTGAAACGCTGTAAGAAAATTCACCAAGAATATGGGTCAAGATGTTCATTTAAGTTCATTATAGTTAAAGTTATAGTTTTAGTTAAAGGAAGTTATCAAGAACAGGGCATGAAAAATACGATCAGTTATCTGCGCTAACCACCCACTACAAACAAACACGCACAGAGAGCAAAGAGAAACCGAACCAAGTGCGACCTGTTGCTGTTCCTCATCGATCGGTTGGCTCGTGAAACAAACTGACTGGGAGACCATTCGTTCTCACTTGCTGCGTTTAGGGAGACGATGCGAAAATGATTCAGTGAATTTGTTTTATTGCTCAAAACTTGTAAACACAATGATTTTATCGGTAAGGGAATGTTTGACGTGATTATTATAATCGATTAAATTTGAGTTTGACATTTGAACAGTAATAACAGGATATAAAACCAGGTATATTCATTGCTGTATACACCGGCAAAGAAAGACATTCGGAGAGTCACACAGCGCTGAAAAAAAGCAAAACATGAATGGGGCCAGGGTACCGATGCATGGACACATTTCAGTTCTACCGTTTTGTTTTTCTCAGAAATCAAATCGATTGTACACGATTAGGGACGTTCTTCCGTTGGGATTTAAATCCTATGAAAAAGATACCTACATACTGGTCGCAGTGGCTCATCCGAACTGAACAAGAACCTTAAGAAGAACGCATCACAAATCTTTGAAGAGCGCAACCGATGATCTTGAGACGAATCTGTTTAGAATCTTTTCATTAACCTTCCAAAAATCACTCCAAGAGTACTTAAGGGATCGGTAAATCTATTTCAAGTCTGTTCGAAATGTTTGAGAAATTTTGGGCTATTCATCTATTAGAATGTTGCTAAAAGCTTACCATAAAGTCCACCAAAGTTGTTGGCAAAGATTCACCAAAAAAAAACATACCAGTAATTCTATTAGCATTTGACATGGAAGCTCATGCCAAGAAATAAACCACAAGTCTCGGGAAAAATGTGAATTCACCAAACATATTTTTTCCATCTTAAGGTTATTTTGCTAAGTGTACAAATTCTTTGAAAGCTGTCAGAAAGGAACATGGGAAGAATAAACCAAAAAGCTTGCAGAAAAATCAGTTGAAACTCTTTCAAGCACATGTCATAAGCATTCAGGGCTATCGAATGATTTCTTCAAGAATTCACAGTTTCACAATAACTTAGGTTGAGAAATCCACAGAGAATTTCAGTAATAGGAACTTATCAAAAATCTTGCCAGGAAAAAAACACAAAAGATCTTGAAAGGTGTTAAACTAGAAACTAGTCAAATAATGGTGATCCATCTGGTTCCAGTTTAACTTACCCAAATTATTATCAAAACCAAAACGAAGTTGAAGCTTGCACAAGCTTTTATAATTTGTTATTCAGATAACTAGTAGTATCTATCTGTCCTCAAACAAAATTTTCTGTCATTCCTTGACATTGTCAGGTTTTTTGCAGGTAGTCGACACCCAGAAGTTGTGGTATAGTTGGTTTGTATTTCTAATCTGGAATGTTCGTAGGAAACACATAAATATGATACAAATTTAATGCAAACTATTACAAAAATCAATTCTAGAATGCATTTTATAATATTGATAATTCAGAGAAAATTTTCCGTTTTTTAGATAGCATTGGATACGACACCGATGATCCTTGTTTGTTGTCGGTTCTCATAGCAATTCACCTTGCTAGCAAACTTTGTTTTGGTCTTCAGTTTCAATGATAGGATTATTTTTAATGACTGCGGTAGGACCTTGACAGCTGCGGTTAAAACTCTACGTCTATCGCAGAGTAAAATTTTCTCATAAAATGCACAGAATTCGGTGTAGCGTTTACTAGCAAAAACAGATAGTTAACTTTTTATGCTTCAACAAAATTAACTCAAATATACATGCAATACGTATTAAACAATCTATTTAAAAACATGACCTAAAATGTGTACCATTGTTCTTCGTTTTATTATGATTGATTAACCCTAGTAAGAAATTGGGGTCAATATGACCAAGGCTGGCTCGCTGAACGTACAGAACGCTGTCGTGGTGTGCCTAGCCTAACATCTTAGGAGCATTAAATAACTGACAAGACAATCCTATTCTGTACAACAACTGCATTAATTTCTGACGAATTTCTTGGAAAGCATTTTTAATAGTATGTCTAGGTCTAAGGCTAAGAGCTATGAACTTCAGATGAAACTTTAGTAAGCATTCTCAATGCTTCGCAATTTAACCCTCTAATGGATACCTGGGGTCCATTGGACCCCAGAGCCACTTTGAAGTGGTCGCAAAAAAGTTTGGATTGACACATCGGTCCCGTTTTCACAGTACCTTCAAACTACACCACGATGAGTTATTTGTGCAAAAATAACAAATATTTCATGGCGTACTATAGATTATTTTTTATGTCAAAGTTGAACCGGGCTATTTTGGTTCCCTGGGGTCCATTGGACCCCACGACACGAATGATTATATCTTGTGATCGTCACTTCCTAGAATAATGCTGTCTTCGACAAAATTGTTCAATAGACCAAGGGCAATCTTGTGACGAACAAATTGAATTGGAATTAGCCCAGTAGGTGACGCTATTGTTTATTCAAATTATGGATTGAAAGTTAAATTTAGCTTGAATATCTTGAGATTCGGAATGTATAGAAAGTTTGTGTCTTCGGCAAAAGTGTTCAATACATCAAGGATTATTTGGTAATGAAAATTATTTTAAAGTTTTTCTGCAAAATGGCGCTAATTAGTTCGTATATGCCCAGCATCCTAGATTACCGAGTGGCAAGCGTCCTCAAATAAGTACGCTTCTTTTGAAGTGAATATCTTGAGAATAACACAATATAATTACATTCTGTTCACAATACCAATACTTCCAATTTGGTGGATAATTTACTTCAGAATTGACTCACCCGGATACCTCCAGGAATTCCTCCCAAAATTTCTGAAGGAACTCCTACCAGGATTGTTCCAGAAATTAATACAGGGATTCTTTCAGTAATTCTTCCCGAGGCTCCTCTACGATTTCATCTGGGAAATCCACTCAAAAGCCCTCCGGAAATGACTCCCAAAACAACATCAGGAATTCCACCAGGGATTCAACTAGGAATTCGTAAAAGGATTCTTCCACAAATGCTTTCCGAGATTCCTCCACGAAATCCTCCCAGAATTTCTTCAGGAATTTGTCTCCGAATTGCTCCCGGGTTTTCTCCAGAATTTCCTCCCGGGTCTCCTGCATGAGTTTTTCTAGGAAATCCACTTGAAATTCCTCCTGGGATTTCTTCAGGAATTCCTCCGGGGGTTGCTTCAGGAATTCCTCCTGGGATTTCTCCAGGAGTTCTTACCGGTATTTCTCAACGAATTTCTTCGGGATTCCTCCAAGAATTCTTCCTGGCATTCCTCCAGGAATTCCTCTCAAGATTTTTTCAGGAATTCCTCCCGGGATTCTCCAGAAATTTCTCCCGGGATTCCTCTAGGAGTTGCTCTCGAGATTCCCCTAGGAATTTCTTCCAGGATTCCTCCAGGAACTCCTCACGGGATTCCTCCAGGAATTCCTCTCCAGGAGTTCCTCCCGGTTACTTGAAGGAAACGGTGAAATTTACATTCCATTTTATTCGATTTTTCATGAAAATATATTTTGTATCACAGAGAACAGACATCCAAGCCTATAGAAAATTGTCTCGAAAGCTGTGCAAGGATTCATTTTTTTTTGTCTGTATTAACGAGATTTTTAACCCTAGGCTAGTTCATCTCGGGACCCACGCTTTACTTACCTTCCGAAGGAAGAACCCACATTTTGTGAGTATGTCGGGAGTGGGATTCGATCCCAGGTCCTCGGCGTGATAGTCTCGTGTTCTAACCACCACACCAGGTCCGCTCCACAGGTGCAAGGATTCAATTTTTTTAGCGTTGACAACACTAGCGTCACCTATGCGGCAAGTTGCTACAATTAGTGGTGAGTACGCATATCTACATAAGTTTCATATTCACCACCGACAACAGCGTGGGAACATTGGGATAGCAGCGCCACCACGATGTTGCCACTTGTGTTGCCATTTCAAATGAACGTTGAATTCCTTACACAGTTTTGAAACTGAACGTGGATGTCTGATCTCTGTGCTGTGGAAAATTGTGTAGATTATGATCAAAGTATAATTGTATATATCCCATAATCTGTAATATAGACACTATAGATTCCATATGCTTTCCAAGGTGCAGACAACTGTAAGGGGCCGTCCATAGATGAAGTGGCATTTTAGGGTGGTGGGGAGAGTCTCTTATTATGCTATGAGCCATGTATTAGGTATGGGAAAATAGGGGGAGAAGGGGGGTGTCAAAAAATCGTCAAAAAAATGCTACGCCATTTATGGATGGCCCCTAACCAAGCGATCTATCAATTCGTTTAGCCAAACGAGATTTACGGAACGATAACGACTGTGGGTTGTGTGACGTCATTATCTATTAGTACACACTAAATTTACTATAAAACACTCTAAAATTGCGTAATTCAACTATTTCTCCCCAAGGCTGTAGATTCTATAGTGTCTATATTCGGTAGGCCCATGTCCTGCCAAATAACAGCTGTAGACACCATCTCTATAAATAATAAGCATCCCGCACCAGCGTCTCCCAATAGGAGAGTTCGTATCAAATGGCTTATCAACTGAACATTTTTGACCTACCCAACAACTAAGACACCATTTTTCTAAGAAATCAGGATCCTGAGATATTATGAGATAAAAAATTTGCATGCTATCTAGCACTGCCTAGTGGTGGAACATCGAATCAAACGGTCCATAATCTATAAGTTCTTGACCAACCAAACAACTTTGCCGAAGACATCAACTATATAAGTAATCAGGATCCTGAGATATATGAGATTTAAATTTTAATAGTGTTACGTCTATTTGTCTCTGATTCCTCTTGGGTTTATTCAAATATTACGAAACGCAAAATTTGACAACTTAAGGGCTCCTCCCTTCTCCATGCAACAACTTTTGTATGGAAAATTTTGAATGAAACGTAACACAGCGCTAGACCACCTCCCACTCCTTTGCATTACGTAATATTTGAATGACCCCTTTTGACCCGCTGGACATATATGTCAACTCGTCTACAGCAGTGCGATTTACCCAATTGTTTCGGTACGTCTTGTCCTTGTCCGCTTGTTTAGGTACGTTATATCCTGCAGATCGGGGACATTTTTCAATGCTCACTAGCACCACCTAGCGGAAACTTCCCGATCTAAATTGTTCATTACTAGATAGGCCTTGACTTTCCTAACATCTTTGCTGAAAACATCACCCTTTCAAAAAGTAAGGATAATGAGATACGCGAGAATATATGTTGGGGTCCAATGGACCCCAGGGTCCCAAAACGGACCTTCATTTAAGGTATCGTCTTGAGGATTAAGCACGCTACCAGGCATGGGAAACACTCACTTAAGGCCTTTTCTTGTGTCATCACAAAATGGTTTCTTCAAAATCATCACCCAAATTCAACTTTACACAGTATTGCACTAAAACACTTATGTAAAAAAATCGACGCTTACCTTTTCTCTAAAATTTTCCACTTCACGTAAGGTATTTGGAATTGAAATATAGGGTGCGAGCACCGGTTTTGGCCAGTCTAAGGGAAATCATTTTTATAAAAATAACCAATAACCCTATGAAAACAACCAATGCGTCAAATGAAAGGTTTCAATCTATATTTTGAAGGAAAAATGCAAAAATCAAGCCAATACTTGATTTTTGTATTAAAAGTGGCACTGGCCAAAATAGAAGCACTGCCGCAGTTTTGGTTTCTATTTTGGCCAATCACGTGTATTTCTTATGGGAGTGGCCAAATTAGAAGCACCCTGGCCAAAATAGATATATGAGAGCTGATTTGTTAAGGAAATATATTGTTTTCTTCCAGTTTTTAATCAAAATGTGTGGTTTTTATAGCTGTAATCAGCATATTGTATTAGGATCTATCAGTAAAAAATAAATTTACGCCGATTAAGATCGCAACAGGCTCAATACCGCACTATGGCTAAAACTCCGGACTGGCCAAAACTGAAGCTTCTACCCTAGAACACACTATTTCAATTGAAAGCCTCTTTCTAACTATCTGGGATACATAAAAATATGTTCACTCAAACTTGAAAATTATATAAATTTATCTCAGCCGCACCAAGAATTCGATGGCAATGTTTACCACCCACCACAGTACAACGATGACGCCAGCAGCGCGACGCGAGGATGCCTTTTGGCGCACAATCATCAATTATTGCACGCAGTGATGTCGATCTTGCGGGCCAAATCATCGATAAAATAATCAAAACTATCCAAATAGCTAACACAAACTCATTGATTATACGTCGCAAAATCGAAAACTATTCTACGAATGATTATTGTTGTACTTTTAATCACACATGATAGTATACAGGATATCCATTCAAATTCAGTTTTCCGATTCCCGGATTTTTCCCGGGTATGGACAAACTTTCCGGGTATGATCAAATAAAATTATTGTTCTAGCAGGACACTGCTCAGAGCATTTTTATACACAATTTCAATTCTATAATTTGATATGAATTTTAAAGATTTCCTGGCTTCAAGAATTATGATTTAAAAAACTAATTAACTCTACAATCACTGATGCTAAATAATTTCCAATGTATCATTTATTTGCTACATTTTGTGAAAATCTCCAAGTAAATTTTTGTTCTGTTTCCATCGTCATTTTAAGCAATTTGCTTGTTGAATCCAAAATCTTTTGAAACCGATTGGCTCCGAATTTAAAAGAAATTGTTTTGATTTCTTCTCCAATAATATCACAATAATAAGACCCATAATAGGACATTTAACATTTCTTCCTTCAGGAAGTACTTCGTGGGTTCTGCTAAAAAATCTCGCAAAAGTGGCAAAAGTGAAATAGTTGTGTTTGTCTAATATTACCGTAAAAATATCAGGGATTCTATTGGTATAGAATACTCTTCCTGGGATTCGAGTAATGCTTCCCGAAAGTCACATTTTATTCGGTAAACTTTCACAGACATTTTTCACAGAAGTTAAAGATCTGTGGATTCGCCCTTCATGTCGATCAACTTCACTCCACTGATCATTTTCACTCGAAATGGCGAAATGGCGAATGAAACTTCGCTGTAATTTTCAGTGTTGTACTTACTCTTCAAATTTTCATTTGAATTTTGCCTAAAGCTCCTCCAAAACATAAGCGGATAGGTACAATTTTCTCCATAACTTCTGCCAAAGCAAAGGGATCAAATTCAAGGGATCTGGCAGAAATTATACAAAGTTTCATTAAGAATGTATAACCAGAATATCTCCAGGAACTGACACATTTTTTTTATGAAACGTAAAAATCTCTTTGCCGGAAGTAACGTCTTCAGGTTTACCGAGTTCTTCAGGAATTCCGAGTGGGCCTTCATGGGCTTCTTCGGTATTTTCACAAGAATTCTTCTTTCAAGATTTTCCTAGCAAGACTTAAAAAGTCGTTCCGGAAATCTTCCAGAAAATCCCGAAATCTGATAAGAAGTATTCAGGTTTTTTTTACATGAATTTATCGAGATCCAACAGAAACTACTGAAATTCTTAAAAGACTGCCTGTCTACAAAATAGGAAACCGACAACTCTTTTAATATTGCTAACTGCAACCATTCTTTTCAAGACTTTGCTTGCCACTAATGCAGTACCTGCAGTACAGAATACACTATAAAGAATTTTCCCGGCGCCTTTTTCAATTTTCCGTGTTTTTCCCGTATTTTTCTCGGTAAATTCGAACTCCCGGGTTTTTCCCTGTTTTCCCGTATTTCCCTGATGGATGGACACCCTGCAAATAATGTTTATTTGTGAAGCCTCCTCCGAACTGTCCATCAACCCTGCTGTTGCTTGCAAACATCAACAGCGGAGGAGCTACTAAGAGTATTCAATCGTTTTTAGCTTATTGCATATAAAATTCAATGTTTTTCGTGATATTGAGATATGTTTCATTGTTATTTAGCAAAATAGAATAGTCTACTGCTTGAATTGTTTTGAAATGATTAATAATCTTAAAATGTTTACATTAGCGGAAGCGAGACAAAGAGGTGCTATTTTTGTTTGTTTATTTATGGAACAAATGAAAAAAGGCAACACCACTACTGTTGCGCTCGATGATTATTAGAAATAAGAATCGAAAAAGAAGTTCTGAAATAGGAGTGATACAGGGTGTCGGCAGCACAGATGAACGGTGGACTGCGGCACTGAGAACCACTGCGGGGACCAGAACAACCCTTGGTTTGGAATTCGTTTCTTCCCTTCCGAAATCACTGCACTTCGTTTCACTTTAGAGTTTTTGGTTTCACTTTATTTAAATTCAACTTTGCATTTCACTTTACTTTATTTCATCTAATTTAAATTAACTACTAGTTCAAATTCAGTTCACTTTACGGTACTACACAGAATATAATTTCCACTCGAAGGTAGATGGCTCCATGGGTGATCCAGTCAGATGTCAAAAGAGAGCGTGGTGACGTTTCTCGAGGCCTTTTATAATCGAGGGATCGGAAGTCTGTCCTTCTCCATCTTGCCTTTTCAGAAGGGTTCGATGATGACACCTGTCATCATTGTCGGACTGCAGTTCAGCAGGGGGATTCCCCTCACGCATTTGACGAAAGGTTGGCCATACACGGAAAAACAGCTACTTTCGTGGTACACGAACATTCTGGCCCCTTCAGAAAACACATTTCTGAATAGCAGCGAATATTACTCGAGCAGGTTATCCCTCGGTCGATGACGATCCGATCCGACCGATGCCGATGATTGTTTTGGTTGGAGCATCGCACGATTCGTTGACAGAAGCAGGAGAAACAGGAGCCATACTTTTCGCTGACAAAGAAATTCAAAGAAAAGACCCGGTAGCGGGTTTCACAAGTTTATAAATTAATGGACAGGTTCTCACCTTGTCCCTTTGGATAAAGGGCCTTGAATATTTATCGTTGTAGGTTCGCCAAGCTGGAGGTGTTGATGTTTCATTCGGATGATTGTGGAGATTGCTGTTTGTTGGACGACGTGGAATTGGAGGACGGCGTTGTTTTGATTTGGCTTGATGCGACTGGCAGCAAGCAAATTTTCGATACCGGTCGTGTAAATTTCCCTTGTGGTGTTCGAAGAGTCACAACACGTACGATGCCGTCCGCCCCGGGGTGAAGTTCTTCGATGCGCGCCGTTTTCCAATTCATGGGAGGAGCAGTTTCATCTTTAAGGATGACCAACCGCCCCACATCGATTGTCGTTGGAGGATTTGTCCATTTCGTTCGCTGTTGCAGGGTGAGAAGATATTCGCGATGCCACCGCTGCCATAAGTGCTGGAACAGCTTTTGCACCTGCTGCCATTGATGAAGTCGGTTGAATGGAGTTGCTGAATGGTCGACGTCAGGTACTGCTTTCATTGAGGATCCCCTAAGAAAGTGCCCAGGAGTGAGCACCTCGTAGTCGCTGGGGTCGTCGCTGATGGGAATGATCGGTCTGGAGTTAAGGCAGCACTCTATTTGCGTGAGCAGTGTTTCGGTGTCGTCGTAGTAGAGGATGTGTGGTCCTAGGACACGGACAAAGTGTTTCTGTGCAGAAGCAATCGCTGCCTCCCACAGCCCACCAAAATGGGACGCTTTCGGTGGGTTAAAGTGCCAATTGATGCCGTTCGATAGACACTCCTGGACAACCGCGGTTTGGTGTTCCTTGCTGTGAATTAATCGCCGCAACTCAGTTGCCGCCCCAACGAAATTCCTGCCGTTGTCGCTGTAGATGTCTGAACAGAGGCCACGTCGGGAAACAAATCGTCGTAGCGCTTGTATGAACTTTGCCGTGCTGAGGTCCGCCACAAGCTCAATATGTACCGCTCTTGTGCTGAAGCAGACGAACACGGCCACATATGCCTTCCTCGGTGCCGCTCTTCGATGTTGTTGTTTGATGTGTATTGGCCCCCAGTAGTCGATTCCTGTTGTGGCGAATGGTCTGGTTGCAGTTACTCTCGTAGCAGGTAGTTCCGCCATGAACTGTTGTATCGGTTTAGGTCGGTTTCTGTAGCAAGTGACACAATTCCGAACTGTTCTTTTGGCCAGGTCCCTGGCCCCTATTATCCAATGTCGTAGACGCAGGATCGTGATAAGCAGCTGCGGAGCTGCATGAAGCTGACGCAAATGGATGGACTGGACTAACAACGCCGAGAAAGGATGCGATGAAGGAAGTATTGCTTGGTGTTTGCTTTCGAAGGGTAGTTGTGAGTGGTCCAGTCGTCCTCCGATTCGAAGCACTTGGTGAGCGTCGAGAAACGGATGAAACCACCGCAATCGCGACCTGGGTGGGATTGCCTTTCCGTTTTGGAGTTGTTCAATTTCGCTGCTGAAGAATTGCCGCTGAACGAGTTTGACGAGTGCCATCTCTGCTGTACTAATTTCCGCTGGAGTGAGAATATCAGTCCTGTGCTCGCTGCGTGGTAGGCGACAGTTTTGTAGGAAGCGAAGGCAATACGCCGTGATCCTCAGCATACGGTTGTAATTGGAGTGCGATGCCACGTATTGGTCGATGAAAGATGGTTCCTCTGAAACTGGACCCGCTGTATTGGCAGTCGTCTTAGCCTAATGAAAAGCTTCATTGGATTCCACCAGGTTGTGATGTGTTGCTGGCCATTTGCGTGGGTCCATTGCCAGCCATTCCGGACCATTCCACCAGAGGTGACTAGCGATAAGGTTGTCTGCTGTTGCTCCTCTTGAGATTAGATCGGCTGGGTTTTGTACACCTGCCACATGATTCCAGGAACAGCTTTCTGTGGCCAACTGGATCTTAGAAACTCTGTTTGCTACAAAAGTTACCCATGTAGAAGGAGAAGATTTCAGCCAACAGAGAACCACGGTAGAGTCTACCCAGAAAAATGTTTCTGCCTTGATTTTGAGAGCTGCTACGACCTTCTCGTAGAGTTGAGCTGCAATCAGTGCACCGCAAAGCTCTAGTCTCGGGATACTTTGCTTCTTCAAGGGTGAAATTTTGGACTTCGAGGTTAGTAGCGCTACTTTTACGCCACCGGTTGCGTTCGTTGAGCGAATGTAGACGCACGCACCGTATGCGTGCTCCGAAGCATCGGAGAAAACGTGCAGCTGCAAAGTTGTGGGTGAAGAGAATACAACGCAGCGTGGAACTCGAAGTTTGTTGAGATTAGGAAGTTGCGTCTGGTAGATTTCCCATCGAGTCTTGAATGTTTGCGGAAGTTCCTTGTCCCAACTATATGGTTTTCCGTCTTCATCAAGGAGAGTCCAGATGTCTTGCATGAAGATTTTGGCGGTGGTTATTATTGGCCCAACAAGTCCAAGTGGATCGAACAAGCGTGCTATGTTCGATAGAGCGATGCGTTTTGTAAGTCCGTCGATCGATTGTGGGTCGATTTGAGTTTTGTATCGCAAGACATCGGTGCCAGGCTCCCAATGTAGCCCGAGCGTTTTGATGCACTGTTCTCTGTCGAGCTCGATTGATGTTTTGAGTGCCCTGTTCTCCAATGGGACATCCTGAATGACGGCTGGTTCATTTGTGGCCCATTTCCGTAGCTCAAAGCCCCCTCGTTTGAGAAGAGATTCCATTTGCGTCCGAAGTTGGATGGCTTCGTCTGTCGTGTTTGCTCCTGTGAACAAGTCATCCACGTAGAAGTCGTTGCAGAGGACATCGGCCGCCTTTGGAAAGTCGCTTCGTTCATCGATGGCTAACTGCTGCAGCACACGCGTGGCGAGAAAAGGAGCGCTGGCGGTACCGTACGTAACGGTTTTTAGTTCGTAGGTTTGTAGGGGAGAATCTGGTGATGTCCTCCAAACTATGCGCTGGAGACTGTTGCTTCTTTCATCCGTCAGGATTTGCCGATACATTTGCTTTATATCTGCGTTGATAAGAATTGGATGCATTCGTGATCGCAGAGTGATTGATCGTAAATCATCTTGTACTATAGGGCCCACCATGAGCGCATCGTTTAGGGAAGGTCCATTGGGTGTGCGACAGGATGCGTCAAAGACGACGCGTACTTTTGTAGTTGAGCTGTCCTCTCGCACGACGGCATGGTGGGGAAGATGATAACATTGGAGATGATGTTGTTGGTGATCCTCTACTCGCTCCATATGGCCCAATTCCAGGTATTCATCCATGAACGATCGATATTGTTGGCTGAGTTCAGCAGTATGGGCGAGCTTGTTTTCCAGCAAATGGAAACGACGAATGGCTGTGCGACGGTTGTCGCCGAGCTGGGTTATTACTTCCTCTTTGATCGGCAGACTGACGATGTACCGACCTTCAGTGGTCCGGGTGACCGTTCGGCGGAAGTGCTCTTCACAGGCAGCTTCTTCTACGGAGTAACAGGGCTGTGAACCGTCTTCTTCCAGGGTCCAAAATTTCTGAACCGCGTCATGCAGATCAGCGATAGATGCAACGTTAGCGACGATGGGTGTACCTGCTGGAGTTTGGGTACTTTTTCCGGAGACAACCCAACCAAAAACGGAGTTAATGAGAGTTGGGAGACCTGGACCAAGCGGAATCCTTCCAGAAACTTTGAACAAATCAAAGAAGACTTCTGCGCCGAGGATAAGATCGACCTTATGGGTTTGGTAGAAGGCAGGATCAGCGAGTGTGATTCCCGATGGAATGTCCCAAGATGATGTGTCAAATGTGGCGGAGGGCAAGTCAATAGCGACCTTCGGCAATACCAGCAGTTCGATGTTGGCGTTGAACTCAGAGATACGAGAGCGAATTTTTGAAGCGAATTTGAAGCGAGACTCCGTTGACGACTGTCCAATGCCGGCAATAGGCAGATGTATTCGTTTGCGTTGGGCTTTCACTACCTGGGAGAACGATTCCGTCACAAAGCAGCATTCGCTACCAGAATCCAGCAGCGCTCTGGCAGGGTGTTCGGTGCCGTTGTCGTCGACTACGATGACGATAGCTGTTGCAAGTAGAACACGTTTGCATCCACGGCCAGCCGCTGAGTAGCTAGCACGGTCGTCGACGGTTGCTGACACGGACGCAGATGGTTGATCGGATTGCAGCTGGAGGTCTTTGGGTTGAGGCGTATCCGTGGTTTTGGTGTTGATAGGAGCTGAACCAAGGCAGAGTTGGGTGTGATGGTGGCCCTTACATTTGCGGCAGGTACTCGAAGATGAACACTCCTTAGCGTGATGTCCCTTGCGAAGACAGTTTCGGCATAGCTGGTGACGCCGGACTTCCTTTTCCTTCTCGTCGACGCTAAGCTTGGAGAACACTCCGCATTGGTACAGGGGATGGTGGTCCGAGCAAGCAACGCACTTCCGCTGGTTGGATGGACTTGCGCCGTGGCTGCTTACGACGCGTTGAGCAGGCTTTCTCATCGAGTTTGGGGGTTGTAGAGGTTCCGATGTCTTCCCAATGGTTTGGAGAACGGTTACTCGTCGCTGGATAAAACTCGTGAGCTCGTTGAAGGAGACGGCGTTCAACGTGGACGAATGCTCCTCCCAATCTCTTCTAGTGGTAGAATCAAGGCGGATGCTTAACATTCGAATCAACAGCACGTCCCAAAACTCCGTTTTCTCTCCGAGTTGCTTGAGGATTTTCACGTTTGTTTCAAATTTCTCCACCAGTGAGTGGAGCTCTGTTGCCGATTCTCGCTTAACGGATGGAAATTCGAACAGCGAATCGACATAGGATTGCTTCAGACGAACGGGGTTTTGATAGTGATCCAGAAGTAAGTTCCAGGCAACCAAATAGTTATTGGCGCTGAGTGCGATGGTTTGCACGAGTTTCAAGGCATCTCCGGACAACGACGACCGTAGATAATAAAACTTCTGAATACTAGAGAGTTCGTTCGACGAGTGGACAAGTGAAACGAAGAGGTCATGGAAGTTCAGCCACTGATCCAGATTTCCGGCGAAGACGGGGAGTTTGATGTCGGGCAACCTTACATGCGACGACATAGGACCTTGTGCAGTTGAATGAGGAGTCAACGGAGTACGAGGCGCCGGCAAATCACTTTTATTGACGGCAAGCAGGAAGCCTTTCACCCTGAAGTATGCAGATTCGAATTCAACACGCTGTTTCAGGTGATCATCGAGGGAGGACTCGTCCAACGTCTCGAGCTCATTTTGGACGGTGTTGAAGTCCTTCCAAATGGTATCGACATGTTCGAGGCGGACCGACACTTCGCGCGCGCTGCTTTCCTCCGAGTACTCGTCGACGAACTTCGTAATAAGGCAGAACGAAGTCAGCAAACTCTTCTGCCGGGTCTTCAGCGATTTGATTTTTCGGTCGTTGGACATCGCTGGGAACGATAAGGCCGGATCTGATCACAGGCAAAATTTGCCTTGTATAGTAGTCTACGCTGCTCCAGAAGGTTCGATGGAGGCTCAAATACTTGGAAACCTTAGGGTTGGCCGGGCACGTGGTGATAGCTTCCAAAAGGCGGGGGGGATCTCCGGAGTTCGACGGTAGATCCGGTTCGAAGGACCACTTTGTCGGCAGCACAGATGAACGGTGGACTGCGGCACTGAGAACCACTGCGGGGACCAGAACAACCCTTGGTTTGGAATTCGTTTCTTCCCTTCCGAAATCACTGCACTTCGTTTCACTTTAGAGTTTTTGGTTTCACTTTATTTAAATTCAACTTTGCATTTCACTTTACTTTATTTCATCTAATTTAAATTAACTACTAGTTCAAATTCAGTTCACTTTACGGTACTACACAGAATATAATTTCCACTCGAAGGTAGATGGCTCCATGGGTGATCCAGTCAGATGTCAAAAGAGAGCGTGGTGACGTTTCTCGAGGCCTTTTATAATCGAGGGATCGGAAGTCTGTCCTTCTCCATCTTGCCTTTTCAGAAGGGTTCGATGATGACACCTGTCATCATTGTCGGACTGCAGTTCAGCAGGGGGATTCCCCTCACGCATTTGACGAAAGGTTGGCCATACACGGAAAAACAGCTACTTTCGTGGTACACGAACACAGGGCATCGCGTTAATTATTGTTTCTTACTCACTTCCACACACAATCTGTATCCTGAAGCAAGTTTGCTTCTTCCCCAGATTAGCAACATACATCTTCTTGTACTACCTGTTTGAAGGTTTTGGATTCTTGCTGTTTGTTTCCAAAAACCTAAAACGGATTTATGGAGAATTTGTTGACGACTTTCTTATATTCTTAGTTCGATCCATAATGGAAACCAGATAGAGTCCACTGAAGATTATGGATGAATATTTTTAGAAATACTTGGAACGGAATTTTGATAGATTTCATGGGCGACCCACGGTGAATTTTTTGTATACAACTCCAAAGAACGCTAGGATACTCGAATAATTGTAAACTTTTTGATAAATTCTCGACGCACTTATTTGTGCTGTTTTAGATAGCACCGTGTTTAGCTGTAAAGTGTAAACAAACAAGAAAGGTAAAGGCAGAAATCTTAAGTTTTATGAAAAGTTCTGCCAGACTTATGTAGTGGAGCAGCGCCATAGAGGGCACAATATGAAAACCAATCGTTTGTTAAAACCGAAGTAAAATAACAAACGACTCAAGCCGTGATTTAGTTTGGAATTTACTCCAAGTTGAAATCACATTAAAAAATAGAAACAAAAAAAATAATTTAAAAAAATATGTTATATTGGAAAATGCACTCTATTAAAATGCATAGTACAAATCCGACCACAATGTCATCAGTTGAGCTATAAATCCAGCACCTATTCTTGTTTGCTATTCCATGTAGATTAAACACAAATCCCAGCCTCGAGGAACACAACTCTCGCCCAACCAGATTCAATTCACCCTTAATAGCGACAAGCATTTCCCAAGAATCACCAACCTCAAATTTTCACCGAACTATCATTTTCTCCTTATCAAAACGACCCCGAATCACGATAGCACCCGCGGGGTTCGTTTGTGAGCACTTTATCACACCAGCACCCGTACGTCAATCATTTTTCGCTTGCGAGAGCTGCCTTCTCATTCTTTAGCAGCATCCGGGATGGGAAAAAAAAATAAGATAATACTACCGAATGCAAATATTTACCTTTCAATTACATTGCCTCCCACCTTCCAAACAGCCACCCAAAGTTATGCAAATGGGAAATTCAAAATTCGTGCGCCTGGTGGCGTCTCGGTCTCGGTGCCGTGTTGTTGGATGTAGGTAGGTAGCCTACTACTGCTTGGCGCAAGTGATCTGGACGCGCTCTTGCTGCGCGCGAGGCGAGCAACTAGCTAGAGTAGAGTGAGCGCGATGAGAGGTGATTTGTTTTTATTACTTTTATGATAGGCATTAAATTTCTCGCACCATAGAGGCACACTACCGGCGCGAAGGATATCCTACTCGGAATAGGGTAAAGGTCCGAAAGATGATGCGTTTATGGAAACGAACGGTTAATATACTAAACACATGAAATTTCATTCAAATCACTTTTATTGGGTAACAGTTGTTAAATTGAAACGTTTTTTACCTGTGTCATCAAAAACGGCCACTGTATTTTGAATGCATTACCTTTTATTGCGTTTTATACAGATCTGCATTTTTCATTTTTTTACAGTATTAATTTGTTTATTTCATACATATAATTATTCAACGTTCGTTATTCGCATACCATGATTGTGCATTTCCCCCTAGACAACAACCGCTGCACTGCACGCGATCGATCAACCCATTTTTCTCCGCAGTGCAAGATTAAGTCGCGGCGAGGTCGCCATCACTCAATTATAGATACAACAGTATGGCAGTGGTCCTGCCGCGCCACCGTGACGACGACCACGGTGGCGTACAATAATGATCATTATGCTATTACCATTCACCAATTTAACACAAATCTGCTATTTATGTTGGCTCGGGAGGGAAATTGCCATATTGAACTCGTACCTCGTACTTGAAAAGGTGCAAAGCAGCGCAATGGAATGGCATCAACCAACCAACCAAAGGTGAACGCATGCTGCTGCTGCTGCTGACTACCTACCAACCAGTAACGAGACGACAGTTGCACGCGAACGAAAGTGAAAATTATTGGTGGATCTTTGAGTTGATACTGACACTGCTTTTAGCGGGCGACAGCAGTGGCCGCCGCCACCACCGCCGCAACAGCCAGCAGCGCAGACAGTAGACAGTTGCGGTTTTCATTGCAAAATTATTATGATTAGCATGACGGCGAGCAAGTGCCTGCCTACGGTGTCAGCGAGAAAAGAAGGATTTCACTCTCTGAGCCTGCGACCGTATCTCAATGGGGAACGCGTTTCGAATTCTGCCATTCATAGATTACCAGCGCAAAAAGGCGGCATTCAACACATAATAACAATTGAGGTTGTCGGTCGGATATTTCCAGATGCAAATTGATGATTTTGATCTTAGGGTTGGACTCGTCGAAAAAGATTCGTTTCCACCTTTCGGACCTTCGATAATTGCTTGTTATTGCGAATTCAAAGTTTTAAACATGCAAAGCTAGGTGCTAAGGTATGCACACAGCAAAATCTAGCCACCGCATTTTGGGTAGAAATTTTTCTATTTTCAACGAATCGTGGCAATCTCTGGCGCAAATGAAAGCTTATTGTGTAAGGAATCGAAAAATATTTACTTCGGGATATATTTTGACATTGTGTTTAAAATAGAGTCAAGGGAACAAGAAGTCCTCGAAAAGTTTTTGCACAAACGTGCTGAAAATCTGACAATGTAAATTAAAGCGACCGTCCCCGCAGAACTAAGTTAGCTTTCAAGTATTCGGTTCTATACATCATTACAACCTGGAAAGGTTGCAGATCAACTTAAGAGCAAGAAAAAATCGAAGTTTGGCAAGAAATACATAGTTTGGTCAACAATATGAATTTGTGGTTTGAAAAACCGAACTTTTAGAAATACATGTACAGCAAATCATCTTTTTCACTACGGGAAATGTCGGGAAAAATGGCTGGCACCCCTTATTCAAAAGCTTAGATATTGTGTATTGATTTGAATTGATTTTAGTCCCCTGTTTTTGGCGGAGAATGCTTGCGTTTGTATGCAGAAAACTATGTAGAAATTGTACTGCATTTTTCCAAAAAACGTAAAATCTCATACACTTCAAAACTCAACCCAATTGAAAAATATTGAGTAACCGTAAATTGGAACCTTCAAAAAATGTCAAGAACGACAGCTTTCATCGAAAAATAAGATTGATTTTGGCACAAAGGTGGTAAAAATTTCTTGGCATGCGGTCGAAGGTACTGTGCAAAACTTTACGGAAGGACTCAAGCTCAAAACTCGAGATGACGGATATAACAAGTCAAATCAGCAATGTCTTGATGTTGATTTAAAGTAAATTAATGCTTTTTTACGATGAATTGCTTTTGGTTTGGGAATAAGTTGGAATGAATTATTACTGCTTGATTTTCTTTGGCCAGATTTTGCTGTGCGCATACCTTAGTCTCTGACAAAAAAAAAATACATGAAAATAAATTGTCACCATATCCAGAAGGAAATATCAAAATAGACTGACATATAATGTTTTGTACATGTATACCTCGATTTAGTGGATATTTGAATTTTCAAAATGTCTGTAAAATTGCAGCATGTTTTTATTTTTTTTTTATTTAAATTGTATACCTAACTGTACCAAAACATATAAAAACTGCACAAAAACTGAGTTTTTGATAAAAGGCTTGGAGTTTTTGGCATGTATTCGTTTTATATTAGTATTTTTTGCTAAATAACCAATGAACCACTATTTCTCTAGCTTGTTAAGATCGAAATGTTTTGTCTCCAAAAATATGTAGGGTTGATTCAAAGGCCAATAGGGTATTGTACCACTTGGGCAGTTGTACCTATTTTGGACACTTGCCGCTATAACTAAGTCAATTTCAAACCGATTGATTTGCATTTTTGTACAGTTAGATACTGTACGTACGTGCCTAACTTTATACAAAATTTCAAATCAGTCGGTGACTTAGTTATAGCGGCAAGTGCCCAAAATAGGTACACCTGCCCAAATGGTACAAGACCCTATTTTGAGTAAAAGACACACACACACACAATAACGTTATTTTCATAACTGTCCCAGACAATTCAAAAAGTTCAGGGATTTCTTTGAAAATGTCTGAATTTATTTAACCTGGAAATTCTTTACGAATTGCTTCAAAAATGTTCCTATACGAATTGCTTGAGAAATTCCTCCAGGGTTTCCTTTTGAAATTCCTCAAGGGGCTCCTTCGGAAAATTAGAGATTCGTGACAAGCACTTGATAGAGCGTGGGTACTAGGCCGTCCCTTATTTTGCAAAAATTGGAAATGTTATAAGTTCGTAGGTGGAAAATGATAGTTTTAGCTAAGAACTGATTTTTTTTTTCGACGAAAAAATACGCTATTCAACTAAAACCGGTGATTTTAGGACCCTAAAGGGCCTAAAATGTGCTTAGAATTGCGATTCCTCTACTCGTTTTTGAGTTATTGAACAAACTAGGTTTCCTTTGGAATCTAAAAAAAATGGTAAAAAATGCTGCTTTTTCGGTTGTTTTTTGTCAATAACTCAGAAACGAGTAGAGATATCGCAAATCTAATAGCGATTCTACTAATAATAAGCGATTCTACTAATAATAATTAGTAGAATAGCGTTTTTTTTTGTCGAAAAAAGTTTCATGTTTTTCTGGTCCCATACCATTTTTGACAACTTTAGGCCCCTTGAGGGACCCTTAGCCTTGAGATACGGACTTCAAATTTAGACACGATCATTTCTTAGCTAAAACGATCATTTTCCACTGACGAACTTACATCATTTCCAATTTTTGCAAAATAAGGGACGGCCTTATTCTCCATATTCCTCTTATAAAACTTTCAGCGAGGCCTTTTCCAGAGTTTTTCAGAAAGCGTTTCAGAAGCTCCTTCAAAAATTTGTACTGGGCTTACTTTAGAAATTCTTCCATATATTTCACCAGAAATTCCCACAGCAACTTCCAATGTCTCCAGAAATTCTACTAAGGATTCCTCCTAAGGTATCACAAAAGTTGTGTATGAGTTCCTGCAGAAATTTCTTCAGGGATTTCTTTAAAATATCCTTCGGAGATTTAACTTTTGTTTTGTGACTTTCTAGATTTTTTTCCGGAAAATCCTTCGGAAACTCCTTCAAACATTCTCTCGAACGATCTTTCAAGGATTTATTCCAAAAGTTTGCTCAAGCGGTTTCTTCAACGATTTTTTTTAGGAATACATCCAAGGAAATGTACCAGTGAAAGGACACTGAAATCGGGGAGCCTTGACTAGCTAGCTCTGATTTTACCATAACAAAACTGGAAATAATTTATCACACATCTTGTCAGTAATCTGCCGAAGCATTACAATGATCTTTTAATGAAATTTGCTACAAATGTTGGAGTTCTATCAGCTGTGTACACACCAAGATAGTATAAGTATAAGATAGTATAAGACTAATGACCACGCGGGGGGGGGGGGGGGGGGGGAGGGGGTTGAGAAGTCCCAAAAAATGACCACGTGGTTTATGGACAGCCCCTTTCGATGCTTTTCGATCAGCTTATCGCGATGCATCGTAGGATGGAAACGTTATTGCTGTGGTGTCGGTACATGCGAATGTTGCTTCTGTGTGCGTGTCGAGCGTTCGTGCCGTAGCTTCTGAAACCAACCCGGGTAGACGTGAATATCATAATCATATCTTGAAACGATCAAATTTTGATGTCATATCTTAATATGATATTGATGAGATATTCAAAAAGTTGCCAAATATCTGCTAAATATCTCATCGTGATATGATTTCAAAATTAGTACTTAATTTGATCTTTGGAAAGCCTAGTGCAAAAAAAGTTGAAGTTATCATACAAAAGCACATTATGGATTCCGCCAGGTCCTAATGAACCAACCATCGAGTTTAAAAATATCGAATTTAGTGTTACATAATAAATAGATGTTCCCTTATGTACACCACAAATTTTACAAACGAGCACTGGGACAAAAAGGAAGTAGAAGTGGCCTTCATTTTCAATAAGCGGGTTTATGGATGCGGCAATTGAACAAAAAAAAAACAGAGTAATCGGCACAAAAAACATGCATATAATCGATATTTGCTTTTCTTTAAAAAAGGCATAAAAATATATACTGATTTTATCTGATAGATTTCTTAATCCTAGTTTATAGTTATTTTATTTCACTGTGAGTAAACCAGCAGAGGCTTTCCAATTGAGTCCAATGACAACATGAGCTGGACCTCGATGTCGAGATTGCATTTGTGGTACGAATTCAATAAATGAATCACCGGACAATTTGGGAACTTTATCGGCACGCTAAGCAAAATACGTCTATTTCGAAAAACGGACCGTTTGATTCTAGATTCAACAAAACATACCGCTGCAAACGACAAGCTTTTTGAGTTTAAACCAACGAATTGCGTAGCGATTCTGCCTCGGGTATACGAACAGACGATAGTCGTGACGACTACGATCTTCTAAATGTTTCCAAAGCTTTTCTGGGCGACAGTTCACAATAGAGCACGTTCAGTGAAGTACATACTAGATTTTTAGCTGATTTTTTTATGGCTAGAAGGTAAATTCTCCGTTTCTACAACGAAATTATGCAGGAGGCGTGGGTATTATGATTCCTTGCCTTATTTGGTGCTGTTGGAATAAAACTTTGGAAAACTTTGTTGCAAGAAATGGAGAAAACAATAACATAGTTACCTAAAGTTTTGCTCAAACACCATTAGGTTAGGCAAGGAATTATAACAACCAGGCTTTTTGCGTCATTTCGTTGCAGAGATTGAGAATTTACCTTCTCACCATACAAAAATTCAGCTCATTACTGCAATCTAGTACTTCACTGATTGCGTCATATTGGTGGAAATTCGTCCTGTTTTATGCGCAAAATAAACCTAACATGTTTCTACGCATGTCGTTTTTAAAGTTTGGATCACTAGCTTTGTTAAAAATTCAGAGAAAAAGCATAAAATGTGAAATCATCTAGAGAAAAGTACTGTTTTAGCTTAGGAGAATATGCAATTCCTAATTGAGCCTTAATTCATTTTTATTTTCCATACCATCACGTCAATTTGCAAATTTTGGGTGGAAACTGTATTAATATTCTGAAATAGAACATTTATCATTGAAAAATCTGAAAAATACTGCTCAAGATCAAAATTAGCTCTTCACATTTTCATCTGCAACATCCAGAAATCGAAAGATCTGAAAATCACTGCTCAAGATCAAAATCAGTTCTTTGACACACTCATCTATAACATCCGAAAATTGTAAGATCTGAAAACTACTATTCAAGATCATAATTAGTTCTTTCACACACTCATCTACAACATGGCGGGACCAAACCAACACAACTACCATGACTCGCAAACACCTTGGAAACGTAGAACTTGATGCTCTTGTTACCTCCTATTTTCAGATATGAGTCGTAGTGCAGTGGTAATGTCACTGCTCATAAATCACAAGGTCATAAGTTCGATTCTGGTCGCGACCATTTTCCTTTTTTTTACTCTAATCCATCTGTCAGATCATTTTATGATATTGGTTAGATGTGCTACAGCCCAGATCTCCCCAGATATTAGTCTGATCTTATAACATCAAAATGAGTTATTGTTATGTTCTTCCTTATACTAATTTTTGATCTTATTTCTGATCTTTTATCTCTTATGTCAAACAAACCAATAGCTAATTATGATTTTGAGTACTTCACTGAGGAATATCAAATGATGATATTGTTCTGATTTTTACTTCTACTCGGGAACCCATTCGGTTTTGTTCGGCTATTCGGGTGAGCATGTGGCGACACTAACAGATGTGTGCAAAATCGTTTGTGAGTTACATCATGTTCGTTATCCCACCTCTTTGCTTCTGGTCATCGCTGAGCTGTGTACAGTTCAATCGCAAGCGATAAAAATACAATTGATAAGCTGATTGAGCATGCGTGAGGTTATAATTTGCATCATTGACGCGAGGTAATGCCAGTATGCTCGTAACAAACAGCAAAGAACGCCTATCACAATAGTCAACACAATCATCAAAAAAAATCCCTGGAGAAAATTCTAGAGGAATCCATTTAGGAATCTCTACAGGAATTACAAAGATTATTCCTAGGAGGAATACATCAAAGAATCTATAGCATAATCTTTGGAGAAATTTCTGCAGGAACCACTAGAAGAATCCCTGAAGAAAACCAGAAAACCCTGGAGAAATCACTGGGTAAATCGGAGAAAAGCGTGGTGGAACCACTGAAGGAATCCCTGGAAGTTTCCTCGGTGGAATTCCTGGAGAAATCTCAGAAAAAAAAAACCTGAATTGCAGTAAGAGTTCTTGGAAAAACTCCTGGGGTAATATTTGGAGTAATTCTTCATCAACTAATCTCAACAAAGAATGTTTGAGATCTCAGAAGTAATTCCTGGAGGAATCCCAGCATGTATTCATAGAGGAGTTTCAGAAATTTCTGGAGGAATCCAAAGAAGAATTCCTGGCCGAATACATAGGGAACTATCTGGTGAAATCCCAGCTACACCTATGGAGGAATTTCTAAAAAAAAAACACTGGATGAATCCCAACTGGGATCTCTGCGTGTTTTCCTAGTCCAACCTCAGCTCAGCAGGCATTTCTGGGAGGATGATCCGGAAAGCAACTTTGGAAAGAAGAAGCAAATTTTGCTTATTTTTCCGCTGAGACGTGATTCAGTCAGAGAATTGATTTACACCCCAGCGCCACCTGTTAGGTGGATTTCATATTAATAAGCACATCAACAGACACCGTTGGACATGTCATTTATCACGGAGTATTGATTTTAAAAGGTTGAATGGGGTCAAGTGCTAGAAGTGCTGAAATATGATATGTAGCTTACGAAAAGTTATGGTCCTTTTCTTTGCTATTAATTTTTAAATATTTTTAAATATTGAGTGACAAACATTTTTTTACTAGTTAAAAAAACGCGATAGACGAAATCCGGGGATTACCGAATCCCGTCACCACTATCATTACCATACTACCATATCATTACTATACAACCTACTCACCGCATCAATCAAACATGATGTTGGTTTCTTACCTGTAAAGAAAGACAAATAAGATTTCATTACTTCACAAAAAATAATTCACAAACAATAACATAAACCTAACGAAACTTGATAATCTTACAAATGTGATTAAAGCTTATATAGGATATTAGTAACATTTTGCACATCCATAAGTACCGCATGAACTCATCTTGTTCAAAAGACTTGAACGCTGCCGGAAAGGAACCTTATTGGTTGTGGTGCTTCTTGGTTCTAAGTTCTTTAAGTAACGCCACAGTTCATAATCATTTTTAGGGCGTATGTCGTGTGACTTGAAAACAAATCCTAGAAAATCCACGACCTGTCAGGAATTTGAACCCGGCACACCTGGCTTGTTTACCATTTTAGCTATGAATTACTTAGCCCCACATCCTGTAACTAATTCAGAATTGCCTTCAGAAGTGATACCGAAAATGTATGAAACATGACAATAAAAGTGCTTTGCTGTCGCCACAAATACCTTCAAGTAAAACAGGGTTTTACTCTTTCATTTGTTGATAACAATATTTATAAAATAATAAATTATCCAATGGGCTTCTACCATAAACATATTTTACAGATCGGATCTACTTTGCATTTTTAAACGGTACCAAGCCAACCTAATTAGGCAGCTCCACATCTGATATTTCCATACACTCGAAACCCTGTAAGCACAAGTGGGCGTCATCCGTCGCACAAACTAAACTCTAATGCACTTAGGGAGATTTTTTGCGACGACAAAGCAAATAGCCCTTAGTGGTGCAACAGCCATTAAAAGTGTACAATCATCATCATCATCGCATCCAGCGCGTTGTTCCTTATGGAGCCAAACCCAGCAGCAGCATTACCAGCCAGCTCGGACCAGTACTGCACCAAACTAGAAAAACCCGTCAAATTAAACCATAAATGAAAATTTCTTGTGTCTGCTCCCTATCTTATGGTTGCTCTATATTATGCACACAGCCACCGTCAAACCATCATACCCCATGGTCGGAGAAAATGAACGGTTCAGGTCTCCCACCCTGAAGCAAAAAAGGTCCAGCCCTAGACACAGAGCATCGATCGTCGTCGTGCTGCATCCACCACCATACGGATTAGGAATGCAAATATTGTACAGTTTTGTTTGCGGTTGACCGCAGGGTCCCTTTGGCGCGACCACGCCGACGACCGCGCGCGGGGGCTTTCAAGCCAGAGAACCTATCTAAGAAGGAAATCGACAGTTTTCCCTGTGGTTTTCCGCGTTCGCTCCAGAGACCTACAAATTGAATGGCGCGCGCAGATCTTCAGTGTCGCCGTCCTCGCGTCCGACAGACGGATAGAATTTCGTGTTTTACGTGGATTTTCACTCGCGCGCGGCCCGCCCGGAGGCACCTGTGACCCAGATGTTGTTGGCGCTTTTTTCTATGCACTAGGCAGCAGGATAACTGAGTTTGCATTACTACATTGTTGCCTCTCTCCCGAAATATGAACCACAAATCGTTTAGTCTCACGCTGGTTTTTGCACCCTTGCCGAAGTCACGCAGAACCGCTTGGAATGCCGAGACGGGCACGACGACGACGCAAAGCGCAATTCATGATGAAAGGCCATCGATACCTACTACCTGTTGGAACATTGTTTCAATCCGGGCAAAATTTATGGCTGTGAAATGCCGGCATGACGGTAGTTGACTTTTGGTAAGCAACACGTCGGTACTAGATCATAATGGCGACACTGTAGCATGAGTGTTTCTCGAGTTATGAGTGTTCTATTCTTTTAATCAGAGGGCATTAACCTGTCAACGACCAATCAATAATCTATTTAGAGATCAGCCATTTTTGCGATTACCGTGCATAAATGACGCATACTAGCTTTCCAGTACTCCACCACGTGGCTGTAATGAGCATTAACCCTAGCAGAATTTTGGGGTCAATATGACCCAGACAGGCTCGCTGAACGTGCACTACGCCATCTTGGTGCGAATAGCGTAACAACCCGGGAGGGTTAAGCATTTTCCTTTGATATGTGTTGCGTCAACAGCCATTGCCTGCACCATCATGCTAGTGTTGTGAACAACAAGCGTAGTTTTGCCGTTGAGTGTCGAGCCTTTGGCAAAGCGGTCAGAACATCAGGATCCATCCATTGATGAACAAGTTAATTTTAGATTTATCCGCTAGGTGGCGATAGTGGATCTTAGATTTTTTTGTTATTCGATCACCAGACTACATAGAAGAATTTCATTTTAGACAAAAGATATCAGCACGTCAACAGCTATTCGATAATGCATTAGTTCACTCTGAATTTATCCGCTAGTAGGCGCTAGTGTATCTTTAAGATTCTAAGCTTCTGTAGTTCAAACATCAAACGCTAATGAGTCTTAGAAATGTTAGACTTCTTTGTCTCGTGAATGAGACTACAAGAATGATATTGTCTTCGGCAAATCACGACTGCAAGAGCAATCCGATGATGAACTAGTCTATTCTAGGTGTATCGGCTAGGTAGCTCTAGTGAGTCTTAGAAAATCTAAACATCTGTATCTTGAGAATTAAACTACATAGAAGAATGTTGTTTTCGTCAAAGGTAATCAGGATATCATAAACTATTCGTTGATAAACTTGTTGACTCTAAGTTCATCCGCTGGGAGGCGCTAGGGAGCTTTAGGAATTTTAAATATCTTTATGTCGAAAATCCGACTGCATTAGTAGAGATCTATCCGATGATGAACTAGTTGATTTATCCACTAGGTACCGCTAGTAAGTCTTAGAATTCAAAGTTTATCGGGGCTTCATGAGCCATCCGATGATGAACTAGTTGATTTAAGATTGATCCGATATGTGGCGCTAGTGTGATTTAAAACTTAAGTATCGTGAAAACCAGAGTACACAGAAGAATTTCATCTTCAGCAAAACTTATCAGGACATCATGGATCATGGAGATGAAACATTAGATTATAGATTTATCTGCTAGGCAACACCAGTGAGCCAAAATTTCTGTATCGCAATGTGCATATGATCAAGACATAAAAAGCTATCCGATGAGCAATAAGATAATTCTGGAGTTATCCACTAGGTGTCGTTAGTACATCTTAGACATTTTGAATTCACTGTATTTCGAGAATCTGACTACGTAGAAGAAAAAAACGTCTGTACTAGCCAAGTTTATCTGAACATCAAAGACATTCCGATGATGGCCTACACACTTAATTTTGAATACCGTGTTCGGTAATTTTTTACGCAAATAGAACAGCTGAATACAGTTATAATGGAATGTTTGCCTTTTGCACCCGTTTTTGACAGTTGGTGTCTACCCTCAGTACGGGAAAGAAGTATTACGTTGTCTGAACAAAAAGATTACCTTATTCAAAAGATACGACAAGAAGCACAATAGCCAACCATTTAGAAGAATAAGAAAATTATTATAAACTAGCTGTACCCGGCAAACTTTGTCTTGCCTACTGCGTTTTTGGCGTTTCAAATTTCTATCCTAGACCAGGCCCCCGGTCACAAAATGTATGGAAGATCGATTTTCAAAAACTTTCCATTTTTCCATGTTTTTTGCCTCATAAACCTTCCTTGGGTGAAAACTAACAGAACAAAACTAAGACGACCAAAATCGGTCCTTCCGTTCGCAAGTTATGCGCGGTCCCACGTATGCCACTGCATTTTTATATATATAGATAGATTTAGAAAATCTAAATCTCAAACACAAGAACATATGTATTGTTCCAGAAGAATTTCAAAAACCTCAAGGCATTTGTTAAATGGTGTAAATAAGAGATAATCACTTAATTTTCATGGTCCTAAAAACTCAGTTATCTATTTGGAATGCATAATTTTAGACTGTTCTCGTCAATTTGAAAAGATATTGAATATGTTGTAGATTTTCTTTTTTAACACTTTTTAATTTGTTTTACAGTCGTCTTCAACTCTCAAACCAATGTGATTATAAAACCCATCAAAAAATGGTTTCAAATTCATAAATATACTTAACAATCACGTATGTTCAATATGAATTGCTTAAAAAACTTAACAGTTTTGTTCTCATGACGTATACAGGCTTGATACTTGAAGGTTAGTAATTGGATTACAGATAAAATATTAGGGAAATATAGTGAAATATTCAAATAACTGTAACTTGTGATTCCTTTAACGAAATATCGTCAAATTTGAAGAAACTATGCTTGAATATCATACATTTTGATTGGTGTTTGAAAAACTAATGTATATTTGTTGAAATCATAAATGGCCATCGAACTACGGTATGCACATATTCACTCATATAAGAAAATCCTACAGAAATAACATAGCATGTTCAAATCACAAAAACTTCATGAAAGATTTTCAAAATTTCAGAGAAGATACTACAATAGTATGTATATCTTTCTAATGACGGGTGCCATTTTGTTGAACATTTTTGTTTCTTAAAAACGGTTTTTAGCACACCGTGAAAAAATAATTGGGGAAACCTTCAAGAAAATGATCCAACAGTATCTCTGAATCTCTTATAGTAAAATCGGTAATGAATTTTCAAAGAGTTACGAGAACAAAGGCTTACCAGATCAAACTACCAAAGGCCTTGTCATTAACCTTCTACAACTCGCGCGGTAGACCACCACCGTCAGCAACGCGCTAATGCTGAGTACAAAAAGCGAGATGTTTTCAACGAGTTGTACAAAATCGAAACTCGTGTCGCAAAACACATCAACATTCTAAACAATCTTCGAATTTCGTCTTTGAATAAGTGTACCGCGAAGCAATTTATTTCCGAAAAGTGCACCGCGAAACAGAAAACCCATGGACTGGGGTGTCATATTTCCCAGATTTCACAACTTGTTTGCTACTTTCACACCAATTAATGCATTTGTTGTGGAGCTGTACAAATAAATTTGAAACAGTGTTGAAAATACCACGTTTTTTACAATGATTGTTTACTGAGGACATAAAATGCATTGCAGTGTACCTCTGGACTCCATTGAGATAAAATCACTAAGAAATTTATACCAATATCTTTATAATGGGGCTTATAGCTTTCTTCGGGTTTTACTCACATGCTGTAATACGAATATAAGTGTTCATTGATCGTGAAATAAAATTGCATTGTTTCAAACGTCCAGCAAAACTTAACGAAAGAGAACGAATTCAAATCTTGAATTTGGTCGAACATTGTCTGGCCAAAATTATAGGCACTTCCTAAGAAAGATTGATGTTCTATCTCAGACGTAAGTAATAACATCACCAGGATCCTTCATTATTCTGTTTAGCAGAGGTGCTATTTAGTATGGTTTAGAATCGGGATCACTAGTTTATGAGTTTCATTTTGGGTGTATTTTATCAAATGTCAATGAGAGCTCTCTCGAGATGCTTGTGTTTTCTAGCTTATGAAATTACAGTTAATAATAAATGCCCTCCAAACGTTTCCAAATGGTTTTAAGTCTAGGTAAGTGAGCAACCCACCCAGAATATGAACTTCCAGACATTTTAATGGATAAGTTTTGACTATGTGGCATTGAATTTTGAATTGTGTGATAGAGCGTCGACTTGTTCAAAACACCTGTAACCATCATTGCGATAAAGTTCTTATTGAGATATTTCTTGTGGGCGTTGGACATGATTCTAATACCAAATAGCGTTCAGCCTACCTTTCTATGAAACCTGCAGTCCAGCTTCTATTGAAGAAATGCAGTTTCACACACTGTTAGTATCTAGTCCAACATGCTGTTATAAGTCTTCAGCTACTCAAAAAAGCGGTCTCCAGTCAAACAAATTAAAATCGCCTTGAAGGGTGCCAAAAACATACCCATTGGAGCAAAATACAACGGTACCTCGTTATATTTAGCGATTTTATGATAAAATGTTTATCCTTTTTGAGGAAATTTACTGGAATATGGGGTGTCTGTTAGGTGGGGAGAAGAATAACGCAATATGCCATTCAGCATCCAAACATGACTGCAAGGAGTTGGGATATCAACAATGTGTGGAAATGATTTTTTTCACAAGATATTGATCCCCTGATTTCATATGGGGGTATGGTGAATACCAAACGATATCAATTCATTGGTTTCAAAGCCATGAAATTCCTGTCCTAGCATGATCGTTAACTAGCATAGATAACAATCGTATTGAAAACATTTGAAGAACACTGATCATCAGTTGTAAAATTATCATACTAAAAATCGCCAGGTATTCGTTGTAATTTCGTGGATATTAGCCAATGGCATAAACTTATGATACCGATCCCGTACTAAACTTATGATACCGATACCGTACTAAAAGAATATTGATCGCTCGTGTAAGTATTATAACCTCGATGATAAGGAGTTCCTTAGATAGGACATCACACTTTCTTTAGTAGGTCAACATAGTGCCTAAAATTTTGGCCAGACAGTTTTTGGCCAATTTCAAGGTTTTAATTAGTTTCTCTATGTTGATAATCGTTTGAAGTAAGATACGTTGTATTGTTAATATGTTGTCAATAGACAATAATACAAAAATTATTGCATTTGAGTAAAGCTATCTTAAAGGAAGATTTATCAACCTTAACATCGTATCATGAGGATTGCCTATAATTTTGGCCAGTACTGTATATTTCTCTTAGGGTAACAAAATTTCCTTTTAAAATTTGGTAAACTTTTGCTCCAATTGCACCAAATGTTCACGGAATATATCCTAGTTCTGGGACATCAACATGAGAGCTAGGATAAACGGAGTGGTATAGTTGAAAATTCTACTACACACATACCCCTTTCTGAACCGAAGGGTAGGTTGCTTTGTTTTGAATGGGATGAAATTGTGCTTAAAATTGTAAACTTTATATTGAAACTCATTAAGGTCTAGCCATATTAGAAACAGCAGTGAAAAAAGACCATCAAAAGAAACAAGAATACAAGTTAATTATATCATTTAAAATGAGCTTAATCTAAACATCTGCATATGTTATGAAATATAATTGTACTCTCCAAGTATTATGATTGTATTATGAATGGATTTTGCAAGATTTAATGCTGGAAATTTTTTAATTATAACTAATAATTACACAAGTGTCCAATTTCACGTACTGAGGACGTCATTTTCAGTACAATAAGAGTATTCGAATACATCTAATGGAACTTGTAAGATGTTTTATAAGTCGCCATTTTTTGCGCTGTTTTGATGATATAGGTGTTCAATTTCAAGTCAATTAAACAAGAAAAATACTTCTAAATAAGTTGTAAAAGTGTCTTTTTAGCTGCTATCTAACAAGCGGAGTTACTTGGGAAGGGTTTAGTTACGGAAACTCAAGTTATCCCAAACATCAAAGAAACCTAAATTTGACAGCTAAAGATTATACAATCAGGATTCGTTATACACGGTGCCACCCACTTCACGCTCACCGCAATTTCTCGGTTGTCTTTCAACCAATTCAGTTCATTCTTGGAAGGTAATTAGCTTACGATATCCCGCAACTATACACGAAAAATGAGCTCAATGGCTGTAAGGCAGCCGGAAAATCGCAGTGGGCGTAATGTACCACCCACCATGTATAACGAATTCTGACTGTATTTCAAATAACCGCCGCAAAAGCAGAAAATGAAATGGCAACCAAGCTACAGATCAGCAAATTAAATTGTAATACATTACATCAGCATACTTATTATTCATTAGCATTTACTAATCCTGTTAAGACTATCTAATGCTCAGCCCAATAAGTCATTTTCCATTTTCAATATGAAATGACCTCCCACTGGAACAACTTCTAATGGGCATCGGACAGCACCCGACGATAAATTGGCGGACACACACATATTTACACTATTTATAAGCCACTTTATGTTTCGAACGCTAGAACTAACGAGCTGCTACAAGCCTCACCCGACAGTCACCTGAAATGGCTTGCCATGTTCTTCCTCCAATGCGAAAATAGGAAACAAACGGCACCACCAACCACGATGAGACAAGATGTACTTGATACATTTAATAAACCAACCAACCAACCAACCTGGTATTCCGTTTCAGAAACCAGAAGCCATACACGGTCGCCGGGAGCATATGTTATATCGCTTGGCGTACATCGATTTTACATATTTTCTGGTGTCCTCTGCTATTAATGGCGAAGCGATGAGACAGAATTGAAGAACATTAGACCAGCCGCCTGGCCGAAGCTGCTTGGACGTGGGCATCCCCTGCCCTATATGCGCTCATTTGTTCTTGAAAAGCTGGCAGAAGATCTTGTCGACAGACCACTTACCCACGTGGGGACCCCTACTATCGGGACGGTCAATGGGCTTTGCAAATGACTAGAACGAAGCGAAAAAATGAAAAATAAATTGCTTGCCCTCACAAATGGTCCAGGACAGCAGCCGGCAGCGGGTGGTAACCCATCCCTCTATCGAACGGGACAGACGCTTCAAGGACGGAAACAATACTTAGCTACTGCCACAGATAACGAAGCCCTAATTGAAAACGACTGCTGCCTCTTTTGGGCAGCCAACAACTCCGACGAACGAACGGTTCTCGTTGGAATTCACTTATGCACATAAATATTTTCTATCTGGTCGCTTTTCATATTCAATGTCAAAGTTTAATCCCCCCCTAATAAGTGTTCGTAACATTTGAGCAAATTTGTTGTTTTATGCATTTGCTCCATTGCTTTCAGAACAGAAGACTTCTTGTTTGATAGCGACTTCCTCTTAACTAGATTAGGAAACTCTGAACGTTGAGACGAGATCCTGATAATATCATTTAATTTCAGTCTTTAAAAATTTACAGCTATCTGTGAAAAAAGGTTAACTATATGCAGACCTTTTCGGACTTATTCATAATTAATGTATCGATCTCGTCGTGGGTTGTGTGCATCCGCTATGGAAAGACACAAACGGTTAGATACAGAAAAATGAAAGCTCCCATATTTCCGTATTAGGATTCCACTTCCTCACAAGCTGATGCAGTTCATTTGTCCCACCTCCGACCGACGCTCATCCCGCACGTTTCTTCGAGCTATAAGCTTTATCCAGCTTGCAACCGATTTGCCGGAAAGGTTCTCACGACTGTCCCTGCCATATTGCCAATTGAAGGTGGGCGATTAATAGTCTGTCCCAGCGTTTCTCTTTCTCTCTGTATCTGTCATATAGGCCACGTTCATGGTAATGGCAAACCGATGAATCATCTTTATAAATTCTCAACCAACATCTTGATCGGCAGCGATGATGCTCCATCATAATTACTGCCTTGAGTGCCATTCGACTGTTCCACAGCGGTGACCCATTGACAATTTCACAAAGATTGATGGATGCATCACTATTCACTACATTAGTTTAACATTTTTTTTTCTTTTGTTCTATTTTCTCCACAGGGCCACAATGCTACCCAGATCGTTACACTCGATCCTTCTAGCTTGCCTACTACTAGCGTCTGCGCTTAGTATAGAAGGTGCCAAGCGACGATCTCGACTTGATCTTCCGATCTCGAAACCAGCGGATGCCCCGCTAGAGGACAACATTGCCACCGCATCCGGGTCGGACCCGACGTACGAACGAGCGGATCCGGTGGCCGTTGTCGCGACCAATGCCGCACCGACGGCCACTTCCACCGAGACCGAAGCCGGTGCCAACAGTTCCGGCAGTGGCAGCTCGGAGAACAGCTCGCAGATGATCGACGAGTACACGGACGAGGACTGCGATCCAGACTTTGTGGCGTTCGAGCTGGTGACGGGGTAAGTTGGTTGTTATTGATTTTTATACGGGAGATATTATGGCTTCATTAGTTTCTTAACCTTTTTGGCAGAGGTGTAAATGAAGTTGTCGATGTCAATTTTTTTTGTGTGGCTTCGTGGTCGTGCGGCCAGTGTCACCATGCATTTAGTCGCATCGTGCTAGGAGCGCGGGTTCGATTCCCGCTGCAGCTGTCAGGAAAAGTTTTCGGCTGTGCCACTGGGCGTTGCATGCTAGTCCGTTGTCTAGTGTCGTGCTTCCTTCAAAGAGCGAATAGCTCACTGGAAGTACTAAACGTGTCCGTGTCTTTTTTGACAACAATAATTTTTGGGAATACGATGCATTTCCAATAATCTTTATATACTTCCTGACGCTAATCAGTCTAAAAATGTTTTTGAAAAAAGTAATAAAAATCAAAGGAAAAATATCTTGGATCTATCTTCGGTTCTTCTAGAGGAATAATAGAAACGTTCTATTGTGAATCCTTTTAAGAATTACTAGAGAAATGCATGGAAGAGCTACTGATTAATTAATCAGTTGCATTAATCCTTGAAAGAGCTACCGGAAGAGTATTTGAATTAACTCCTGGAGGAATCCTCGGAAGAAACCCTGGAGGAAAATGTGGAACAATTCCGGGAGAAATCATAAGAATATTTTTTGTAGAAATAATGGAAACAATTCTAAAACAAACCTTTCCAAGAAATATCGGCGGAATGCTTCAGGTATCAGAAGGCGGGCTCCAGAGGCACGTTATTCTCCATTTTGGACATTTGTGCCATAAAAGTATTTCAGTTCCTAGGAAAATTCTCAGAAAAATCTTTTAAAAATTCCGGCAAAATGCGTTGGATTCGAGAAAAATCATTTGAAGAATTCTGCAGCAATTCATGTAAAGAATTTATAACATTCCTGGAAGATTACTTGGAGGAATTCCTCGAAGAATCCTTGAAAGTATTCATACATAAATCTTAAAAGAATTCATAAAGAAATTCTTGGGAAAATTCTTGAAAAAATGTAGGAATGAATTTTCAGAAGATTTTCTGAAGGAATAATGGAAAAATTGTATTACGAACCCCTCCCAGAAAAACCTGAAGAATGTTTAAAAATACTCCTAGGAATCTTGAAAAAACTTTTCTTCTTGGATTCCTTTATGGACTTTTTTATGATTTTTTTCATGGACTCCTCCAGGAATTCTAAAAAAAATCTCCTCCATAAATTGGAATTATTCTAAGACTATTTTTTTTATTATTCATCATAAGATTTCTCATGGATCACACTAATAATAGTTTCTGCAGCCTCTAGAAATCCTTCCAAGGATTTCTCCTAGAATATCTGCAAGGAATATTGGCAATTCTGATTTTCTTCTATCCTTTTTTCTCAAGAATTATTTCAGGAATTAATCTGAGGTCTTATCTAGCCATTTTTCCATAACTATAATTCTTCAAAGAGAAATCCGGTGTATCTTATAAAATTTCTTCAAAGATCCTCCAAGAACTGTTCCGAATATTTCTTGAAGAACTTTTAAATAATTAAAAATGGCTCTTTGATTTTCTATCCGTATTCCGGAAAAAATAAGAAGAAGAAGAAGAAGATCCTTTAAGGACTGCTTCCAAGGATTTATACAAAAACTCTCATTAGATTTTTTTCCTAGAACTTTTTTTTTTGTTTTTATTAATGTGTATTTTAACTAAAAGCTAATTCTACACTTTTTCCTAGAACTCCTCGAATGATTCTTTTATGGAATCTTTATAAAAGCTTCCAAGAGCTTCCATTAATTTTTCCAAGATTTTCACATAGATTCCTCCAAACATCACTCCATGGGTTTCTGAAGTAGTTCCCAACATTCCTACGTGGGTTTCTAGACATTTCTAAAGAATTGTTATGGAAGATCTCCCAATAATTTCTCCAAAAAATCTTTCAAGGATTTCATCAATAATTATTCCAAGAATTTCACCGAGATTTCTTTTATACATTTCTTCCAATATTACTTCCAAGAACTCCACCAGGAATTCTTCGTAGGACTCACCTAGAAATAAAAAAAAACCTTTCTCAAAACTCTTCTATAGATTCTTCGAGTTGTAATTTTAGGGATTTTCTACGATTTCTTCTAATGTTTATGTCTTTCGAAGATTCCTTCATGAAGCCAAAGACATCTCCTAGAAATCTCATCAAAGATTGGTGATTGGTGACATACCACAATTATATTTTTTGATTTTTTCCTAAATTTTAGGGTATTTTGCCAAATGTTGAACGGTTAGTACTGGCATTTTGGTTTTCGTTTGTTTTTCCGTGCATAATTCCACTTTAGTTGAAAAATATCCAGTGAACGTCTAGATCTACTTATTCCTTTACTGCCCATTGAATTTGAAAAACTGGAAGCATTTCCTCACTTTTTGGTTTTTGATTTTTTATTAAATAACGAAGCAATATTTTCAAAATCGTTTTTCGTACACATGTAGAGTATGGATCATGGTATCTTCTGATTTTTTTTGTAGTGGAAAATGTTTTTCGTTTTTGCGGAAACCATTTTTGAACAAAATTTCACATAAAAATGGTTTTTGCAAAAATTGAAAACATTTTCCACCTCAAAAAAATTCAGAAGATACCTTGATCCATACTCTACATGTGCACGAAAACCGATTTTGAAAATATTGCTTCATTATTTAATAAAAAATCAAAAACCGAAAAAATGAGAAAATGCTTCCAGTTTCGCCTTAAATTCCATTTTCAAAGAGACAATAGAACATTTGCATGGAAAGTCTGTAACCCAAATGTTGAACGCTTTTTTTAAGCTAGCTCATCCTAATGTTGGACGGTTCTCGCTAATTGTTGAACGACTGAAGCTTTGTTCGTTATTGATGACGTATAACCCGACATAAACCTATCATTGACCTGTTTTTATTTTGGGCACCAAACCCAACTTAGACCCAACAGCTATCCGATGTGGGTCCACTTAGTGGTCCAACATTTGATAAAATTTGACCCGAATTTGACCCGGCATCCGATATTTTTTCACTCTGGCGGAATTTTTCCGGGTTTTTCGTGTTTTGTGCACAGCTAGTCCCAGCTAGTGACAATGCATTTAAATGACAAGAAATCGCTCATTTGAAGAGAGCTCTAATGGACTGAAATCGTTTTAAAAATGACTAGATGCAAAATGGCTGAAAAGATATGATTAGAAGCGAAAACGACAGAAGAAGTACGCCTTTGAAAGCCCCTGAAACACTCATGGAACGAGCCTGAAATCCCTTGAAAATCCGTAGGTTGCTCCTGAACCCCCTGGAACGCCTTGAAATACTCCTGGGACAACTTAACACTCTGAATCTCTCTTGAACACTTCTGGAACGCCTTTGAAACCCATTGAAAACCACTAGAACCTTTCTGATGCCCTCTGGAACACCCCTGGAACATCCTTGAAACGCCCTTGAAACCTTATGAAATGCACGGTTAGGATAAGTGAAAAATAATCTGCCAGTCATGCTAACATCGTAGGTTATGCCAGTGTTCAACAATTGGATGATGGATGCATAATGATAGTGTGATAAGAAAAATATTTTTTTCAAATTAAATTACGTGATTTTAAACAATGTTAAACTGTTAAAGACATCCTTCAAGTTCTTGTAACTATGGTGTGGCTTTGATATTTGTGGTCGATTTGCCCGCAAAGCTTATTTCGCAACAGCAATTTCTTAAAATTAATCTTGAGAATTGTGCAGTTTTCGTGTCATCAGCGGTACAAAATTTTCAATCAATATTTTTGACTTAAAATATGTATAATTTTGTAACTTAATTGGAGCAATATCGTGACACACATGTATATGCATCTACATCATACGTTTACATTGAGCGAAAATTAATTAAATAAGATTTATAATAAAATTTTCAGAAACTGTTCAACATTTGGGTAGTGTTCAACAATTAGCGAATTACTCTACTTAGAAAAAAACAGCAAGGACTCACGCAAGATTTTTTCCAAAAATTACTCCAGGAGCTTCTCCAAGAAATCATAAGAAATTCTTCCCAAACTTTTTGTAAAATATCTTTCAAAGATTTGATTGAATGAAAGATTACTCAATAAAGCCAAAGGTTTTTTCCAGAAGTTCCTCCGAGGATTTTTAATATTTTATCCCACTGATATTTTTTGAAATTTTTTTTTTCAAAAAATGTTTCAAGAACTTCCCCAAGAAATCTTTGGAAATTCTTCTCAAAATTCTTCCAATGATACATTGAAGAATCACCCCTTGATTTTCTTTTAGAATTCCATTTTACCAAAAGTTCTTTCAGGCACTTGATGTCAAATAAGTCTAGAAATTTGTCCTGAAGTTTCTTTATACAATACGATTTCTCCAGAAATTTTCCCATGGATCCCACAGGATTTCTCCTAATCAGATTTTTTTAAATCCTTTTGTAACTTCTCCAAAAATTTTACCAGAAATTCCTCCAAGAAACCCTACCTTCTAAGCATTTCTCTATTTTTTTCCACAATCCCTCAAAAATATTCCCAAAGATCTCTGCACGGTTTCTTTGAGAAAGCATTGCAAGAACTTCCAAGAAAAAAAACATTTAAAATATCCTGTACAAATAAAAAAAATTCAGAAGCCCATAAAAATGTCTTGGAAAAATTCTTACAAGAAATCCTGAAGAGATTATTGAAAATTTTTCAGATGATCTTAGAACACTACTAAAAAATAACGCAATTCTATAACGTTTATTTTATTACAGATGACATATCGTTCCCCGGTTTAGCTTTAGAATTTCCACAAAAATCACATTTTTCATCACTTTTTCTCATTTTTTACTATCACACTGCAGGTACGTCTTCTCGGCACCGAACAAACTGCTCGACTCCATCCCCGGGACGCTGATGTTGACCGACTGTCTGGAAGCCTGTCAAAACAACGATTCCTGTGCCTCCGTCAACTACGAAACTGGACTCTGTGTGCTGTTCTCGTCCAATTCTGATAAATTGCCAGGTAATTTTTTTTCCGCGCTTGTCCCTATTGTGCCTCCTAATGTTCATAAGAAGTAAAAGTTCAACCATCAATCAAGCCAACTACGCGGACTGAGAATCGCCAGGGCTGACTAATATGGCGCTGCCACATTTCATTGCCACTTTACAAAGAATCTGAAGCACTCGGCATGTTTGAAAACAACTGACACCAGTATCATAACCACGTTTCTATCAAAACCACAAAAAGGAGAATCTGTGGCGCTTGCCATTATTATTCAATCATCGTTATTTCCTGTGGATGTTTGTCGATTCGTTCAACTAGGGCCGATTGTCAGCCATGGTCAGGTGATTGATTTACATTTTATGCGATTCGATTAGCCCTATTTTTTAATAGGAGTATTAATAGTAGTATAGAAGCATTCCCTTCGATAGAAAGTATTGAACAATTGATCCCGCCATCCAGTTGAAGCCGTCCTGCTGTGTGCGGTCCTGAATTTTCTCAGGTCGTCGCCGCCGAACCGCTACAGTCAAAGGCGAATGTAAGAAATCGATAATGAGAATGAATGATGTCAAACGGCGGGGTTAAAGATTCAGTTTCTCTCGTTCCCTGTTTTGGTCGATGTGCTTTTAATGTGAAGTCGCCAGATAGTCTGCTCCGCAGAACGAAGTGCAGCCGCATGGTTTCACCCGTTCCAATCGGTTTTATCGCTTTTCTCAAACATAAAAACAAACAGCTACCAGCTAAACTGCAAATGCAGTGGAGTACTGAACGACTTGACATGGTCTTGAGTGCAGTCTGGGTCAACGTTTAAATTGTTAAATAATTAGGAGTACATTCAGCCCACTGGCAACTGAATTTTATGTTTGTTGCATTTCTAGGGAGCCACCCATTCGAAGGATGTGAAATAGGTTTGCAAGGAAACTAAACATCCTCGCAAAAACAATTAAGAGATCGTTAAATTGTACACGTGAGACAACATCTCCTTTTATAGATAGGTACAATGTCAGATAATAAAATTAATTTTTAATTTGAGGCTTACTAGCAGTGCTTATTGCCCAACGTTGATCACTAAGGAATTATGAACGTCATGATTTCGTGATGTATACCCGTAGGGGTTTGAACGTGAATCATTATAATATGACAAGAAATCACATAAAATTACTAAAATTGCAATAACTCTAAATACGGGGTTCGTTCCGGAACAAAGTTTCATAATAAACGGATAACATACTGTGTTATCCGATATCTAAAATAATTAACAAAATTTGTTCTCAGTTTGGTTGAATAAGCAGGCAACAAACATGATAACAAACAATTATACCCATGATATCATTAAAATAACTCATTATGTTATCATCAGGAGCATCCTGGTAACAACTTCTGTAAATCGATTGACATTTTGTTATCAGAGAGGTATTTGCTCGGTCATTGATAACTAACTTCCATTGGAGTAGCGTCTACGAGTGGTTCACCAAACTCAAGGTCAAGTTAACTTCTTTTTACATTTTTCATGTTCGCATTCGTATGTTTTCACATTCCATGGGATTTGAAAGCACCATATTTCATTTTCGGGACAAGGTCCAATCTAGAGAAAATAATACCTGGATGAAATTTGCAGTTGCAACTTGCGAGATTTATTTATGTTCTTGACAAGGAGCGAGGGACATCTCAATGAATATGGAAGAAATTAACATGGGATTGGCATAGTTTTAAACATTTTATCTCTTCAACGAATTAACAAGAATATTTTTGTTTCAAATAAACGAAATTTGTCTCCGTGTAGGGTAAGTGTGCCCATCGTTGTGGTATTAAGGTAAATTCATTTTAAAAACAATGATCGTACCATCTAATGAAGGGTTGCAAAACGTTAGTTGGTAGTTTTCTATCCAAATTTGCTTGGGAAAATATAAAAACTATCGTTTCTCTCTGTTTTCGATCATAAATCGCTTACCACAACATTAGGCACACTGTTCCTATTATGGAGGTAAAATTTAATTTTGGTTCCTATTGTTGCGGTATCCCATTCAAATCATATGGGATACCGCAACATTAGGAACACTACCGCAACAATAAGAAAACAGCAGCAAAAATTTTAAGGAAAATATTTTTTTTAAATAGGTTTTTGGGCAAATCTTAAGCACACAAATGGTGCAATCTCATAATTTAAGCATAATACATCTATTAAAAATGCCTTTTAGTAACATTTCAGTCGAAAAAGTGCTCAATTGCCACTACCGCAACATTAGGTACTACCACAACAAAGGGAACAATTACCCTAGTTGTTGCAATTTTACTGAAAAACGTATAATTTTCTTCTTCAAATGATCATAACTTGAAAACGGTTTGTAAGATTGAAAAAATAGATACACTGAAAGTAATATTCATCACGGATCCATGTTAGTTGTCATATAACTTCAATTTTCCAAAAACCTTACCCTTACATATTTTTTAATTATTTTTCTGTAGAAAACTGATTTCTAGCCAATTGGGCCTGGTTGGTAAAATACTCTCAACTTTTTTTTCTAAATTTTTTTCTTCGATTTTTAAACAATTTTTGAGATTTTTATTAGAAATATAGATAGAAGCAACAAGTCTGATTGAGTTTGGAAAGGCATTACAAATTCTATGTTACAAGTTCTAATAAAAAAATCATGATGTTATCCTATATCCAACCTCACTTGAGTTACAGCTAAAATAAAATAAAAATAAAAATGTATGGAAGCTTGTGGAATGGTATTCGAGTTTTTTTTTACTGTTTTACAGTTTTTATCATAAAAAGATCAATTATTTCAAATATATGTGAATTTTTAGACCGTCTCGGCAACATTTCTTGGTTTTTTTTCATAGATTTTTAAAGCAAGCAAATGGGAATAATTTTTGAGATTTTTTACATCAATAATAGATTATACGTATAATACATGTCTGTACTACCCAAGCGACAAGTAGAAATCTGATAGATTTTGAAAAGGATTCAAACCCCATTTCAAAATCTACGATAGGATGTGTGGCGGTCTTCTTGTTCGCATTTTTTTCATAAAATCAACAAGTCAACCCATAATTTTGATTGTTTTTCGACATACTATAGTTAATCTGATGTCAAAGTTACTCTGTTCACTGGTGCTAAAAAATCGAAATAACTGTTGTGGTGCAGTGCACACAACAAAACGTGATTCATCGAAAATCCAATGTCAGGTATAGCATGTGAAACGTGTCTGAAAGAGGAGCCCACATACAATTGGGTTTTTAAATTAAGAAAAATGTATTGATTTTTTGATTTTATACGAAAGAGCACCTTTTTCTGAGCCAATATGATTTTTTTCAGATTTTTAGAACCTTATTTCGGTACCTGAAATCAATTTCAAAGAGATTTTTTTAAATCACTTTTTGACAGCTGGGCAACTGTTTGACAGCTCCGCCCAGTATAAACTGCGACGAGGGGTGATTGGACAAATCGCTCCCATACAAACTTCAAATTGATTTTTAAATAGGTTCCCGGGCTCTAAAATTCATGAAAATTTGGATTTCAGCTCAGTTTGACATGCAGATTCAGAATATCGAATTATCTCAACATCGTTAAAGAAGCCAATTGGCAATCGCATAAAATCTGAGCATATCGTTCCGGTCCTTAGCTTAGCCTTTTCTGTCGAGGGATTTATTTTACATTAGCCCTACTGCTCTCTATCACTCTATGATAAATCACAATCACTAGAATATGGTTTCTACAGTATTTTTCTCGTTCATCTTCAACGGCCCTCAACACTACCATGATACTTGCAACAACATGAAGCATGGAGCAAAAATATTTCAGAGTAAAAATCAGTATTTTATCTTGAACTGCATAATTCAAATGTATCTTCGTTTCATCTTATTCTATCGTTTATAATCAATCCTTGCTGAAAAGTGGAAAACTTCACAGGTGCAATACTTAAAAATGTAAATTACATACAAAACAAATCAGAAGGATCGGGATTATCAAGAATCAATCGATGAACCATCGATGAAGAACATAAAATAGTTGTCAGTCGCTCTTCAAGTGTCTAAAGTAAGCCACTATCACCCCGTCAGTTGTTTACGACATGTAAACCTGGAAAGAGAACGTAACTACTGACTGGCTGAGGTGGTATGACCTCGAGCGTGAGCCGCATTTTCTTTGGTTGGCTAATAAATATGGGAAAGTCGGAGGTCGTGATGCGCTTGAGACATGACACAGTTTTACACCAACGAGGCCACCTTGCAACCAGTCGCAGCCGCAACAACAACCATCCAGATTCCAGAAGATGGCCACATAACTCATTCACGTGCCATAGGTACACGATGGATGGCCGTTCGTTTGGTTCGATCCACCACCGCCGCCGACGCCGCCGCCATAAAACACACGTTAGTCAGACAAGTGTGTAGCTATTATTGTACCCGATACGTTTTATTTATTAATCGACATGCCTGCTGATAGGATTCGTTCCGGTTCAGGGGGCTATTGCTTCTCCCGGAATCCGTGCAGTGGTGCAGTACTGGGACGGGAAAATAACCTCCCATCAGCCTCATAAATTTACCATTATATTTTGATCGACCATTCCTGACTCGATACCACACGAATAATGGTAAGACGGTATCACTTTGGTAGCTTCTCCTTTGAACTTGCCCAGCATGGTAGAACATCCTTCCGTTTGGTTGTTGAACGAGTTACCTCGATCGAGATCTCAACTACTGCTCTGCCGGCGGCAATTTCATCCGTTAGAAAGGACCGAAGAAACAATTTCTACAGCAGGAAAAAAACCTCTATGATATGAGGATTTTAGGCATTTGGAAACGACGACGCGGCAAGCCTACACCTACATCGGGGAGGCATGCTGGGCAGATCACGCGAGCAACATATGAACAGGCGGTAAACAAACAGTCATAATAAAATTGTATCTACAACACACAAAAAACATCGCTTCGGCAAAACAACGCCCTGGGCACCGATGTATCGCACACAGCCAGCGCCGGCATTGCGGGACAGCCGGACGACGGACCTGGACCTGGACCTGACCTGCTGCAGTACGGCAGCAGCTGGTCCCGATCAGGGAGGCAACATCGCGAATCAATAACAATCCAACTTTGGGACGGTTGGACTTTTCTATACAGTAAGAAATCGTCTTAAAATTGACTCCCAAAATACGTTTAAAAATTTTAAATTTCCATAGGACGTACGTACTTTGTTGTCTAAACACCAACGTTTTAGTATTGTATACTGGAAGTCTTATTTGTGAAAGATGAGATTTGTGCAGTGAAAATTTAGTAGAAATGCATCTGGATACAATCCTATTGCATCTTTATTCAAAGTACAAAAACACTACTGAATGGCTTGATTTGATTTATACTACTGTCATTTTTTCAGCAAACTTGTACGCCTAAGTTTCATAGTTTTAAGCCGTATTCACTCATGCTGGATACGTTCTAATCTTGTTTCTTGATTTGATCATATCAAAATTACAATTTATCTAAAGCTCAAGTTATGCAGTAATTTTCGGTTATGAATTCTTTCATCATTAGATTGCCTTAGACTTCTATAGAAGTTGATTCACATACCATTCCAAACAGCACCAAAAGTACACATTTTTTGCCAACTTCAAAGTCGTGCTTATCTTGGGGATACTTCAAACGTGCTATAAATTATTACGCGCGCGCATGTCTGTGCCGAACGCTTCAGTGTTCTTGTGTGCCATGTGAATCTTGATTCAACTGTTCATTTTTTGTTCGTTTCTCGGGTGCGATCCTACTACTTAGGACAAGGTACCGAAGAGCAATAGATGCTCAGCATACTGCGGATGGGGTATCGGCGGTGGCTTTCGGCGGTGCTACGGCCGCCACTGACTGCCTGCGGTGTGTACCAAAAGTTACGCGAAAATCGGGCATACCACCACGACCACCGGTCCGAGTAGTGCGCCCATTATTTATGTGTAAACCTTTCAACGTGTGAATGATTTATCGGTGTCGTGTGTGCGAAACGGACTTCCCCTTTTCACAGCATGAACCGAGCGATCAATGGTTGGTGCTCGGTAGAAGGATTGCAAGCTTCTGAAATAACTTTCACTGATTGACGCGTTTAGTTTAGTAACGGAGTTCATGGATTTGCAAAATTCGCCATAACATCTGGATCAAGGTATGAATAAACTTGTAGATGCTATCGACTAGTGATTTTGTGCTTGGGGGTTTTTAGGCCTTGCAGTCTTCGTTGCAGTCAAAACAACATATATTTTCTATGCCTGACGTTTCAATCTTCTAAGCCATCTTTCTCAAGGGTTCTATTTATTAAATTGGACATAGTACATGTTAAAGTTAAGCAGGTAAATCTTCAACAACTTAAAGAAAAATCGTTTTTCGTCTGATGATATGGATTGCACACAAAATAATCAATTAATTACCTACAATTTCACAAACAATGATCAAAATAAACAAATTTACATACCATTTAAGACATTACTAATTAGTATGAAAAAAGCAAACTGGAATATGTTGTATTTACTTCTTTCGAGCATGAGTTTGTCGTATAGTGCAGAACTGTCAAAACAAACCTATTCCGCCCAATGATGAAAATTATTACTAGAAGTTTGTGGTTCCACGTAGAGGTTGAAATTTCCCCGGATTATATAAGGAATATGGAGAACCGTGCTAGACGAAGAAAAGGATGACTCAGAAACTGTTCTACGAGGATTTCTCCAGAAATTCCATAAAGGATTATTTCTCGGACTCTTTTTGAGATACCCTTTGGAACACCTTCTATGATTTCGCACAATATTCCATTCTTATTTGATCACGGGATTCCGGGAAGTTTCTCCCAGGATATTTAAAAGGAGTTGTCGAGGGATTTCTGTTTGAGTTTCCCATAGAATTTCTCTTGACTAATTGTCCGAAATTCTTTCAAGTGTTCCTTCCGGATCTCTACAAGAGTTTCTCCCGGAATATATCTGGTTCGACCCAAGCAGCACCAACCCAAGCAGCAAATTATCAAAAATGTGGCTTTCTATGCTTTGGCCCAAATGAGTTACTGCAAAAGAACACGCAACTTCCATCTTGTCAGTTGAGTTGCATTAAAACTCCCAATTTCCTGTTTCATAAGAATCACAAATTACCTCGTGCATAGGCGCCAACTTAGGGGGGGCAAGCATAGTTTTGCCCCCCCAATATTTGACGATTTTTCAATTTTCCCATACAAAAAATCTGAAAAACCAGGCTTTGCCCCCCCAATAATTTGACCAAGTTGGCGCGTCTGACCTCGTGTTTGATATCAATTTATGGAGGCGGAGCTTACATAGTAACTATAAAGCCAGCTTGCATTTAATGGGCTGTGTAGCACACGTAAAACCTCTTATTCTAGTTTGTTTGTTCAGATTAGGCTGAAAATGTGTTGCGGAAAAATAGCACGTCTTTTCATTTTGACAGTTCTCTAGCTTGTGACAAAGGAAGTGCAAGGAAGTAACATGTAACTTAAGTAGCTTTTATAGTGTGTTGAGTGGCGATTCTCTCTCAGAACTCTTGATGCAGTATGGTGTCCTTGGATCGAGTCTGGAGTTTTTTTTTGTTTAAGTTGCATAACGATTCAGACTTTGCGCTTTTTAGATTTCAAATAAGAAGCAATTGTGTTCTGTCGTCCGTAATACAGACAGTGAATAAATTGCACTAAGATTACTGTTACTGGCATAGAAACAAGCCGTGTTGCTTGGGCAGCGAAATTTCTCCAGAAGTTTAATCTTACACACTTAGAAATTCTGAAATTTGCACGAAACGGAATCACCAAAGAACGTAAATGTTTTCAAGACTGAATCATAATTTGGACTCAATTTTACGCGCATCATGTAAGTGCTGGTTGGTTGCGTTAGATGTCAACAAATCCGTTTCACCAGAAAAGTAGAAGCAGTATCACGTTCATCAGCCACCTTCTAACTCGGTGAAATAGCCGAGAGGTAAGAGATGTGGCTCACGATCAGGAGATCCGGTGTTCGAATCCATGCATGGCATTATTTTACTTTTCTATGTTTTATCTGTCAAATCGGTTTTAGCGTTTGCTAGACGCTAAGAAAAAATAAGTTTTATTTTGGGGTGTCTTGAAAGACGTAAATTTACATGTTTCAACCTCTAAATTTGTGTTTTTGGAGATGCTCGTATATGTCAGGTTCAGGACATTTAAAATTACATGATATTTTCTAGGTGTGTAGATATTCCTCGGGGTGTCCGTTTTGTAAATTTATTCTGGTTTTGCTTCTTTCGGGCTTGGTGGTCTAGTGACTACCGCTTCTGATTCGTATGCAGAAGGTCATGGGTTCAATCCCTGGCCCGTCCCTTTTCATCCTACTTTGTATCTTTCTATCCACTTCCTCTCTCTCTCTCTCTTCTCTACATATACAACTCATGTATATTCATATGTTCATAGCCATCGCTAGAACCAGAAACGAATTGGAAAAAAGTCGTTTCCCTCCCTTCCAATTTCCACTCACAGCACAGTGTATATAACGCCTACAAGTTATGCAACCAAAGCGTGCTGTGCCGCTTGACTTTATTCACCTCATTTACCACACAATCTATCACCTTACGAACACTATAAATAATAACCCCCTATCCATGGACCGCATCACCGACCCAACGGTGACTCCCAGATCTCCCATCCTTTCCGTCTAACAAATACCCCAGTCCGTGCTGGTTGTGGGGATGCAGAGGTGATCTCGGTCTTTAGTAGCAACAACCAGCACACTCTAACATTCCTTTCCCTTCCCAACTGACTATAGGAACGTGGCCTGCGCCGGTATTGATCCAAAATGTATGAGCTGCTAGAATTGCACTTTGAGAATAAGTGGAGTGTCCCAGCCCTTATTCATTTGGATCTCAGTGCAATTGGTACCAGCTCAGATCAATAACGGAGTAGCAACCATTGACATGTATAGTCAGATTTGATCGTTTTTTTTTTATTCAGGTTTTGCTTCTTTCGAGATGTCTTTCAGAGTTTTTCAGAACTTATCCTGGACTTTGTACCAAGATTTCTACCGGAGTTTCCAGCTTATTTTGATATGGGATGGAATTTCTGCAGTGGTTATTATTGATATTTGTCATGAAGTTTTCCCACGAAATCTTTAAGAAATTTATTCAAACTTTACCTTGAATTTTTTCCGACAATCCTTGCTATGATTTCCGGGATATCTCCCAGTTTTCTTTCCAGAATGCCTACCAAAAGTTGTCCCGGGATTCCTTGTGGCGTTCTAGTATTCCCGGAGTTTCTGTTGGGATTTTCCAGGAGTTTTTCTCTGAATATTTCTATGGATTGTTATTATTATTATTATTAAGTTTTATTTGCGACACTTTACACTGAGGGTGCATTCGTGTCGATAATAAAGATCAAATAAAAACATTACAATATGGTACAATTTACACAGCTTATTTTTTTCTCGATCTAGTATGATAGATCTTCCACTCTAGTTCAGCATTCTGTCCTCCCTCATTGCAGGATCGTTTTGCAGCGTTCTCTCCTTTTCTTTCATTGTCCGTTTCAGTCGACAACCGTCTCTTCGTAGTCTCAGGCTCAACTTCAGTTTCAACGGTCTCTGTGTCTTTTTCGTTATACTCGTCGGTATCGGTGCGCCGAATAACATCATCGTCGCCGTCGTCGTCGTTGTTGGTGTCGTTATCATCGTCACTTTTGCCAGTGAGAGTCGAAGCCGGTGGGTGATCAACAGTTGTGTATTGTTTATCACCGATGCTGTTTTGCTCTTTGGCAGAGCTTGATAGTTGTGTTGGCTGGAGCGATGTGTGTTTGTTTGTTTTCGGATAGGTTACGTAGGTAGGTTCGTCGTTAACCACAATACGAGACGGCAGCGTCTTCTCCAGTTTCATTCGCACAACTCTGACGCCGTTTGGAATTCCCGGGAAAAAGTTCTTCCATACTTCATTTTCGATGGAGATTACTTTGCCATACTGTTGCATGTGGCGCGTGATGACGTCGTTGGACATTTGCGGTGAAAGGTCGTGGATCCTCACGGTTGTAGTGGGGCCGTCAACCAAGCTTGCTATTTGATGAAAACATTCGCGAAATGATGCGATTTGCTTTCGACAACGAATACGTTTTCACCCATCCTCGCTTTATTCAATCAACCTCCCATACGAGTAGCACACGAACGGACTCAACACTAATCAGCATAGTTGACTTTTCCTTTTCGCCGTTGAGCCGTTGCGTTCTAGCCAAGCATCTCTTTTCATCGCTTTCGATGCTTTTCGACAGCTTATCGCGAAGCATCGTTGGCTGGAAGCTTTATTAGTATGGTATCGGTACATGCGAATGTTGCTTCTGTGTGCGTGTCGAGCGTTCATGCCGTAGTTTCGCAGACCAACCTATTCGGTATGGTTCGGCTGTTCGGGCGAGCGTGTGACGGCCCAGTCAGATGTGTGCAAAATCGTTTGTGATTTACATCATGTTCGTTTTGCCACCTCTTTGCTGCTGGTCATCGCTGATCAGTGCACAGTTCAATCGCACGCGATAAATATACAGTTGATGAGTTGTGATGAGCACTAGTGAGGTGATCATTTGCATCATTGCCGTCAACATACACTGGGATGTAGTAACTTGTTCCTTGGTGGATGAAGTAGTGCTTGAGATGATGTTGTTTTTGCAGTCGTGGTGCTACGCCGGCGTCATTCATTTCAATATACAGGCAATTTTTTAGATTGTGTATTTGAATGTTTTTGACGTTGGCCATGTCGATTTTTAGGTCGTCTTTGAGGAATTCCTGAACTTGATCCATAACGGGTCGCTTTGGCAGGACACTGAAGTCAATGACGAGTGTATTTTTCCTGTACGTAGACATCTTGCGACGGTTGCAAAATTCTAACGCTACAGGAACAACACAGCAAAAAATATTTAAATTTAAACTGCGTGTAAAGTATGAAAAAAGTAAATTTACATGACTTGAAAAAGCAATATGATGGAATATTAAGTTAAAATCAATGCACATAATAAGAGCATTAAAATCGATATATTTTTACACATTTATACATACGATATTACATCATCGTGTGTTTTCAACGTATCTCTCAAAAGCGCATTGAAATACATTGATTTTTCTGTCATTAAAACTTTAAATTCCCATCGACGTGTAAAATCACACTGACAACTTCCTAACCAGATACGTTTTGAAAAGCAGTATGGCCGACACGAAATTGCTTCGCTGCCGAGGTTTTTTTTTATTTTGACCTGTTTTGACCATTGTTCTGAGGAAAGCGCGAGTACGTTTGCTCGAAATCCATCTGAAGTAAGAGGTAAGTACAGGCAATGCATTTGTTGCTGAGTGAAAGTGATTTTTCATCCGAAAATTGCATATTTTCAGATGTGCGCATATCACAACAAAACTGCTGGTTATTGCTCGTTGCAATCAGCCCACGGAGCTCACCATCGAAACGGACGACGAGATTCAACCATTACTGGAACCTCAGCTACTTCAGCGAATTGAATATTCATGTATTACATTAAATACGGAAACAAGTGTAATAAAACATAGATTTCAACCCAATATTGACATGATTTACCAATGTTTATTAAACCATGTTATCTTCTACCAGCCGGGGAAGCGGGATCGGTGGGAACGAACGGAAAAAGGAACATACCACGAGAGCCGCGTGCTGTGCTTCATGTAAAATTCAATGGCGTTTAAATTTACACGATTTGTCTCGCATATCCACTCGTGTAAATTTAAAACGCGATGGAATTTTGAGTTTATTTTGATGCTCCAAATATGTGCATCGAAATACACTTAAATTTACACTTTTATTTTAACTGTGAACAGACAAATTGATAGACGGGAGCTGTATGGAAGCTCGTCTGTCGCGCACGAAGAGCGATTGCCAACTGTTCTATGGATTGGCTACGAAATTACTTGTGAGAAATTCCAGCAGAAATAGCAGTAAGAAATTTAATAGAATCTTGCAAAAACTTTTGAGAATAACTAATGGAGAAATACAGATAGCAACTTCGTAAAACATCTAGGACATCTTGGAAAACTTTTGGAAGTATTTTCAGGTGGGAAAACAAGGAAAATTTCAGGAGGAACTATGAAAACCTCTGAGAGAAATTCCCAGATAAAGAATGGGAGAAATTCTGTGAGAATTCTTTGAGAGAAATCACTGGAAGAACTTCTGCTGAAATCGCAAAAACCCTGTAAAAAAACTTTAAAATACACAGACACGTTTAATGCTACTAGTGAGCTATTCGTTCTTTGAAGGAAGCACTACACTAGAAAACGGACTAGCATCCTTTGAAAAGCTATACCGCAAAATCCACTGAGAAAAATCCCTAAAGGAATTTAAGAATTTTGTCATGATCTCCGGAAGGGATCCCCCGAAAAACTGTGGGAGCCATACCGGGAAAATCTCTGGAAGAAAACCCGAGAGGTACTGCTGCAGAGACCCCGTTAAAAAACTATACCGCAAAATCCACTAAGAAAAATCCCTAAAGGAATTTAAGAATTTTGTCATGATCTCCGGAAGGGATCCCCCGAAAGAGCCATACCGGGAAAATCTCTGGAAGAAAACCCGAGCGGTACTGCTGCAGAGAGCCCGTTAAAATACTCCTGCAGAAATCCTAGAACGAAATCTGGTAGAAAATCTGGAAACAACTCTTAGAAATCCCGGAATGAACACCGGAAAATGCTAGAAGTAACTCTAAGAGAAAATCTTGGAAAAAATCTGAAAAAAAGATCCAGGAAACGTCCCTAGAAAAATCCGAGGAAGAACCTCGGGAGAAATCGCGGGAAGGATTCTGTAAGAAACTGTGTGAGAATTTGAAGATGAAATTGTGGTGGAAATCCAAGAACAAATCCCGGACGAAATTCAAGGAAGAACCCTGGATGGAATTTCGGCATGAATTCTCAATAGATTTACAAGCAAACCCCTCAAGAAATCGGTGAAGGAAATCATAATCTTTCAAAGAGTTCCTGGGAACATAGGTTTTTTCCAGAGTTTGTTGGTATCCATCGAAATAGCACCCGTCATTTTTGAAATTGTTGATATTTCTTCGTAATTTCCAGTCTTCTTTTACATTTTCATATGAATCATTAATGTAGTAATGCACCATAGACATCGATTACTCACTCGCAAATCGACTCAAATAATCAATTCGCGAGTGAGGAAACCATTATTCTTTCCAAAACAGCACTTCACTAAAGTAGCTGTCACTAAAGCGACAACACTAAACAAGTTGTCGAAAAGAGTTGGCTTGACTGCGTAATTCAATGATGAATAGTCGCAGAACATCGCAATCTTTTCCAATTGATCGTTTTCTTTTCATTCGTATACTGTGTGGTCGCACCTCGATTCATAAGTGGAAGGAACGCAAATCTTTGCATTCTGATATTTACTACGTCATGCTAAGCCGGTTTAGTCGACATCCTTTACATTCGAGTGTACTTTCTCGAAAACTGGCATCGACAAAAGATATTTTTCATCAAATTTCGGAAATGAATTGATGAATTCATGATGATCAAACGAGTCGACTCTTTTTTACTAAAACAAGTTCATGTAAGAAAATAAAGTATGTATGCTAAAACGAATAACTTCGTGATTTATTCTTTATACTGACTATGTTATCGACTGGCTCTAGACGTATTGTAGTCTAAAGCCTTTGAGAGGTCATCTTACTTAGTTGAACGACGGAATGTAATCATCTTCATTCACTATCTAACTCCACTCCAGCTATTCGCAGCACAGATAAATAAATCGCAACTGCAGCCGAGCTTCTATAAACCCCACTTCTAATGTCTGCATTGCCAACATTTTAGCGAAGAAAATGGCATCATTACGAAATTCTACCGTGCGAGAAAGTGGACAAATATCACCATCATCGGGAGATTAATGAGCAGAAATACCACCACTGCACTGCGCTGGTGAATCATCAGACCGGCTGCTCTCTGAGTTGCCACTCTGTTCCCTTCGCTGCACGTCCGGGGAAAATCCGGAACAGCGCATCTCCCTTTTCATGTCCATTTGTAGGCAAGCAATCATCCAAGCGGCAATAACGAGTCTCGCCCATTGCCGTATTGGATAGAATACTGCTCAATTGGCTGTGGCTTTGTAGAAGCCTAGTTCCCACTATCTGTCATTGCACATATCAATGTGATTGCAGCGACCGACTATTGCCTACCACTGCTTTCCAAAACTTAGATGTACCTCACACGTTGGTAGGAAGTCAACCGTCAATGGATGTTAAAAAATAATTAATATTTTGTAATTAATCCTTCAATCAACACCACATTCAGCTTGGTCCATTGTCCCGCTTCATTGCTGAACTCAAAATACACCAAAAGCGAAAAACTCCTACCGACTTGCACTGCCGATGTCAAACGGTCAGGAAGCCTTGCTATAGCTAGGAAAATAGTAGCGCTTGAAGATCTTGGGAAAACACGATTTTATCATTATCTCTGAGTCTCTCCAGCGCGCGCGGCCGGAATTTTAACTAGTTCTCCGCTTTTGGACGAGATGTGCGCAGACGGCGGAATGTCGGTTTGGTCTCGCCGTCATTTCGTCTTCGTCGTCGTGAGAGTCACACAAGAGCAAACAGGGCCATTCAGAATGCTGTTCCACCTCCTCCGGGAGCGGCGGGCTCCTTCCTCAACTCCCTAGCGGCGGTGTTCCCGAGCGAAATCCCAACGGATGCAACTTCTTCGCGGAGAGCATTCACCCTCGTGCGACATCCAACGTCACAACGAGCCCACTAAACAGGAACGAACTTAGAGCAGGGAGCTGCTACAAAGCTGAATTGAAATGTTATTCCCATTTTACTGTCATGTATCTCGACCGCGCCGCAATAGGAGCTCACGGAAGATTCTTTGTCGTTAACTTTTCAAACTCGTGATACAAAAGTAGATGTACATAAATAAAAATTGGAGTAACTTCTTTCACACTCACTATGCCGTCCGCCCCTCAACCTGGGCAAACTGGTCGTGATTGTGCATATATAGCGAATTCCCATCAGTTTTCAATTGACCGCGAATGGGGCACTACATCCACCACCTCCTCCATTTAGCAAACGATGAATGATGAGAAGATTCGCAATTTGGTGCACCATTCGTGATTCACAGCTGCACGTTCCACGCGCGAGATTCTTTCCTGTAATATTTGTTTTTCCCCGACCACGCGAATCAGAGTCAGGCTGGAGGTGAAATGCTCTAGTTTCAAATTATTCTACCGCACAAAGTTCACTAACTGATTTATGACAAGGTGGGAATTACTTTCAATCCCCATTTACAGTCTGCCAATAAGATCTACCTGTTGTTAACATTGTACACCATGAATTATTAATTTCCTGGCACTCGCCATCGAACCTCGGAAGAAGTGCATTGGCAGTATTTACATTACCACCGGAGAGTCTGGGGTGAATCGTGGACCCCTCCAGGGCTGCAAATAATCATCATCACGACATGGCCACAACCGCCCAGATCTGTGGAACCGCATAGATTTTCCTCCCTCTGTTGTTGTTGTTGTCGGTTGGTTGCACTAAATCAAACAGCAATAACAGCAAATGGCCATTCCCGCCGATTGATACTTCGCCCGATTGGTTATGACTTTCACGTTCTGCCCTAGCATCAACCACAACATTGGAACCCTGGAACGGGGAGAAATATTGTGTGGGAGTTTCCTGGCGATATCTCAATTACTTCTGGCGAGATGGCGATCGCTAATCAACACGGCGCACTTCGGTCCACGGCGTTGTTGGTACGTACGAAACACCTTCATTATATGCAGAGAAGGTACATCGCACCACCGCCGGGGGTGTCGATTCGTAGCTATCGATTGAGATTTATTAAGACTTATTGGAATGAAAAATAACTTCATTAAAATCGATTTCCGTTCCGATGAGCAGGGTCACGAGATAGAGATTCTTCCTGACGTTGGAGAGTCGAGAAGTGCCAAAAATAAGTTCACAGAGAAAATAAATCGGTGTTGTCACACTTTTTGAACAATTTTGAACCGAAGTAGATCAAAAAGATACGTACTTTCATCCGTTATTTTTCACACCCACGTATGTGAAAAACCGGCGTAAAAGTCAACTCTGAGATATTGTTTCACCCACCCAGCCGTTCTATAATGCAAATTAAAAGATAATGAAATGACTGATTAAAGGTTCCTGTTGCGCGGCGGTCAATTCAATTGCTCGCCGATTTCGCAGGGGCTAATGGAACACTCTCTTTACCTTTTTAGTTTTCAATGCATTCTTTCTCTCTATGTGGGCCATGTACGTCACTACCAGGAGAAGGCAAGCAGCACCATCAAGAATCAATAATAATCTACCATTACCAGCCTACACAAGTATCTTTACCAACCAACCAACCTTGTAGCATCCACAAAGATCTTCCTCCTCTGGAGATGAATAATTGTTGCTGCTGCAGCTACTCACCGCTGCTACGGAAGCCAAGCTGGCTGGGCTCAGTACATTAAAACAACTTCTCCCAAAGCAGGGGTTTTCGCTAAAAGTTTGAGTGACTAGGGAGATTCCGCTTTTGCGCAACCACGGTGGGAACAATCGAAGTAATTCAAACCCATTAGTGTTCTTTGCAGGTCGAAGTGGGAAAAGGTATTGCTTCACAGTAGTACACAATGTTGTACCAGATCCACGGTATCAAGGCTTAACAGCAGTACAAATTGCGTTACCAGTTTGAGTGATGTAGGTACATATATTGCCTTTTTCACTACTTTGAGCACACTACATTTTTGAGTTCAGATAGTAAATACCGGTTTATCGATAAGATCCAGGACCCAGGATCTTCTCATAATGGATTTTTTTTTTTGACAGAGAATTTTATTTTGACACTTGTCGAGGCCAAGTTCTAAGCTAAGAGGTTGAATTGCACTTCTAAAAAGCAAGTTCGGTGCCAAATATCTATGAGCATACACGAGATAACTGGGCAGCACTCTCACATTCCTTATGAAGCATTTTACCTATGAGAAAAAAATATAACTGTTCAGCCCTTGTGGTCTCTCGTTACACAGCACAATGAAAACAACAATTGCTCTGTCTCAAAAGCAAACTTATGTGTCTCCGATAGATTTGGGCCGCTGGATCCGAATCCAGATTCACATTTGCTCCAGCACGTCACAATGTTGAGCTATAGGGTATGTGTGCCATCAGTAATCTCACGCTCCCATATTCATCCTATTCGAAAACAAGCGATTACGGCACCGATTGATTCTTTTATTTTTTTCATGGATGCTCACTAGTCTGGTACACGGTTTATATGGGAAAATATAAAAAATCAAAAAAACTCCAACTCCTGTATACTTTTTGAGTTCCATTTTGGTCCCATATCAACTGTGCAAAATTTCAGACCGATCGAAGAAACTATATTTTAGCGCCCGCCATTCTTAGTTTTTCATACGATTTACTATGGGGAAAATTTACTTCTTCAAAGAAAAATCGCTTGAGGTATTTTACCTCTTATGCAGGGCTGCTTAATACCTTTGGTCCTTTGGTTGTAGGTATTCGGTTCTCCATACCTGAGTTTTGTATTCTTCAGCTATTTTCTCCTGCTCAGGCAACGTACAAAACTTGTTATTTATTTATTTACCACATATTAAAATATCATCTTGGTAAGTCTTCATTTGGAATTTTAAACAAATTTTAACCCTCTAATACCCAATCCCGCCTTTAGACGGGGTATAGTTTGAGCATTTTTGTAATTTTTGTTTCGTGGAAAATCATTTTTTTATGTTTTTGGCTGATATTTAAGACTGTTCTGTATATCTCAAAATAGTTTTTGGTGTATTTTAAAGCGTATTTACATTTTTTAAAAATCATTGAAAAATTGATGTTTTGGTAACCTTTTAGAAGTCATTATTTATTTTGTATTGAATCGCTACAATTAACATATTTTAAATTTTTCCCAAATCATTCTATCCTTGTTTAATAGTTTAAGGGAATCGAATACACTCTAAAATTATTTTCCTTAAAATTACACGGAAAATAAAATTCACCGTGAAAAAAATGTAAAATAATAATATTTCAACAATAATCATAAAATCTCAAAATGTTTTCATCTCAAAAAATCCGTTCGCCAAATTGACTTCCAGGAAAAATTTAAAAGTGTGGGGATGTTCAAAAATAAAAATTAGAAAAATCAAAAACTGAAATTCACGAAATCGAGAATTGAAAAGAATCATCTTCCAAAACATGCTTAAATCGATTTTAGATGACGAAAAATGATATTTAGATCAAAATCAAAAATTTGGGTATTAGAGGGTTAAAGATGGCCTATCAGTTATATCCACACACCATCACAGTCAGTCCAGTTCTGATGGAACAAGGAAAGTGACGGTGACTCAACAGAGCGCACGCTGACTTGGATCGCAGCTGGCCTATCAAAATCAGATATTTGCTTGCCATTGACAGTGACAGAGTGCAACTCTGCCTAGAATACATATTTACTCATTTTTTGATTTTTTTTTTAAATTTTTTGACCTTATGTTTGAATTTTTGTTTCCGTATACTTCAGATATGAAAATTTTTGTATTCTGAGTACATACAATGTCGAATTCTTTCGCATCAATAACGACCTCAAATGTTTACCATTTCACTTATTTTGAATTTTATCATTATTCTTTCGTTTTTTGAGCTACGGAAAGTACTATTACGGTCACAGTACGCATTATTCAATAGAAACGGGATTTGGCGAGTTAAATCCTAATCCAGAACAAAATGCCTGACGAGGTAATAAGAAGAAATCTTGGCACACGACCTTGATTGGTACTTAAGTTTACATTTTTCCCTGGTGGGTCGCGTAAAGTTAACCCAGTAGCTAGGGGGGTCGCCTCCCTAAAAGTTTGGGAACCTATGAGTTAGGGTAAGAATACCCTTCTTCATACTGTGCCCTTATTTGCATCCAATTTCAAAAATAGATTATTTGGGCACCGATTGTTTCCATTCTTATTGTTATTATGCATGCACATTCCTTACCTAAAATACAAAAATTAAAAGAAAAAACAAATTAAGTAAAGTATGAAATTTTGATTCCTATTGTTTTCGATAGGAAGATATGAGCACTTTGCTTAAGATGAGTCTCTTACCCTATTTTGTGTTGTTTTTTTCCTGAATGTAGCTCATATAGCTCTCTTTGTGGTGATTCTTTTGTATTCCCCTACATAGTCCTCATAGAATTTTGCGTTTATTTTCATGGAACCAATGAATAATCAGTAAAAATAACTAAAACAGTAGCAATGCAATGAACGAATAGTGCCACCGCAGGCTAGTGTGTATGACAAAAATCTGATGCTGTAACAATTTTAACGTAAGTGGACGTTGACACCTTCGTTTTGATATAGCGAGTGTCAGAAAAAAAATTCAATAATTTATTCCTAAATCCTAAATTTGACAAGTAAAATTCTTACAAATTCAGAATTCAAAACCAATGTTTTCCGGATAACCAACCGAAACGGTATGTTAGACATACGTAATGACTGAAGTTCATAAGCCCAATTTTAGATACAAAATGGATAAATTGTCACGCCCTGTCTAGCGAACCTAGGGAGACGTGGGTTCAAACCCCACCAGAACTACGTGATTTTTTTTCGCAATTTTTTTTCACTCAATGTGTCCATTTTTTTTCAACACAAAATGTGTCATTACGTGTGAACTTCAGTCATTGCGTATGTTCAAAATTAATTTAGCATAAAATATATTTTTGCACATTCCAGTAGTATTTTAAAAAGATTTTTTTGTAATGTATTGAAAGTACTAAAGTGTTTTTGTTTTCTGAGAACTTTTACCCGATGTAGCGATTAACTGCTTCAGAAGGCTTTTTTACTGCAAATAAACTAATAAATTTATAACTTCTCTATAAACACCCCCAGCACGTCTGGAAAGTGCCCAATTCAAATTGCAGGGAAAGCAAAACGCGGAAAATAATTCGATGGAAACACCACCTGTATGCAAGTTTGTCATCACATAAATCGAAGATGAGCCCATTAACGCACCGTAAACAACGCATCAAGTGGTGATCGGCACTCGGAAACGTTAGCTATAATTTGGTTCGCCATTTCTCTCTGTAGCAGGAAGACCCTCTGGAATGACTTTGGAAACACATTTGTTATTGTCTCAAAAGAAACATTCATCCTCATAATCGCTAAATTATTTCCCGTTGCTAATCGTTATAATTAGAGAGACGGAGAAAGACACACCATCGAATTATATGTGTTTCCCATGATAATTACAGCAGTACGGATAGAAGAGAGACTCCCAATTTGGAATTGAACTTTTAGCGCATTTAAATTAAAAATGGCCACAAATGAAGAAAGTGAAAAACAATATTTCATTATTTTAGAAACTGTGCAACAAACAACAATCTCACAATCACCATCTGCTTCCAATCTCTTCCAGGTGCACTGACCAAGTCTCAGTTCCCGGTCTTCACCATCTACGCCCAGAAGTCCTGCCTGAAGCTGCGTCCGTGCGAGCGCGCCTGGTGCATCGACAGGGTGCAAGGTTACAAGCTCAATGGCCACGTCAAGCGTACCGCTCAGGTCGTCTCGCGCCGCGACTGTCTGGAGATGTGTTTGGGTGAAAACGAATTCACATGCCGGTAAGTATGAATGACACTATTGCGACTGCTATTGCGCATTTGACGCCCTGGCGGCGCCCGCCATCACCGACCGACGCAGCCCCGAGTCACCTCTCAACCAATTGATGGCACCGACTGACTGTGGCTAGATATCATTATTACTATTATCGTTATTTTCCCATCCGTTCGCATCGGTGCTTCCGCCGGGTGACACACAGTGTTCCGAATGGGGGAGTTCGAAGGGGTTAAGAAGTCAAGTATTTTCAATTTTATCTGTATTAAAGAGATTTTTAGCTCTAAACTAGTTCATCTCGGGAGCCACGGTTTTACTTCCATTCCGAAGAAAGGATTCACATTTTGACTCATTTGATCCCAAGCCCTCGACTCGAAGAAATTGCGCTTCAACCATCACACCAGGTTCTTGATCAGTAGCCATTTGTCTAGCTCTATGTCTTCAGTATTTTAGAATGTCGAAGACTACTGAACATATGATGACTTTCATGAAATTTCAAATGTAAAAAAGAAACTAATAGTTTCTTGAACTCCGATAACTTTCGACCACTGTGCAACAATGACTGCATTCAATTATGCAATTGGGCCCAAAGCAATATGATGTCGTCTGTGTTGCTTTGTTGCAGTACTCCACGCTTCGTCGCCCTTGAAGCCTGCATGCATATTAAATCCGATGAGTGAGCAAATAACGTCAATAATCAATATTCCGACGATTCCTTCTTTCCCAGGGCGATTGCCGCCTTCTTCTAGCAGACCGCAAGTCGCGGTGGTGGTGAAACGATGCAGAACGCTTTGATGTGGCTTGAGTTTAATTGGTTTGAAAATTGATTCTTTGACGGCTGTGTCCGAATGATCAAACAGATTTCCATGGACCTACCGGAGAATTTGAATTTGCACGTGCCCATGATCGACATTGTGTAGCAAGCATGATACCAAGCAAACTGAGACGCAATTTTCGCAAGTCATGCCATCAACCATTAGCCAACTACCCGAATCGACACATAATTGAAATCGATTCTAATCACCCACATTCAGAAGCTGTTTTAGGTGTGTACAGCCCACGATAGTGTGAAATCGGCACCTCTTTGGTTGTGCAAAGTGGTTTCTAACGGCCGATTTCAATTTGTCGACAGGTTAGAATCCGTGAAAATGGGGTAGAATGACTGGCAGCTTCGACAGATGGTACTTTCCCTGATGCTCCACGTCCATTGTCAATGGACCATTGGTGTGTGAGAGCATTCAGCAGGCGTGCTTCTGAGCAAGTTGTGTTACTTTTTTAGAATCATTTAGATGATCCTTCAGTTTGGCTTTCTATTCCACAGAGTTTCAGCTTTTTCTGTGGTTTAATTGATTAAGTTGCCGTTCTAACAAATTCGGAGTCTTGGGTTCGAATCCCACGACCCAATTTGTCAATTGATCAACATTCTGTGTATTTTAAATATTTATACGTATTCCCAGTACGATGCGTATAAATTTATGTCTGGCTAAAGTCTAGGCTCTGTACAAATTTCTGAAATATTGAAAGGACAATAGTCTTCGAGGTGGCAGTGGAGGGTGTCTCAGTATAGATATTTAGATTTTACTACATAAAAAGCTGAAAATTAGAAAATCTTCGATTCAGCTCAACGGTTCTTGTGAATCAAATAGCAAATTTGAATGTTTTCTTTTTAATTTTGCTCAATAAAATAACACTGCAATTATTTTTTTATGAGAATATAGCCTTTCAGTACACTTTGGTGTACGAGAAAGGAGAAAAACAGCTACATAAATAACACTAGTTTACAGCATTTTTGAACTCGGTAAGCTGATGATCATTTATGGTGTAGAATCATGCCCTGAGTTCGAAAACGTGAAGGAAAAAAATTACAGTAGAGCGGATTTTTTTTCGACTTTCCATACAAGGCTGATGATTTGAAATCGATTTTTGTTCTATTTTTAAGCAAAGTCGCTCACTTCACAAATCTCATTCTCCGTAATTAATGCTCCGATTGAGCTGAATTTTTTACTGTAACTCGCCTACATATGATATGCCAAATAAACGTTGAGAAAGAATTTTTAGATTGTTTTCTTCTTATTGGAAAAAATACATTTCTTCATATATTTTTGAAAATTTTGCTAAAATTTAAGGAGATCGTCCCAAAAACTCGCCAATACAGGTCGGACTCGATTATCCGGAGTCAGATTCGGTGGCTTCTCAAATATATATCTGAGGAACGGAATGCTCTATAAAGCTGAAATTTTGACATGTTGTCAATCCAACTTTGATTTGTGATTAGTCAAAATTTCAGCTTCTTACAGTATTCCGTTTGCGAGATATTACAGTCGAACCTCCATGAGTCGATGTTCCTTGACTCGATATCGACTCATGGAGGTAATTTTTTCCATACTGAAAAATAATTTCTGGGTTACTATGATGGTCCCCAAAAAAAGCTTCCCAAAGGATTTTTGTTCCACTACTCGATATTTCCTTGAGTCGATGGTCCCTTCAATATCGACTCATGGAGGTTTTACTGTATTTCGGAAAGCGCCAGAATCCGACTCCGGATAATCGAGTCCGACCTGTATCTTGAATTTCATCAATCTGACGCAAAACCGGCATTCAGATGATCAAATGGTATTGTATTCAGCTTTTAATTTATGGAAAAAGATTTGAAATTGGTTGAACAAAACGCAAGATATTTGAATTTTAGTGAATTCCATATTTTAAAAAATTGTAAAACTCGATATTGAGCTAAAACTCAAAAACTGTTCTACTTAAAATTTTTTGAAGCGCGGTTTCGAAATCAGCACTAAATTGTGCTTCAAAAATTTTGGTCGCTGACAGAAGTTCACGACTTTCATTTTATTTTGTAAACTTGTGTAATTAGTAAGTTCAATTAGAAACTTTAAATCTATCTATCTATATATAAAAATGCAGTGGCATACGTGGGACCGCGCATAACTTGCGAACGGATGGTCCGATTTGGGTCGTCTAAGTTTTGTTCTATTAGTTTTCACCCAAGGAAGGTTTATGAGGCGAAAAAACATGGGAAAATTGAGTTTTTGATAATCGGGTTTTCATCCATTTTGAACGGGGACTTGGGCTTAGCTAGGAACTTGAAACGTCAAAAATCGCAGTAGGCAAGACAAAGTTTGCCGGGGACAGCTAGTTATTATATAACTATTAACCATAATGTGATAATAGCAACAAGACAACATGAATAATCATCAATACCTACAGCAATAAGCCATTAATACAAACAAATTATCTTAATTGATTTCTACAGTCGTACAGTAGCAACGTTCATATTAAAACTGGAAAAACAAACACAAGAATAAAAATAACCCAAAGGCACAGATCAAAGCCACATGCCTTGCATCTCCGACTTTTAATGGCCCATAAACCGTGTCAGTAATTGTTGCGCCCCTCCACTCAGAGGTCATGATCCCAACTCGGCCTAAGGTGATGAGTCGAGCTGTTCAAACTGGAGCGTTCCTAGTAATTGCTCATTACGGCGATCAAAACTAAACGCACAGGAAGTTCTCTCTTAGATGCAGTCACATTGATCCGTTGAAAATCTTAATGGTGCCTCTTCTTGTGCTGCCACGGCGTGTACCAAAGGCAGCAGTGGTCAGAGAAATTGATGGCATAATCTTGGCTGAAGCGTTATAGCGCCAAGGGTACTTTGTCGGCCATTTATAATGATGATTTGACTAGAACCCGGAGATAGCGATCGTTAGGTTCAACAGCCGAGACACCTTTCTCCGAACGCAAGCAAACTTCAGGCGGAGTCAATTTCTTCTAGAATTAAGCACAGATTACCCTGCAATCGCCCAATAAACGTGCACGTTCCTATCGTGTTTCCATCGAAAGATAGTAACCCGCAAACACACACTTTTCGATATTGCTTCCCTAGGAGCTGAGCCATACTTTGTTTCATCTCAATATGCACCTCCGTTCACGGGGAAATGGGGTTGTTGCTGGGTAGTTGATGATGATGGTGATTGGCAGAAGAATTACTCGTTGCGAATTCTTGTCGGGGTTCCACCGATCACGTCACGAAACCTCGCCACTCTCTATTGATTGGTTATTAATACGGCGAGGCCCCTCAGAAAAGAAATAAAGCCCTCAACGTCGTCGTCGTCGTCGTCATCGTCAGTCAGCCCAGAGATCTATTCATGAAGTGTTACAATAATTGCGCCGGGCCCACTGCACTCCCAGTGAGAGACCCATTGAAGCTCTTGATGGGTTTACGGCTCATAATTATCTCGGAGGTGTTATGGTAATGTAATGACCGCGGCTCCTCGCCTAGGATAATCCTTGAGGACTGAATGATTGCGATGACGATGCCAATGACAACGACTGCGGCGACGGCGGTAGCGTCAAAGTCATAATATTTATGCCTTTGATTACACCGCCATCTTCTTGACCAACTGTCGTCCCCGTCCAGAGGAACCAATTACGTTTCCAGAGCTTTTTTTTTGTTTTACAGTGTTGCATCGCTCGGGATCCGAAAAAGCATAAAGTCATCTAAACATTCAAGATATAAGAGTGAGAGAAAAAACAAATGAGTAATAATGGAGATGTTTTTAACAGTTCTCTCTGATCTGCCACCTTCATCGCCGGTGTGCAACGCTCAGTTATAGAGCAAAAAAGGCTATCTGGGTGCTACCAATGTCAATGAGCTAGGTGGCCGAGTAAAAAGGTGGTAATTAAAAATTATGAAACATACTTATTTACCTCGACACTATTGCGATCGGTGAGAAAAAGTGATAGTCACTTCCTTTTCAAGTCAAAATGTAGCTTCTCCGAAGGGAAAATTGCATGAATATGAAACGCCATGATCACGATTAAAAGTTTGCACTTTTTAAAAACAGCAGACGCGAGAAATAGACGGCATTATGAGAGAAGTCTATAAGAAGCTTTAAATAAAATTCACTATTGAATAAATAAATACTTCTTTGGCGAACATAAGCTATGTGATGAGATCTTTGTTCTAACCACTCGCCAGTGTCGTTATAGAACCATACACAGAAAAAAAAAACATCATTTTAACTGTACAGGGTGCGGCAGAAAAAATGCGAAAAGTTCAAGGCGCTATCAGACGGTGAATATGGAATATATATGACTATTTTTTCAAGACAGTCTATCAGTCAATGTATATATTCTAGCACTATAAAATAAAAATGAACATATTTGAGTGTTTACATGTGATAATGCAAGCCTTAAAAGTGGGTATCGATGAACTGCGCGCCCAATGGTCATAAGAAAAAATGGCTAAAGTAGTAAAAAATAGCTTTCTTTCGATGAACAAACAGGCCATACTAATCCAGAGCCATGTAGTTTAACATACCAGATGAAATAATCACATATATTTTTTGATATTGTAGAGAAATTTAAAATTTTTGTTTCATCACATATGAAATTTACATAGGTCGCGTACATTTTAGTGGTTTGAAAATTCTGATTGTCTTCAGCTTCAGGCACCGTCTGGTAAAGGTCAGTGACCAAAATAGGATTTTTTTAACTTTTCAGAAAATTAGCCTGTTGAAGATCATGGAACGTTGTAACATAAATTGGTTAACGTCAAATGGACAAAAATGTTCCTTGAAGTTGAGAAACACTTTCGCATTTTTTCCTGCCGCATACTGTACACCAGTCGCTTCGCAAAAAGTGAGCAGAAGTTATATTATTTCCAAATGGCTGCCGATTGCATGTCTAGCAATCTCTAGAACCGGTTCAACAGGAGAAAACATAAAAAGCATGGCATGGATTCATACGCTGATATTCTGATTGAGAGGCATTCTATTTACCACTCGACTATTCACCGCGTTAAGATTAGGGCTTGTCTAGCCGAAGCGTTGACGAGTTCGATTCCAGGATTTTTTCGTAATGGAAATTCCTAAGATTCCCTGATAATAGAATTACAAAACCCTTAGTAATCTTACGCTCCCAAATTAATCCTATACGATGACAAGCGAGTACATTGCCGATTGATTCGGTTCTTTTTGTTTTCAATGCAAAATGATGATTGACAAATAAAGCTCTTAGTTGAAGTGGAACATCAAGCAGGATTTGCCCTAGTTGTTACGAGATGCCAACCAAGATGAAGGAAAAGTAAAGGAAGAAGATCGCCAGATATTACGCCTGTGGATATTACAAATTAATATACTGTGTGTAACTAACTTTGAGATCCCATTAAAATGTTTGAAGGATCAGTGTTTTTCCTATTACCATTCTTACAATGTTATCCCATCGTTTCACTGCACATATTCATCCTAGTACACTCCTACAAAACTTAAATGTTAACGTCATTTTTATAGCCATTGCATGACTTCTGGAAAATGTCGCCAAGACTCCCGCAGCAGAACGAAAAAGCACTTTCCTTGTCCGCTCAACCAACCAGAAACACGAAAAACGAAATTTCCTTTGAAAATAAAAGTAAATCTTTCCAACGAACATGATGTGGGAAACGGTTTGTGGCCCCTCCATGTACTCTGAACTCCCTGCCTCCGCATAAGACACCCATTATAGAACTAGCCAACCAGTTGGGGAGATGAAGTAGAACAAAGAATCGCATCCGGACTTCACATAGCCAAACGACAACGGATATGTAACATGCAGTGAATTTATTGTTATGATTACAACCCAAACAACTCAACCGTTTACATTAACAACATCGGATATTGCAACCATTATTGAGGAGTACCACCCGACCAGCGTCTTTCCATCCCTCCTCCGTCCGTCTTCACCGACAATGCAATGACGCGAACGACCAACCATCGCATCGCAACGGACAAACAGAACGGTGTTTAAAGTTGTTCCGTAATGGATCTACGTGCGCGCGGATTGTGTCGTTCTGATCTCTTTCAAGTCCGCGAATAGCCTAGCCACCCCGCGAACGAAGAATATACGGCAGCACATTCCGGCGATCTTCTGGATAGAACCACCGCGCACCGTGGTCCGTTTCTTATTCGATCTCACTGCGCTGCTGCTGGCTGCAATGCAGTATCGGTGTTTTCCGAAAAGTACATTTATGTAGTGCGCACGTGAATGGTGAACTTTGCGGGAAGGTGGATAGCACCGTTTACTTTTCTAAGAATTGAATCACTTGGTTTATGGTAGTGGGTTTAGTTTGGGCATTTATTCTATCTACTTGCTTGGATCTAGAGTGATCTACACGAAGTAATGCTTCCATCTTGCACTTTCATCATTATACCACCAATTTAAATAATTGACTGAATCTGAAAATAAACATATGTTCAGGATGCGCCCATTACCCTATAACGAGAGTGCAGATAATTCTTCCTGTATGTTTGAAAACAAGTGCACCAGGAAGTCTGTTCTTTACTAACTCAAACGGTTGCTTCCAAGAAAATAGTGCGGGAGCACACAAATGCGATAGTTGCCCTTTTTCGTAATCAACTGTCAACTCGATCACCTTCCCACTTTCAATGCAAATACCAATCGCCGCCGTACCGACTGCAAAAGCACAGCAGCAAAATTCAACCCCATTGACTAGAGAGAGGGAAAGAGAGGCGTCCTCTGTTTGTTCTCAACTAAACAGAGTCCCATTACACAGTTGCGATTTTCAACTTACAACTTACAAGTCATCCGCGCAACCGCGCGTTTGGTTCGGGGGATCTTCGTGCGGCCCCGTTAAGAGTTTCTTAAACACGCAGCAGCACCCATCCATTTACTGTGGAGCAGAAGAGCTATTTGCAAAACAAGTAGAACAAATCAAAACTCATCAACGGCTACCGTTTCGCTGTTTGGAGTCATTGGAGTTTGTTTGCCTTTGCCATCCATCGGTAACAACGAGTGGAGTCGTGCCGATTGGGCTCCGGTGGAAAACAATTACCATCGTCGTGCACTTCGCACTATGCAACTAGTCAGTCGTGTTGATTTATGCGTTGGTTGTTGGTAGCGAAGAAATTATGGACGCTGCTGCAGCTTCAACAGACTCAATTTGTACATCAGGTAAATGGTAATTCAACACCAAGATCTGTAATTGCTTGACAAACAGATAGGACTTCAAGAAAAATTACATTACTGTATCCAAGTCCAGATTTGAGGAAATTTACTTTCAGTCCTGGGCACCCACGGTGGTGCAGAGGGCCAAATTGAAAGATTCCCATCCGGAACGATTGCCAGCCATCGCCTTGACCTGTGACCAGGTCAAATTTCTGTCGACTTGCTTGATTTCGTTGTTGAGGCTGCCCCATCATGAGCCTCTGGGTCTGCCTCTGCTGCGATGTCCTGCTGGGTTCCAATCTAACGCTTGCTTGCAGATTTCGTTTCCGTCCCTGGAAAGAGTGTGGCCGACCCAACTCCACATTCGCTCTCGAATTTCTGTTGTAATCGGCTTTCAATGACATCGACGATTGAGCTCCAATTGTGAGGCCACCATGTACGAATTATATACCGCAGGCATCTATTGATGAAACCTGCAGCCGTTGAGTGTTCTCCACTGATACACGCCAGGTTTCACTGGCGTATAGCAGCATAGATTTCACGTTCGAGTTGAAAATTCGGATTTTGTACTGTGCTTCAATGAGGCCGATGATTTTCTCAGGGAGACCCTTGCGCCTGAGGGCTTCCCACATGTTTCCGTGACTGAGACGGTCGAAAACTTGTTCGTAATTAATGAAAACTAGGTAGAGAGACTCTTGGAATTCATTGATTTGCTCCAGGATGATACTGAGCGTGACAATATGGTCCACACAGGATCGTCCGACACGGAATCCTGCTTGCTGCCGTCGAAGAGTTGCGTCAATCTTCTACTGTGTCCGGTTAAGGATTACTTTGAAGTGGACTTTGAGCTTTGAGGAAAGAAGCAAATATGTCTTCGAAAATCCAATCGAATAGCAAAAGGCGAAAGTGAATTCAAAGGGAATGCCGAAGAAATTGAAATTTTAAAAGGTGACTTTGTAATAAATAATTAAAGGCATTACCACCACCCAATTCCCAGAGGAATTACCGGAGGAATCGATAGAGAATTTAGGGGGAAAAAACACTGTACCGACTTTTTGAACCCTCCAAGCAGTATACCCTCTTCGAATGAGTGTAATCAGTTTTGTACCTTTTAGTTCCGCCCTAATTGCTTATCCTTTGACATTTACGCGTATTTCGACTACCACTTGTAAGCTTCCTCAGTGTCAGTTATCCACAGTTTAAATTTCCCATGGAAATGATGAAGGGTTTTCCAAAAGAAATGCCAAATAAATTACCCTAAAATTGCGAAAGAATTAAAGAAAAAATATCGAGAGACTACCCAAAGTGAATATCGAAAAAACACCCAAGGACTTGCCGTAACATTTCCAAAAAAAAATGCAAATAAATTCCCAGGGAAACCGCCAAAGCATTTCTCAGGGACATGGTCAAAGGAATGCTTAAAGCAATTCTCTCAAAAGTTCCAAACAATCGAGTCGTATATATGTTTGTGAACTACACGAAATTTTGCGAGAATTCTATTGTTCTTTGAATCAATACTTTTTCCACTACAGGCATAGCAAGAGCTCCTCAATCAGTACCTGTCTGATCTAAGGTAAAAATACGACGAAACTAAACCTTTAGTTTTCAAAACCACAAATCTGAAAAACCCAATGGAGATTTGTGTAGAAAAATTGATCGTCTGGTCTACACCAGGGGGTAACCAATTGATCAACTTTTCAGCCACAAACCGTCATTTGGTTCTTCAGTTTTGTGCTTTTGAAAATGTGGGATGTGGCTTCCTCATATGCATATCCTCGCCCTAAGTGCATCTGGAATAGAATTTGATTTTCTATCCAGAAATAGCTCGATTGCTTCTCTGCGGTGCGGAATTCGATAGGAAAAAGTGGAAAAATGCAGTTGGCGTATGCTACGTCAAGGCAATTTTACACTTTTCATTAAGTTCCCGCCGCCAGATGTCGAAGTAATCGAAAGCTTCCGAAAAAGAGGCCTCTTAAGGGGAAACTGGAAGCATTTTCTCATTTTTTTGTTTTTTGTTTTTTTTTTGTAAAATAACGAAGCAATATTTTCAAAAACGGTTTTCGTGCATATGTAGAGTATGGATCAAGGTATCTTCTGAATTTTTTCGAGGTGGAAAATGTTTTCCATTTTTGCAAAAACCATTTTTTTTTTGTGAAAATTTGTTCAAAAATGGTTTCTGCAAAAAACGAAAAACATTTTCCACCACGAAAAAAAATCAGGAGATACCCTGATCCATACTCTACATGTGCACGAAAACCGATTTTGGAATATTGCTCCGTTATTTTATAAAAAATCAAAAACCAAAATATGAGGAAACGGATACAGTTTCGCCTTAAGAAGTAACTGTTATGTTACTTTATAAGGGATGTGTGCCATCAGTAATCTCACGCTCCCATTTTCATCCTATTCGAAAACAAGCGTTTACGGCACCGATTGATTCCGTTCTTCTTGTTTTCATGGGTGCTCACTTCAAACAAAAAATACAAAAATAAGAAACAAAACAAACAGCGCTTCAATCCTTCGTTTTTCGTAGGATGAAAATGGGAGCCATATGCTTAATAAGGGAACCAATACCCTACCTGGTAAGAACAAATTGAACCAAATCGCTGCTTCAATCTTCAAGAATGCTTCCAACCCGATTGAGTATAAATGCACATCTTTTAGTCGAATTTGCATCCTTGTTTGTTTGTTTATTGCGATTAACAATGATTACGTAAATCATGGATTCAAAATCACTAAAGGTGTGTATGTGGTACATTACTTTTTTCGTATAACTCGTCTAACACTAAAAAAAATCCCATTGAAAAAGTGCTGAAGGTGATTCTGACCGAAAGCTTGCTTTCATAGCCATGGTCAATCATCCGTCCTGTAATCGCCGGCATCAGCTAAACTAGAACGAGGCCACTGTGCCTCGAATTCCGATCGCTGCACGGGCGATAGTCTATCTCCTAGATCTCATGTAAGATCTATTTCTGGGCTAATAATGCTAACTAATTTGGTTGATACCAGAAGGCCACTTCCCTACCAGATAACTAGACTTATCCGCAGCAGACGCCGAGCAATTCTAATACACCGATACCATTTAGAGAGAATGCTCCCCCTCGCCAAAAACCTCGCCTAATCAATTGAGCTGGTTTCTGAAATTGAGCTCATTTACTCAATTTCCAAAGCTGCGATGTGAACCAACAACTGCGGCCGCCGTCTATCGTAGCCGGTTTCCGCGAAAATCGCTAGGCCAGCTACGAAAGATGTGCAGGCGATGCCAGCTCACGATACGATCCTTCAAAGTGGAGACCTATGCACAAGCATACCATCGTAACTGTAAACAGCGATAGCTGCTTGCCTCCCTCACCCGTGCATGGAAAAGCGCACTAGCTGATTCACTTGTTAAATATTTATTTAAGCAATCAATTTAAATTACCTTCCTCGTGGTTCTTCCGTAGTCCAGATCAGATCATCTAGTCCAAACCACTCCGCGTCTCTGGACACCCTCGCTCACCCACAACATTCTTCAAAAATGGCATTGAAGCGTATCTTGAACGATTCGTGAAGCTCATTCCAACCGTGCAGCCGCGGTTCTACCAAACTTGTGTAAATTTATCTGAGACTTATCTTCTCGCGTCGCCTTTTCTATGCCTTTTACGAACCAACCAGCTGGCAACGAGAGAAAATCAGCACCTTTCCCTTACCGTACCGACACATGCACCTTCTAATCTAATTTATTAGCGTAAGCCATTTGTGCAAATGCTCTCGGCACGAAAGAAAAGAGGAAACCGATAGACTTCTTTTCAACAGCCCGCGCTAGCGTATGGACTAATCAATAAAATTAACATTCTATCAATGGGAGCTCAATTTTACGGAGAATTGCGCACTCCCCCGCTGCACTAGCTGTTCCATTCATATGGCAGCGTTTGTCGTTCTAGCTCTTTCTCCCTATATAAAAAGAAGCTTTAATTTGTCAGACTGGCTGGGTCCAATGGGCAAGGAAAAGTCCAGATTAGCATTTCTGATTCCGTTCCAGGAAAAAGGAATCAGACAACGCGGTCGAACGCTTGAACCGGAAAATTTAGCACTGCGAGAATTGCAAAATTAACATACAATGTTAATGTTATGATAATGCCGATCGTCGGTCGGAACAAGCGTTAGCTCCCGGTCCGTCCCAAGGGCGGCTTCCCAGATGATGATTCTAGGAATCGCGAGCGCAACGACAATGTTGTGACTTGACTTTGATTTAAGAAGAGGCGTCAATTTGTCCTGGGCGCAAGCTTCCCCCAGTCTCAGTCGCAGTCAGTCAGTCAGTGTGCACTCTGCGAAAGGCGTTCTTAATGAGATTCAACCTCTATGTCGCATCATGTCATGTTTGCAGTGCAGCGACACTTGAGTCCCGGAGCACTTATTTATCGTATCTACCTACTGTGGAAGTGAATTCCAGAGCAAAAACAATCAACCTCTGCTAACGATGATGTTTGCGCATATTTATGAAGGTATCTGGTTGTGTCGAGCACCTGTCAGAACGAGGGCAATGTCTTTTAATTTGAATTGCACTTGAGGAAGTGTCTGTAGAATAAGTATGCAATACTTTTTGTATTACTGAAATTTATGTGTTACTAGCCAGTAGTTGTTCGAGAATAAGTCTAATTCAATCAGTATGAATTCATATAGACTTGTTCACGATTTCGAAAAGCATTCACTTTCTGCTACCAGCAAGAAATTTAAATTTCTGAAAAAAAATGTCAAATCAAGTTGACATCAACTGCATCAAAGCAAGGTGCATGCAACGAAAGTAAATTTCCAATCCATCCACACCGCCCCACTCCAAGAACCAACAGCTCTTAATAAAGACTTCAACGATTTCAACGAGCGGCAGACAGCGAACCAGGGCGCATGTTGCTTCACAGTAATTGCAACAATCTACGGCGCGATCTTCTTGGTGTATTGCAGCAGCAGCTACCACAATATTCCTCTTGTGCCGTCCGGATCCCGCCACCTCGGACGGATTCCCCGGAAAGCTAATTAATTTGCAACAATTTAAAATTTATATCTCATTAACAAATGGAGCCTTGCCCGTAGTTCCGCTGCTGCTCTGCCGCATCGTCTACACATGATTCTACTCGGAAGGCGCGTGGTATTTAGTTTATCACATTTACCACTAGCTCCAGCAGCAGCAACAGCACAGCATCCCACTATCTTCTGCAGGGCTGTTACAGCTCTAAACACCATCCAGCAAGTGGAACAAGCGAAACGGGAGGAAATGGAAACCGATTTCTTTTTCAACTTCTGCCACAGTCAGTGAGCTGTAAATCTGCGGCGTTGGCTCGAAGCGTTTATTACACTACTAAGTGTAATAAACTGGACTTGCCAAAGACAGATGCTTCCGAATCCAACAAAAAAGGCTTTCTATTCCATTGACAAGTTCTTTCTCAACACGTAGTGAGTGGCATACATTTAATCTGTTGCCGCTAACAGTAAAAAAAAACTAAGCGAAACTAAGCGCAAATATAATTGAGTAATCAAGGTCTGTGGGGCGCACATAAGGTCTTGGGGAGCAGCTGCTCTCGAGAACCAATCAGGTGAACTGAGAAAATGGGTCAATCCGATGTGATTGGATTGACGAAGGCGGTGGCGGTTTTGCGTACATACAAAGGACTGGGCCACTGGGTTGCTCATAAATGGTTATTAACACCTGACGCAAGCTCTTTGGGCCGATTATGTATTGCAACTGTGAGATGACGTGCATTGGTTCTATTAAACAAAATATGTGGCTTCAATCAGGATTGTTTGTAAGCACACTAGACAGTAAATAGTAAATTCCAGGGTCTAAGTTTTACAATGCTTTGGGAATACATGTTGAGATTCAAGCTTTTCGAAAGTTTCGCTTTTCAAACAACTTTAAAATTTAACAACAATATCATGAAAAAAAATTAAACAGATGCGCTAAGTTGCAATGATTTGTTTCAACATTTAAAGAGAGATCCAGTGATGTTGATATCACTAGCTCTTACAACTTCTAGTGAAAAAATGTTGAAATATAAACAACTAGTGTGGTAAGATATACCAGTCCTGTGCACCATCACCAATGCTATAGCCGACCATCACAAGCAAACAAATGTTCAATTATCGTATTCATACGATGGTAACTTCCACCACGCTCATACTTTGCAAATCTCAATAGCAACCTGACACACGCTACCGTCACTCAAACGCAGAAATTCGGACACTCACTGCTGAATGACGAGCATCAAGTTTGGTTCAAGTTTGAGGGTCAATTTGTTTAGCATTGGTTTAGCACAGAGCTACAAACACAAATAAAGCACACCGTATGAAAACGAATGTAAGGCATAGACCAAAAATTCATGCAGTCAGAGTTACGTAATTTATCGTGTATTTCAAGAAGAAAAGACGATCGCTGCCGTTGGATGTTGATACTTTCAGGAGCGAGAATTAGTTTGAGTTGCTTTAGCGTGGTTCGTCTCTGTTTTGATGGTCGGCGTTTGTTCAGTGTTCAAGTGTCATTAGGGCATTGACCATCCTGAAACTGCACAGCACTGGATATAATTGATATAAATTGTATATGGCAATGTCCAAAAAACAATTTCCACGACTTCACGACACTCTTTCTGCCTTGTATGATTTTTAAATCGTTTTTTTTTGTTCTATCCTGCTCTGATTGCTTACGAATTAATAACAAATGTTACCCTTTATCAATATGTATGTTTTTAAAGAAAAATGTGTACACGGGACGAAAAAAAGATCGAATAAACCAAAATATATATACAGTGTATCAAACAATTGTCCGTACAGCAATTTTTTGGTCAAAAGAAATTTTCATTCAAATGATCATAACTTTTTTATACGTCGTCAATCAAACACACCGACATTTTGATCAATCATAAACCATACATTAAAGCTCCATTGGTGAAATTTTGAGTGAGATCGAATAAGTTTTCTGAAAGTTATAGACCTTTTAGTAAAACTGATAAGATTTTTGAACACATTTTTAAAACATTATATCTCAATATGTACTCGATGAAACTTTTTCCATTTTTTTTTTGTGATACAGTTTATACTAGAGGATTCCATATGCAGCTTTGTTTGAGGTTATATATTTACCACAAAAAAATATGAAAAATATGCATATAATCAGAGTGTCATTTGGAAAATTATCATATTTTCATCAATAAAAGTGCCAAGTGTTTTCAACGTTTTTAAACTCTCTTAATGTAATATTTTTATACAGGACCTACTACACTACATATGAAGAGTAGGTCCCATGTATTTTTCGTTCAGGTAATGCACTTTTATTGGTGGAAAACGTTTAGCAGATTATATGTGCAAAATAAGATAAATTTTCAAACATGGTCAACTACATAAGCACATTTTTCATATTTTTTGTAGTGAATATAAAACTTTAAAAGAAGCTGCATATGAAAATCTTTGATATCAGCTGTAACACACAAAAAATTTAAAAAGTTTCATCAAGTACATACTGAGATATAATGTTTTAAAAATATGTACAAAAATATTGTAAGTTTTTCTAAAAGTTCTATAAAATTCAGAAAACTTATTCGATCTCGCTCAAAATTTTACCAATGGAGCATTAATATATGGTTTATAATTGGTTAAAATTTCAGCGTTTTCGATTGACGTATAAAAAAGTTATGAACATTTGAAAGAAAATTTATTTTGACCAAAAAGTTGCTGTACGGACAATTGTTTGATACACTGTATATCACGTATCAGAACATTTATTCTGTAAACATTGTTTAAGCGTTCATAAATTTCAAAGGGTAGATCAATTCATTCAAGATGTATCAACGTAGCATGTACAATCGAATATTTGTAATGTTATACATTATTAATGACTGTTTCAACAAAATACATGATTGATGGTCCCTTTTTTAAGGCTGTCTGTGTCTATATTACTACACACTAAAAAAATCTCAATTTTAATAGTGACACAATTGATCGAACTGCCAGAAAAAGCTTTGACATAAACATAAATGTGCCACATTTTTACACTTTTTATGACGTACGTATTAAGTTGATATTGTTTGAGTTCTTCCAGCCATAATTGTAAATCACAGAACTGATAATTTAGTTCCCTATGCTGTAAATTTACGCGATATGTTACAGAAACATAATGTTTACTGATGTTGAACTGTCAAACAGCACCTTACAAAATCAGATGAAGACTGCAGACTGCATTGGAAATTTGTTTATTACGAAGGTGAAACAGCTTGAAAACCTCTCATAAATTTAACCCCGGAGTGAGCCAGAAACTTGGAAATGACAATCCGTTGCCATCAGCCGATGCAGTGATAAACGAAAACAGCCACGCACAGTCAATCAAAAGGCGGCTTTGTGTGCTTGGCTGCGATGACGGCTGTCTCAGTTCAGTGCATACATACACGCAGCAGTGACGACGCGACGGCCGAACTGGCAAGTTAGTTTATGGTAGAAGTTGTACATCTTCGACTGCCTTCTCTTCAGCGTGATGAGTTAGCCGAGAGAGCAAGATCGAAAACTGTCACTCTGAGGATCGAAGTTCGATTCCCGAATGGAGCTTTTTGCATTTTTTTTTTCAATATTCGGTGCTATAAATATCACAGTTCTCAATCATGTATACAAGCAGCCGACGCGCTGAGCTGTTGCGGTAAAATTACACGAATCAAACATTTTCCGTTTCAAGTAAAAATAAGATCGCACACAATTTTGCGTCAAATGTGTTGCTTTTATATGTCGGCCTTATATGACACAAAATTACAAGATTTTTTCGAAGTGTATATCACGCTGTTCATAATACTTAAGGTAGCACAGAGTCATCTTAAACGCATATATTTATTGAAATCATATATTATATAGTTACTACAGTATTGGTAAGTGGTTTTCTAACGACTAATCCTGGATTTGCCCTAATATATAACCCTGGAATTTTAAATGTAGTTTTGTTGGAGTGTCTAAAGTAGCCCCCCTGTCCCCCTGTATGAGATGTGTCCGATTGGTGTATGGACAACTTTTTTGTTTATTGATGGATTTAGTTCAAATTTTGTATACATCCTACATACATACTAACGATTATTATGTGTGTAAAAATTGCGGAAATCCATTCACTACTCTGGGAGTTATAATGTCATAAAGTTGAAAAATCATAAAAAGTGTAAAAAGAAGTGCGTGACTACGGTATACACAAAACATAATTTGATTTATATAATTGTGATAGTTATACTATGAAGTGTCCAAATTGGTTCCCCCACGTAGATTCCTTAGCGTTATTCTAAATTTTATCTTTTAAACTGTTTTACAAATTTCATCACACTTTGAATTTATTTGCCAATATTTTTCCTACTGGATTATGTCTTCCTTTTGGAGGCTATTCTTAGGCTCTTCCAAAAGTTCTTCCAAAAGTTCTTCCAAAAGTTTTACAAGCTGTTTTTAAAAAGAGAATTCACATAATGCCGTGAAAAACCAGAAAATCAACAAGATACGTCACGTACAGATTTCGCTGAATACTCTTCTTTAAATCTTTCAAATAAAGTACTCAGGAAATCTACCAGAAAGTTTTATCTGGACATCTGATGAAAATGGCTTCAGGAAAAACATCTATTATTTTATGTGTTGTATATTTTGTTTAAAAAAATCGCCTAAAAATCTACCCGATATTCTGGTAAAAAAAAAAACTTTTTTAGAAAATTTGACAGGCGAAGAGTTACTTCTAGATTTTTGTCAAATGGATTAGATAGAAAACATATAGTATTTCACACGTCAAAATTCCTCTGAAAATGCTATATTTTTCGCAATTGTCCAAAATCTCTTTTCTAATTTGACTTTGACATAGAATTTCTTCCAAAATTGACGAATTAGAAATTCTCCCAGAATGGACGTATGCAGGTTTACTAAAATGTATCAAACTATTCCGGAGAGCGTCTTCATGACTGTTTTGAGAAAATCCGCTAGATTCAAGTCTAGAATACAGCTGGTAGAACTTCCCTAACAAAACGTGCAAAAAATCCTAAAAACCCTGAAAATTCCAAAAATCCTGGAAATTCCGTCAAAATTCTTCAGATACTTTTCAAGATCTGGTCAATTTAGCCATTTCTGGTGTCTTCGAAGAGCTTATACATATGCCCAATCAAGACTTATTATTACAATAACAAAATAAACTACGGAACGAATAAAAACGGACAAAAATTCCGTGAATTATAAACATATTTCCGGAGATTTTTTTTTTTTAATTTGAGGACCAAAACTTATAAGCCAATTTAAACAATTCAAACCTACTTTTGTCTCAGACATGTTATGGTTATGACGATTATGTTTTTACTAATTAAATTAGTGAACCAAAAATATAAAAAAAAATATTGAAGAATATCAAAATTAGAAGCATTAAAAAAAATTGCAATAATTTAATAATTCATTAACAATTTAGCAAACTTAGTTTTTGGTTTGTTTCAAATTAATTAAAACTGCATAGGGTCTGGGACCATTTGAGCAGGAGCACCTATTTTGGGCACTTGCTGCTATAACTCAGTCAATTTCAAATCGATTGACTTGAATTTTTGAACACGGCTAGATACTGTGCCTATCTGATAAAATTAAGTCAATCGGTTCAAAATTGACTGAGTTATAGCAGCAAGTGCCCAAAATAGGTGCTCCTGCCCAAATGGTCCCAGATCCTATATGTAATGCAAATAAACTGTTTTATCTGTAGGAAACAGAAGATTATAACTTTATGATTCTAAGCCAGCTACAAACATTTCGATGATCTCTATAATATTCCTAAATATTTCTGAAAATTGTCCAGTCTGTTTGACGGAAATGTCCAGACCACGAAATTTATGGAGCAACTGGGTTTAGATTCACATTTTCATGAACTGATCATTTCGTTGCTTTATTTTGATGATCTATTCATTGATCTATACATTTTGACAGCACGGGTGCAGAACAGAACGCAACCAAAGGTTGACATATACATACAATCACATAGTGCACAGGGGTTCCCACAATATTTTTCACGTAACCCAACATCAATGCATCACAAAAATCTCCTAGAAACGTTTCAATGTCGAGCTTAGTGGCTGCAAAATAGATATGAAGTTGATGACGAATGTGAGTAAGAGTCTTAGGACAATTAGGAGGGGACACAATGAAAAATTCAACAGCAGGGCGTGGGCACACCCATGTCACACGGGTTACTTTAATATAAAATTCCAAGAAGCTTCATTAACTTGCTCATAAACAAACATCATGGGTTTTGATTTGATAAAACTATTTAGATTCAATTGGTTCGAACTCTAAAAATAAATTAGTGGAAATTCTTTGACTTTCCAAGTTTTACCAGGTAGTCAACACCATGAAAATATATCTGTCTTTTGCCTCGTTTCTCCAAAAATCCCATGAATCTTCCAAAAAAAAATGGGATTTATTGGATTCCTCTAAAAACAATCGGTTGGGTTTAAAGCCGACGTTTCGAATGTTTATTCATTCATCCTCAGGGCAAACTACAAATTTAGGAAATCAACCAATACTTCTAAAAAGTAGCGAAGCGAGGAAATAACATGAAGTTTTTTTGTGAATTTTATATTTTCCGGTGCATTTTTCGATTTTTCTCGTCGATTCATAATGCACCGTTTTCGGAAGAAAGAACGCGCTCGTATTACTCTAGCAGTGTTCGAAATTCTCACGAATACTTCATTCTCCTTAGTGCCGAAATTCAGCGATAACAAGGCCGAAAAACAGAATAGACCTTCACGCTGTGCTCCAATTATTCCGATCTTGCAAAAATCAACACTTATACGCTAATTGGGTTTTTAAATTAAGAAAAATGTATTGATTTTTTGATTTTATACGAAAGAGCACCTTTTTCTGAACCACCATGATTTTTTTCAGATTTTTAAAACTTCATTTTGGCACCTAAAATCGATTTCGAAGAGATTTATCAAAATCACCTTTTGACAGCTGGCCAACTGATTGACAGCTCCGCCCAGTACAAAATGCGACGAGGGGTGATTCGACAAATCGCTCCCATACAAACTTCAAACTGATTTTTAAATAGGTTCCCGGGCACCAAAATTCATGAAAATTTGGATTTCGGCTCAGTTTTGCTTGCAGATTCTGAATATGGGATTATCTCAACACCGCTAAAAAAGCCAATTGATCTAATTTTTGCTCGCTGTTCTAATTTAGCGCAATTAATTTAATAAAATTTATTGGTGTCTACCTTTCAACGACACCATATAGATATTTTAGATTTTTTTATTAGCTAAAAATGCGTGCATATAAACATGAAAAAATATGAATGTTTTTACAACCTTCAAATTTGAGAAACGCTACTAAATTAACACCTAGCTGCCAGTTGTGAAAAGATCAAACTCTCAGTCTATTCGACTACTTTCGATCTAAAGAAGTCTTGCTACTGGTTCGGTTCATCTTGCGATAACATTAACACACCTGAGCACCTGAGCAAAGCGCATATTATTGAGAAGTAGTCATTTCAAATAAATGAGATAATTATGAAAGTCAACAAGTAGAACTATTCTAAGAGAGGATCACAGCAATGAGTTGGCCAAAGGAATGCGCATGATGATCTGTTCCCACATGTGGTAATTAGGAACTAATTATATATCGCCCTCAGGAGTAACTGCTGGCACCCTGCAGCAAGATTCCAGCCCAAGACGCGTCGGTCGGCGCCTCTTGTCTGTAAGTACGCACGGTTGTCAGAGCCCGCTGGCTTTGACGGGACTAATGTCTGTTGACAACCGTAAAATAAGAGATCCCAACGGCGGATTCGCGCTGTCACATATGTCTAAAGGTCGTCCGTCCTTTCGCGGTCCGTATCATCAGAACAAATAATATGACAGCTTTTATGATAACACTGGACGCGCAGGGATCGCTTACCCGAGCTCCTTTGGCCGGATCAGTTTGCCGACGTCAATGCCACCGGTAACCGGCGATCTTCCCCGATGGGATCGTTGATGGACGTTCTTCGTAAGGAGTGAGCAGAATTATCACTTGTTGAAATCTTGCGATCCTTACCGCAGTACAGCGCACTAGTCACTTCTATATAGCATATTTTTTCGCTATTATAACTAGCAGCAAACTCCAGAGCGAAGTGGGAGATCGTCGGTTTTCCCCCATAAATGGAAATTATTTTTAATTGGACTTTCTTTATCGCCCCGTGCGACTGGCGTACAAACATACTCCCGAGGGAGCACTTGATGGCTAGTCAGCTCAGTTCGAGTTGGACGCGGACAGAAATTAATTACATACACATCTTTTGCTCGGGTGTACAGTACACTGACTGGATGAAGCGTGGCGGCAGCGCAATGGCAACTACGGACAGCGGTTAATTGACGATCTATTTTGAGGGAAAAACGGAGGCACCGTTACGAACGGACGTGACCGGTAGTGCATGGCACCGGCTGGCTCAGGCGTACATGATGCAGATGATAAAAATGCTTCCACCGTCGCGTCGTCATCGTCGTCCGTCGGTGTGTATGATAGATCGCCGGCATTGACCGTGGTTCAGGCGGCGGCATTAAGTCAGCACGACGCGGATGACGATGACGACTGACCCAAATTGAATCGCATCCATCGGACCCTATGCGTTTTGTTGTGCGTGGGTGCATCGTTATTACTAACCACACAGAAGCGTGGGAATCACATGGCATTACTAGACCACCGCCTCCTCTAGACGATCCCAATGACAATTGCACAAATGCAACTTGGATAATGCCACAGGCTAAAGCAATGTGTGCAATCAAATCGTGGAACACTATTTCAATTAAAAAAGAGCATTAGAAAGAATAACGTTCCCCCAAAAATTAGTACATCGGAACATGTTTTTAAGGAAAGACTAATTGCATTATCACGCTTTCCTTGTATACCTAATATTCCAAAATAAGGAGTGGCGTAACTGTAAGAAAACCACGTAGGTTTATACAACATTCTAGCATGCCTTACTGGATTGAAGTAACGAATAAGATACATCACAAGGTTATAAACCTTTGTGTTAAACCGTTAATTGTACACTCCACGCTAATAAAAGTTTCTACAGACGTCCACAATCTCAAATCAGAATGCCTAGCTTCATCCGCGCAGTCTATCGTTTGCAAACCTCATAAATAAAAACACACTGGCCACCCACACAGTCCCTATGGCCGTCGTACGCATTGTAAACACTTACTCACAGCAAGGTCATGAACTTGTGAACTAGCGCGACCTGCAGCTTAATATGCGCCGCAGGGATTGCATAAGATGATCCCCGCCGCACGTCCCGATCGGTACTTTGCTTAGCCCCAGCCAGCCGGCGACGACGGAGGAAAAACAAATGCGGTTAATGCATCATTTTCTCAACTTGCTCGGTGGAATAACACGACGCGACGGTTCAGCGACGCAACGTGAGCCCTAGTATTATCTTCCATTTATTATTATTGGCGCTATTCAATTGAGTGCAATCAAGCTGCACCATCGCCATGCCGCGGTTAGGGCAGAAAATTCGCTTACATTTGAGGACTAGGAGTGGTCCCCTAGGGAGGGAAGAGGACCAATGTATTAATTAATATTATGGTTGAGAAGTCATCTCAACCTGATCGTAAAAACAAATTGAATGGGAATATGCGATTCGCAAAATTTCCGTGTTTCTTTTGCAGGTCAGATGGTTTCTATATGACGAAGGAGTGTTTACCTTGCAGAGGAGTTCATCGCGAGTTCTAATGATATCTTTGAAACACTTTAACCGATTCTTACCAAAGTTTTTTATTCGAATAGGCGTTTTCGATAGAAATTGTTTTAAACACATCAACGTCATCTATTAAGCACAGAGTATTTCGCAAAGAAAAACCACCTATGCGGGAAAGATGATTCGTAATCGTAATCCAGAAAGGTCTCCCACTAAGCTGCTCAATCCGTCGCGTCGGGTTGCTGCAGATAATTGCAGCCACCGCCACCGCCGCAACGTCCACCACAGAGCTGCAGCACATATGGGCATTCACCGTTGTTGGCATCACGATACGCCCATCTCCGTTAGTACAATAGGAATTCAAACGGTCTCAAAGGTCGGGTCATGGTATGTTTACTCGCATTTTCCCCGTTCCGTCTTGTTAGCTAATGATAAAGATGGGCCTGGCCTCCAGAGACTAACCGATAGCCATCAAGAACAGCTAGGCTCAGCCACGTCTCTCCTGCTATCTAGCGCTACATGGTGCGGCGGTGGTGTAGTCATCGCTATCGCTGTTTCAATAAAGGGAATGGGGTAAAGATATTCCAATTACCAACCCCAATCATCTAGCGCGGTCAGTTGTTGTGGCGGTGGTGTTTGGACGACTGACGTTGGTCTCAACGGAGTGGTATCTTCTTGCGATTTTGTTCTCCTATTAACCCAAAATGGATCACATACAAGCACACCGTTTCTTGACAGATCTAGGCGGCTCCAAACGCCACGCCGTTGGCATGCACTTTGCTTGCCCTCCCGTCACACCACGTTTGACGAGGGTCAAAGAAGATGCTCCCCCGCAGAATTCATAACAGCCTGATAATTATGGCTTGAACTTACGTTTCTTCGTCGCAGGGTTGTTTGCAGGGGAAAGGCGAATGCACACACGGTATTGTTTGCTATGCGTCCTGGAGGCACGTAAGATATCGGTTCTGATTATGATTATGAGTAATCAGTGCACGGCAATATAACGTAAAAGAATGTAAGAAGAATTCATTCCTGATTTAAAATGAATAACACTCTTCAAAAAGAAAAACCTTTTCTTTCAATTTCCTAGCTCTTACTTAAACCCAAAGCTTTTGCGTCTCTGTCCGTTCATAGATCGGAAATTTATGATACGTACATCCCTACGGTGACGACCATAACTTGTTCAAAAGGTTCCATTCCTTGTATCCCGTCTAATTCATCGATAGTAATTATAGGACATATTGGGCTATGCCCTCACGAGAAACCCCCAGAAGTATTAGGCGCAAATCCAAACCATACAAACAACAAGCAGATCTAACTGCTGAGATTTGAATAATACACATTCGACTGCGCCTTGTGTCATACGAAATATTTTATTGGCTTCACTCCTTTTATATTCGCTTCGCTCGACTCATGTTAGCCCCGGTTAAAGATGCTATCGATATTGGTCAATGCCAGTAGTTGGGGGGCAAACAAATAAAAACTCTGAACATCACGAAGTAACACAAGGTAGCCGACGCGGAAGCACAATTTGTTGCAATTTTTATGATACATTGTTAGCTATCTAATGGCTAGCATCTCTGGACACGAGCCAGCTGTTGCATATTGGACATCACACTAAACCACTCTAATTAACCGTGTCTTTGTTTTCTCATTTTCCGCAGGTCTGCCAACTTCTACCAGTCTACCATGACTTGTGAACTGTCCGATATGGACCGCATCACGCTGGCCGGTTCCAGTGCATTCCAAGTTGCTGAGACATCTGACTATCTGGAAAACAACTGCGCCGAAGAGCCAACGAAACTGTGCGAGTTCAAACGTATGTCCGGCCGTATCCTGAAGACTGTCGATTCTGTTTACCAGGACGTTGCCAGTGTTGACGAATGCCGTGAATTGTGCCTGAGCTCACCTTACCGTTGCCACTCATACGACTACGGAGATACCGGAGATATGGTCTGCCGCCTGTCTCATCACAGCCGTGCCACCCTTGCCGATATTCAGGATCCTTACTTAGATGTGCCAGAAGCTGCCACCTACGAACTTTCCTCGTGCTACAATGTGTCTATCGAATGTCGCGCTGGAGATATGATTGCCAAGATCCGCACTTCCAAATTGTTTGACGGCAAGGTTTACGCCAAGGGTGCTCCCAACTCTTGCTCCGTTGATGTCAAGAACTCGCTTGAGTTTGAACTGCGCATGGCCTATCAAGACATTGACTGCAACGTTCGTCAAAACGGTCTGGGCCGGTATCTCAACGACGTGGTCATCCAGCACCATGACACTATCGTCACTTCATCCGATTTGGGACTTGCCGTTACTTGCCAGTACGATCTTACCAATAAGACTGTATCCAACGATGTTGATCTTGATGTTACCGGAGATATCGAACCAGCACTGTCCGAAGAAGTGGTTGTTGACTCACCTAATGTTGTAATGAAGATCACTTCTCGCGACGGATCGGACATGATGCGCACTGCCGAAGTTGGAGATCCCCTTGCCCTGCGCTTCGAAATCTTGGACCCACAATCGCCATATGAAATCTTTGTCCGCGAACTGGTTGCTATGGATGGAGTCGACAGCAGTGAAATCACTCTCATTGATGCCCGTGGTTGCCCAACCGATCATTTCATCATGGGACCAATCTACAAGAGTGCCAACTCCGGAAAGATCCTGCTTTCGCATTTCGATGCCTTCAAGTTCCCATCCTCGGAAATGGTTCAGTTCCGTGCTTTGGTCACCCCGTGCATGCCAACCTGTGAACCTGTGCAGTGTGACCAAGACGACTTCGCTGCCGGTGAACTTCGCTCTATTGTGTCCTACGGACGTAAACGTCGCTCCATCAATGTCACCGAAGAACATAGCTTCCGCCGCGAACGCCGTGAAACCACCCACCAGGCTCCTCAAGATGATATGCTTCTTGTACAATCGATCCAGATTACTGACAAATTTGGATTTGAGAAACAACAACAAGCTAAGCCTAAGATCAGCAATAGTGAGACAGTGTTCGTTGCTTCAACCGACTCTCAAGGCATTTGCGTTAATGGACTTGGTAAGATCATAATAACTACAAACTCGATGCATATGTCATTGTTAACTCTGCCTTTTTTCTCCTCAGGTCTCATTGTTGCCGGAGCCGTCTTCCTTTTGGGACAACTTGCTGTCATTGCCATCTGGACCTTCCTGTGGCAGCGTCGCAGGAAGCAGCGTCAGTTCGAAAGTGCATCGATGGGTTCGTCAGTCATGCCAAGCCCAGCAATGGTTGCCAGCCGAGGAGATTCCATGTGCAAGCTCTACGATAGCGGCTATGCCGGCAGGCATTTCTAAGCAGTCTTTCTCCCCTATCTATACATACAACACATATACCACATAAGGCTGATCTACTTCCACACCCCTGTAATCCACAGATTAATGCCCTCCCATATCGAAACAATTCATTGCACAAAAATCATCATCACAAGATTCTAGATCCCTTAGAGCACATCTACTTGTTTTAGAATTAGCATATGTTTTTCCTTGTTCAGCTCGGTTCGAGCTGCACGGAAAAAAGTCGAGCAACGGAACTGCCATTTAATGGTCTATTTAATTATGTAATATTCTTCCCAAACCAACACCTTCTAAGGAAACATTTTTGATGACTAATCTTCTTGTGTGAGAGACGATGTTGGAGAATATCCGTAACTCTCACACTCGCGCGCCTTCAGTTTTCCTTGAATGCTTACTTTTACACCCTTTCGCCTTATGCAACGAAAGAATCAACACTCCATGTAGACGAAAAGCACACTAGAAGGTCTACACAAGATTCAAATATCCAACTAAACTTTATGTTTTACATTCCCAAAAGGGAGAATAGGACGACTGTAGTATAGAAACGAAATTTGCATGATACGAATGACAGTGAGAGGAATGTTTTGAAACCGATATAGTATTCTAGCAAAAAAAAAACGAGTTAGTGTGGATTGTGTGCCTGAATTTGTTGTGTGAGTGTGACTTAGGTTTAACTAATCTTTCTTTAGAGAAAAAACTGAACTCTAACAAAATTCTGTTCTTCTAGCACAAGCAATTTATACTCGTTTGTCCTTTTCTCCCGAGTACTGGGCATAGGGAAATGACGATTTTCCGCAAAGGCAAAACGGCACCTGCAGCTTAGAGTTCAAACAAACGCGAACATTTTGGTTTATTTGAGCTCCATTGCACTCACACACACACACAAACTGTCCGGATGCGGAAAATCCGAAGCAAGCTCTAAGCTCAATTTTAAGCATTTATCATAATTTATTTTTTATTCATTAATCCCCTACGTTTAGAAACTCTCAGTGCAGATAAACAACGCTAGCTAAAAATCTTTCCCACTCTGTTTTGTAATTTATTTTAGAACTACAGAAATATATTCTTAATAGTTACAAATCGAATGCAATAAGAGATAAATAGAACAGAAAATCGAATTCAATATTAGTATTTTACATGAAACTAAACTAACTGACCGTACTTGTAGATTACATAGCAAAACAGAATTAAAATACAGAGACTTCCTTTATTTCACTATTCCAAGCTATTTATTTATAGATTCTTAGCTTACTAACCATTCATCATCAAGCATTAATTGTGACTTCCTGAATAGAGACACTTAATACAACAAAAAATAACAACATTGCGAAACACCGAATAAGAGTCAAACATTATTATTTAAAACAAGAAGGAAATGAGAGAACGAAAGTTAGTAAAAATGAAGCATAATTTAATGTATAATTTTAAGTACACATTAAATCGAACAAAACATCGATTCGAGATCAGCGCGAGAAATGATCACGAAAAAGTATAATACATAAAATACATATGCATATGTTTTCTATGTATTCGAAAAACAACACATAATGTAAAACATTATTTTTATGGATAAAAATAAAATTTGAAAATCATAGCTGAACAACTTTTATTTATTGAGAATTTTATAATGTTGATTAATTATCATCATCTATTCACCTACATTCCCGATCAAAAGTTTGCGGTCACCCCCTCAAAAACATGTCATTTCTTTTGGCCCATTTCTCCGCCAATTTGTGTCCGATTTCAAAACCCTAGGTTTCATTCATAAGATAATAAGTCAAAGAAACTTTGAACATGATTTAAAAGAAGTTAAAAAAAAAATTTATGTAAACTTAACCAAAAGTTGCCAAATTTTCTAAAAAATGAATATAAACTTACGGCAGTGTCGCTGGAAATTGGGTCGAAATTCTAAGATGAGAGCGGTAATATGACCCATTTTCTAGTAGCTTTCAACTGCTTTTTACAGAACTAAGCTAAAAAATCTAGAAAAAAAAAGCTTTTAAGTAAATTAACTCTTCATGTCATCGACCAAAAGTTTGGGGTCACCCCTCAATATGATGTATAAAGCCAAAAGTTTGGGGTCACTTTCGTAAAACATGGAAAAGTGGTTTGGTGATATCTTCGTCATCTATAGTTCAGTTTTAGTTCTTTTTGGCTCATTTCAAAGATAATTAACTAAATTTACATTTGATGTCTTCAACTTAACGTATTTAACGATTTTTGTATATAAAAATGTTATGTAAAGTTAAGACATTTCACCACACTTCAAAAAGTTTGGCAGTTTAAGTTTTAGTATGTAAATTTCAACAATTATGTGTGGTATAATGTCTATGCAGTAAGTATCATTAATTTTGTTTCAAATAGGCCAAGAAGAATTAAAATTGAATGAAAGATGACAAAGATATCAACAAATCACTTTTCCATGTTTTACGTTAGTGACCCCAAACTTTTGGCCGATACATCATTTTGAGGGGTGACCCCAAACTTTTGATCGATGACATCAAGGATTAATTTACTTAATAACTTTTTTTCTAGATGTTTTAGCTAAGTTCTGTAAAAATCAGTTGAAAGCTAATAGAAAATGGGTTATATTACCGCTCTCATCTTAAAATTTGGTCGACCCAATTTCCAGCGACACTGCCGTAAGTTTATATTCATTTTTTAGAAAATTTGGCAACTTTGGCTTAAAATTACATAGAATTTTTTTTGAAAAAGCTTCTTTTAAATCATGTTCAAAGTTTCTTTGACTTATTATCTTTTGAATGAGACCTAGGGTTTTGAAATCGGACGCAAATTGGCGAAGATATGGGCCTAAAAAAATGACATGTTTTTGAGGGGGTGACCCCAAACTTTTGATCGGGAGTGTACCTCTCAATGATTGGACGCTGTGGTTTCAATTTGTCCAACTACTGATGGAAAATTTTCATTTAAATTTCATTTAAAAACATATTTCTGGGTACCGCTACACCAGTGGAAATTGAATAATTACGCAAAATTTCACGTTTCACTCCACTTACAACATTTTTTATCGTTTTGAGTAATACCTCATATGCGCTCAAATAGATTTTAAAATCTTCTATATTTGCAATTAAAATATCCCGACCGAAGCTGGAATCGAACCCACACTCATTTAGTCAATACCCATAAATGCCCTGACAACATTCACCACACGGCCAGAAGCTCCCTACTTTACCGAATTTCCCCTCAAGTAAGAAAAAAACAAACAACCAAACGAAACCATGCGGCACACCATCCCGCTGAAATAGAATAGGGTGCCATACAGCATCTGCGCAGCATCCGTGTCTTCCCACACACAGACACATAAGCGAGATGCATCTCGCCATAAGCATCCCTGCCGTATAACCACCTGTTGCATCATCGAATTTCCCCTCTTTATTTTCGGGTCTGTTTTTTTGTGGCATGTTTAAGGACAAATGTCTTGAAATCCCGCGTAAACAGTGCATCAGAACTTCAGACGCACAAATCTCAAGAAGCAAGCTTCAAACAACAGTGCATTTTATTATTCTGTTCTTGCTCACTTGTAATTAGCTTAAAATGAGAAGATCAAATGCGCTGGTTTTATTCACGAAGAAATTTGTGCGCTTGAAATCGTGAGTAGGTGCCAAAGTCGGCCATTGTGGCAACCATTTTGGGATTCTAACAAGTCTGTCCTTAATTGATTCAGTGAAATCTCGGTAATAAAAAATCACGCACATAGGTATATCAATTTGTATTTTAGTGAATGAATTGAAAAAAGAGCTCTAATGGACTGGGACTTTTTTCCAAGCCAGACAAACTACCATTGGTCTCATTCTCAACACTGGTTCTTTAATACCATTTCTGTATACATATCTCGTATATTTTCTGAAAATACATCATGATATTCGCTAAAAAGTACACCACTGCATTCGACCGTGACAGGACTCGAACCTGCAATCTTCGGATTCGAAGTCCGACGCCTTCATCCATTAGGCCACACGGTCAGCCTATCAGCTGTTTTTTTTTGTAACTGCAGGACTGTTGTTGCTTCATCATTCAAACATAGGTACCGTTATCTGGGGTGAAGTTGATCACTGTGGGATCCACGTCCTTCAACCGCTGAGGATGTTACAATTCTCAATCAACGGGATGTCTTTTGATATAAATCAGTGATACTATGATTTTTTTTCATGAGCACCAACTACAGGGGATAGACAAAATGGTCGGGACAGGTAAAATGTTCAACTACCTGTAGTTTTTCGAAAAGTGCATCAAATATTTTCAAATTTTTACTGTAAGTTCATCAACTAGTTGTGTATCAGTGGTCAAAATTTGGAAAAGATCGGGCTATTCTTCACAAAGTTATAAATATTCTTGAAAAAGGTAAAATTATCCGATAGCCAACTTTGAGCTGTTATATCTCCGGATTCAATTAACCGAAAGCAATGAAATTTTGACCATTTATGACTTATATAATGAGCTATGAAAAACCGTTGACTTAACTTAAAAATCTTAACACGGAAGAAAATTATAACGATAAGATTATTTTTCTAATAAAACACCAAATTTTCCAAAATACCAACATGGTTTCAAAATTCAAGATGCAAATTATAGTTCATTTAATTTCCCTCTAATTGACTTATATATAAATGTGTTTTGAAGGAAACTAACAACTTAGCCACCAATAAATGGAAAAAGTTTTAGAATGCATATTAAAAATGGACCAATTTACTTAAAAATCGTGAAAAAAATTAAAATCGCTATACATTTTGTCTCTTGTTAAAAAATTCAAGTTTAGTTAAATGTTTTCCAGAGTTCATTATATAAGTCATAAATGGTCAAAATTTCATTTCAATCGGTTCATTGAATCCGGAGATATAACAGCTCAAAGTTGGCTATCGGAAAATTTAACCTTTTTTAAGAATCTTTATAACTTCGTGGAGAATGGTCCGATCTTTTTCAAATTTGAACCACTGACGCACAACTAGTTGATGCACTCACAGTAAAAATTTGAAAATATTTGATGCACTTTCCGAAAAGTTACAGCTAGTTGAACATTTTTTGAAAAGTGAAAATTTTGCTTGTCCCGATCATTTTGTCTATCCCCTGTATCTACCCCATACCAGATCCCATGTATCCCAGGGTCATGATTACTTAGAGAGTTGGTGTCTTCGGCAAAGTTGTTCGGTAGGTCAAGGACTCACAGTTGATGGGCCATTTTGATGCGAGATTCAACTGCAGGGCGGCGTTTGTCATAAAATTTAAGAATGCAAATTTATTGGAATTTTTTCAAAAAAAATTAACAAGCTGTAACTTGTTAACTGGGCTCAAAAATGTTTGAAAACATAGGGATATTAGGGGCATAATGGACACTCTAAGCAAATGAGTACGTTAGACCTGTAAAACAGAGTAAAACCTAACATATTATTAGTTGACTTTCAACTCTTCAACTTGTTTCCTACGTCTTTCAATCATTTACAGTAGGTAGAATATCTATATTGCGAAAAAATAATGAATTGTAAACCGTAAGTTTTTTAGGGCTGGTAAGAAAGGTACGAGGCGAAATGGACACCCATCGGGGCATAATGGACACCCCTGCATATTTTATGGTAATTCTTTGGTTACATGGACCAGTTACACAAGTAATTTGCCTACAGAGATCAATACAACAGATATATTACTCCATCTTAGACGAGTTTACATAACATCAAAGTTAATTAAATAAACTTTAGGCTAAAATAATCGGATTGATTTTTTTCCAAACTCTCTAAAACGCCTAACAGTATGCAATGCGTGTACATCCATTCATAGTAGCCAGTGTTCATTTCGACCCGAATCGACTACAACATTAAAATTGCTATTTTAAGTAAATTCTGATCAAAAATAAAATACTTCATCCATTGTTAAATCTTCGTATACATGTGATTGATTGATTTGTCTTTATTAAAGAGACTTTCAGCCCCGTATACATGTAGAAAAGGTAACAATTCATTTGTTTTTATGGTGGACACACTCCAACCCACGCTATGTCCAAAGGGAAGTATTATGAAAAGTGAATGTACCTCAAAGTTTATTCGCTAGAACCGTATTTTTTGACCTCTAGATTCAGAATATATGCGATTTAAAATAATCCATCTTGGGTTTTTTTTTTCATACACTTTTATATGGGATGAAATTAACCTTAAAATGACTTTTTTCGCCATTTGTATGGGAAAATAGGAAAAAAATCAAAAAAATCGAAAAACCCAAGATGAAATATTTTAAACCGCACAGATTCTGAAACAAGAGGTCCAAACCTATGATCCTATGGAATAGCATTTGAGGTACATTCGATTTTCATAATACTTCCCTTCGGACATAGCGTGCAACACTCGTAATATCCATACCTTATTTGATGCTACTTCGAAATTATAAGAATTTCATCATATGTAAAACATATTTCAATTTCAACGATATTTTGGTTATTTTGGAGCAATATAAATGGTACTTTTGGAGAATAGAACAATGACTTGTTCCTTTACACATATGCATTAAAAGTTTTACATAAAAGTCAACGGTTTCGGCAAAAACAGGGGTGTCCATTTCGCCCCGGGTGTCCATTACGCCCCTAATCCCCCTATTGCTTTTTTCACTGAAAATTTTACGTTGGTTCGCTGGATTACATGAGGTTTTCTTCCAGCGAAGGCTTACGCGTGCGATAAGCAAATCGCTAAATTCCACACCAACACGGCAAGAAAACCGTCAACATTAACAAAACAAATGGTCTACTTGTATGACAACAATTCACTCACGCGACTAACGGATGACTGCCACCAAATATCAGGATTGCCAACTGTCCTGCGTCTGCTGTCATATTTCTTTGTACATAGCTAGACCTGGCGCTGGGTCTTCGGCGTGGAATCCCAGAGGTGGGAATACAATTCTGAGGTTTTCCGTAATATAAGTTACAGCTTGTTTTTTTTTTTTTTTGAGAAATTCCAACAAGAAGGAATCTGGCATTAAATGGCCCATGAACCAAGTTGAGTATGATATGAGATATTAAAACCTAAATTAGAAACGAATGTCCATATGACGTCACGCGAGAAAAAATGTAAACATATTGTTAGGTACTTTAGTTTTATCAACATGCTCGAGAAATTATTTGTTTCTTTTCTTTAATTTCCAAAATAACACTGTTCGACAAAAAAAACTTTTGCCGTGATCAAAGACCCCATTAGTATGTCATAAAAGTGCATGGAAAATGTAGAGAAATGCCATTTTCAAATCTGTTGGGGCACCCCTAGAAACTTTTTTGGATGATTTTGAATTTTATTCATTTTTGAAGGTTCAACTTGAACTTCAGAAATTATCATAAACACTTCTGAAAAGCAATATCTGTGAAATGCCATTTTGTACACCACTGAAATTTTCACAAATCTGAGAAGCAACTTTGATAAATAACTAGTCAAAATGTCAACCTATTACGACATCCCATCTCATTTTTGATGGGCTGCAAAACGGTGAGTTGATAAGGAGAGCATCCAACATAGCTCTAGTCCTCACAAGTTCCTACCTCATGCTTCCACGGGTCAAGCGATGACAAAGACCGCCAGCTAAGAGTTGTGTGCTTAGCTGGTAGTGCAGCCTGGGCACTGTTGTCCTTCTGACTTCAGCTAGATTGAGGAGGTACGATCCAAGTGTCTGTTCACCAAGGAGGTGCGGCTCAAACAGCGTCTGTTCTGGCATCCAGCGGCTGAGTAAGAAACGCTGCACCACGCCCAGCTAGATCCAAGGTGGTAGCCCCATCAGCGTGGTCGTCCCAGTGTTGGTTGGGACGTTAAACAGAACTGGCACGATGGCCCTCCGGCGAGACAGGAGTGTTGGCGTAGGCCCAATAAGCCACCCGTAAAAATCCCCATTGCGAATAAGGCTGACACAAATTTTGATTTTCTCTTATGTCACCCCAGGGCCGTTTCTTCAACTACAGCATCATCAACGTCCACTGCCCACACGAAGGGAGACCCGATGACGAGAAAGAAGCGTTTTTCGCACAGTTAGAGTAAACATACGATGGTTGCTCGCCGCGTGACGTGAAAATCGTTGTCGGCGACATGAACGCGCAGGTAGGAAGCGATGCGTAAACTTTGCAGCCTCCCGTGGTATGGTAGTCCGAAGCACCTTCTTCCCCCGCAAAGATATCCACAAAGCCACCTGGAGATCACCCGACCATCAAACAGAAAACCAAATCGACCACGTTCTAATCGACGGTAAATTCTTCTCAGATACAGTAATGTTCCCATTTTATCACGCCCTCCGCGCGTCAGTCCTTCATTTTTCATTAATTTGCTACATTTGAGCGCAAGTGTTTCCCTTCATCTTCAAGAATAATGTTGAAGGCTTGTTTTGCAACGTTAAAAATATTGAAAATACGTTTTGACTTTGTAGAATATTTAAAAGCATTTTCGAAAAGGGACGTGATAAAATCGGAACAATACTGTATAACCAACGTCCGCACATACCGCAGTGCGAATATAGATTATATAGATTCGGATCACTACTTAGTCGCTGTATGCATGCGCTCAAAGCTTTCGACAGTTATCACCACGCGTCGAAGTCGAACGCCGCGGCTCAACATCGAGCAACTTCGTAACGTAGAAGTGGCTCAAGACTACGCGCAGCAGTTAGCAGTGGCCCTACCAACGGAAGAGCAGCTTGGTGCAACTACACTTGAAGATGGCTGGAGGGACATCCGATCCGCCATAGGTAGTACCTCGGCTACAGCACTAGGCTTCGCGACTCCGAATCACAGAAACGACTGGTACGACGGCGAATGTGAACAGTTGAAAAACGAGAAGAATGCAGCATGGGCGAGAATGCTGCAACATCGTACGAGAGCGAATGAGGCACGTTACAAACAGGCGCGGAACAGGCAGAACTCAGTCTTCCGGATGAAGAAGCGCCAACAGGAAGAACGAGATCGCGAAGCGACGGAAGAGTTGTACCGCGCTAAGGACACACGAAAGTTCTACGAGAAGCTGAACCGCTCGCGCAGAGGCTTTGTGCCACAAGCCGACATGTGCCGAGATAATCACGGGAATATTCTCACGAGCGAGCGTGAGGTGGTCGAGAGGTGGCGGCAGCATTACGATGAGCACCTCAATGGCGACGTTGCAAGTACCGAAGGTGGCGTGGTTACAGATCTAGGAGTATGTGCACAGGACGAAAGACTTCCGGCCGCTGACCTCCAAGATATTGAGGAGGATGTTGGCCGGTTGAAAAACAACAAAGCCGCTAGAGCAGATCAACTACCAAGCGAGCTTCTAAAATACGGTGGAGAAGCACTGGTGAGAGCACTACACTACTGAAGGCATGGCAACCCTGCCATGTGTAGAAGCGAGTGTAGACTTGACATCACGCGCCTTTTTATTTTTCACTTTGTGTATTTGCCTTGAATAAAAGTACAGTTGAATTCGTTCTCTCTACTTGATCGGTTGTATCTTTATTTGCTCCGTCACACATCCCAACAGGTTATGGGCCGGTGTTAGCCATTTTGTTTTTCGTGCGCGTTGAAAAACATTTTTCGGTTTGAATTTTCAAGTGTAATCGCGAAAATCGGTGGCGAAAATGGAGAGAACGGGTATTGCGAAATTGAACAATGAAAATTATGACTCGTGGAAGTTGGAGGTGGAATTTTTGCTCGTAAGGGAAGGACTGTGGAAGTACGTTTCGCCGGGAGTGAAGCCAACTCTTGCTGCTAACGGCGCGAACGCGGCTGAAGTTACTGCTTGGGAAGAAGCAGATCAAAGAGCGCGTGCGACAATCGGATTGCTGCTTACTCGGAGTCAACACGGCCATATTCGGAACACTACGACCGCGAAAGCTGTGTGGGATAATTTGAAGCAGCAACACGAAAAGAAAACGTTGACTTCCAAGGTTCAACTGCTGAAGCGGATTTGTGACCTTGAATACCACGAGGGAGACGACATTGTTGAGCATCTGCAGGAGTTCGAAGACCTCTTCGAGAAGCTTGAAAACGCCGGAACCAAGCTAGACGACGACTTGCAAGTGATTCTCGTTTTCCGGAGCCTGCCTAGCTCGTTTGATGCTCTAACCACCACGTTGGAGAACCGTTCGGAGGACGATTTGACGTTGGAGCTCGTTAAAGGCAAAATCGTCAATGAGGTCCTCAAGCGAAAGGAGAAAACACCAGTGGAAGGAGTAGCCATGAAGGCAGAAGAAAAGAAGAAGAACATTGTGTGTCATCACTGCCAAAAGGTGGGACATAAAAAGCGCTTTTGTAAGCTTTTGGCGAAGAAGAGCAAAGAAGAGAGCAACAAAGAAAGTGCGCGAAACCACAGTGAGGCCGATCGTAAACCGGCAAAAGCAAAACTGGTGAAATCGGAAGAAGAAGAAGAAGTGTTTGCGTTCGGTGTGAGTGACAGTTCGGTCGACGGGTGGATAATCGACTCTGGCGCGAGCTCACATATGTGTGCCAATAAGGACTATTTCGAATCGCTGGACCGTTCGCGTATTGACATTCCAAAGTCAGTTACGGTTGCTGACGGCAAAAGTGCCAGTGTGAAAGGTGTCGGAATTTGCAAATTGCGTTGCTACGGACAGAACACGAGTGTAAAGGTGATAACGTTGAGTGAAGTGTTGTATGTACCGGATCTCGACATGAACCTGGTGTCTGTCAGCAAGCTGGTGCAGAAAGGAGCCACGGTCACTTTCAGCGAAACAGGATGCGGAATAGCAAGTGGAAGTCAAGTTGTGGCGGTGGCCCCCAAGCTGAAGGGTCTCTACCACCTAAGACTAGTGGAACAAGCGAATGCAACGACGGAGCAAAGCTGCGGAAAATATTGTGTTCACGAATGGCATCGCCGGCTAGGACACAGGGACGTCCAGGTAATTCGTGACGTGGAAAGTAAGCAGCTGGCAACTGGCATCAAGGTAGGTGGCTGTTCCCATGATAAAATTTGCGAACCGTGTCTGCAGGGAAAGATGACTCGTCTTCCGTTCCCCAAAAAGGCTAAAATTAAATCGAAAGCTGTTCTAGACCTGGTGCACAGTGATTTGTGTGGGCCTATGAACACAGTCACGCCAGGTGGTCATCGTTACTTTTTAACGTTGATCGACGATTTTAGCCGCTACACCACGCTATACTTCCTGCACAAGAAGTCCGAAACGTGTGATGCAATCAAGGACTACGTGAAGTTTATGAAGACACGATTTGGGAAACCTCCGAAAGTTATTAGGTCAGATCAAGGCGGTGAGTATCGTGCTACCGAGCTTATACGGTTTTTGAAGGATGAAGGAATATTGCAGCAATTTACTACCGCCTACACGCCGCAGCAAAACGGCGTCGCCGAACGAAAAAATCGTTCATTAGTTGAAATGGCTCGCTGCATGATGATCGATGCCGGTATGCATTACCGGTACTGGGCTGAAGCTGTCAATACAGCAAATTTCCTTCAAAACATGCTACCTACCAAACCGGTCCAGCTGACACCGTACGAAATTTGGCACGATGAAAAACCAGACTTTGGAATGATGCGAATTTTCGGGTCGGAAGCCTACGTGTTCGTGCCAAAAGAAAAGCGTACCAAACTCGAATCGAAAGCGGTGAAGATGACCTTTGTTGGGTATTCATCGCAACACAAGGCGTGGAGGTTTGTGGATACGAAAACTCACAGGATTGTTTTTAGTCGGGACGCAAGATTTCTACCCACACGTGAAGTTTCAGTTTCGAGTGCTGAAGATTCGTCCCGAGGTCAGGAGCTGATGGAACTACCGCCGTTGTCTGTACCTGCTACGACGGTAAATCGGAAGGATCGTCTACCTGAAGAATATGTTTCGGACGAAGAAGATTTCCTCGGCTACGAAGAAGAAGATTTCCACGGTTACGAGGACGAGCCTACAATGTATGAGGATGCCTGTAACAACGATGAAGATGCTTCGGAGCCCAGTGACGAATGTGATTCGATTCAGGAGGAGTCAGATGATGTCGAGGAGGAGCAATCCAGCGGAGGACCACGTCGTTCCAACCGTGTGAACAAAGGAGTGCCGCCGGAACGTTATTCGGCTACCAGTAAGTTTGCCTGTCCTCAACCGGTGGAGCCAAGAAGCTACAAGGAAGCTACAACAGGAGCAGAAAGCGCGAAGTGGATTGCTGCTATGAAGGACGAACTGGTTTCGCATGAGGAGAATAAGACGTGGAACCTGGTCAAGCTGCCGCCGGGAAAGAAGGCAATTGGATGTCGTTGGATATATAAGCGAAAACTGGATGAACACGGAAGACTTAGCAGCTACAAAGCGCGTCTGGTAGCCCAGGGCCACAGCCAAAGATTCGGACTGGACTACGATGAAGTGTTTGCGCCTGTTGCAAAGCAGGTTACTTTTCGAACGCTGCTGACCATCGCAAGTCGGCGTAACATGTTGGTAAAACATGTAGATGTTAAGACCGCATATCTAAACGGTGACTTGAAGGAAACGGTCTACATGAAGCTACCGCCAGGCGTTGCTGCGGAACCCGATGAAGTTTGCCTACTACGAAAAAGCTTGTACGGGCTCAAGCAGTCGGCGCACATGTGGAATCGCAAGTTGGACGAGACTCTACGACAGATGGGATTCATGCCTGCAGATGCGGACCCGTGCCTATATGTTCGTCGGCGTGGCAAAAATGTGGCGTATATTTTGGTATACGTCGATGATATGTTGGTCTGCACGAGTTCCCTAGAAGAGTATGACGATATTCTGGAGACACTAAACAGCAATTTCCAAATGACCGCGCTAGGAGATGTCAAACAGTTTTTGGGAATACAGGTTACCAGAACGAAAACAGGTTACTGTTTGAACCAGCAGGCCTACATTAACCGAATGGTTGCCAGTTTCGGAATGGATCAAGCAAAAGGTTCTCGTATTCCGATGGACCCGGGGTACATTCAGCAGAAGGAGGAGGCAGAAAGGCTTCCTAATAACGACAACTACCAGAGCCTTGTTGGTGGTCTACTTTATGTATCCGTTCATACTCGTCCTGACATTGGCATTAGTGCTTCGATTCTTGGACGCCGAGTCAGTAACCCGACAGTTGCAGATTGGACGGAGGCAAAGAGGACATTGCGTTATCTGAAAGCTACAAGTGGTCTGCAGCTTCAACTGGGCGGTGGTTGCGGAGAACTGGAAGGTTTTGCTGATGCCGACTGGGCCGGAAACGTTTCGGATCGAAAATCAAACTCAGGATTTCTATTTCGTCTTGGTGGAGGAATCATCTCTTGGTGCGCAAGGAAACAGCCATGCGTATCACTGTCTTCAACAGAGGCGGAATATATTTCGCTTTCGGAAAGCTGCCAAGAACTGATGTGGTTGAAAAAACTTATGCGAGATTTCGGCGAACCAGTGAAGAAGCCAGTATGCATCTTTGAGGATAATCAGAGTTGCATTAAGCAGCTCAGTCAAACCAGCGGTAAGCGTTCAAAACACATTGACACAAAATACCATTTTGTCAAGGACCTTCATGAGCGCAAACTAATCGACGTGATCTATTGCCCATCCGAAGACATGCTTGCCGATATTTTAACCAAGCCGTTGAGCCGTGTCAAGTTGGAGACGCTGCGAGACAGGATTGGCCTTAGATCAGCACGTGATGAGGAGGAGTGAAGGCATGGCAACCCTGCCATGTGTAGAAGCGAGTGTAGACTTGACATCACGCGCCTTTTTATTTTTCACTTTGTGTATTTGCCTTGAATAAAAGTACAGTTGAATTCGTTCTCTCTACTTGATCGGTTGTATCTTTATTTGCTCCGTCACACATCCCAACAACTACCAAGATTTGGGAGGAGGAAGTATGTGTCGAAGACAAAGTACATGATGGCAAAGGGCTCCAGGGAAGAATCAGCGCGCCCGCCACCCCAAATTTATATCGACGGTGATGAAATCGAGGCGGTTGAAGAATTCGTGTACTTGGGCTCACTGGTGACCGCCGACAACGACACCAGCAGAGAAATTCAGAGGCACATTGTGGCAGGAAATCGTGCTTACTTTGGACTCCGCAGAACTCTGCAATCGAATAAAGTTCGCCGTAACACGAAGTTAACCATCTACAAAACGCTGCGATGTCTAATCATAGCGGTCGTCCTCTATGGGCACGAAACATGGACCTTACGTGCAGAGGACCAACGCGCCTTTGGAGTTTTCGAACGTAAGGTGTTACGTACCATCTACGGCGGAGTGCAGATGGAAGACGGGACTTTGAGAAGGCGAATGAACCACGAGCTGCATCAGCTGCTGAGAGAACCAACCATCGTCCATACCCCGAAAATCGGGAGGCTACGGTGGGCGGGTCACGTCATCAGGATGTCGGATAGCAACCCGACTAAAATGGTTCTCGAGAGTCATCCGATCGGTACAAGAAGACGTGGTGCGCAGTGAGCTAGGTGGGTCGACCAAGTGGAGGACAATCTGCGGACCCTACGCAGAATGCGGAACTGGAGACAAACAGCCATGGACCGAGTGGAATGGAGATGGCTACTATGTACAGCAGAGGCCACCCCGGCCTTAGCCTGATCGGTGAGGTAAAGTAAGTACTCTTCTATATAAAAAAGTCGGAATATGCAAATTTTATTGTAGGTACCAAAAACTTGCTGGGCTTTACAGATTCATTAATGAATCATGGAGGATCAATTAATTAATTTGTAATAAACAATACGCAATACCGTGCCATGCCCTAATACCGTGTGCTTCCTAATACCGTGTATTTGACAAAAATTCAAATATTTTACTAGGTGTATTATTTTGTTAATCAAGTAACTAGTTCAATCTTTTTTTAAACACATTTATTTGAACTTTATTTCTCTAGTCGGGTTTTACTAATACGCATTTACAAACAATTTAAAACAAATTCTAAAAGATCGTCGTTGGCATCTAAATTAAAATTTATGTAGGTAATATTATAGCTTTAGCGCCTGATATTTCCTGGCAACGTTTCCAGCTCCGGGAACTGGAGATCGTTAAATGTAACCCTCCTACGTAAAGTTGTTTCCAGTCTTGGTCGAAGATGTCTCCACAAACCATTTGTTGTTCGGCATGCGGAAAATGCTCTAGATCGTCCACGTTGTTTGGGCATTGTTGGCACATCGGGCTATCTGCTCGATTCTGACGATGTAGAAACAAAGCGTATGGAATTTTTCTGTTCACTAGCGAGTAGTACGTGGATTGTTCGGCTGACGTGAGTCCTTTGGTTCTGATATTCCTCCAGATTCTCGTCCAGTTCAATCCAGGGTTTTCTTCTGTTACTTTGGGAGTTTTCAGCTTTTCCCGGTTGAAGTTGTGAAGAGTTGCTGTCGAGAGGTTTTCCTTAAGCTGCTGGGGAACGTAAGCAAGATCCCTGGCAATGGGTTTCATACACGGGTAGTGGGCTGGAATAGCGCGTATGTTTGGTGGGTTATGAAGATGGCTAACGTGCTAGCGAATGGTACGTGTTGAAGATCTTTAAGGAACCTCGTGATGAGCAAGGCTTTGCATTTATGCATTGGTAGATGCAAATTTTGTCCACCCTTATTTATAGGCAAGGTGAGTTGCTCGATAGGGATCCTGAAGGAATAGCGTTCCCAGATGAAGCTGCCAATGAGCGATGTAAGCCGAGCCACAGCTTGATTCGGGATGCTGACTACAGATGATAGGAACCACAGCTTTGAAATAACAAACGTATTAACCTTTTATAAGGCTGAGAGAACTAGGAGAGTTGTCAACGCATACTATTATGGAAATGATTATATACATGATCACATGTACAAAACATGTACAAAATCTGAATATTACTGCAAAGAGCCCACCTTGAACTCCAGCGCGGGCATTATTAATCACATGGGATCACAGATATAATAACAGACTACGTACTGGTAAATATTGATCAGTGCATTTTTAGGCAAGCTAACCGGGATAGATCCCGGTGTAAAACAAGCATAACATTCGCTTCTATGATAGGAATACAGCAAAACATTTTTCATGCAGGATTCTATAGAATCCCACAATCAGCAAAAGCATATGTATTACTAGCTGTCCCTGCAAGCAAACGTTGTACTGCCTACCTACTGTGTTTTTTGACATACAGCTCTATAGGGACGTCCCCGCAAAGTAATTTTTATGGGAGCCCTCCATTCAAGAAACTGAAGAGGTCTCACACCAAGCTTAGAAGCTTCCTCGGCCTCAAAAATACCCACACACAAAATTTCATACCAATCCGTTCAGTAGTTTCCGAATCCATAAGGGTCAGACCGACACACAGAAATTCATTTTTATATACATAGGGAAATGGAACCATCTCGGCAGGGGCTCTATTTTGGGCACATTTCTGTTATAACTCTGAATTCTGAACCAATTGACACAATTTTTGGAGCGCGATGAGATACGTATAGGCCCAAAATACCGGCCACTGCCCAAGTGATTCGCTACCCTAGAAAGATTTCTTGTTCTCTTAGTAAAAATATATCATTCACAATCTCACAAAACAGTATATCAATAATCAATTCATGCTTCAAGTTAGGAGGGTTTGCCTATTTATCGCTATCATCATATTTCTGGTTGTTTTTCCTGTTCATCGCATATGCTGCAAAAATAGTCAAACTCGCTGTAAAGGCCATGTGCCCTGTCACCCATGAATCAGCGCCTATGCCAGTGGTCTAACAACTCTTCGCGTGCTAATGGCATAGTTCCCCTGCCGCTTAAAGAGTTGCCACTATGGTAATAGGTTAGCTAAGGTCAGTTAACTGACTGGTGGGAAACGGAAGCTTAAGTTTTCTGACTATTGTGTACGCATGAAATGATATCTGGTATTAAAACCTGAAATGATCAAAATTAAAAAAAAAAACTGAAACCTAACTCGTATCGGCTGAAATTTAAGTTAAATTGTCTCAACATAAATGAAGATTCTGGATGAGGCTTTAGGATCCTGTTCAAAACTTTACTGTTTTACTTCACTCTGAAGTCACAATACTGCAATGTCACTGTCGCTCATCAAGAAATCACACAAGAAAGAGCGAAAGAGGGAATGTTTCAGTGAGATGGTCTTGGATTTTTCACCAAATCCGTGCGTCGGACCTAACTTTGAAAGTGGTGCGCAGTATAGTATTTATGTTAGTATGAAAACTTGCATGCAACTTTTGGAGGGTGACCGTATTTTATGTGGTTTTCCACTAAATTTCAGTTGTATGTTTTATGGATCGTTGCAACTTTCTTAGCGCACTATTTCATAAAAGTTGTGGGACATTTTCTTTATTTTTATTGCTCATTTTTAGTTAAAGTATGGAGCAGATTGGCAAATATTATGGATAATACCTTAATTTTTATGGTCCTTACTTAATTTTTTAGGCAGCAAAACAGATGGTTTATGTGACAAAATGTGGCATTTTATCGATCCTTTCTAATAGATTTATGGATCATTTGGTGAATTTAAACGCTATTAAATAATCATTTTATGGGGTCTTATTAGCCTCTTTATTGCTCAATTCAGCATTCATAATGGATCGAATTGCAGTTTTTTATGGATCATATTTGCTTTTTTAGGGATTTTCGGTTCAATTCTGTGGAACATGCACATATATGTTATGGATCGTTTTGCATTTGTTTAAGGATAGTTTTTGTAGTTTTATTGCACAAAAAAAGTGCTGCCATTTTTGTTTGAAAGAAACTCTCAAAAATCTAGGTGGCAATATAGTTGCCACTGCCCGTTCAGTCCAAAAACGCTGGTGGCAATATAGTTGCCACTGCTCGTTTAGGCCACCAGCGCTGGTGGCAATATTCTTGTCACTGCCCGTTTAGGGTACTTTTCTTCTTTTGACTTCGACAAAAATCCGGAAAAGAGATTTTTGAGTTTATTAGGGCTTAACCCATAATATAAACTGTGTAGTTCAGCTCATCATGTCAACCCATAATTTGATCATTTCTTAAAATATTTACCAATTCTATAATTTTACAATAAGTTTGAGCTAATTTTCTTCACCCGGTCAAATTTAGCCATTTTTGAGACTACAAATGGCTCCCAAATTGTTGTTAAGTTTTGTTTAGTACCAAAAAAATACCAGGCGTTGTTAATAATACCAATTTTGCGTAAACCAAAAAAAAAGTTCGAAATAAATTGTTATATAACAGAAAAAAATACAAACAATAGGTGGCAATATAGTTGCCACTGCCTTATAAAGGGTTAAGCACCACCACTGTCTGCTGCAGCATGAAGTTCCTTGGTTTGAACATCCATATCAACCGTGACGTTTTCCTAATGGTTTCGCCCCAATTGAAATCGATTAATTTCTTTTGCGAGTTGAAGAAAGTTATTCCTAATATTTTGATTGATTCGCATACTCGTGGCCATACAGAATCTGTTTCTTCATTTTCGATTCCGATATTCACAGCAAACGTCTTGTCGAAGTTCAACAGCGATCCCGAGTACCGTCCAAAGTCCGGATATCTGTTATGACGATGGATATGTCGTCAGCATATGCTACTACCAGGTCCATCGGATTGTTGCATATGGTGCGTAATTTTACTAGGAGGGGATGGAGGTAAATGACAAAGAGATGCATACTTAGCGGATCTCCTTGACGAACTGAGCGTTGGATTGGGAATTTGTGAGTCAGATTTACATCAATCAGTATGCGAGAGCTTGAGGCGGACATAATCTTCCCTAAAAGTTCAACAAAGTTGGGATTCAAACGAAAGTTCCGCATCACAACCAGGAGAAAATTTTTGCTAGCCCGATCAAAAGCATGATCAAGATCATACGAGATAAGTTTTCCGGTTATACGACGGCAGTTGAACTCCGCAATTCGGTCTTTGATTGAGTGAATTACTTCGAAAATAGTGCGGTCGGATTTTGCACATTTTTGACTGGGAGTAAGAAGTTTGTTCTCAATCATGACTTTTTTCAAATGCTGCTTAAATATTCTCGCAAGGAGTTTGTAGTCAAAGTTTAAAAGGCTTATTGGTCGGAAGCTTTTTAACGATTGATCATTGGTTTTTTTTTCTTGCATAACACAATAACTCCATCAACAAATTTCTCAGGAATGTTTCCTCTCAAAGCTGCGTTTAATATCATGTTAAGTTGCGAGTGGATAATGTTAAAAGCCTTTAAAGCGTATTTTCCCGATGATTCTGAATTCCCGGATTTTTCCAGGTTCTCCCGGTTTTCCCAGCTCGCTGGTCACCCTTGTGCGAAATAAAGTCGTTGTAAATTGCTTATAATTTGATTGCTCCGCTCTCTATTATCAAAGGCCCACTTTCATTTTCCTGAAAAGTTACTGGTAGCTATTGCTGATACCTTTTTGGAAAAATATTTTCCCTTAGGCTGGCCAAAACCAGGGATGGGACCATTCATTTGTAAAGATTTACATTCACTTGCTATTATCTCAGTTCAGAAGCATACTATCGAAAAACAATGTATGGATGAATTTAACCTTTTATCTGAAAGTTTTCCGTATAACATTCGGGTCTGCAGGTCGCACACGCATACCAAAGTCGTGAGCGAGCTGTAAAGGCAACTCTCCACGCGGAGAATGTAAATTAAATTCACGCCGTGGAAAGTTGCGTTTGCTGCCTTCTGCTGACTTAACTACCGATTCTACGCAAATATATTCTTCTACAAAGTTTCAGGTAAAACAAAAATGAAAAAGTGTTCCATACATTGATTTTTGCTGCGATGTTTCTTAAGCGAGTTAACAGCAAGTGAATGTAAATGATTGCAAATGAATGATCCCATCCTTGTCGTAGGTTGATTATTTTCGCACGTAAACGATCACAGGAATTTCACAACGACGCGATTCGTGAAAATAAACAACCGGGAAACAATCTTTTTTAAAAATTGCGACACCAAACAAAAATTCGCGCCCAAAACCACTATTTACGCTGCCTACAAGGAAAACTTGTCCTCTCCTCTTCTTGGCGTAACGTCCTCACTGGGACAAAGCCTACTCCTCAGCTTAGTGTTCTATAAGCACTTCCATAGTTTTTAACTGAGAGCTTCCTCTGCCAATGACCATTTTGCATGTGTATATCGTGTGGCAGGCACGAAGATACTCTATGCCCAAGGAAGTCAAGGAAATTTCCTTTACGAAAAGATCCTGGACCGACCGGGAATCGAACCCGTCACCCTCAGCATGGTCATGCTGAATACCCGTGCGTTTACCGCCTCGGCTATATGGGCCCTAAGGAAAACTTGTATTTATACGTAAATTTCATTGGTTTTTGAACATTGAAATAACTTTATTCAGGATGAATTCCAATGTTTCAATTGAAACAGATTGATTGTTCGACTATTTAAAAAAGACTGAACAGACTCGAGTTTTTTTTTTTTCAAAAACTGTTTCAAGCGAAAGTCTATATGTTTTATCAAAAAGTTCTTTATATTGTGCATTGCATTATTTCTTAAATGCTGATTGCCTGGCGAATTTTGAAGAAATGTGACAGAAGAAATTTGAAGAAATGTGACAGAAGAATAATCTACGAATAATCTATGTGTTGAATATTGTGTTGTGGAGTAAGAAAAGTTCTGTTCCGGACTTGAATATGAATACGAGAAAACCAAACAGTACTTCATTTAACAATGCTTTCGGATGGATATCTGAATATTTTTATCATTCCATAATATTTACTGGGTTCACAATTTCCGATAATGTCATATTTTCAATTATTCAGGTAGTTCCACTAGGTTTCTTATAAGAGCAAATAAAGTCATTCGGTACTTACCCTAAGACGTTGATCAGAAACGGTCCACACGCGACTGGCAAAGTCATTTGAAGCAGCTAGAATCAACGAACCGGTGCTATCAAATTCCACTGAATTGATGCCCTGGTTACTACCAACCAAAGTACCTCTGGGTTCACAAACACCTGCAAAATCGTTATAATCGTTATCGATCGAGCAGACGTTTGATGCAAGAATTTGCCAAACTCACCTTTTCCCACATCCCATAGCTTTACTTTCCTATCAGCACCACCAGTAGCAACCACTCGCTCTACGGGACTCCAGCGAACCGCGTTCACTTCGCCGTCATGAGCATCGAATTTAAACTCTATGCCCTCCGGAGGGCCATCGGAACCGAAATCGAATCGATCCATATCGGATCCCAAACCGCCCAATGACGATGGGCCCGGAATGTCCTTGATTGCTCGTTCCAGTTCACTTTCAATTCGAGCTTTCTTTTCTCGGAAAAACTTGTCGTTTTCTTTGTTCATAATCTCCGCATCGCGCGATTTGTATTCCATCAGTAATTTCAACAGTTTAGCATTTTCTTCTTGAACACCTCTTAGTCGCTCTTCCGCAGAGTTTGCATTTAGCTGCCAGGCTAAGGATTCGTCCTTGATTGTAATGTATGAAGTCTTAAGCTCTTCTAGCTCGTCCCTCATGGCCACATTCATTGCAGTTTGTTCCGCTAGGGCTTTCTCCTTTTCGGCCAGTGTTCGTTGTAATTCGGTCAGCTTTTGGTTCAAAGTAATGACCATCTGGGAATGTTCACCCTTGCGCTTGTGAAGGTCGGTTAGCTCTTCCTGTTGGGCTAGCACCTTCTTCTCGAGCGCTTGGATCTGAGCGTTGTTCAAATCCGTTCCAGACGTTCCACCGGAGCTATCGCGGATTTTTTTGTCGATTTTTAGCTCGAGATTCTCCTGACGAAGTTTGGCAGCTGCGTCGAAGAGACGATTATCTGAAATATTTAAAATTGGATGAATTTAGATGATTGGATACAGTCATCTCAGGTGAAATTAATAAATTTTGATAGTTTTCAGTATCCAATTTGTTTTTTTTAAGGTTTCAGCTGTTACTAGTAACCTCAAAGCTATTTCTTGGATAGGGCAGATTATAATTCTTCTGAACATTTTATCAGACGTTCACGGATGATGTGACATTCAAGAAAACACTGTCGCAAATTGACCCGGAAGGTGGAAAGTGTGAACATTTGTTTTATGATAAGGTCAATGTAGTCTACGTGTGTTAGGTTTTCGTCATTCTTGTCAAGTTGTCGGTTACTTTTCGTAGATTTCCAAACTTAAGAGAAAAGTGTTTTGTCCTATATTAATCTGTTTTTATATTCGAGGCTCCAGATGATTAAACCTCTGGAATGTATCAAGAGGGGAACAGAGCATAAGCGTTGAATGGCGACGTCGCGGTACTAGTACGCATCCGTCTCAATCTACACAATAACTAAAGTAAATTCCTTCAAATTTTGTAGTGTAATAATTATCACAAATTCAAAGTTAAAGTAAACAAATTTTGTTTGATACCTGCATTTGGAAATTTTCAGATTTTTTTTAGTCGGAGCTACCTGTAAATGTCATTTTTAAAGTTTTAGTCATTCAAAAGAGGGTTTCTAACACACTTAGCTGCCATTTACAGGGCTTGGGCACAATATACAATCCTAACTATTTGCAATTGTGGACCACTCTAGTACAACCCTGTCTTTTTTCGTTTATTTATGGCTCAATCGTTAAATCGTTAAAAGCATTAGGTATACTTTTGGTTTGATGTAAAACCGAAAACCAACAACATTCGTGCAATTTCTAAGTTGTGATCTTCAAAGGACAACATGCTGTGTAGGTCATACTAAAGTTTTTTTACAATGTTACAACACCAAGATACGCACTGCCCAGTATCACTTTTTTGTGCGTGACGTAATTAATGGTTTACGGCATTGACAACCAGCAGTAGCTGCTTGTTTCAAGGTTTCCAAAAATCGTTCCATATGGATCCACATTTACATGTATGGGTAAATTTGTATGGATCAGTTATGAAGATGAACCACTTTCACTTTCGATTGTGTAAACCCAAAATTGAGGACCGGCCTTCGAAACTCCATTTGAAACAAACAGCATCTTTTCCCAGTGTCATTATTGTGAAATCTTGCTTTACATTCACAACATCTTTTCGTCCGTCTTTATAGGTCTTTATAATTGAATTAACCCATGGGCAGAAATGCCGTGCAAATGCCCTGGAAAGTAAACACAAATCAAACGGAGAGGAAAAACTGATTCAAGTGCTTACTGTAGGCAATAATATCCGCATATCGGGATGTCTCATTTCTGTTTCGCTCCCGGAGCCGTTCCGCAATGATGTCCCGCCAGTTTTCCTGCTTCGCACCCATGGCCATCGTATCGCAGATCCGGTTTTAACTTGCCGGACGAATCGCCAGAATGTTCGATCACTAAATGCACTACAAACACCGAAAAAAATGCACTCGAAACACTATTTTCTGAAACAATCAGTACCGGACCGGTCACTACGGGCAGAAATTTGGTTTCGCTCCGCAAATACTTCCGAGGTTGGATCATAAAACTCCCAGGAAAAAAATACTTTCGTTCCAGTCGCGCTGTGCCATCCAAAAGCAAGAGGATGTTTGTGTTTTGATTAGCACTTTTTGCTAAAAATGTCAAAAATTTGCTCAAGAACCACCCATGTCTTCTTTGTTTTGATTATTCTAGTTGGGGTTCTCACGAGATCGAGCAAAACTGAGTTACTTCGTGAAAAACCAACACGGAAAATCAATGCTACACACTAAAAATGTGAATTTTGCAGCAATGAATTGGGTTCTTTAGGGGTATCCGGATTATTGTCGTCGCGGTTGAAACCCGAAGTTTCCCCGCACCCGACAATTACATTTTCTCAAAATCCATACGTGAAACCTAACGTCGGACGTAGTGCGCAGGACAGCGGATCTGGCCCTCTATCCAGCGCACTGTGCCCGACATACGTCCGACACACGGTTTAGGAGAAACAACGATTTTCGCGTGTCAAAAATTCCGATTTTCAACTGCACGAACAATATTTCATAATCGGATTCTCCGCCCAAAAAATAGTCGAAATCCAAAATTTCATAATTTTTGGAGTCCGGGAACTATTTTTAAAATGCATTTAAAGTTTGTATGGGGAAATTTTTTTGGTCGGGTCGAACTGTCACTTTATCGATTGAACTGTCATTCTATCCACGAAAATTAAAACTGTTTTGTTGATTTAACCATCAAAACAAAGGTGTTGGAATCCAATAAAATCACGTTATGCTCAGAAAAATGAGCTCTTTCGATTAGGCTATATAAAATAGCAATATTTTATTCACTAAACAACCCAATGGATCACTAGAATAACTGAAGCGACCGCTACGAAATGAACAGATAGCGCCACCGTAGCTTTGTGTGTTTGACGTAACTCGACTGCTGTCACTGTGTTATACCCCAGACAGACATGTGATACGAGTGTGATTCCTGTACAACGGTACGCAGTGCCAAGAAAATTCTAACAAGACTGACTTGAAATGAGAGAATTCTCAGTATGGCACTCATTTCAAGCGCAACCCAAGTAACCAAAAGTTCAGATAAAAGGGTACTTTATAAGCTAAGCAGCTTGTTCGAGGTCGCTCATTAGCCTTCTAAGCAGCTTCATTTTTAAGTAATTTTGGAACTTGAAAGTTCACATAAGCACGCTGGATACCCTTCTAAGCAGCTTCTGACAGAACTTTGTCAAAATTCATGCAGAAACAAAAATGTGTTTTTCAGAATCACACCCTATTGGTGGGGGTTTGTGATTCACGTCTGGAAATTGCTTCTGATAATTATATTTTCACATATGTCGCTGCTATGTAGATTTGAACTGGATCCTCCTGCGTGATAGCCTGCCGACTTACCGCTGCGCTGCTGAAGATACTTGACAAAGTTAAGCTAACTTCACTACTGTACAAATGTGCAAAAATAGCTGCCGACAGAAAATCGATTCAAGTCAGACATTACCTGCTGCTCACTCAATCGCAACTGTAGTACTGTGGTAGAGCGTAGGGCCATAGACTAATTTCAAGACCTCGATGTACCAAAGAAAACGATCAAATTTTCGGTGACCAGTCCGGTACCCAATAAATATTCATAACCGTGTATTTTTTTCCGTGTAAATAGCCTTTTGTGTAAATTTTATTTAGCGTGTTACACTGATCTGACAGCTCTGACAGTAAGGGACTAAACATAAATTACGTAAAGTGAGTACCGAGGATTGTTCACAATCTGCGAACTTGACTGCGGAAAAAATTGCGACCATGACGCCGCTGGTAGGGCTCTCACGCAGCGACTATCGGTTCGAATCCGATGGGCGGCAATTTTTTTTTGCTCAAGCCTAGTATTCTTTGATTTGATAAATTCATATTTGTCTTTTATTCGTGTACGCTTAAACAGTTATTTTCTGTAAAAGAAATAAATTTAATATTCATTGAAACACAATGCTACTGAACTGAACTTCTATGAACTTGAAAGTTCCGACAAAGTTCCGACATAGCATCTTAAGCAGCTTTAAAGTTCTACGAAGTTCAGATAAAGTTTCGAATGGAACTTTCTGGCTGCTTAAGAGGCTAACAATTAGCCTTGCCGGAACTTGTGACCGAAGTTCCAGCAAGGCTCATCGTTAGCCTCTTAAGCAGCCAGAAAGTTCCGTTTGGAACTTTATCTGAACTTCGCGGAACTTGAAAGTGCATTTTGTCATGGGAAGCGGAACTTTTGGTTACTTGGGAATGGACTACCCGCTTGGCGCACACCCACAGTTGATCAGCAGGAGTAAATCAATTTTATTTTGTATGGTGAAAAGCATCTAAACTTGAATTACTTGAAATAGAAAGCTTTTACTGAAAAAATATTTGGTAGACTTAATAGTAGTCACCATTGTGCACAACCACTACCAAATATTTTTTCGAATAATGTATTCCACTTCGACAAATATTCTTTTAGATGCTATTCGCCATACAATATTTTTGCGATTTACTTTTAGCGATTTTTCGCGCATAGAAGCTAGCGCCACATTGGTCGATGCGGAGAGTAGGAAAACAGCCGATGTAGTTAATTCATTGTACAGTGATTCCTGTATCACATGTGTGTCATAAGTATTACCGTCCATATACGGTGGCGCTTTTGTTTTGATGCGGTGAGTAGCGGAAAAGTCGTCTTCAATGATCCATTAACTACATCGGTTGTTTTCCTACTCTCCGCATCGACCAATGTGGCGCTAGCTTCTATGCACGAAAAATCGCTAAAAGTAAATCGCATAAATAATGTATGGCGAATACCATCTAATACCCCGGACAGACATGTGATACGAGTGTGATTCCTGTACAACGGTACGCAGTGTCAAGAAAATTCTAACAAGACTGACTTGAACTGAGAGAATTTTCAGTATGGCACTCATTTCAAACGCAATGAATTAACTACATCGGCTGTTTTCCTACTCTCCGCATCGACCAATGTGGCGCTAGCTTCTATGCGCGAAAAATCGCTAAAAGTAAATCGCAAAAATATTGTATGGCGAATACCATCTAAAGGCAAATTCTTCAAAGTGGAACACATTATTCGAAAAAATATTTGGTAGGGTCTTGTACCATTTGGGCAGGTGTACCTATTTTGGGCACTTGCCGCTATAACTAGTGGCTGCTTTTTTCAACAAAATATCCGCTAAAAAGATGCAACACCATGACGCAACCTTTCAAATTTTTCATATCGAGGGATAAGCCTCTGCAAGTTGAATACCGTCTTACCCCTCTGGTTCGACACGTTTTGATACGACACTTTTTAATTCGTACCCCGCTTATACGACTCATGTCGAATTAAAAAGTGTTCAAATGTCACAGCGATGTACACTGTAAATACAAAACAGTTTGATATTGCGCTTATACTCGCACCCGCAGCAAGTCCTCTTACAGCCGCAAATTTTGGAAGTTCTGAGTTGGTGCTATTCAACACCCAAACCGCCTGGAGACCAACCGGAATGAACTGAGGATGGCAACAATCGTAGAAAGAACGAGCTTTGCATTCGCGCCACCGCAATTTTTGATGAAATTATGGTTCATAACAAATCCGGAAATCAAAACAAACAAAAAAATAGAGTTGCCAAATTCCAATGAGCATGGTGGTGTAGGGTGACCAGTTTGTCGAATTAAAAGGTTACCCCGGTTATACGACAACAGTCAGTGTCGTATTAGCGGGGTAATACGGTATTCCAACAAAACCAGCACTAAACTAAAGTAACCAGATAAAATCGATGAAAAGATATTGGAATGGAGTGGCCGTAGATCGGACAGCGAAATTAAACACGTGTGTGTTCTATGAGCTACTACAGTAAAGTGAAAATTTATTTCTCTATCTTAATGCTATGCGCACCATGCGCGTTACCATGGTTACCGTTATAAATTCAAATTATGGCATGCTGCGCCTCACGTCGTCATCTCCTACACTCCTCCTCGACGGAAGGACTCCAGCAGCTTCACGGAAACCCTTCAGTTTGACGGACTGCAACGGCTTCGTCATCATATCCGCAACCATCGCATCAGTCGGACAGTAGCGGATGTCGATTTCCCCATTCTGGAGCAGATCTCGGACGAAATGGAATTTCGTCTCGATGTGCTTCGAACGGCGGCTAATAGTGGGTGAATTCGATTGTTTGATCACCCCCTGGTTATCCTCGAACACGACCACCGGCGAGGACAGCTGGATGTCGAAGTCATCCAGGATTCGACGGACCCAGCGGAACTCTTGGAGACACTCCGCAAGCGCCACGTATTCCGCTTCTGTGCTGCTCAGTGTGACGCAAGTTTGTTTCTTCGAGCTCCAGCTAATCGATCCACCAGCGAAACGGAACAGGTAACCAGATGTTGACTTCCGATCACTCGAGTCACCTGCCCAATCGGCGTCGACGAATACTTTCAATGGTGATCCATCTACGCCGAGAACCAACTCGTCGTGCAGCGTGTGCTTCAGGTATCGTAACACCCTTTTTGCTTCCAGCCAGTCTGCTTGAGTTGGGCAACTGGTCTTCCTTCCCAGTATGGACACAGCGGCTGCTATGTCCGGCCGCGTGTTCACGGCCACGTACAATAAACCACCAATCAAGCTGGCGTATTGATGATTGTTCGGCAGTTTGTCGGTGTCATTCTCCTCCTTTGATTGAGTGTGGCCGGGATCAAGAGGAAACTTCGATGGCTTTGCTTCCGACATTCCGAAACGGTCCAACAACTTTCGGATGTACGTTGCCTGATTCAAGCTCACTCCGTTGCTGGATCGGTTCACCTCGATGCCCAGGAAATGCTTGATGTCTCCCAGCGACTTCACTTCGAAATGTTGGTTCAGCTCTCGCATGATCTGCTGATATCCCGAATAAAAAATACAGTAGAAAAACCGAATGTTGTATTGTTACAGTACTATTTAGAACCATATTGTTACAATAAACACCACTGTAAAAATAAAAAATACAAAAACAATAAGATGTATTGTAGACACCCATACAGTGAATTGTAAATAAGATTTTTACAATATACTATACGGGTTGTTAAGTATCGTAACAATATAAAAAAATATTTTTCTCCATATATATTTTTTTACAAAACCATATATTTTATTGTAAATGAATTGTTCGAAATACTGATACGTGGGCTTTAATATACCGTACATTGTATGGTACACGTATGGTTTCAAACAATAAAATGTACCGTAAATATATTGTTTTTAATTGTAATTTCACTACTGGTTATAAATTTAATCATGGTTTTGAAATGGTTCTCTTTTGTTATGTTGTATTGTTTTACATTAGATAAACCATATAATGTTATATTATCTCGTCATGTTCCTTCGATAATGGCAGTTCTAGCCAAACTAACCTAAACTCGTCTAAGTCTGAGTAGCCTCTGATTGCATTAACAGTTGAAGCTTAGGCTCCCATGTCCCACCAGCCAGATAACTGGGTTTTGCAAACTAAGCATTATTTGTGGCAACACTTTGAGCGGCATGATGGAACTATGCCTAGCGCGCTAAGTGTTATTAGACCACTAATGCAGTTGCATGAAGTGGGTGACGAGGTACATAAGTATCATTACAGCGTGCTTAACCGTTATTGCAATATTGAGGCTCCAGTTTGACTGAACTATGAAATATGTACATAACAACTCATGAGAAAACTGTCAAGTTCGATTCAACTATAAGTTAGGTTAAAAAGCGAAGACGAACTTATATCAGAAGTCGTTTCGGTATCCAGTCCTGTTCTTATGTTAAAAATGTCAAAGATAAGTCGCATTTAATTCGGTTGTTGTACAAGGCAATTTCACATGAGAGAAGAAGAGAAAAAATAGTGTTGAACTCATCCACTGATTTACGGTAATCTGGCCTGCGTCTTTCCGGGTTGACCTAGCCCACCATATATCTTGGATATGCAGTCCTTAGGACACCTGGGTTACCACTTTATTTAAACATTTTATTGACTTTAAATAGATGTTTCAACTTATTCACTTTTTTCTCTTTCATTTCCTTTGCAACAAAAATGTCACGAACATCAACAAAACAAAGCACGGAAAAAATCATAAACTGAATAAATAATTAAAAATGCACGGAAAAAGATGGTTTCGGAATACAGTCGGGACCCGATGGTTGGGGGTTTAATAGTTGGGTGACTTTTTAGTTGGGTCTCCGTTAGTTGAGCTGTCAGCCAACTAAAAAGCACCTGGATGTCATAATTCAATGTCAAACTGAAAATGACAACCAATGTGTAATTCCGAGGGGCGACCAAATGAGTTTTTTGGTTTCTTAAACATTACTGATAATCGAGAAGAATTTCTCATTCATTTTTCTTAAAAAAAAAAAAAAACAATATGTATGATTACCTCGAAACAAATGCAAAACATCGACAATCTTTATTTTGCGATCATTGAAAGCGTTTTGTACTTGCACTTTGGACCAGGTGGCAGTGTTGCATTTGAACTGAACGCGAGCTAAAAGTGAACTGAACGCGTTCAATTTTTTGAACATGAACGCAGTAAACATTGAACTTGCGTGTCAGAGCTTTTCACTGCTCAGGAACGCCCGTTCAGATCCCTATTCGGCTCAATGTTCTAATGCACTATTCTATCGATATGTAAAGCTAATGAATTGGTTCAGTCGTCCAGAGTTCCGTAGCAATCAGACTTCATGGAACATGGCTCTTTACTGTACCACATAATACCATATTAGTAATACGTACATACATTGCATTGTGGGGTTGGGAAGGGAGCGGATCGAAAGGTCCGGGGTGACAACGCCTCGGTTCTTGGATGCTTGGATGCGTCATCATATCCTATATACCTTCTCTCCTAGGACTTTGTGGCGCATTTTATACACTCGTTGTTGCACGGAAAAATGTGCCATACGACCTAGGACATGTGGCATCGGGCATTAAGATTCTGCTTCGGAATACGGACTATCCGCAATCCACGGTGACCGGACTGGTTCCCCCTCACAATAGAGGGTCAGATTCTGAATCCAATAAGCCCAAGATTGCAAGGATTGGCGAAAAAATGGCTGAAATATGACCATTTCAGTTTGGCGGGTACCAGGGTACCATGTTAGCATGTTGGCATTATACTGGTGCAGTTCTTGCTCATTGTTCAAGGTGCGTTCAATTTCGAGCTCGCACGCGTTCCAAATTTTGAACTGAACAATGTTCAAATCGTTTTGATCGCAGCGTGCCGAATTTGAACATGAACGCAAATTGATCGCGTTCAAATGCAACACTGCCAGGTGGTTTCATAATCATCTGTATTTTCACTTCACGGACTAAAATGGATGAAGATAATTAATTCTCGTATTGGTCATATATGTAAATATCTTTAATAACGTATCAGTTTGGCTCTAAATGTGAAAATAATTGAAAAATTTATAAAATTTTACTTTTTACTTCCAACCTAAACATGATAAAAAAAACAATGCGCACGCCCCTTGTGCTGCTGTCACTTCACCCAACTAACGAATCGAATTCGTTGGTTGGGTGAAGGTTGTGGCTCAACGAGCAAATTCCGACTAGAGAATGGTTCAAACGTAAGTAAAACAGTACAATATATTGTTACATAAAGATTGGATGTAAATGTATAGTAGCTACCAATGTGCAAAGCTTTTAGCGAACCATTCCATTACAATACACTATATTGTAGCTGGTACACTGTATGGTACAGGAATGGTTTTCACCAAATACCCTATGGTTAGTTTTTATCCGGGATTCTTCTTCTTCTTCGCAGGCAATAACAAGATCGTCCACGTACACCACCAAGTAGGTGCACTTCTTCCCGGATCGACGGACGTAGAGGCACGAATCATTCTTGGACTGCTCGAAACCCATCTGCTTTAGGACGGCATCGAACGTCTGATTCCATACGCGGGCGGATTGTTTCAGCCCGTACAGGCTTTTGCGTAGCAAACATACCTTGCCATCGTCCCTCGTGGTTACACCCGGCGGCATACGCATGTACACGGTTTCCCCGAGAACGCCGTGCAGGTACGCCGTCTTCACGTCGGCGTGTTTGACGATCATCTTCTTCTGGCTAGCGACCGACAGCAGATCACACGAAAGGTGACCTGCTTGACCACCGGGGCGAAGACCTCGTCGAAATCGGTGCCGTACTTCTGGGTGAACCCCTGCGCCACCAGCCGAGCCTTATACCGCACAACGTCGCCGTGTTCGTCCTGCTTGCGCTTGAATATCCATTTAGATCCGATCGCTTTCCGACCGGCTGGGAGGTCTGTCAGCTCCCACGTGCGGTTTGCACGGAGCGATTGGAGCTCCTCCTCAATTGCGGCTTTCCACAGCGCGCTTTCGGGACCGTTGACTGCTTCGTCGTACGTTCTTGGCTCAGGTGGAAGATTGTGAGCCAGATTACTAGTTTCCCGGAACCGAGCAGGTGGAATTCCTTTCGTGGTGCGTTCCGATATGCGTACCGGAGTGGGTGGCTCAACTGGCTCTTCGTGGAAAGATTCTTCACCAGATTCATATTCCGCATCCGAATCCACATCGACATCATCGGCTTGATGGTCTGGTTCGGTAACGGACTGGCTGCCACGCGGAAGCGGCGATTCGATCTCGATGACATCGATTGGCTTGATCGAATGCTTTGGTGGCTTCTCTCCCTCCAGAAAACGTGCGTCTCGGCTGATCACCACCTTGTCGTTGGATGGATCGATGAAGCGATATGCTTTGTGGTAGTCGGAGTACCCCACCAGCGTCATCTTCACAGCCTTTGGTTGCAGTTTCGATCTTTTCTCCGACGGAATATGCACGTACGCTTGGGTGCCGAAAACGTGCAAATGGTTGAGGTCCGGCTTCTTGCCGTACCACGCCTCGTATGGTGTCACTTCGGTCGATCTCGTTGGCAGCATGTTTTGCAGATGGGCAGCGGTGTTGACCGCCTCGGCCCAGTAATGGTATCCCATCTCACTGTCCAGCAGCATGCAGCGTCCCATCTCCACCAACGTTCGATTTTTCCGCTCTGCGACGCCGTTTTGCTGCGGCGTGTAGGCGGTCGTGAATTGTGGAGAGATACCTTTTGAGCGGTAGAATCGTCCAAGGCGTTTGGACTTATACTCCCCTCCTTGGTCGGACCTGATGACTGTTGGGTATCGGCCGAAACGATTGTGCACCATTTCCACATAGTCTTCAATTCTCTCGATGGCGTCGGACTTGCGCTTGAGAAAGTACACCACCGTGAACCGACTGTGGTCGTCGATCATCGTCAGGAAATATCGAGCTCCTCCTGGCGTCACGCTGTTCATCGGGCCGCAGATGTCGGTGTGAATCAAATCAAGCACCTTGGTAGATTGCGGACCAGATTGTTTCGGGAACGGAAGCCTCGCCAGTTTGCCTTCTAAACAGCATTCACATGCGGCGCTGACACCACAATCGCTCAAGCAAATGCCAGTCGCGAGCCCCTCGCGTACCAGCCGTTGAATCGCTTCGATGTCACGGTGCCCAAGCTTGCGGTGCCAGTCGTGCAAGCAGTTTTTCGTATGATTGGTGGCGGCGGCCTTCGAATCGTGACTGCATACATTGAGGTGGTACAGCCCACCACCCTTGGCCGCTACTCCCGCCACGCTACCGTTGTGTTGAATGACGCACTTGCTGGCGTCGAACGTGACCAACGCACCCTTGTCGGTCAGTTGTCCCACAGAGATGAGATTCGCATCTAACTCTGGAACGAGGAGCACATCTGATAAGATAATTTCTTGTTTCTTACCTTTATCGTCCTTGCAGAACAGATGGCCGGTTCCTTTTCCGGCGACATCGGCCACGCGCCCGTCGGCGAGTGCAACGGACATTCCCGAGATTGGTTTCAGTTGGTTGAAGAACGCTTCGTCACTGCACATGTGACTCGATGCTCCCGAGTCGACGATCCAGTTCGTTGGTTTCATCGCAGTAGGCGTTGGGTGGGTAGCGAACGCGAACGGCGTCATCACTACCACGTCGTTGCAATTTTTCTTCACGTGCCCGGGTTGCTTGCAATGGTGGCACACGATGGATTTGGCTTCGACGCGCAAAATGGACTCACCTCGGCCGGATCTCTCGCTTCGCTTGAGGGCTTCATCCAGCAGCTTCCTTTTCACGATGTCCATCGTCAGCTCGTCTTCGGGGCGGCTCTCCAATGCGGTCGTCAGCGTTTCGAATGATGCCGGCAGGCTTCGCAGAATTAGCACAACCGTCAGCGTGGCTCCCAATTCCAGCCCGGCATTCGCTAACCGTTGGAATAAATCCTCCATCTCGTGTACATGGCGTTCCATGTCGTCGCCGTCCGAATAAGTGAGGTTACAAATCCGTTTTAAAATCGAAACCTTCGATGTGAGCGAGGTTTTCTGGTGGTGGTCCCTCAGCGTCTCCCAGATTTGCTTGGCCGTGGTGCACTTACGGATCAAAAACTGCTGCGTGATTCCGACGAACAGCGAAATCGTCCCCTGCGTCTTGGCGTCTCCGTTTGTCCATGCTTCCGTGACCGGTTCTGGTGCGTCGTTGATAACGTACCTCCATAATTCCTCGCGCATCAGCAGGCTTTTCAGCTGAAAACTCCAGCTCTCGTAGTTGTCGCTTCCAAGCCTCTCCATGCTGAATTTTTCCATCTCGTCGGTGACCGGCAAATCCAATTGCGGCGCGTCCTCGAACAAAACTTACGGTGTTCCGGTACTTCACTAGCGACCGAAAAAGAAAACTTTTACTTCTAAAACTTCCGAATGGCCCATAACCTATTGGAATGGAGTGGCCGTAGATCGGACAGCGAAATAAAACACGTGTGTGTTCTATGAGCTACTACAGTAAAGTGAAAATTTATTTCTCTATCTTAATGCTATGCGCACCATGCGCGTTACCATGGTTACCGTTAAAAATTCAAATTATGGCATGCTGCGCCTCACGTCGTCATCTCCTACAAAAGAATCATGACTTAGCCAGTGTCGCTCCCTCTGGTTAAATTCCAACAAGTTGTAATTGTAATTGTAATTTTTATTGATATTGTTCGTGCAGTTGAAAATCGGAATTTTTGACACGCGAAAATCGTTGTTTCTCCTAAACCGTGTGTCGGACGTATGTCGGGCACAGTGCGCTGGATAGAGGGCCAGATCCGCTGTCCTGCGCACTACGTCCGACGTTAGGTTTCACGTATGGATTTTGAGAAAATGTAATTGTCGGGTGCGGGGAAACTTCGGGTTTCAACCGCGACGACAATAACGATATCCCCAACGAACGAACACGATTCCACAGACAAACAGACGTAACACTCTGACATTTCCCATCGTACACCGATTTAACGGTCTATTTAAAAATTTGATAGTTGGACAACTAGTCACCCGTAGCGCTTGCATCGTTTTTGTTTGAGTTTGACGTTTGCCCACTACCGCCACCTAGTTGATGATCGGCCAAACTCAGTACTTTTAGTATTGGGCGAACAGGTTTCCGGGACTATAATTGGGTTTTTAAATTTAGAAAAATTCAATGATTTTATATTTTTAAACAAAAGATCACCTTTTTCTAAGGCACTATGATTTTTTCAGATTTTTAGAACTTTGTTTTGATACCTAAAATCAATTTCAAAAAGATTTATTCAAATCACCTTTTGACAGCTGGGCACACTCAGGAAAATTGCCTCATACTTAATGGCAAATATCCATGTGCCAAACCACATCCAAAGTATATGCAACCAATACCCGCTTGAGCAGGCAAATTAGCACATGAATAGTATGTGCTCCAAATTGTATGAGTCGCTGTTGTATGGTGTCTCATCAAAAGTATGAGTCGCACTAATGGAAATCAATTGTTTACCCCCATTGCAAAAAATCCATGTCCCGGACACATATAAGGAATGAAGATTTTTTTCCCAGTGGAGCTGCTTGACAGCTCCGCCCAGTACAAAATCCAACGAGGGGTGATTCGAGAAATCGCTCCCATACAAACTTCAAATTGATTTTTAAATAGGTTCGCGGGCTCCAAAATTCATGAAAATTTGGATTTCGTCTCAGTTTGGCGTACAGATTCAGAATATGGGATTATCTCAACATCGCTTAAAAAGCCAATTTGAATCGAAAAATGTTCGAAGTGTTTACGTCTGTTTGTCTGTGACGATTCGCTAATCGGGATGCGCAGTCGTGACCCAACGAGCGAATCCTCACTGTAATACTTATGACACACATGTGATACAAAAATCACTGTACAATTGCGCTTGAAATGAGTGCCATACTGAAAATTCTCTCAGTTCAAGTCAGTCTTGTTAAAATTTTCTTGACACTGCGTACCGTTGTACAGGAATCACACTCGTATCATATGTCTGTCCGGGGTATAATACTTATGACACACATGTGATACAAGAATCACTGTACAATTGCGCTTGAAATGAGTGCCATACTGAACATTTTCTCAATTCAAGTCAGTCTTGTTAGAATTTTCTTGACAGTGCGTACCGTTGTACAGGAATCACACTCGTATCACATGTCTGTCGGGGGTATAATACATATGACACACATGTGATACAGGAATCACTGTAAATTTGGGCTTGAAATGAGTGCCGCACTGATAAATCTATCCGTTCAAGTCAGTCTTGTTAGAATTTTCTTGACAGTGAGTTCCGTTGTACGTGTATCACACTCGTATCACATGTCTGTCTGGGTGCCCCACACAATGCATACGTTTGCGTGTGCGTGACAGTAGTTTGACACATTTCCCATGGGAAAACTGTCAAAAAAAACGCAAACCTCGACGGAACGGACGCTGTGTTCCAGGCTTAATGCTGTAATGGGCCTTTTCATTTGACGTCTAAAATCAGCTGATTTTGGGGGTCTTTGACAGTTCTCCTATGGAAACTGACAATTCAGCGTTTGCGCCTTTGTTCGGCAGTTGTAAACAGTGGCATCACATGGATCTGTCACCTGGAAAGGCCTATGTCGAATTTTGATTGTGTGCTTGATTTGCTTGATTTTGTGCAACTTTTATTCTGCGTGTGGAACTCATCGGCTCTCACTGAGCCACTCACGAACTGTCAAAACAATGTTTTTCTCGTTTTTCTCATCTTTTGCACGCGCGTTTGGCGTCCGTGTTCGGAGTTGTTTAGTTCATTCGAAATTAATACATTTTTTGCATTGAAAGTTGATGCAAATCTGCTAAACAGGTGTATTGCGGCGCATCATTCTATTTATTTTAAAATGCCTAAGAGAAAGGCACAGGCAGCCGTTTACCAGCAAGATGCCAAAGTGGTTAAAGTTGTGGCAACAGACCAGGTCAAACAGGTAGCCAACACCGACTGGGATGTCCTCTCATATCGGTCCCATTACGAGCCGGAAGAGCACTGGGAGCTTCGCCGCCGCTTCATGGAGCTGCATCAGAATTGGATCCCGGAGGATGAACTTGTCTGTCTGGCGCAGGTATTCGTCAATGTTGAGCTGCTGCACTGCCGATACCCACTCGAAACCATGGAACGAATCAAGGAACTGTCCGAAGGGATCGCTGACGAGTATCGAAACTCACGGAAGAACAAACTTCAGCGAACATTCGTTTCGGCGTCGGATGCCGCAGCTTCCAAAGTGCAAAGAAAAGGCCCTGGCGACCAAGTACCACAACAGCGCAATCTGGTAGTGGATAAAAAGTTCAAACCCTTTTATTCCATCCGGAGCATGGAGGATATTTACAACAATGTTGTGCTAATGAACAACGACTACGAGCAAACACAACTTGAATTCGATCGTATGGGAAAGGAGAAAATGTCAATTGTATATTCGAAAAACGCCGAAGGAAAAACCGTTGGAGCAGTTAAGGTCGGACAGTTCACGGTGGTGGAAACGGCAGTCGATGGGGGTGAGAAGGCGGCTCGGAAAGCAGTCAAAGTTGTCTTTCTCGGAGTCATGGCGAATTACTGCTACACGATTATGGTAAGTTTACTTTGCAAGCAAATGCACTACTATCTACATTCTACGCAGTATACTAACATAGTGTGCAAAAATGTAGATCATTATGATGCTGAAATAAGTTACTTACAATTAAAACTATGATTCTGAAGTGCATAACATGTTTTTTTTTTTATTACAGCGTAAAAAGCGACCTACCGAGCTGACCAACACTAATGTTGAGCGGAAGCAGGTCGAAGGAGCCGTTGATCATCGAGGTCGAAAGGTTGTAGAAGACTTTCAAGAGAAGAAAATCGGTGAAAGTAACCTCGGATTCAAATTGCTCCAAAAATTGGGCTGGACTGGTGGTTCCCTGGGATCGACAAATCAGGGAATCGTTGATCCCATCAATTGTCAGATCAAAATCGGTCGGCAAGGATTAGGCAGTGGACCGGCGGAGAAGAAACAGGGCGAAGAGGCTAACAAGAAGGGGAAAATCAACACCCGCAACGAGACCTACGGAATCGATATTAATTTCTATCGACAAATGATGCGCAATTTCAAAAACAGCGACCTGGAATACGATCTAGTTTTCAGCAGCGAATTCACCAAGGAAGAACGTGCATTGTTCCACAAGTAATTCCATGTGAAATCATTACTCTAGTGTGTTTTAACGTATTTCTTTATTTCCAGTATGGCGCAAAATTTGCAATTGAAAACACGCAGCTACGGTAATGATAACGATGGAACACGGCAGTTTGTTCTACTCGGTCGGAAACTTCCGCCCCACGAGCTGCTGGAGCGAATCTTGGTCGAGAAGGATCCCGTATTTTGTGAAATGTATGAAGTGAGGCCGCCACGAAAAACCACCAAGAACGAGTGAGCTTGCATTGCATTTATTGACACACTCTAACATTGTGTTTTCATGCAAATTCACATGTATTCGGTTGTGATTTGACTGAATACATGTGAGTGGAAACAGCATTTTCTTGTGATTTGTGAGATGTACAAAGTGTATGGCACCAATTGAATCAATGCAATTTGTACTATATTTTCATTTTATTTTCTTGAGATAGAGCAAAACGAATTCTCCTTTATATTCACTATGGTGTAGTGATTGCACTTCAACCTACCGCGTGAAGGTCCCATATTTTGCGCACCTTAGACTGTTTTTTTATTAATCTAATTTATTGTTGTAATAAATGCAATATCGAACCAACAGAATACATTTTTGATCGCGAATGCTGATATGCTTTGTAAATAAGTGTTACGTCCTGGAGTTCGGGGTGGCCGGGAGACATAACAGACTACATTACAAAAACGAGACGTTTGTACAACACGGCGGTTACAATTCTTCTAAATCTAACATCTGCGATTGTGCATCGACCGAAAGCATCACGAAATGCTATCGGCGAGCACGCAGAAAGGCGAGAGCATGAGAGACAATCCAGTGGTTCTCAACATCTCCCCCTCTAATTGGTTTGGCGATAAACCATTGCAGCGGTCTTCTGGCGCAGGAAGAGCGATGATGGTGAACAGTGATGGAAGCGTTGCCGGTGATCAGGTTGACAGACACTGATCCTACGGAAGACCGGAGCTTGATCCAGATTCCAACATTGTGTATCATCCACTCGAAAACGTCGCTGAACACTGAGGCACGTCCACGTGCCAAATCCAATCGATGCCCGTGTCGATCTACAAAGTACTGCACGAACATTGGATCCGATTTAACGCTGATCGGTGGGTGCTTATCGGATACAATTTCTGCTTCCCGAAATGATCCGACATTGCACGACTTGAACACCTCTGATGCACACTTGTTCTGCTGAGCGTGTTCGAAAACTTCACTACTGCCATCGGGTTGTGCAGGTATGGCAATATAATTTTTTATTTCTTGCTTCTGCTGCTGTTGCTCCTCACAATGAAGCGTCGACACTGGAACAATCAGCTGATCCACTCGTGGCTGCCGCGTTTGCTTTTCATTTATTACCGCCGCCGTAGTGTCGACATCATTTGGATACGAAGCCTTGTGTTGTGTTCCCTCTTGTTGTGTGCTGGCCGGGGAAGACTCGTATGTTGGCTGTGGTACTCGAGCAGCCCAACATAGAGAAAACATCAACTGCGTCTGCTGGTTGATTGTTTTCATCCGCTCCACATATGCTTGATATTGGAGCTCCAGCAGCCGATTCATACTATCAAAGTATTTCTCGCTGGCTACTCGCATCTGCCGAAATTGCTCATCGAGGTACTGCTCTCGATCGAGTCGAAACCGGCCTGACGATGATGGCGGCGGTGGTGCTTGTACCGCTGACTGCCCATCATATGGTAGCGAGTCAATGGGGCATTCATTGACTCCAGCTGGGGTTTGATGCGAGGGTTGATTGATGTACTGGTGCTGTTGCTGAGGACGGATTTCCACGGGCACTGATGTAAATAGAGCATTTTGGTTCTGGTATACTGACCTCAGAACCGGCGAGTGTTGCCACTGATCCACCTGACGCTGGTGCAGATCCTGTCCAGCCATTGAATCCGAATGCTGGCGCTGTGCTTGTTCACTCCGCCCGATGTCCATTGTCTGGCCGTCGCCCATCTTCTCCTCCGCGGAAAACTTAACGTGTCGCGGGTCCTCACTGCACGCACGGATTTCTCGTCGCCACTGTTACGTCCTGGAGTTCGGGGTGGCCGGGAGACATAACAGTCTATTTAAACTCCCAGGCGTAGCGAATAACGCATTAAAACATAACTTTATTTACATAAAAGACTACATTACAAAAACGAGACGTTCGTACAACACGGCGGTTACAATTCTTCTAAATCTAACATCTGCGATTGTGCATCGACCGAAAGCATCACGAAATGCTATCGGCGAGCACGCAGAAAGGCGAAAGCATGAGAGACAATCCAGTGGTTCTCAACAATAAGGATACAAGCATATAATTCAGGCGTGGAATGCCATTACGGTTCAGGTCAGGTACTAGATAGTCCATATTTCCATAACGTTCTAACTTAACTCCTTTAGAGCATCGCAACGGGAGTGCTCTCGCTATCCCTATTGTACCGCTCCTTTTCGGGTGCTATTTTAGGTTAGCACTCCACCTTTCCACCAGTGGTTTCTTTTTTGGGTTTAGGGACTTCAAAAACAAGTGATCCTCATTTTTTATCGGACGTGTACCTACAAACTAAAACAAATGAAAATTTCTCCAAACTTTTGATGAATCCTGACATAAAGTGTTTAAGCTTTTTGGTTTGTTGAAACGATAGGGTCACAGACAAACATACGTAATACCTCGAACATATCGCCACATACAGACAGACGTCTAATTCTACTCAGCTCTCATTGTTTCACATTTTAACGGTTGGTTTGAATGTTCTATACCTAGTGCACTAATCGCTCGCTGATGGCGCTCGAATCATTTTTGCTTCTGTTTGACGTTTGCTCACTATCGCCACCTACTGAGCGGTTCACGAAACACAGCGCACAGTGTTTTATTTTGCCGATTTGTTGCGCTTTTTTAATAACGTTTCAATCGATGATTTTTGCGATATAGTTTCTTCGGAGAAGTTTCGACATTAGACAAGGCGCTTCTTTTGACATAAAGAGTTGAATGATCAATCCACCTATAAGTGAGATGAAAAAAATATTTTTTCGAAGCAGGTATACGTTTGATGTCTTCGGCAAAGTTGTGCAAAATGCAATTTTTAACAACTTTGTCAAAGACGCTATTGTAATAACCAACGAGTAATCGGTATGGCGTAATAAAACACGAGTGGTTCAGTCCACAGATAAAACATTTCTGCCTTGTATTTCGCCTATCTTAAATACATCCCTTCTCTTATGCTAGCACTCACTCTCTCTAAATACCTCGAAGGTAATTTGCCAGTTAATGGACTTCAGAACGTGGTACTAAGCCACAACAGCCATAAGGCTGAATCTCACCCTAATAAAAATGTATGATACACTGCTGATAGAGTGAATGATTGTATCATTCACTGAATGATCAAAATGATAGCCCGAAAGGGTTGTTAAGCACGTTGTATCATATTTTTCTATTAGGGCATACTTTACAAGATATATTGCGTTGTATATGCATGACCCCTAGAAATCATATATTTCATCATAACTTTTTAACGGGATTTTTTAGATTTTTTGCGTCTTCTACAAAGTTGTTTGGAATGTAAAAATACAAAAACGCTAGCTTTTAAAATTACAAAGTTATTTACAATTTACTGATATTTATAGAGTAACTTCGAACTCGTCTAACTGCTTTCGGCGCAAAATGGCGCAGAGAACCGTTTCGAATAATGAAACAACTATATTTCTACTATATCAAAATGGCTTAAACTTTTGTATACAAGTGTATTCTTTATGTGTTATGGTAAATAAACAAACAATTATCAAATATTGAAATTATTTAATAACTTCTTCATTTAACGAGATAGAATGTCGAAATGTTCAGCAAAATTGTGACTGCTACCTAACGTCTTCTGAATAAATTTTCGTTGGTGTAAATACCGGTTATCATTGAACCATACGGCGCAGACTACACAAGCCTTGGACTTGTTAACATCTTCATTATTCTTCATTTGAATGATATAACAGTGGCGACAAGGGTCGAGGAACGTGTGACTGCATTTGTGTTATTAAATTTAATACAGACCATCTCCAGCAGCGTATGGGCAAATGCATCTAGACCTGCATGTGGACCATTTTTAGCAGAGCATCGATAACAAGAGGAATTTGTAACTGCTATAACTTTTCTTTAGTCGCGTGGGTGACTACTACTGTCAGTACCACGCTTATGTCGAGTACCCAAATGCGTGGATTTTTCAACGTGTTGTGTGAAACAACAGCGCGATCACTCGAGGGATAACAATAAAGCTCACCAAGCTCATGTTTAACGAACATGTGGGGATAGCTACTGCCAAAGCTTTCTCGGTTCTTGGGTTCATTCGTCGTCACGCCTCAGACTTCCTGGATCTAAATTCCAATACAATTACAATAATACTTCATTGGCGATAATACTACAATACATTCTATTGCTAAGAATTCATAATATTGTTATTGTATGGTTATTGCTGTAGCGGATGGTTACGCATCAGTGACGCTCGCTACAGAAATGCTTTCTGCTCGGGTATCACCACCGCGAGCCGAGAACTGTCAGAAGTGTACGAGTAGAGAAAGCACATTTTTTCCATATTTTGTATTGCCTCGTAAAAGAATTAATAAAGTTATGTTTGTTATCTAATTGCCTCGTATTTTTACGGACATAACATAATTGGCGACGAGTATTTTTCGGTCGAAGTAGTTCGCGTCGTTTTCGGTCGTCGGAATAAGAGTTTTTCGCGAAATGGCAACGGGCGGTCCGGCAGGAGCTGGCGCTGCCACAGCAGCCGGCGATTTGGCAGCGGTGTTCGCACAAATGGCACACTTGTTGGAAGCACAACAACAAGCCCAAAAAGCACTCCTCGAGCAGCTTGTGCGGCCGCGAGACGGCGAGTTCCTGATGGAAACACTTTCCAAAACCCTGACGGAATTTGCCTACGATCCTCAGCACGGTGTTGTCTTCGACAAGTGGTATGCCCGACACGAAGAGGTGTTCACTAAAGGCGGAGCGAACCTAGAGGATCCAGACAAAGTACGACTCCTGTTGCAGAAGCTGAGTTCTGTAGACCACGATCGTTACGTGAATTACGTTTTGCCGAGGAACCCACGAGATATTCCGTTTGCGGAGACGGTGGACACACTCAAGGAAATGTTCGGTCATCAAACATCCGTTTTCTTCCGACGGTTCCAGTGCCTGCAAACGTGCAAACGCGATACGGAGGACTTTGTTACCTACGCAAGTTTCGTCAACAAAGCTTGTGAGGAATTCAACGTCAACACGATCACTCCGGATCAGTTTAAATGTTTGATTTTTGTTGCTGGTCTACGGTCGGAGAAGCAAAAGGATATCCGTACGAGATTATTGGCCAAGATGGAAACTGATTCTGCGGCAGATCCGATGACGTTGAAGAAGCTGCTTCTGGAGTGCCAGCATCTGGACAATTTGAAACACGACACTGCTGTAATCGAATGTCCGAAGCCGCTCAGTCACGCGGTGCACCGACGCGAATCCGGTGATGCTGGAAGGAAGTTCTCCGAGAAAACTCCAGTACCCTCGAAAGCTCCACGACGTCCGTGCTGGCAGTGCGGACAAATGCACTTCGTTGCAGATTGTTCGTACACAAATCACACCTGTCGAAGCTGCGGAAAAGTGGGCCATAAAGAAGGTTATTGCGGATGTTTTTCGAGAAAACCGGATGAAGCAGGCAGCGATCCGAAGCAATCGAATACGGAAGGCAGGAAGAAGAAAAAGAAGCAGAAGAAGGAACAGTGCAACGGAAGCGGAAAGTCGAAGGGCATTTATGCAATCAACGAGGCTGGTTTTGCCAATCGTAGGAAGTACGTGGAGGTTTTTATCAACAACAAGCTCATCGAACTGCAGCTCGATTGTGGATCCGACTACACAATCATATCGGAGGATTCACTACCATCGTTGAACGACCCCAAAGTGCAGCCAACGAACCTGAAGGTGGCCACAGCATCGGGCAAGCCGCTACCTTTATCAGCCGAGTTTCCATGTCAGGTTACGTTCAGAGGAATCACGAAGCAATCGGTTTGTTACGTGACGTCGGTGCAAGGTTTCAACGTTCTTGGCAGCGATCTGATGGATGCTTTCGGCTTGTACGACATGCCGATCAATTCCTACTGTAAGCAGCTCACAGCAGCAGAAGATCGAGAGGCGAATAACGAAGCTCTGAAAGCAAAGTATCCCGAGGTATTCCGCGACGGACTTGGACTGTGTTCGAAGGTTAAAGTCAAGCTTTTTCTCCTGCCGGGGGCCAAACCGGTATTCAAACCGAAGCGACCGGTCCCTTATCATTCGCAGCGGCTGGTGGAAAAGGAGCTTCGAAGACTAGAGGACCTAGGAGTGATCGAACCAGTGGACTTTTCTGAATGGGCGGCACCCATAGTGGCCGTTCGTAAAGCGCAAAAGGATGCTGATGGTGACCCTGTAGTCCGAATATGCGCGGATTACTCCACCGGCTTGAACGCAGTGTTGGAACCTAACAAGTATCCGTTGCCCACTCCGGACGAGATATTCGCAAAGCTAGCTGGCAGTAAATACTTTAGTATTCTGGATCTGTCTGATGCTTATTTGCAAATGGAGGTAGAGGATGAGTCACAAACGCTGTTAACGATAACGACACACAAAGGGCTTTTCAAATGCAAACGGCTACCTCCTGGAGTAAAATCCGCCCCGGGTGCCTTTCAGAAAGTCATCGATAGCATGATTGGCGATTTGGAAGGAGTTGAATCATTCCTCGACGATGTGCTAGTGCACGGAAAGACACCAGAAGAGCACGACCGGAACCTGGATCTCATCCTCCAGCGGATTCAGGAGTACGGATTCCGGCTCAAGTTGGATAAATGCCGCATCTACATGACCGAAGTTAAGTACATCGGACATATCGTGGACCAAAACGGTATCCGGACAGACCCGGAGAAAGTGTCCGCGATCGTCAAGATGCCTCCACCACGGAATGTCACGGAACTGCGTTCATTTTTGGGCGCAGTGAATTACTACGCAAAGTTCATCAACGAAATGCATCAGTTGCGTAGGCCCTTGGATCAACTGCTCCAGAAAGACGCCAAATGGATGTGGTCCAAGGAGTGCCAAAGTTCGTTCACGCGGTTCAAGGAACTTCTACAATCGGATTTGATGTTGACGCACTACAACCCGTCAATGCCAATTGTGGTCGCGGCAGATGCATCGAATACAGGCATCGGAGCGTGCATCAGGCATCGGTTTCCCGGGGGCGCCGAGAAAGCAGTGCAGTATGCTTCCCGAACCTTGACGCCAACTGAACAAGGCTACAGTCAGATCGACAAGGAAGCCCTTGCTCTGGTATACGCCGTCACAAAGTTTCACCGTATGATACTGGGACGACCGTTTGTGCTGGAGACCGACCACCAACCGCTTCTTCGGATTTTTGGGTCACATAAAGGAATTCCGGCCCACACATCGAACAGGTTGCAGCGGTGGGCGTTGACCTTGCTTTGTTATGACTTCCACATTGAATATATCAACACGACGAAGTTTGGATACGTTGACGTGCTCTCAAGGCTCATCGACTGTACAGTGAAACCGGAAGAAGATTATGTGATTGCATCAGTTCGGCACGAGGAAGATGTTTCGGCGGTTTTGGAGGAAGCTGTTGATTCAATCCCAATCACCGCGAAGAAGATTGCTGCAGCTACGGATCGAGATGAAACACTCAAGCAAGTTGTACAGTTCCTGCACTCTTCGTGGCCAACCAAAGCTTCGTACCAAATCAACCCGGAGTTGACAGCGTTCTACAACCGGAAGGACAGTTTGACCACCGTACAAGGCTGTATTCTTTTTGGAGAACGCGTCGTTATTCCTGAGATTCACCGGAAGCAACTGCTTAAACGTTTACACCATGGTCATCCTGGAATGGTGCGGATGAAATGCCTTGCTCGCAGTGTAGTGTATTGGCCCGGGATTGATCAGCAAATCGAAGATTACGTGAAGCAGTGTAAGGAGTGTGCAGTGGTTTCCAAGTCTCCACCCCACGCGCCACCAGAGGCTTGGCCAAAACCTGCTGGACCGTGGCAACGTATACATGTGGACTATGCCGGTCCGATCGATGGGCTGTATTTCCTGCTGATCATCGATGCGTTTTCGAAATGGCCGGAGATCTTTCCTACAAAAGTTACCACTAGCAAAGCGACAATAGATTTCCTTCAGACGACATTCGCTCGGTTCGGATTACCTGGTACTATTGTGTCAGACAACGGGCCGCAGTTTGCATCAGGTGAGTTCGAGTTATTCTGCAAGACGAACGGTATAACCCATATCCGCACTGCACCGTACCACCCGCAGTCAAACGGGCAGGCAGAGCGATTTGTCGATACCATGAAGCGTGCGATGAAGAAAATAAACAAGGGAGAGCCTCTACAGGAAAGTCTTCAAGTTTTTCTAGCTACTTACCGATGCACACCGAGTCGAACAACCGATCACAAATCGCCCAGTGAGTTGATGTTTGGTCGGCAAATGCGGACAACGCTTGATCTTCTGCGACCAGAAAAGCTGTTGGTAACCGAGAAAACAGATAAAATCGCTCAAAAACGTAAGTTTGCTCATGGTGACTTGGTTTACGCTAAAGTATACAAGGGAAACGACTGGACCTGGGAACCTGGCAAGATAATCGAACGGCTTGGAGCAGTAGATTACAACGTTTGGCTGGACGGCCGACGTGCTGGATTGATCCGGTCTCATGTTGATCAGCTACGTGCAAGGCATGTGGCAGAAACAGCTGACAGAACCTCATCGAGCATCGAGGAACTTCCACTGGACATATTACTAGGAGAGTTCGGCATCGTTCATGTTCCAGATGAATTGGCTGTACCAGGTATGGCACAGGCCACTCCACTGCAACGTTCCAACGTTCAGCTGCGACATCAGGGTGCTCCATGTGCAGCTCAACCCGAGGCTCAACCATCAGTTACCACGGCGGGATCGAGGTCTCGTATACCAACACCAACGACCACCTATACGTCGCGGGGACGAGCAGTTCGGCTTCCGCCGAGATACGAGCACTACGTGATGTCTTAAAGGGGGAGATGCTGTAGCGGATGGTTACGCATCAGTGACGCTCGCTACAGAAATGCTTTCTGCTCGGGTATCACCACCGCGAGCCGAGAACTGTCAGAAGTGTACGAGTAGAGAAAGCACATTTTTTCCATATTTTGTATTGCCTCGTAAAAGAATTAATAAAGTTATGTTTGTTATCTAATTGCCTCGTATTTTTACGGACATAACAGTTATGCCTCTCAAGAAAAATCAGAATATGGCGATTATCTGCCTCTGGCTTCTGATATCAGCGCGACAGTCACTAATCATAACAGCGTCACCAGATTTAAAAGTATATAATTCCACTATATGGGGTTTGACAGCAAAAACACTCATTCCACTGAGCTACTCTTGCCGTTCGTCACAAATACATTCAAAAACATCTGTCACTTCGCGAAACCCACGTGCTTTTGTTTTTGGCGGGAACACTTTTTCTTTTGTTTTGCCTTGCGACTGTCATGCAGCGGTATGCCTTGCGAGCGTACGACCGCCGCAGGACTCTAATAAAAGATAAGCGCGACAATACCTTCTATGAGCCTCTGTATGAATTTGCCCTGTTCTGCTCACTCCCACAGAAAATATGAAAACACCGCGCACAGTAAAAGTCACATTTGACTTTTACTGTGCGAACTGTTTTCAAATTTTCTGTGGGAGTGAGCAGTGTAGAGTAGATGTGACGCTCAAGCGTAACAATAGCGTGCTCGAATACAGAGGGTAGTCAGACGTTTATGTACTTGGGGATATGTAGAGAGAAAGAGGAATAAAGAGTTCAGTTGATTGTTACACACCAAGCGACGTGGTTGACTTTGATTCGTCCGAAGACACTACAGTTTCTGGCGAGAGGATTAAAATTACTCGGCTAGTTCGACGGGTTGTGAAGTGCTACAAATTATTTTTATCGGTCGTTTTAATAAGTGTGGAAGGTGAGTCCATTTGGATGAAATAAAAATATGCTCCGAATCTGTTGAGAATAACAGAGTGAAAAAGGGCACAGGTCGTGATTTCTTTGGGCTAAACAAAATGGCGGGGATGAGTGCTGGTTTCATATCTGGAGTCGAAGTGCAAATAGAAACGGAAAATGTGGGGTCGAAAAATATAGAGAATATTTCAAGTTGCGAATCCTGATCAGTGCATGATGAAGATAATTGGAAAAGTGGGAGAAAAATCATGATACCAGGGAAATGGAATAAAAAGTGCAAATATGCTTTGAGTGTCTCTCTAAATAGCGTGTGGATTTGAAAAAAAAAGAAAAAAAGTAAATGGGGAAACCGGTGCCACATACATGATGGAATTTGTGTAGATGACCGTGGCCATAGCTGCTCACCACGTGTATATGGTAGAATAAAACAACGGTGTGTTGGTGACAGGTAAGTCAATTGGAATATTATGATTAAAGTATGGGGAGAGCGGACCGCTACGCAACTGGGTGCGAATGAGAGAGGCAACATAGTGCCACAAACTTAGTAGGCAAAAGTCGGGAACGCAACTGTGTGCGAAATAGACTGCCGCTTGGTGGTCAGCTTCAGCAACATAATACATATATCATTATATGGAGTTCGCAACTGTGTGCGAGGGGTTTGGCAACTGGGTGCCACGCGGTAAATGTCTGTTTTAATTGGGATCGCAGGCAAGAGGGAAGGCAACTGTGTGCCAAGCGCATGATTACATAAGAACAAGAAAATCGCAACTGGGTGCGGATACAGCAGCGACGGTGTATATAGAGTAAAGATTGGTAATGAATTTCGCAACTGTGTGCGACGTGGGAGGGAAGTAAGTGACACGATGGTTAGGAACATTGATTGCAACTGTGTGCGTGACGAAAACAACTTTGTTCTAATCGGATTATGCAATGAATACATGTACAATCGGAAAAAAAGATGCGGAAAGTAGTCGAATGAACTGAAAGTTCAGGGATGCCAGATTGTTGGGGAATAACATGCGCAGAAAGTTCTAGTTGGTTTTTGGAAACGATACGGGAAATGTAAATAAATTGAAACAAATATATATACCAAATTATTCAAATTGAGATTTTACCTTAATAAGATAAGAAATATTTAGGGGCACAATATTATTTGCACGATTCCAGGTATGAACTCAGCAAAACAGAAACAAAAAAAAATGTGGGAGTATAAACCAGGCTATTTTATTCTCGACTTTTAGAATGGATTCGTTCCGGAGGATCAAACCGTTCGAAATGGGGGCTGATCGGTCGCAATTGCCAACCGAGTGGCAGAAATGGAAAAGAGAGCTTGAGCGTTATTTCGATGCAACTGGGTTATCTTCTCAGTGGGAAAAGCGATCGATGCTTTTGCATCTGGCAGGGCCCGAGATACAGGAAATTTTTGACCACTTGCCAGGAGTCGATGAAATCCCGCAAGTCTTGATCGATCCTCCGTATTATGACGTGGCAATCCAGAAGTTGGACGAACACTTTGAGCCGATGCGCAGGAAAAATTATGAGAGGCATCTGTTCAGGCAAATACTGCAAAAGTCGGAAGAGAGGTTTGCTGATTTTGTTCTTCGCTTACGTATTCAGGCTAAGCGTTGTGAATTCGACAAGTACGATGCCAGAGAGGTTGAGGAAAGGATTATTGAACAGATTGTGGAGGGATGTAGATCAACAGAGCTACGGCGCAATATTTTGGCCAAAGATTTGAGACTAGAAGACATCATAACACTTGGGACTACATTGGCGGATGTGCAGGAACAGATGAAGCATCTGGATCGCAATGATGCGAAGCCGTCAAGCGGAGGAGGCAATCATTTTGGGGTGAATCCAGTGTTCAAAAAGGGACCGGCATCCAGATGGAACACCACTGGAATCCAACGTGATAGAAATCCTCACAGTTGGGTCCCGGCAGCAAAATCGTTCAACTCAACGGACCGAAAATGCTTTGCTTGCGGATATAGAGGTCATCTGAAGGGAGATTCTACTTGTCGGGCAAAAGGTGCCAAATGTCTGAAGTGCGGGCAGCTGGGACATTTTATGAATCGGTGCTTGAAGCGCATCAACCAGCCGGATATGACAATGGAGAAACCAAAACGAATCCGATTGGTTGCAGAGGAGGAAGAACCGAAGGAAGGGAACATCTTTTTCGCTATGGGGAATAACTTGTTCGAATTCATGGTGGGTGGTGTGAAAATCCCCATGATCATAGATTCCGGGGCGGCTGCGAATCTTATCGACAAAGCTACATGGGAACGAGTTCGGAAGACAGGAATGAAGATTAAAGAATATTGGGTGAAACCGGACAAGAATTTGCTTGCGTACGCTACGAAGGAACCGATGGAAATTGTGGGTATGTTCACGGCCGAAGTCCAAGCGGGTTCGATTAAGACGGATGCTAAATTCTACATCGTCGAACACGGACAGCACTGTTTGCTGGGAGACAGCACAGCAAAGGAGCTGAAAGTGCTAAGAGTCGGATTTGATATCGGATCAGTTGGAACGGCCAAAGACGCATTCCCAAAAATAAAAGGAGTTCTAGTTGAGATCCCGATCAACAGGAAGGTTCAACCAGTGCAGCAGGCGTATCGCCGAGCGCCAATTCCCTTGGAAGAACGGATTTTTGAGAAGCTGCAGTATCTTTTGGAAAAGGACATAATTGAGAAAGTAGAAGGCCCATCAGTGTGGGTGTCACCACTGGTTCCCATTCTGAAGGAGTCGGGAGATGTCAGGCTCTGTGTGGACATGCGGCAAGCGAATCGGGGTGTGCTTCGAGAACATCATCCGTTCCCGCTGATCGAAGAACTGCTCGGAAGGGTGAATGGAGCGGTGAAATTTTCAAAGGTTGATGTTAAGGACGCTTATCATCAGCTAGAATTGTCGGAAGATTCGCGGGTGATCACTACGTTTATAACGAAGTACGGCTTGTTTAGGTACAGTTGTTGATCTTTTTTAGTTTGCTTGATTTATATTACGAATGTTGAAATAAATGCTTCTGGTTTCTTTATTATTTTGTATTCATTATCCAGATATAAACGCCTAATGTTCGGTATTAGTTGTGCGCCTGAGATCTTCCAGAAAGTCATGGACACGATTGTGGCTGGTCTGGAAGGAGTCATTGTTTATTTGGACGACGCGATGGTTTTCGGTAGAACACCACACGAGCATGACCAAAGGCTTAAGGCGTTGCTTGCTCGTTTCGAAGAATACGGGGTCTTACTGAACAAGGAAAAGTGTTCATTCAATGTGGACAGCCTGGAGTTTCTTGGTCATCGATTAACCCCGGAAGGCATCAAACCAACGGACAGTCGAGTTACATCAATAACTAAGTTTCGAGAGCCTGAGAATGTAGGAGAGTTGAGAAGTTTTTTGGGTTTGGTGACCTATGTTGGTCGATTTATACCACATCTGGCCACCAGAACCGATCCACTCCGAGCTTTATTGCGGACTGGAAATAAGTTTGTTTGGTCAGCGAAGGAACAGGCAGCGTTCGATGAGATCAAAGCAGCGGTTTCCGACATCAATAATCTTGGGTTTTTCGATCCTCAGGATCTCAGTATACTTGTCACTGATGCTAGTCCATCCGGACTTGGAGCGGTCTTGCTTCAAGAAGATGCAAAAGGAGAAAGGAGAATTATTGCATATGCGAGCAAGTCTCTATCCGAATTGGAACGAAAATACTTCCAGACCGAACGGGAAGCTCTTGGTCTAGTTTGGGGCGTAGAACATTTTCGTCTCTACCTAGTTGGAACCAAGTTTAAACTGGTGACAGACTGCAAACCCTTGCAATTTTTGTTCAGTCGTCGTTCTAAGCCCTGTGCACGGATAGAGCGTTGGGTACTTCGGCTACAGTCTTTCGATTACGAGGTGGTTTACGAACCTGGAATTACTAACCTAGCGGATGCTCTATCGAGACTTTCACCGTCGGAACCCAAAAGCTTTGATGACGAAGGAGAACAATATATTCAGTTGATCATAAAATCGCCAGCTCCAATAGCAGTGGCTCCAGAGGAGATCGTCTCAGAATCGCAAAAAGATGAACAAATCAAGGAGGTGATTGAAACGCTGAATAACGGTAATTGGGCGGATTTTTCCAAGGAGTTCAAGCCGTATGCTGCAGAGTTATACCAGTCAGCAGGAGTATTGCTGCGAGGTGATCGGATCGTCATTCCAAAATCGTTACGCCAACGTGTTTTGGAGCTTGGCCATGAAGGCCATCCCGGTATAGTACACTGAAGTTTTTTTTTACGCGGTTTTTTTTTACGCGGTTTTTTTTTACGCGGTTTTTTTTACGCGGTCCGTCCTAAAAAAAAACCGCGTTATTTCAAGACCCGTCGTAAAAAAAAACCGCGTTATTTCAAAAACCGTCGTAAAAAAAATCCGCGTTTTTTCAAAAACACGCGTAAAATAGTCAGCACCACATCTAACGTGACTTGATTTTTTTGGACTTTTTTTACGACGTTTTTTGAAATAACGCGGTTTTTTTTTACGACGGGTCTTGAAATAACGCGGTTTTTTTTTACGACGGGTCTTGAAATAACGCGGTTTTTTTTTACGCGGTTTTTTTTTACGCGGGACCATTACCGTCGTAAAAAAAAACTTCAGTGTAGTTATGAAGCGACGGTTACGGCAGAAGGTGTGGTGGCCAGGAATGGATTCGGAAGTAGAACAACTGGTGAAACGCTGTAAGGAATGCCTACTTGTATCATCAGCAGGACCTCCAGAACCACTAGTGCGAACGAAGATGCCGGACAAGCCATGGGTGCACATTGCGATAGATTTTATGGGGCCGCTTCCTTCAGGCCACAACCTGCTGGTTATGGTGGACTACTTCAGTCGATTTGTAGAGGTTGCCATCATGAAGGAAATAACAGCGAAACTAACGGTACAGGCACTGCATGAATGCTTCTGTCGTTATGGCATACCAGAGTCCATCAAATCGGACAACGGTCCACAGTTTACGAGTGATGTACTGCAGGAGTTTTGCAAAGAATATGGAATTGAACTACGGAAGACAACACCCTATTGGCCGCAAGCGAACGGGGAAGTAGAGAGAGCCAATCGTGCTCTAAAGAAACGGTTACAGATAAGCCAGGAGACAGCAGGAGCCGATTGGAAATGGGATCTAAGAATGTACATTCTTATGTATAATTCTACACCCCACTCAACAACTGGAGTTGCACCATCCTTACTGATGTTTGGAAGAGTTTTGCGTGACAAATTACCGGCAGTTCCACTCACGGGTTTGAAGTTAGTTGAGGACGTCCAAGATCGGGACCGCGAAAAAAAGGAAAAGGAAGCGGAATACGCGGATATACGACGACGAGCGAAACCGAACGCGCTCAAAGAGGGGGACGTAGTATTGGCGAAGAGAATAACGAAAGACAACAAACTCGCAACTAACTTCAGTCCGGAAGAGTTAATCGTATTGCAACGCAAGGGAGCGGACGTTACACTACATTCTAACGAAACCGGAAGAACGTTCCATCGAAACGTCTCGCAATTGAAACGAATGGAAGTTGGATCAAGGGACAACCCGACAGGTTCAGAAACCCTTGAACACATCCCGAAGCTACATCCAGAAACTTCAACTTCAGCAGAATTGCCAGATTCGTCAGCAGGTGTGACGTCGACGGGAAGACCTCGCCGTGAAAGCAAGCAACCGCAATACTTGAGTGAATATAGATTGGGGACAGTTACAGACTATCCAGAAAGGGGGGAGATGTAGAGTAGATGTGACGCTCAAGCGTAACAATAGCGTGCTCGAATACAGAGGGTAGTCAGACGTTTATGTACTTGGGGATATGTAGAGAGAAAGAGGAATAAAGAGTTCAGTTGATTGTTACACACCAAGCGACGTGGTTGACTTTGATTCGTCCGAAGACACTACAAGCAGTATGCCAGATTCGTGCAGAGGCTCATTGTATAAAAAATTCAAACAGTATCAAAACAATAAAATGTATGGTTTGCGTTTCAGATTCGAGAAAAAAAGTAATGTTTGTATTGTTACGATACTTAACCTGTACATTACATTGTGAAATGTTCATTTACAGTACATCTTATGGTGCATATCCATACGTTATATTGTTTTCATATTTTCTCCTGTATGGTATCTACAATGCGATGTATTGCGAATGGATTGGACTTTTTACGAGGGTTTACTGATATATTCGCCCTGAAGTCGCTCTACTGCTCTGTGGTGCGTAGTATCCTGAAGTACGCTGCTAATATTTAGATCCCTACTATACAACGCACATACTTTCGATCGAGCGTGAACAAGAAAAAAAAAGATTGTGCGATTTGCATTTAGGCGGCTGCCCTCGAACGACCCAATCAATCTTCCCGCTTATTCTGAACGGTGTAAACTAATAGGCCCTAGAACCACTGTCTACTAGACGTAGTATGCTTCAGCGCTTGTTCATCTTCGACGTCATTCAAGGAACAAATCGACTGCCCTCAGCTCCTGCAGCAGATATCGTTCAACGTTCCTCTCCGAGGTTTGCGGTTTCCAGCTTACTATCTGTTCCGTAGCATCGCTCAAACTACTTCTACAACAACCCATTTGATTATTGCATTCGAGCATTTAATAATGTTTCGAACGTGTACGATTTCAACATCAAAAAAGCTGTTTTCAAAAACCGAATCAGTCAAGTAGTTTAGTTTTTAAAATACATTCGATTAAGTACAGTCTGTATGCATACCATGGTTTGATTATCGAAGACGGTGTAATAAATAAAGAAATAAAATTGGAACACTGCTGGAGATGTCAGTCTGCATGAGCACCGCGTTGGCCAGAGTATAAGTTCAGCGTAATTCGCTCATAGTCTTGTTCTAATAACATCATCTTTTAATAGTTTTAAATTCATCCGATGGTCGATATCACAAGATTCATATTTACAATCCTACCTATCCATTGAAAATGTTGCAACTTTATTTCTATTGTGTTTTTTCTATATTGGTAGGTCGCTCCTTCCAGAACAAAGCGACGAAGATGATTCTGAACTGTCGGAAACTGTTTCAAATTATGTCGAGCTACCTTCAAGTTTCAAGCCTATAATTCCTGTCCAAACTCTGGACGATCTCCGCACGAACATCGTTCTGGTCAATAAAAACTTTAGACGAACATGCGAGGCATTCAACCAACTGCAGTGCGGTAAACTTGAGTTTGTAACCGCTCCCGTCGACACCAAACCGGGCACGTTCAAAACCAAAATTGTAGTGGGAGAATTCACGTTAATCGAATCGGAAGCTGTGGGACAAAGGCGGGCCGAAGTTATTGCAAAACGTGATTTCATGCATAACATGAACATGTGGTGTTATAGAATTACCGTACGCATCGTGTTTTTTTTTTCGTTTTTTTTCTTGTGTAGCTAATAATAACATTATATTTTAGCGAAAAAAGAAACCACAGCTAATTGCGAAAATAAACCCTCAAGCACCAAAAGTGAATGAATATAAAGCCTATCAGATCAGTGAGGACAACATGGGCTTTCGGATGCTTAAAAGATGCGGCTGGACAGGCGGAGCGCTTGGTCCCAGGGAAGATGGCATTGTTGAGCCACTTGCCGTCGGGAAAGGATTCTATGGGTTTCTCCAGGACCATGCTAAGCAATTTGTTGAACGACAAAGAAACTTTGATTTGGAACACTACCGCAGGCTGATTGAAGAGTTTAGTCGTAACGGAGTTGAATATGACTTGGTCTTCAGTGCTCAATTCTCAAAGGAAGAACGAGCTCAATTACATAGGTAAGACTGTACACTGCATTCATACTGTTATGACCATCCAAAGCAAACGTGAAAAGCCAAACTATTTATTGGGCTACAACCACCCCTACTTCCGAAGCATCGATCAATACCAGGTTGCGACTTTTTTTTTGTACTGCGCAAAAACATTTCATAAGATGTTTTTATAAAATGATTTCATAAATATTTCTTATGAAAATCACAACTTTTTCTTATGCCGAAATTTTATAAGACAAACTTATGGCTTTCTTAAGCTCAGTTTTCTCGTATAGGACGTAACAAACAACGTCAAAAGGATAAGACTTGTAGTATAAGAAAATCAAAGTAAAAATCGAAGGACCGTGGTACAGTAATGCTACCTGTAGACTGGACGCTAAAACAAACGTAACGTTTAACAAGGATGATCATAACATTTTGAAAAAAATCCAAATAAAATATTCTCTGATCTTTTTTTGTTCTTAATTTCAGCATAGCGCAAGGACTCTCTGTGAAGTCGCAAAGTTTTGGAAAAAACGACCGAAGGCAACTTTTACTGTACGGAAAGCCCCTAACGACGCATGAAATATTGCAACGAGTACTCATCCAAAAGGATCCCTTAATAAGTGAAATGTTTAAGGTGCAACTACCTAAGAAGCTGATATATCGTGATGAAGTTCTTTAAAAAGATATGCTTCAAATATTTCATCGTATCTATACCTACATTTTTGTGTCTGAAAAGTTCTTGATGAATCTACAGATCTGTCTGTGAAGCGTGTGAAACGTGATGAAACGATGAACTCAAATGTAACTCGAACTCGATTTACTCAAATAATTAAATGAGAAATGTGTACGTTACTAACTATCAAACTAGCAACTATCTATTAGCAACTAATAGAACTATTTCGCAGCATACATTAAACCTTTTTTTTCATAGCCGAAAATATACCTACTAGAAAAAAAAAACTTTATTAACGCAACTACCACTCTTTCAGGCTTATTCTGCGAGTTTTGTGAGATGAGACGAATAGTCTCACGTGACATGAGACACCTAATACAGATCAAATGGGAGCGAGTCGACTTGCGTCACTTCACTTCCTTCGAATCGTCTCACCTCACATGATTTGCATATCAAGCCTGATATTTGATTGTATAAACTAGCCGACGTTTGCGCAATAATCAAGACGATCGAATATCAACCAACATCTGGACAATTTCCACAAAAGTGGTCATTACTCAGGAACGAAAAAAACACATTTTACAGAATTAACACAATTTTACAGAATATCGTAAGGTGTCCTAATTCCGTGCGGACCCAAACTTCCCTACCTTTTGACATTTGAGTGCATTGCATTATTTTCGAATCAACAGTGGAATTGCTCAAAATTTACTATAATCTCAACACTGCTTTTGATCTCAATACAATTCACAAAAAAGGAATGAAAAATTTTATGTAGGTATGTCAGAGATAGGGTCTCCAGTTAGCCTAGTGGTTAAGACTATGGGTCGCTAATCCGGAGACGGCGAGTTCGATTCCCGTTCCGGTCGGGACAATTTTCTCGACTTCCTGGGCTGGGCATAGTGTATCATTGTACTTGCTTCACAATATACAAATTCATGCAATGGCAGGCAAAGAAAGCCCTTCAATTAATAACCGTAGAAGTGGTCAAAGAACACTAAGTTGAAGCGATGCAGGCCAAATCCCAAGTGGGGACTTTTATATCCACAACCATTAAGTGGACACTACAGGGACGTCGAGCTATAAAGAAGAAGAAGTATGTCAAAGACTGAAAAATAAATTGCAACTGTTTTCAGGAAACATGTCAAATTAGGGGGCATCCATAAAGTACGTCACGCTTAGAGGGGGGAGGGGGGTTTTGAAAAGTGTGACAAGCAATGTATTAAATATATCAAAAACCCGTACGAAGGGGGGAAGGGGGTTTAAAATTCCCATTTTTAGCGTGACGTACTAAATGGATGCCCCCTTTGAGGGTTGCATAGGTACCTTGCGGGGATAAAAAAACAACTTTTTTTGCATAATCTGAAAGAAGGGGGAGGCGGAACACCCTAAGGTTTATGCCAACTTTACCTGGCAAGATGTCAAAAAAGTTTAGTTTTTTTTAAGTCTTTAAAGGGTACGAGTGTGAACGAAAAAACATGACTTATCCACTTTAAAAAAATTTTCGGAAAATTTTAATTTTTCATGACCGTCGTCAAGGATACGGGGCAGAATGGACACCCCCATGGAGCAATATGGACACCATGAGACTTTTACGAATTTCGTACATTATTAACACCTACATATAAAGTTATATCATTACAAAACAACTAATATGGATGAATAATACGCCGAGGTAGTTTATTTTTGTTCAGTTTATTTAAATTCAGGCTGTTTTGGAGAAGGCTTTATTTTTGTCGGCATGCACAGCTGTGCCTAGAACAACTATTTTCTACTGTTGTCGTTTTTTTGACCAATTGATTTCACGCTATGTCTACTATAGTGAACATTTAACCGAAAATATACTGAAATCGAAGAATTTGGTTGGTTTGTGATTTAGGTTATATTTTTCCCTTGCCCCTTCGTTCAAAAAGATAAGTGTCCATTTTGCCCCGGCAGCAGAAGATATTTCCAAACTTGATTTTTGATATAATAAAGAAGAAAATATAAACATGTTAAGCATGTAGATACAGCAAAACTACTTGCATGTGTTCTAGAAATATCAGGTTTTAATTGACCTGCAATAAATTAATCACTATAAATCTTATTTTAGATGGTGTGAAAATTATAATTTCCATGCACAAAAAACGGAGGACGCAACTTTGTCGTTTAAAATCAAGTATAATTCTAATTTCGAATGTTTCTTTCCTGAAACTACGTTTTAGACAAATGGACTATATTCTCCATTCATTAAAAGTTCAAAAAAGTTCGCATATTTCAAAATATTGAGAGTGTCCATTCTGCCCCGGGTGTCCATATTGCCCCGCCTACCCCTACATACCTTTTGGGAATAAAAAAACTCAAACTTTTTTGTTGCATAATCTGAAAGTATACTAGCTAGGCAATACACACTTCAAATTTAATAAAGATTGGAGCACAAGAACCAAAGTTACAGCCCATTATTGTAGCGCGCAGGGACTTCAGGAATTCCTCCAAGAATTCCTGGCGGAATTAACCCAGGTATTTCTTCAGGATTTCCTCCAGGAATCCGTCCAGAACTTGATTCTGGAATTCTTCCAGGAATTCCTTCAGCAATTCTTCTAGGTGTTTCTCCAGAAATCCTCATTCTTCCAGGAATTTGGAATGTGTTCCAGGGATTCCTCCAGGAATTTATCTATGTATTCCTCCAGGGATTTTTCTAAAGATTCGCCTTGGGATTTTTCCTAGAATTCTTCCAGGAGCTCCTCTAGGAATGGATAACCCGCAGGGAGTGCGTTCAATGTTGGTCAGCAGGAGTAAAATAATTTTATTTTGTATGGCAAAAACCATCTAAACTCAAATTTCTCAAAATAAATAGCTTTTACCGAAAAAATATTTGGCAGGAACCAGACCGGTCATCATTGTGCACAACCGTTACCAAATATTTTTTTGAATATTGTGTTCCACTTCGAGAAATACGCCTTTAGATGCTATTCGTCATACAATATTTTTGCGATTTACTTTTAGCGATTTTTCGCGCATAGAAGCTGGCGCCACATCGGTCGATGCGGAGAGTAGGAAAACAGTCAAAGCATTTAATTCATTTTTCCGAGCATTCCTCTAGAAATTCAATCAGGAATTCCTTCAAACATTCCTCCAGGAATTCGGTCTTAAAAAGTGAAATTTTGCGTTACGTAATATTCCACCAGGGACCTTCTTTCGAGTTTTTTTTTGCAAAGATTCTTTCAGAAATTTCTCCAAGAAGTTGCCTAAAAATTTTCCAGGAATCTCTTAAGCAGTTCCTTCAGGGATTGTATCAGGAATTCCTATAATAAATCTTTCAGGGATTCTTCCAAGCAACACGCATGTTACAGAAGTGTCACGGCAGCGCGCAGGTTTTGTTTGCGCAAAAGTCACTGTGACTTACTTTATACAAATAAGTACTTACAATCTTACATGCTTGAATCGCTTTCAGATATTTTTCCAGAGAATCGTTTAGGAATTCACCCAAGGAAAACTTTTTGGAATTTTCCCAGGATTTCTCCGGGAATTTCCATAAGAAAATGCACCAGGAGTTCCCCTAGGAATTCCTTCTCAAATACCTCCAGAAATTTCATTTTGAATACATTCTAGCGATTCGTCTAGGAATCCCTTCAGGTGAATTTCAGGATTTTTCCAAGAATTTCATTATTTGCGAGTTCTCCGGAAATACCTCAAGAATTTCTAAGCAGGAAAAAACTTGGAACATATTTTAATACTGTTTTATTTTAGGAGTTAGCCTTCTGAGAGGGACAGGAGAACAATCTACTGAGAAAAAATATAACATTTAAAGTAAAATTTTAGTCAACCAGAAAATTCTTCAACAAATCCAAAGAGTTTTATGATTTTGGCTAATTCTCTGCGATAAATTAGAAAATGAGATTTGTTTTGGCTTAGGTAGGTACATACAGAAAATATATTGAGAAACTCACTGAGGGAGCATCCATTAAGGACGTCACGCCAAAATTGGGAATTCATACAGGTTTTTCCTATACTTAATACATTCCCGAGCAGGGAATAAGAACTAATTGAAAACAAATTGAGTTATTTAGATATCACGAATTTTGATAACAAAGTGAGTTTTCATTTTGTATGACTTAAGTGTTAACATAACAAAAATGATAACAAAATAATGTACTGTAATATCTAATTGAAATCAGAATGAGTTCTCATATAACAAATTGATATCTCATTTTGTTATCTACATTTTACGACTTGATATCATACGCAGTTCTCAGGGAGTTATCAAATCTAAAGGGTAATAACTAAAAATTAATAACAAATTTAGTACGTCAAACGGGGTTACTTGCAACAGCGGTGTAACTTGCAACACGATGACATACACTAAATGTGAAGCATTTTCTAATAATAATGAAAACTAGTATGCCCTACTATTTCGGTTATAGAGATTATGTGTATCAAAGATCGATTTAGTATAAAAATTAGCTTTGTTTCTTTGTTTATGGTTTAGTTACACTGTTAAAACGGATTGCTCAAAACAAGTGTGAAAATCGTGCTTGATTTCTCCCTTATGATAAGTGCGATAAGTCTGATGACCTTGCTTGCAGTTAGGGTACCTAATAGTAAGCTTAGAAAAATGATAAAAGTTTGATAAACTTATCGACTAAGTTATGCAAAAAATCATTATTATATTCGACAACCACTATGGGGTAACTTGCAACAGTTGAATTTGACGAAACCTTCTATTATTTATCTTCATTTCACGATATATTTGGCAGAAATAACCGAAAACGATCATTTATTGATTACGTAATGCGTTCATTTCTAAATGACAATTCATTTTTTACATTTTTTTGCACGTGACCTACAAACATTGTTAGGAAATACCACATTTTGAAGTTTCATTTATGTTTCATCATGTTAAAGTTCAATTTTTGTTTATGAGCGCTCTAAAGCAATCACCAACATCAATTCTGAACCTAAATGGAGTAAATTATTTCAGCTGAATACCCAAATTAGCGAGTTTGACATTTACAAAGTAGAATTGGTGTGTTTCAATCATGTTAATTTAGCTTAAATTGCCAAACACCACTTCAAACTGAAAACTACTTGAAGATGACTCACTCTACCTTTTCAAGAAATGACAATAATCATTGTTGACATTTTGTAATGAGTGCTAAGTCACGAGAAGCATATAGGGTGGGGCGGGGCAAGATGGGTCGCGGGGCAAGATGGGTCAGTGCCATTTTCGAGCGCATTACTCATGTTTTGATTATGTTCATAATTTTTTTAGATGACCAGCAAGTATATTAAAGTTTGGGGCATTGATTGAAAAATTATTCACTTTCATTGGAAATAAAAAATAAAATGGTTTTTAGCCATTTTTCTTATGCAATACATCCCATATAATCTCCATATAAACGGCCGCGGGCAAGATGGGTCACCTTCAATATTGAACGTATTTTTGGAGCATTCAAAAGTTATTTATTTTTTATTACAAGACTATCTCATAACTGACTTCAATCAAGCGGAATGAACGCTTAAAATTATAACATAAAATTATGATAATTTTTTAGTGAAAACATCGATTTTCAAGTCGCCTGATTACCACTTGAATCGTAAAGTTTTTTATATTCCAAATAAATTGATAAAATGTTTACTAGTAGCCCTTGTTTACTCAGTTTGGATATGGAGCATATATGAATGCGGAACAAATCTTATATTTTGACGTTTTTCGTTGAGAAAATGTGAATTACCTAAAAGGTGACCCATCTTGCCCCGCCCTTTTTTCACGGCGCAAAATCGATCACTCTTAAAAACTGCTTGTTTAACATCATATTTTGTATTTAATGATCTTTTTATCGACTTTTAGCATAGCTGACTAGTGTATTGAAGAGTAGCGGACGAATACAAACCAATACGATTTGTATTTACAAAGTTATGGTGATGCATCCTTAGGTGACCCATCTTGCCCCGCCCCACCCTATATTTAGTGTTTGAGGGACGTGAGACCTGTTGCTAAACGATATACTCTCGCTTGCAACAACTATAAATCCTTTCATGAAAAATTATATGTCAATTGGTTAGTGTACATCTTTTCATGGTATGTTTCATGCATAACATCAAAAATTTACAATACGACTAAATACTTGAATGTTAGTGCTGTTTAATGATAGCTAATTTAGCTTCATGTCCTATGTTGCAAGTTACCCCACAGATGGGGAAACTTGCAACAAGCATGTATTTCGCACCTCCTGAATAGGTGGCAACGTATTTTGGTAAACCAAGTGCTGCATAGTATTCTACTCGGGGTGATTAGCGTACACGATGCTTCACAGGATGTTTCAAATGTTTAGATTTTCAATGATATTGCTTCAAAGTCGGAAAGTGTTGCAAGTTACCCCATTTGACGGTATTCATTTTGATATTTTACTAGGCATTAATTTACATGAATAAGTAAAAATTTAAATTAGATTTTATTTTAAATTTAGAAGAATCTCGTGATTGAAAACTTGTTTTGTTTGATACGATATTATCAGAATATGGCACCTATTAATGGCGTAGTATTATCGAATGTATCATTAACATTTCATCAACAGTCATTTCTAACTTGGAGCTTAAACGAAGAAAAGTTGTATGGAAATCGGATAGGGAATCGCGCCACTTGGGCGGTGGCTTCTATATTCGTCTGTTTTTCACTATAACTCAGTCAAATTTGAACCAATTGACACAACTTTTAGAATATGGTGAGATAGTTATAGTATCTACCCGTGTACAATATTTCAAGTCAATTGGTTCAAAATTGACTGAGTTATAGTGAAAAACAGACGAATATAGAAGCCACTGCCCAAGTGGCGCGATACCCTATGATATCCTCATAGATATGCAGCATAATTATACCAATTAAAAGATTAATGATGGACATCGAAGTGACTAAGAAAAGTAAATTTGGAGTCAAAGGACAACTGCCCTTAACCTTCCGTAACTCGCGCGGTAGACTACCTGCGTCAGTACCACAAAAAAGCGTACGAAAAGCGAAATTTTTTCAACGTGTTGTACAAAATACAACAGCGCGATCGCTCGAGGGTTAATATTTTTGTATAGGTAATTATATTTCAGCTTTTCCTTCTGATTATATGCACTGCAGCAAAACAAATGTGGGAGATGTTCACGACATCCCAGAGCCACAGGCATCGGGACTCAAATTGAATAACATCGAGCAACGAATTGAGTCGCATTTGGCTTCTCAGCTTTTTCCCTCGTTACCCGGGGAAAATGATAACATTGAAAAAATAAATACAATACAATTGAAAAAATACAAATACTGGATAGTCTTTTGGCATAATGGCCAAATGGCATAATCTGGCATAATTGTCGATTGGTAAAATGGCATAACAATAAGTGAAATGGCATTCATCATTTTCATGTATGATAAATATCTGTGTTATTTTCAAAACTCCAAACATAACGAGATTCATCATTTTGGTACGGAGCTACAATGAATCCTTTTTCGCGCGAGAATACTTTATAATATGTGACCTTCAACAGTAGAATGATCGTAAATTACTTCGGTTGGCCATATCTAACTTCATTTGCCTTTAATTATATAGAATTTAAAAATATTTGGCAATATGTTTAGATTGAAATAACTGATACCCATCTGGGAACTTTTGTATTCTGGGTAGTTTTGTTCTTTTCGTCATGGGAGGCTTTTTGAAACCTGTTGAATTCAAAGTTGGCCTCCAATTTTTCCCAACCAAGCTATACAACTAAGTTTCAGGTAACTTGTCCGATGAGTACCCCCTCATAACGAAGAGAATAAATCTGTCGATAATATCCAGTCACCCTAAAAAGACTTACTAAAGTTCAAGCCAATTTAAATCAATAGCATGACCATTACCCAGAATCAGCAAATTATAAGTTTTGTGTAAGTAAAATACTCTGGTAGATTTAACATATATTTTGTGCATATAATTAATATTAATAAAGCATAACCTTTTTTGGATTTTTGAAATCAAATCATTGAGTTTTTGAAATGATAACAAAATGATATCCCAATTTGATATTGAATAAAAACAATTCGGAAAGAAAACTTATGTTGATTTCATTTTGTTATCAATAACAAAATGAGTTATCAATTTGTTATAGGTTTGTTCTCAGTTCTCGGGTTGTTTGTCATACTTTTACCATTTCCCCTCCTCTCTAGGATCGAGACGTATTTAATGGATGGCCCCTATAGTTTTTGTTTGTGAATCCTTTGACCTTTTCGGCGCCTCTTTGAAGCTGGCCCCTTTGCGGTGACCAACCTGGCAAACTGCACACACTACGACTTTGGCTGTAACTACCGTTACCTTGAATAATTCATATTTTTCTTGGGAGTGCCAGCACTAAATATTACCGAAGAATTGAATTTGACATACTTTATGGTAAAATTTTAGTCGTTTATCAAACTTTGAGTTTGAGAATTCTTAAGTGTACAAAATATGGGCATCTCACGGTAACCGAGGAGCGATTTTTTGACTTAATTTGTTGACATGCAGAGCAACAGACGGTAGATCCGTAGATTCACAATTTCCCAAGGCAAATACACACATGCTTACCCCTACCTAACCGGTACAACAGATACAATCCTCACCCCTATCGCTCACGAGAGGGGTACAAATAGGGCATGCGCAGACAATGCCATTACATCGCAATTTCCCCGACACAATGCACATGCTAATTGCACAACGATAAATGCCAAATTTAGCCAAAAATTAAGCATCGTTAGCTGTTTCGACCGTGACAGGACTCGAACCTGCAATCTTCGGATTCGAAGTCCGACGCCTTCATCCATTAGGCCACACGGTCGGGGCATCGAAGTGCATCGGAAAATGGCGCTATAAACATCGTTCGTTAATAATTTTAAAACCTTTGCTTTTATTCTCTATCCAGAGCACAGCTCTAGTACTTTCTTATGTCTAGTTGGATCTTCCTCCGGGGGTTCCACTGTATACAGTGCACTGTAAATTGGGTGTTTGTCCACTAGAATTTTCACCAACAAATCGTGTGGTGAGACTCGATGTTTCAATAACACGAATTGATAATGCTCGTAGTCATAGGTAACGGTCTTACATTGTAGGTTCAAATCGGAAGCTATCCTGTGGAAGCAAGTTTTTTTTCTATAAGGGTACTGTAATCAACAGATTTACACCCATTACAAACCATGATTGATCAGTTGTCTTTAGTTTAATTTGCAAGTTGGATTAATCCAGGCAAATTAGCATATGGATTTGTTTTCGAATTAACATTTACAATTGTTATATTTTTTGCGACAAATCACAAGCATGATTTGCAATGGTCTTAATAATATAAATATAAAATAGGTAAATTCCCCGCAGTCTTACTTTTACATCGACAATATGTATTCTTAAATGTTTGCGCTAGTGGTGGTCAAACTTAAAAGTACGCCATAACATTTTACAAAACTGAAATAAAATAGTAGATATTCGTTCAACAGAGGCATATCTTATATAACAGTCATATTATTTCAATCTTTTTTTGATTGTAAGAGGATCTTACGTAATTTGCATGAAATAGGGGAATAAAACGGTATATAGCATAGTCCATAAAAAAAAAAAACAATTTTTGTTCCGCACTGTTGTAAATTTACGTGAAGCAATCAGAAAGCTCTCGACTAGATAGGGTTTTTATCTAATTTTCGTCTTCACAAGCACCAACCAATAATGATCGAGTTTATTCTTGCACCTCGCTTAATGTATCATTGTTAATTTGGTATCATTTGCTAATTTATAAGTAGGGGTGGTAGGGGTAAAGTGGACAACTTAAGCATTTTGGTCGTTTCCCGCGGAAATGCGGCCAAATCCATCTGCTTTTCCGAGCAACATGGAAGGTAATGATATACTCTAGAAATCTTGTAAGGGCTTGTATTTAAAATATATTGTTTTGTTTGATTATTTTCTTCACCAAATCGTGCATCAAAATAGCGTGAAAAAATTGGTGGGGGTAAAATGGATAATCGATGGGGTAAAATGAACAAGTCAGTAAAAATTATATGACAGCATATTATTTCTATGTTTTTAAATACAAACTATCAAATTTCATACAATACCTTTATTTTGTTGTTTTCAAACTTTTAATACAAACTTTGAAACAAACTCAAAAAAATATTTTAGAAATAGTGTAAAAAACAAGCACTGTTTTAGATGAAAATTATATTTTGTTGATATAAAATATTTTTTATATCTTTTTACTTCAACTATCTCACGATAGGTATGCCGGCTGATGATTCTGAAGTCTGATTTTGTTAAAATTATTTCAAAAACTTTTTTTTAGAAAACTAAAATTTTTTTAGGCCAAATATACTCTCCTACGTGGACTTTATTAATTAAGGGTGTAAAACTTGTAATAATTTGAAAATAACTTACGAGAAAACCTTAGCAATTATAAGCAGATTTTACCTCATTTCCGATTTTTAAAGTTTTTGTCATCTTGAAGAGGTTTATTTGATTTTAATGTTCAAGATCAGCAAAAGTATAATGAAACATGCTTAGGCATAAGCTTCAATCGATAAAACATTTTGAAAAACAATAAAAGTCATGAAACTGTACCCTGTCCATTTTACCCCACCTGTCCACTTTATCCCCACCACCCCTAAGCTTCCATACCACGTAAAAATATATTGTGAAAGAACTATTATACTGCCCCCACTAACAAATCTTAAGTTTACCCTTCTGGGAGAGGCATTGCATAGTGGGGAAAAATATGTATAAAACGCGAATAAATTCTATACCTCTGCTCGGAGTGGATGGATTCGAATGAATTTTTGACACGAACTGCCAAAAAATTTCTACAGTTTCAAAAAAAGAAGGGTGTCATTCGCTGCACGATGCTGAAAATCAATGTATTTAGCTCGTTTTACCCCACTCTCTCTCACACACACCATTTTAAGAAAATCCTCATCTATTCCCAACTGGCGTATAAATTAAATTACTTATTTAACTCTTATTTGTGTAAAAACTTTCATAAAGCATTGTCCAGTTAGAATCCGGACGCAGATAATCACTTATATCTCAGAGGTGGAATAACAAACAGAAAAGGTGAAGCCCTCAAAACAAAGATAATTTACTGTAGTTTCATGGAAAAATATCATTAAAATTATTTAATTAGATTTTTAATACATTTTCGCATTTTTTCCGTGATTACTTCCTTAAAAATCTGCACAATGGTAGTAAATTTTAACATCAACCCCTTCGGCGGATTTGTTTAACAATCAGGTCGTCTCTGTAGTGTCCTGAGACCCTCTACCAATCTGATTAGGATTCCAAAGAAACTTTGCCAAATATTTCTCTTCTTGCGAAATTAAGGGCTTTTCAGTGAATTCCAAAGAAGCGAAATTTGAGTGTTTTTTCGTTAATAAACACTACCCAACAGTGATGACACCACTGCACATCTCAGGCTGTCGTGATAGCTCACCAAATTAGCTCAAACCTCTACAGATCCCTTGTGTGCATTTTTGAAAAGCAGCACGCGATTCTTGAGGTTATCATCTTTGTACACATTTGGTGTCAAAATCGTGATGTGAGAAAACGATGTCCAGAGCTCGAACTTCCTGGAAAATCTTGGAATTCCAAGCTGATTTATTCATGAACATAAACTTCAATCTTCCTTGGGCACTTTCTCATGGCATGGTTAACAACATCTGTGCACATCACACATAATGGTTGTGGAGACATTAACATTTTTCGCCACTGTCGTACCTGACCACGCTAAATTTTCAGCGTGTTTGTGCAAGATTTTTTTCCTTCACTTGTCTTCAATCTGAAATAACTTTTCACTCGTAGCAAGAAAATCGATGAAATTTTCACCATCAATAGAGGACTTGTTTATGATCAGACTGCTGTGAAAAAATATGATTATGATCATTGAGAGCGTCACAATAAATTATCCTTTGCGTCCGGATTCTAACTGGACAATGCTTTAGTATCGGCAATTTGACAAAGGGTTGGTCCTGCTCTTAAGGATTGCGTTGTGCTTTGGGCGGAGATGAATGTGAAATTTCAAAGAAATAGGGGATATCGGGGTTATTTGAAGATATTTCAATTTTAAAGGACGTGCGGTGAGCCAAATCAGCTCCATTCGATACTACGGAAGTTTTTACATAAACACTAATTGAATAAATAATTTATTTTGCACTCCAGGATTTTTCGAAAAAAGGTGAAAAAGAGAGATAGTGGGGTAAAACGGGCCCGATACACCGATTTCCAGCATCGTGCGGCGAATGACACCCTCCTTATCTGAAACTGTAGAGATTTTGGCAGTTTGTGTCAAAATTCATTCGAATCCATCCACTCCGAGCAGAGATATAGAATTTATTTGCGGTTTATACGTATTTTTTCCTACTGTGCATTGATTTGAAATTTTGGATAGTCGAGATTCGCCATTTCGGATAAATGCACGCCATCGAAAAAGAGAAAGATGAATCATGGTGCCTTAGGGGTTATGCTTCAGCTAACATCAAAATATCACGAAGATCAGTCTAGCCATGTTCGCAATACGAATAAGTTAGTTACCTGCCTCTTCACATGCAACTAGTGCTTATGGGGCCCCTATAGTCACAGCAGTAAAGGCGTGGGTTTTCGTAAAGGAAATTTCCTTGAATTCTTCGAGCATAGAGTATCTTCGTACTTGCCATACGATATACACATGCAAACTGGTCATTGGCAGAGGTAGCCCTCAGTTAATAACTGTGGAATTGCTCATAGAACACTAAGCTTAGAAGCAGAGTTTGTCCCACTGGGGACGTTAAGCTGGGATGAAGAAGTACCTAGCAAAAATAATAAAATCGAAACACACAAAGAGGCGTTTTGAGAATGACCACCCTAGCGCTTTAAACACTTACTTGCAGAGCAGAGCCCTCTCGATTTCGGTGAAATCTATCGAAAACATTAGGTCATATCCCAGCTGTCGCGCCTTAAAATTCACCATCAGGTCACGGTAGAAATTCACGTCGATATGAAACGATTCGCTTTGTAAATCGAATCCCTCCGTTAGAAATTTGTTCGGGTACTGTGAACCCTCCACGGACGGGGACGAAGCCGATTTGAGCTGCACCAATCCGAGGCCCCTTCGGCCACGTTTCGCTTGAACTTCTATCGGGTCCACGATGCCATCCTTGTGCTTGCCGAGCGGTCCACCGCCCCAGCCGAGTTTCATCAGCATTCGGAATCCGATGTTATCCTCTTTGAGCTTATCCTTCGATGTTTGAGATTTGGAAGATTTCCCGAACGGATTTCCATTCCAGTCCAAAGCTTCCGTTGATTCCAATCGTTCCACGTTACAACTGTCCCAGCAACGATTAGGATTTGTCTATATCAGAGAAATGATAAAAAAAAATCTTATTTTGTTCTGCATAATGTTTTCCAATAACTTACCTTGATCTTATAGCATTTCCGTCTCAACAGTTGCAGCGCTTCTTCCCTGCAGGCACGGTTTGCTTTCTTTTTCGGCCCGTTGGATTTACTTAGCAAATATCCTGCCGCCGTAACGCTGGCCACCCATTGTTTGCGCTCCTGGGACACCACTCGTACCACAAACAATCCGCAATTGAGCATTCCGAATTCCCTTCCGCTATTCTCCAGGTTGTCATCCAACAGAATGAAATTTCGGAATACGTCTTCCAGAGATGTGATAGGGATTGCGGGTTGCAACAACCTTGTGGCTAACTGCTTTCGTTGAACTATTTTGAGCCCTTCCGGAATTTTCCGCAACCAGTCCGCAACTGCATTCGACGCAGGAACCGTAACCTTGGCAGCGGAATGGGCTCGAGAGCTTCGATACCTTGTAGCTATTGATGCTCCCAGCAAATCAAGCCTATCTGAAACTTCTTTGCAGTATACAGCGTTAAGCAGTAACGAATTCGCGAAGGCTTGTGCCAGAGCTACCAGTTCTTCTTCCGGTATGCTATCCTTGTGTTGGTCCATGAACATCCTCCGCAGTTCCCAGTGCTCATCGGTTTCGAAGCTACTTCTATAACTATCGATGTTCCAAACGCCTGACATCCACTGCACCGGAACCAGTTCTTCAACCGAGGGCACATTTTCTTCTGGTTGATGGTAAACTTCCACATCTTCCGGTTCCAAACGTCCGTCATCCGAATCGACAGGTATGATCACCTCTTGTTTCGTTTCCTCCTGATTTTCTACTCCGTCGATGGTAATCGGTTCACAAATCAGCAAAACGTCCCCTTCGTCCGTTGATGCGTACTTGGAATCGTTCATAATGCGATTTTTGTTTAGTTCTGAAGAATTTAAATCAAAAAAGGATTTAAAAATCAACTTCACGTAAAAGTAGATAACGCGATAAAAACAGAAAATCAGCTGTTTCACCTTGTGTCAAACGCACGTTCTGCAGCGAGTTCTCTCAAGAGTTCTCTCACGCTCACCTGAAGAAATATTAAATCACAGCGGGTCCACGGCTCCACTCTCAACAACTTCTACTCGGCGCGGCGGTGCGGTGATTGATCGCAATATGCGTTTATTTATTTTCTTTGGCGACGTTATCGATTTTTGACACCATCACCCCCTTAAAACCTTTATTTTTGAGTTGACTGCCTGCAATCACTTACGCCGGACGTGTTTCCTTTTCTTCCACTTTCTATCGTACCAAAACGGTGGTAAACCATGTGCGCGGCGCGAGAAAATGTACTGGTAATTGACATTAGTGTCCTCCCAACTCGCCCCAACGTTGGGACAGTGAAGAATTTTTTGGAGAACCAAATTAAACTCCAGTATGCGGACGTGAAAAGCATTCAGTTGCATAACACACGCAACTGTGTGCTGGTCGAAATGACCAACAATGAAATTGCTTTGCGGTATCAACTGGAGCACAATTGCAAGCGAACAATTGTTGCTGCTAGTAAGGAATTTCAGATACCCGTTTATGTGGATGGCGATGCAGTGACCGTAAGAGTCCACGACCTCCCTTCCACGGTGAGCAATGCAGCCATCAGGGAGCACATGCTGAAATTCGGGGAAGTTATTTCTATTAGGAACGAAACCTGGAGACAATACTTTCCCGGTATTCCCAATGGCGTCAGAGTGCTTCGTATGAATCTTTTTCGTGAGATACCATACCTCATTACGATTGGCAGCGACAGCACGTCGGTTTCGTACCACAACCAGCCGAGATCGTCCCGCAAGTGTAACGAATCGGCACATATTAACACAGAATTAGCTGGAGCAAAAGAAGGAGCAGCACCATTAACAATGGACACAAATGTAGACAACGTAAACGCACTGTTTGGTGAGGACGACTTCCCACCGCTGGGTTCTCATGATGATGAGCAGAAACAAAACGACGAATGGACTGACGATGACGAAGACGACAACGAAAACATATCAAACTCATCCACCGACTACGACGAGAGCACAAACAAACGACGGCGGTCGAACAAAACTGCTGTGAGTGAAGCAAAGAAAGTTTGTGCTGACCAGTGTTCCCCAACCACGGCCCATGTGGATGTTGTCGACATTCCGTCGAGGGGAAAAAGTGTAGCTTTTAAAATTAAAAATGGAAAAGTTTGTAACTCTATTTATAATAGAAAATGATTATTGGCTCTGCAAAGCTGGTTACGGCGAGTGAGCCTTAAATAAACGAATTGGAAAAAAAAAAAAAAAAACCTTTATTTTATGATAAGCAAAATATTGTTGTATGACTTATAGGGTTTTTGAAACGCCCCCTCTCCCTAAAACGATATCATGCCCGCATAATGGGAAGCAAGTAAGCAAGCAGCTACCTTTATGCTAGAGTGCCGGGAAAGGCGCGATAAATGCGGTAAACGTGATAACAGTGTAGGCAGGTGATGAGTGCACTACGGAACAGGGATGCCAGATGTGAAGACATGTCTTCAATTTGAAGACATTAAATCTGGAGCTCAATTTGAATAGGTCGTATGTACTTTTGTCGATATAAAATTCGATCAGTTTGTTTTAGTCATTGTAGCAATATGGCAGATATTTTGCAAACTTTTAATGATGGAACAGAAAGCCTGTTTTGTGAGGATTCTGCTGTATGTATCAACTTTGCTCAATTTCAACGGTTTTCGCTATAATAAGGGGCTGTCCATTAATTACGTAAGGTTTTATAGGGGGAGGGGGGGTTCAAGAAATCTTACGCTCCATACAAAAATATTTCAGTTCTCATACAAAAAATCTTACAAGGGGGGGTGGGGGTGTCAAAAAATCGTAAAAAATCCCTTACGTAATTAATGGACAGCCCCTAAGCGAATCCAACTGATCGAATTTTTAATCGACAAAAGCACATACGACCTATTCAAATCGAGCTCCAGAAATGTCTTCAAATTTTGAAGTTCTGTGAAGACATTTATTTTTGTGAAGACATATAGAAGACATTTCAAATTTTGTGAAGACTTTTGAAAGCAGAAAAAAACTATTTATGTTGTTAATCTGAACCAATAATGCTTGAAACAATTTCAGATGAAATGCGTTCCATTTTTTGTAGATAAAATTTTAAACGTTTAAAACTTTTCCTAATTTTTCGGTAATTGGCAGAACTTTTGAAGCAGTTTTTAGTTAAAATACGAATCAAATTAGACGACCACCATGTCATGGAAATTTTAGGAAGTATGCTTATCTTTTGATTTATTTTTTCATCCGCAATTGTTTACACAATATAAAATTTGCATCAACAAAATTCCTCTGGGAATTGAACTGGGTATTCTTCAATATTTCAAAAATCTCCAGAAACAGAGGTTGCTTCTAGAATATTACCAAGGTATCGGATATTATCGGGAATTCTCCCCAGAACTTCGTTTGAATTTTAAACAGTGCTTCATTCAGAATTTTCCGCAGACTTATCCAAAGATTTGTTCAAGCCTGTTAAGATTTCTCCAGTAGTCCCTCGAGAATCTCTCTTAAAGTTCCACGGGAATTTCTACAGGATTTCATCAGGAATACCTCAGGAATTCTTGGAGGTGTTCTTCGGATATTCCACCTGGGGTACCTCAGGAATTCTTTCAGTTTCCTGGAAATTCCTCCAGGAGTTTGCCGATTTTTTTTTCTGGAGGGCTTCGGAAATTCTCCCAGAAGTTCCTCGGGAATTCATCCTGGAGTTCTTCGGGAATTTGTGTTCCTCGAGAATTCCTTTAGGAGTTCCTCGGGAATTCCCCAGTAAATCTTTTAAGAGTTCCTCAGAAATTCTCCCAGAAGTTTCTCAGGAATTCCACCAAGAGTTTCTCGAGAATTCATCTAGGAGTTCCTCGGAAATTCCTTCAGGAGTTCAAAGCGAATTACTCCGGGAGTTTCTCGGTATTTTCTCCAGAAGTTCCTCAAAAATTCTTCTGGGAGTTCCTCAAGAAATCCTACCTGAATTCCTCGAAAATGTCTCCAGCAGCTCGTCGGGAATCCTTTCAGGAGTTCCCAGAAAATTTCTTCATATATTCCTCGAGAATTTCTCCTGGAGTTTTTTTTTATTCCTTCAGAAGTTACTCGGGAATTCCTTCAGAAATTCCTTCAAGTAGTTCTTTGAGAATTCCTCTGGAGCGCCTCGGGAATTCCTTTCCTCCAAGAGTTCCTTGGAAATTCTTCCAGAAGTTCCTCAGAAATTTCACCGGAATAACTCAGACACTCTACTAGGAGTTTCTCGAGAATTCATCTAAGAACTCCTCGGGTATTCATTATGGAGTTCCAAGAGAATTTCTTCAGGAGTTCCTCGGAAATTAATCCAGCAGGTTTTCGAGAATTCCTTTAGGGGTTCCTTGAGAATCCTTTTAGGAGTTCCTTAGGAATTCCACCAGGAGTTCCTTGAAAATTCTTCTAGAAGCTCCTCGGGAAATTCTACATGAGTTCCTCCGAATTTTCTTCAGAAGTTCCTTGCAAATTCCTCCAGGAGTTTGCCAACAACTTTTTCAGGAGTTCTTCAGAAATTCCTTGAGAATTCTTCTATGAAATCCTCTTAAATTCCCATAGGAGTCGCTAGAAAATTTATTGGAAAATTGCTTCATGTACTCCTCGGAATTCTTCTAGGAGTTCCTCAGAGATTCCTCCTGGAGTTCATCGGATTTTTTTTGGGATTTCTCTAGAAGTTACACGGGATCTCCCAAAAAAATCTCCTTTGAGAATTATCAAGAAACTCCTGGAGGAATTCCCGAAACACCTAGAGACATACCCGAGAATCTCTTGAAGAATTTCCGAGGAACTCGAGGAGAAATTCCCGAGGAACTCTGAAAGAATTATGGTGTAACTTCTAGAAGAATCCCCAAAAAACTAGGAACTAGGAATTCCTCCAGAAGTTCATCGAGAATCCCTCTATCATTTTCTCGGGAATTCTTCCAGAAGATTCTCGGGAAATATTTCAGTAGTTTATCAGAAATTCATCTGGATCTTACCTAATCGTCGGGAATTCCCAGAAAACTCTTACAGTAGGTTTTCTGGGGACCAAGAGGAATTCCCGAGGAACTGCCGCAAAAGAACCTCGAGAAACTATGAAAAAACTGCTCGTTGAATTCGTGGAGGGATTCCCGAGAAACATGTAACTCCTCGGGAAATGACCGAGGAATCCCAAGAGGATTTCCCAAGGAACTCCAGGGTTTTCCCGAGAAACTTTTTAAGGAATTCCTGAAGGAATTTTCTGGAGGAACTCCCGAGGAACTCATGCAAGAATTCCCGAAGAACTCCTGGAAGGAATGTACCGAGGATCTCCTGTAGAAATACCGGAGAATCTCTGGAAGGAATTCCTGAGGATCCGTGAATGAATTCTAAAGAAACTCCTAGAGCAGGGCTGCCCAACGTACGGCCCGCGGGCCGCATCCGGCCCGCGAGGACATTTCATGCGGCCCGCGGCACGAATGAAGAAAAGTTATGACTTTTGGCCGGTGGAGCAATTATTTTGAATGTTTCTCTTTTTCCAATGAATTATATTTTCAAAACAAGTTTGACATATATTTTTAGGTAAATTTTCAAAGATTTTCAATCAGTTATATTGAGTTCTGTAAGAATTTCGGCCAAGGGAGGCCTCAAATTTTCACAATGAACTTTGAAATGTTTGCAAAATTTTCAGAATTCTGGCTGACATTGCACATTGCAATTTAAAAAACAAACATGTCAGCGTAACCTCAAAGTAATTCTACTCATTTTCAGAAATTCGGTTCAAAACTTCAGTTTATTGTGCGCAATGGCTTAATTTCCTCCAACAGCGGAAGGAAAAAAAATCTTAAAATTCATAGAAGATTCAATAAAAATTCTTGTGTATTTTTGAGATTTTATTTATGTGGCTATAATCTCAAAATTCCGGCAAGTTCTGGGACAACACAAAAAATACGAATCTTCGTTTATGAAGACAATTTTTTACAATATCTTCACCAACTCCAAAATTATTCCAGAATTTGAACGAATTTGGATTTATAGGAATTAGCCATAGCCTTGGCAAGAAATGCTAAGAAAAGTTTCAAGAAAACGTATGGATTATAAAATTTCAATTCTGGCCCGTCAACAGGTGTGGAGTGTAAAATATGGCCCGCGATCGTTAAAGGTTGGGCAGGCCTGTCTTAGAGGAATTGTTGAGGATCTTTTGGACAAATTCTCGTAGATTCCCTTAAGGATTTCCATGGATCTCCTGAGGGATTTTTCTGAGAAACACCTGGGGGATTTTTCGATGATCATCTGAAGGAATTCTCGTGGAACTCCTGGAAGAATTTACGAGAATCTTCTGGAGTAACTCCCGAGGTTCTTCTGCAGGAATTCCCGAAACTCCTAGAAGAATTTCCGAGAAACTGCTGACGATCTCCTAGAGGAATTCCCGATGAAGTCCTAGAGGAATTCCCGAGAAACTCCTGTAGGAATTTCCGGGGAATTCCTGAAAGAATTCCCGAGGCATTCCTGGAGGAATTTCCGGGGAACTGCTGGAAAAAATGCCGGGGAACCCCTGATGAACCCCTAGATAAGTTCCCGAAGAACTTGTGGAGGAATTTCCTAAGAGCTCCTTGTGGAATTCCCGAAGATCACTTGGAGGAATTAACGAGGAAGTCCTGGAGGAATTGCCGTGGAACTCCTGAACTCCGAGGAACTCCTGGAGGAACTTGTAGAGAAATTCCTGGAAGAATTCTTGGGAAACTCAACTCCTGAAGAAATTTTTGGGACTCTTATGAAAGAATTTCAGAGGAACTCTTGTAGGAGTTTTTTCTGATGGCATTCGCAATGACTTCCAGGGGAATTTTCGAGGAATTCACGAAAGAATTCCTCGAGAAATTCCCGGATTTTTTCAAAGTTTTTTTTTCGTGAAACTCGTTGAAACAAATCCGAGGAACTTGTTTATGAATTTTCGGGAAAACCCCTTTGTCGTAACGAAAGATGATATTTGAAATCACATCTTATCGCTACTGCAATGGTAACCAGAATGACCTGTTCGTTTTCATCTGAGCTCCGCTGCTCCTTTTCTTCCATCGACTCGGCTAAAATCGGAGCTTTCTTGTCCAAGCCACCGAACTACCGTGGCCGTTCTCGCATTGGGTTCGGCTCAATGTGCTGTCCCGCTCATGGTCTCGCTTCAGATAGTTGCAGCAAACCTTCGTTAAGTTTTGCTATTTTATGCCGTTTCCACACGGAACCGCCAAACTACCCAAAATTGAGTTCTTTTGACGCAATCTCATAGTTCGGCCCAATAAGCCAAATTTGAGTAAATCGATTAAACTCACACTAGGTAAATTGCCTTCACCTCCAGCAAAAACATTTACTTAAGAGTAGGTAAATTCAACCCAAGACCCCCCCCCCCTCATTCAACCCAAATTTGAGTAAACCTGCATTTACCCAAAATTGGCTTATTGGGCTCAAGGACCCCCTTTGGGTAGATGCATCTCTGTTTGTTTTTGACAACATCGGTGAGGGAAAGAGGGAAAACAACCTAATTTTGGGTAACTAGTTTATTCGATATACTCAGCTTTGAGTAAAATCGACCCAAAAATTAGGTAGTTTGATTTCTCCGTGCACACGGATAAATCAAACTACCTAATTTTTGGGTCAATTTTACTCGAAGCTGAGTATATCGAATAAACTAGTTACTCAAAATTAGGTTGTTTTCCCTCTTTCCCTCACCGATGTTGTCAAAAACAAACAGAGATGCATCTACCCAACGAGGGTCCTTGAGCCCAATAAGCCAATTTTGGGTAAATGTAGGTTTACTCAAAATTGGGTTGAATGAGGGGGGGTCTTGGGTTGAATTTACCTACTCTTAAGTAAATGTTTTTGCTGGTGGTGAAGGCAATTTACCTAGTGTGAGTTTAATCGAATTACTCAAATTTGGCTTATTGGGCCGAACTATGGGATTGCGTCAAAAGAACTCAATTTTGGGTAGTTTGGCGGCTCCGTGCACGCTGATTCGCTCAGGGATGTCACAAATAGTGCGTATGTATCTTTTTCGATACACACAGAACTAAATTCAACAAAATAAATTAATATTCTAATCCCACCCACTACAATATTCCTCTCCTCTACTCTTGAACTACCATTTAATCAAATTCAACCCAAATCTCATGCAAGTCCAATCCTATGCACATCTCATTCCAATGCAAATCTAAATCCTAATAAAACCTAATATAAGTTCGATTCAAATGCAAATCCAATTCAAATCCAATCCATTTCCAATTCAAATCTGAACCCAATCCAAATCCAATTCAAATCCAATCCAATCCAAGTCCAATTCAAATCCAAATCCAATCTAAATCCAATCCAGACATAATCCAAATCCAATTCAAATCCAATCCATATCGAATCCAAATACAATCCAAATCCATTCCAAATTCAATCGGAATTCAATCGAAATCCAATCCAAGTCCAATTCAAATCCAAATCTAAATCCAATCCAAACATGATCCAAAATCCAATTCAAATCCAATCCATATCGAATCCAAATACAATCCAAATCCAATCCAAATTCAATCGAAATCCAATCCGAATCCAATCCAAATCCAACCCAAATACAATTCAAAACCAAATCCAATTCAAATCCAATCCAAATCCAATTTAAATTCAATCCATATCCAATCCGAATCCCATCCAAATCCAATCCAAGTCAAATTCAATCTAAATCCAATCTAAATCCAATCTAAATCCAATCTAAATCCAATTCAAATCCAATCCAAATCCAATCCAAATCCAATCCAATCCAAATCCAATCCACATCTAGTTCAAATCCAATTCTAATCCAAATCCAATCCCAATTCAAATCCAATCAAATCCAAATTCAATTACAATCTAATCCAAACCCAATTCTAATCCAATCCAATCCAAATCCAATCCAAGTTCAATCGAAATCCAATCGAAATCCAATTCAAATCCAATCCAAAATCCAATTGAAATCCAATCCATATCGAATCCAAATACAATCCAAATCCAATCCAAATTCAATCGAAATCCAATCCGAATCCAATCCAAATCCAACCCAAATACAATTCAAAACCAAATCCAATTCAAATCCAATCCAAATCCAATTTAAATTCAATCCATATCCAATCCGAATCCCATCCAAATCCAATCCAAGTCAAATTCAATCTAAATCCAATCTAAATCCAATCTAAATCCAATCTAAATCCAATTCAAATCCAATCCAAATCCAATCCAAATCCAATCCAATCCAAATCCAATCCACATCTAGTTCAAATCCAATTCTAATCCAAATCCAATCCCAATTCAAATCCAATCAAATCCAAATTCAATTACAATCTAATCCAAACCCAATTCTAATCCAATCCAATCCAAATCCAATCCAAGTTCAATCGAAATCCAATCGAAATCCAATTCAAATCCAATCCATATCGAATCCAAATACAATCCAAATCCAATCCAAATTCAATCGAAATCCAATTCGAAGCCAATCCAAATCCAACCCAAATACAATTCAAATCCAAATCCAGTTCAAATCCAATCCAAATCCAATTTAAATTCAATCCACATCCAATCCGAATCCAACTCTAATCCAAACCCAAATCAAATCCAATCCAAAACTAAATCCAAGTTCAATCAAAATCCAATCGAAATCCAATCCAAATCCAATCCAAATCCAATTCGAATCCAATTCCAATCCAAACCTAATCCAAATCCAATTTAAATCCAATCCAAATCTGATTCAAATCCAATCCAAATCCAATTCAAATCCAATACAAATTCAATAGATATCCAATCCGAATCCCATCCAAATCCAATCTAAGTCAAATTCAATCTAAATCCAATCCAAATCCAATCTAAATCCAATCCAAATCCAATCCAAATCCAATCCAATCCAAATCCAATCCACATCTAGTTTAAATCCAATTCTCATCCAAATCCAATCCCAATTCAATCCAAATCCAATTAAAATCCAATCCAAATCCAATTCAAATCTAATCCATATCCAATACAAATACAATTCAAATCCAACCCAAATTCAATAGAAATCCAATCCGAATCCAATCCAAATCCTATCCAGGTCAAATCCAATCCAAATCTAATCCAAATCCTTTTCAAATCCAAATCAAATCCAAATCCAATCTAAATCCAATCCAAATCCAATCCAAATCCAATTCAAATCCAATTCAAGTCCAATTAAAATCAAATTCATATTTAATCCATATCCAATCCATATCCAACTCAAATACAATCCAAATCCAATCCACATCTAGTTCATATTCAATCCCAATCCAAATTCAATCCAAACAAAATCCAAATCCAAACCAAATTCAATCAAAATCCAATCTAAATCCAATCCATATCCGACCCAAATCTAATTCAATTTCAATTCTATGCCAATAGAAATTCAACATGTATCCCATTGAATTTCAAATCTAATCCAGATCCAATCCAAATCAAAATCCAATTCAAATCCAATCCAAGCCCAATCCAAATCTAATCCAAATCCAATTAAAATCCAATCCAAATTCAATCGAGATTATATCCAAATCCATTCCAATCCAATCCAAATCCAATCCTAATCCAAATCCAACCCAAATTGAATCCAAATCCAATCTAAATCCAATTCATATCCAACCCAAATCGAATCCAATTTCAATTCTATTCCTATGAAATTTCAACCTGTATTCTATTGAAATTCAAATTCAATCCAGATCCAATAATTCAATCCAAATCCAATCAACAATCAGTAGTAGATGTTGTCGTGGCCGGTTGCTATCTTATCCTGCTCATCGAATTGTTGCTATTATGTGTTGATATTGTTTTTAAAATATTCAACTACTTTTGAGGAAACGACATCACTTGTGCTGTACCTGCTTTCTCTATTGATACACTAAATCGATCAACGTGCCTGCTAAAAATAATATAAGAACAGTCATCGAATTCACCATGGATTGCGGAAAGTGCCTACAACTGGTTGAAACGAACGCCCAGCCATTTGTGTATTGCAATGGAATGTGTGGTAGAGTGTTCCATGCTACTTGTGTTGGAGTTGAAATAGACGATCTGCCTGCTGTGTCACCACCAAAGCGAAACAGTTTTTGGCTATGTGATGAGTGCTTCGATGAGTTTCTGCAATGGAGGGAGACGCACAAAAAATCACCACCTCAAACTCAAACCTCTCGTGCGCCTGAATGTGATCTGCACCGTGACGTCAAAGTACTGAAAGCCAAAGTCGAAGCGATAATGACCACCCTTTCTGCGAATATTGCAAGTCCACCAGATAATGCGATACGACACTCTACTCCGATTTCATCGCTGCAGATAGATTGCGGATCAAGAGAAATTAGCTCTCAATGTGAAACGTCGTCGTCACCTAATCAAACGGAACGGTTTACCAATGCATTGAATGGAGATGACCGAGATGACAGCTTTGCTTTGATGCTGACAAATATTGACTGTAACGTTACTGAGGAGGATGTGCAACAGATGGTTTCTCGATGTTTGGGAGCCCGCTATGCCGAATGCAATAACGTTAGGAAGCTTGTTCCTAGATGGATCGACTGCAGTAACTTGGATTACATTTCCTTCAAAGTTGTATTGAGCCGTAAATGGAAACCTGCCGCCATGACTTCTTCCACCTGGCCAAAAAACGTCAAATTTCGTGAATTTAAAAGAAGGCAAACGACATGGAAACCAAGTGATTTGTAGAACTTTTATGCATAGAATACTGAGTTTGTGTTGACTTTTTGTTTTGTTTTATTTATATGGTATTTGAAATTGTATGTGGCTTCAAAAGATAGTGTTTATTTGTGATAAATTGTAGTAAACGGGTTTTGAAATGTTGTATGTTATGTTAGATTTGTTAGATATGTTGTTGTATCAAGTGTTTGAAATGTTGTAAATTGAAACTTTTGTTTTTTTTTTGTTTAGAATAAGTATATTCAATTAGACATAATAAGTCCGTTGAATTAAATAAAGAATAAAAGAATAAAGAACATCTAGTTCAAATCCAATTTCAATCCAATCCAAATCTCATTCATATTCGAATCCAATCTAATTTCAATGGAATGCCAATGCAAATTAAATCCGATTCCAATTGAAATCCAAATCCAATACAATCCCATAAGCTAAACTGAGACTAATCCAATTCAAATCCAATCCAGTTTTAATCCAAATCTATTCCAAATCAAGCTTATGTCCAATCCTAAACCAACGCAAATCCGATAAAAATACCCAATTAAAATCCAATCCAATTTCAATATTATTCCAATCCAAACTCAATCCAAATTTAGTCCTTACACGCCCACTATGATTTTTTCTATTGTTCAATTTTTGTTTCTATTTGACATTTTATAGGACAACTTCCTCGTGTGTTTCGCCATTCCTTTGTTCGCTCTTTTCTCAATCTTTTTCTCAAGGTATGTCAATCTCTCTTATTTCCATTTCCTTGTTCAACTAATTTTTTTTTAAGATGTCGCATTTTTTTTCCAAGTCAAAGCATTTTTTTCCTTCCTCTTTTTCCACCTCATTTTTTTTTGCTTTTTCTCACGCTTCATTTTTTCTCTCCAAGCCATCTTTTTGTTTTTGCTTTTTCTCTCCCTTAATTTTTTTCTCCAAGCCATCTTTTTTTTTGCTTTTTCTCTCGCTTCATTTTTTTCCAAGCCATCTTTTTTTTTGCTTTTTCTATCGCTTCATTTTTTTCCAATCCATTTTTTTTGATTTTTCTCTCTCGCTTTATTTTGTTCTCCAAGCCATTTTTTTTTTGCTTTTCCTCTCGCTTCATTTTTTTCTCCAAGCCATCTTTTTTTTGCTTTTTATCTCCCTTCATTTTTTTTCTCCAAGCCATCTTTTTTTTTTTTGCTTTTTCTCTCGCTTCATTTTTTTCCAAGCCATTTTTTTTGCTTTTTTTTCTCGCTTTATTTTTTTTTCAAAGACATCTCCTTTTTTCCGTTTTTATCTCGATTCATTTTTTGTCAATCCGTTGCTTTTTTCTCTCGCTTCATCATTTTTTTCATTTGCCATTTTCGCTGCGTCACAATTAATTTTCCAAAATCTCCCATGTTTCTCGCTCTTTCTCTCACTTCATCTATTTATTACCTCGCGACCCATTTGCTCCCATTTCACGACGTCGCACTTCTTGTTTCTAAGCCACCTCATTTATTTCCGCTACATTTTCACCCATTTTTCATGCTCTCCTTCGCGACACAATTGCGCCCTCTTCTAAAGCGCCCTTCCCTTGCGGTCACTAATCCATGCTTCCGTCAATGCATTCCCATCACACGCCCACAACGAACTCCCTTTCAAAATTCCCAACCCTTTCACAACAACAACAAAATTACATTTCTAAACGCGATAACATTTACGAATATAGAATTATGCACTTAAAAGCTTCACCAAAAATACTACCGGCTGCGCCATTGTCGTAACGAAAGATGATATTTGAAATCACATCTTATCGCTACTGCAATGGTAACCAGAATGACCTGTTCGTTTTCATCTGAGCTCCGCTGCTCCTTTTCTTCCATCGACTCGGCTAAAATCGGAGCTTTCTTGTCCAAGCCACCGAACTACCGTTGCCGTTCTCGCATTGGGTTCGGCTCAATGTGCTGTCCCGCTCATGGTCTCGCTTCAGATAGTTGCAGCAAACCTTCGTTAAGTTTTGCTATTTTATGCCGTTTCCACACGGAACCGCCAAACTACCCAAAATTGAGTTCTTTTGACGCAATCTCATAGTTCGGCCCAATAAGCCAAATTTGAGTAAATCGATTAAACTCACACTAGGTAAATTGCCTTCACCTCCAGCAAAAACATTTACTTAAGAGTAGGTAAATTCAACCCAAGACCCCCCCCCCCCCCTCATTCAACCCAAATTTGAGTAAACCTGCATTTATTCAAAATTGGCTTATTGGGCTCAAGGACCCCCTTTGGGTAGATGCATCTCTGTTTGTTTTTGACAACATCGGTGAGGGAAAGAGGGAAAACAACCTAATTTTGGGTAACTAGTTTATTCGATATACTCAGCTTTGAGTAAAATCGACCCAAAAATTAGGTAGTTTGATTTCTTCGTGCACGCTGATTCGCTCAGGGATGTCACACTGAAATAAATTTTGTTGTTGTTTCCACCGAATCCATGGTAAAATTAAGAACTGTACCAACAATTTTCAACCGAATGCAAAATTCTGTTAATTGTACTGAAACATTGTCAATATTACCATGCGTGAAGTACCATTGACTAAAAACATTATTGATGTTACTATTTTGACATTGTATTTTTGATCATGTTTATCTAAGACGCGCAACATTCAAGTCTACATGGTCGAAATTACAATGCCCAAATAGTAGAACCAAGAATGTTTTTAGTCAACAGTAATACACGCATGGTAATATTGACAATGTTTCAGTACAATTAACAGAATTTTGCATTCGGTTGAAAATTGTTGGTACAGTTCTTAATTCTACCATGGATTCGGTGGAAACGACAACAAAATTTATTTCAGTGCACAAATAGTGCGTATGTATCTTTTTCGATACACACAGAACTAAATTCAACAAAATAAATTAATATTCTAATCCCACCCACTACACCCTTGAAATTGCCAAGGAAATACTGAAGAGAACCGTGCATTATTGCTGGATGACCTCACGGTATATTCCTTCATATAAAGCTAAGTGAGAACATAGCATAAATGTTGACTTTTAACATTAATTTTATACCAAAACCACAAAATGGGATGTGAAGACATGTGAAGACATTGTAGCGTGCCTTGTGAAGATACTTGAAAATTTCACCTGGCATCCCTGCACGCCCAACTAACAATCACTCATTTAACAGGCACCATTATGACGAATTAATTCAGCATAATGTTGAACAACATTTGAATTATTTTCACGTACAACCTATGTTCGGGTTTTGTTCACACAAATTTGGAGAAGTTGTAAAGCATCATGTTGTGCACCAACTTAATTTTTTGTTGTTCAAAGCGTTTTACAAATGTACAAGAAAGTTGTTATTCAGCTTTGGCAAAAATGACTGAAAATAAATAAAATGCAAAAATGTTGAACTCTCACGAGAGTAATTATTTGCTCTCATGTTGAGAACACCTATTATGAAATAAGAATTACATATAAAATTACCTAAATCCGGATTAGATCTCGACACCTGTCGATTGCCAGCCGCATGCCTTCCTATCTGCGCCATCCTAGAGATGGTGAGATGCAGTACCCAAAGCAAAACATAATCTTCCCATGACTCAATAATGATCACTCCTGAACTTGTGTTCAGCAGTGGTGAATTAGCACAGCACGTGGTAATCAACTGAACAACGCCTTATACTTCAACAGCTGTTCAGCTCAAAACACGTGTTATCCATTCTGATTTCGCTGTCAGTATTTTTATCGCACGGTGAGAAAACTTGTATCGAATGCGGCCAAAAAGTGTTGGTCCTTTTTGAAGATATTGTTTCCAGACGAACTAATTGCGATATTAATATGTTTTTATTTTTATTATTAAATATCGATCTTTAAAATGTATGACAATATGTGGTGCGGTATGGTCTTGGACATGGTGCAGTCACAGCATCTGTCCAGGTAATGTACTCATGCTCAGTCGAAGATCCGTTAAGCATTTTTTTTTATTTATGCTTTTGTCATGGAATCTTGATTATTATGTTCAATAAATAGTGCATAAGGATGTTTAGGGATGATTGAAATGTGTCGATTTCTGTATGCTGTTTGATTATCTAAGTGAATGTGGGAACAATATTCAGTAAACACGACGGGACTGCAATGTCAAATGCATCGATCCAAGCGTCTCGTACAATCGAACTGCTGCGGAAATTAAAAAAAAAATATAATAATCAAGGTACAAGTTCTCCTTGTTACAGACTTATCATAATAAATAAATGCCTCATTTTTAAATTGATTACGTCTCTTGGCACTCAATGTTAAACTACATAATTCTATTCTGTTTTATTTTATGTGATTCGTTTAAAATTTTGGTTCTTTAATAACATGATAGTCTAAACAGTTTTAGCCATGATTTATCCCATAATCCGAACAAAGTTCCGAGTCAAACTATGACGGGCTGAAGGCGTTTATTTGACAAGTGAAAAGCACATTGTTCAGGAGCATATGCTTATCGATGCATCAGCTTAATAAGATGCAGACAAATGTTTTGTTAAACTCCTTTGTTAAGGAATCAATGCTTGTCGAATAAATTACTTGTTAAACTTTTAAAAAGTATTTTAATTAATTTAATGAGGAAAGTCGAACATTGACTATTTTCTCAATTGAAAAATCATTTAAACAGTAATGTGTAGAGCATAATTTTAGTTCAGCTATCATTACCATTATTAAGCAACAATTCAGCAACAAGCTTGCTTGTTTGTGACTTGCAATTGTTAGTTGGGCGGAATCATCGATGGCGCTCGTTTCATACGTGTTTTTTTTTCACATATGCAGCGTCGCCACCTGCACATATCCACTCGAAACATGCAGGAGAACGCTAGTGGAAAATGCTAGTCACAACACCGAGAAAAAATTCTACACAGTCACTGAGTTGGCCCTACACAGAAATAAAAAAAAATCTTCGTTTGTGGTATTAAATACATTGCACAATGGTCCAAGCACATACAAACTCTTGAAGGGACATACGGGGACTTCAAAAAGGAAACTCGCGGTTGAACAAGTGATAGAACGGAAGGTTTATTTAAAAGCGTTTGAACTGCAAGAAGTGCGAATGCGGAATGATCATGTTTGTTAATTTTCACAAACAGGTAATGTAGGTTGCTAAGGGAACCTAGCAACTACCCGTCGCAGGGGAGCAACGGCCGATTGCCTACTACTCCAACACCCCCTCTCAATCGGCCAGTCCTACTACGTCCTGGTCTAGGATGTCCTGGTAGCTTTACTACGCTGGTTGCAGAAGTTGCCCGATAGCCGCCGATCCTATCATCAACACGTTGGACAGCTTGTGAACGGATCATCTTCCTCGATTCCAGGGTTTCTCTTCCTTGGGGCAACTTGATGAACGTCGGTATTTGCTTTCTGCCAGCACCAGGTTGTCGCCTCGCCGCCATCCACATAAATTGGCCATCACGTTCATGTCCTTCGTCAACCGATACAGGCGCATCTGCGGAAACCAATTCGCCAGAAATTTGTCTATATTCAAAATAATCGTTACACTTACCGAGGAGCAGGCGCTCCCGTCCGCTGTGTCGGAAAGCAATGATTTCGCCCTTTTCATAACTTTGTCCAGACTATCCGCACACCCCTCGCTCCTTTTCTAGAGAGATGAACAGACAACTATTATAACAACACAAGTTTGCCGCGAACCGCGTTTTGTACACGTATTTTTCTATCGCTCAATAAAAGTTAATGAATTAACTACATCGGCTGTTTTCCTACTCTCCACATCGACCAATGTGGCGCTAGCTTCTACGCGCGAAAAATCGCTAAAAGTAAATCGCAAAAATATTGTATGGCGAATAGCATCTAAAGGCAAATTTATCGAAGTGGAATAGATTATTCGAAAAAATATTTGGTAGTGGTTGTGGTGACCCCTATTAAGCCTACCAAATATTTTTTCGGGAAAAGCTTTGTATTTCAAGTAATTCAAGTTTAGATGCATTTCGCCATACAAAATTAAATTGATTTACTCCTGTTGATCAACTGTGGTTGCGCGCAAAGCGGGTAGTCCATTGATATTTCTGAAGGAATCTGTGCTTCAAGTTTTTGGAAGAATTTCCAAAAATTTTGATAAGGAAAATGTTATGAAGATTTTTGATTTATTTTTTTGCTGAATTTCCTAGGAAGCCAATGAAGACGTACTGTGGAAACAAGTAGACACAATCTTTGAGAAATATTTATAGCCAATGGATTACCCGCTTGGCGCACACCCACAGTTGAGCAGGAGCAGGAGGAATTTCCAAAAATTTTGATAAGGAAAATGTTATGAAGATTTTTGATTTATTTTTTTGCTGAATTTCTTAGGAAGCCAATGAAGACGTACTGTGGAAACAAGTAGACACAATCTTTGAGAAATATTTATAGCCAATGGGTTACCCGCTTGGCGCACACCCACAGTTGATCAGCAGGAGTAAATCAATTTTATTTTGTATGGTGAAAAGCATCTAAACTTGAATTACTTGAAATAGATAGCTTTTACTTAAAAATTTTTTTGGTAGGCTTAATAGTAGTCACCATTATTGTGCACAACCACTACCAAATATTTTTTCGAATAATGTATTCCACTTCGATAAATTTGCCTTTAGATGCTATTCGCCATACAATATTTTTGCGATTTACTTTTAGCGATTTTTCGCGCATAGAAGCTAGCGCCACATTGGTCGATGCGGAGAGTAGGAAAACAGCCGATGTAGTTAATTCATTTATGGAAGCCTATTGTACAAAAAATGATAGAGGAACTTTCAATTAAAGTACTGAAGTAACGTCTGATAGAGTTCCAAATATAATGTTAAGAAAAGTCTTTTCCAGACAGCTCCAGTAAAGAAAGAGAAAAATCCAGAGGAAACTTAGACCGATTTTAGAAATTTAGATTTCTCAAAATAATTCGCCTCCAAAACGACGATTCGACCGCTTGGGAGTGTTGTCGTCGTCGTGATGATGCTTCCCGAAAGCAATGTCAAATTCGTTCGGGGTTTCAAAACATTGGAAAGAAATTCATTATTTTTACAGTCAGATTGAGATTTACGAGTAAATAGTGGTTTCGCAGCGCGGTGTCACGAACACTAATGCAAATCTACTGGTTGAAAATATGCCCATTTGATTTTGCTGGAAACAGCTGATCTTTGTTTACTATTTTCAACCAGTAACTCAAGTGGTGTTCGTGTAATGCAGCGTGTACGTACACGCAACACTACTAAAAGCAGAAACCACTATGAGTGTGATCCGAAGGTATAACTGTTTATTCTGAGCATAACAGTATTTTTTAGGGCAGTGAAAGCTAATTAGAAGTAAGATATTTCTGGGTCTGAAAATCGTTCAGGCGAAGTGGATAGCAAATCTAACCTAGAATATCCTACAATTCTAACCTCAACTCCTCACTTTCACAAGCCGGATCTCATTTTTCACGGAAATGGTGGAACAAAATGCAAAACTAATGTACGTGCGACCGAGGGAATTGAAAGTTCTACCATTCCCACTTAAAAAAATTGTCGGATGTGGGTTATAAGTAGGAAAAATTAAATAATGAATTAACTACATCGGCTGTTTCCCTACTCTCCGCATCGACCAGTGTGGCGCTAGCTTCTATGCGCGAAAAATCGCTAAAAGTAAATCGCAAAAATATTGTATGGCGAATACCATCTAAAGGGAAATTCTTCAAAGTGGAACACATTATTCGAAAAAATATTTGGTAGCGGTTGTGCACAATGGTGACCACTATTAAGCCTACCAAATATTTTTTCGGAAAAAGCTTTCTATTTCAAGTAATTCAAGTTTAGATGCATTTCGCCATACAAAATTAAATTGATTTACTCCTGCTGATCAACTGTGGCTGCGCGCAAAGCGGGTAGTCCATTCCCCCAACATGCATCTGCAGATTATGTTGATCTGCAGATTATGTTGATAGGTATGTAAAAAAAGGTAAACATTATCAGTTCGGTAGTTGCGCTACCGAAACAAAGATGGGTAACAGTATGTTTCATTTTGCGCTTGAAAGCCAATGAATGGACTACCCGCTTTGCTCGCAGCCACAGTTGATCAGCAGGAGTAAATCAATTTAATTTTGTATGGCGAAATGCATCTAAACTTGAATTACTTGATATACAAAGCTTTTCCCGAAAAAATATTTGGTAGGCTTAGTAGTGGTCACCATTGTGCACAACCACTACCAAATATTTTTTCGAATAATGTGTTCCACTTTGAAGAATTTGCCTTTAGATGGTATTCGCCATACAATATTTTTGCGATTTACTTTTAGCGATTTTTCGCGCATAGAAGCTAGCGCCACATTGGTCGATGCGGAGAGTAGGAAAACAGCCGATGTAGTTAATTCATTACCTACATCGGCTGTTTTCCTACTCTCCGCATCGACCAATGTGGCGCTAGCTTCTATGCGCGAAAAATCGCTAAAAGTAAATCGCAAAAATATTGTATGGTGAATAGCATCTAAAGGCGTATTTCTCGCAGTGGAACATATTACTCGAAAAAATATTTGGTAGCGGTTGTGCACAATGATGACCGGTTTGGTGCCTACCAAATATTTTTTTGGTAAAAGCTTGTCATTTCGAGAAATTCGAGTTTAGATGCTTTTCGCCATACAAAAAAAAAATGGATTTACTCCTGCTGATCAACTGTGGCTGCTCGCAAAGCGGGTAATCCATTGTATAATTTTGAGATAATGAATTAATTACATCGGCTGTTTTCCTACTCTCCGCGTCGACCAATGTGGCGCTAGCTCCTATGCGCGAAAAATCGCTAAAAGTAAATCGCAAAAATATTGTATGGCGAATAGCATCTAAAGGCAAATTTATCGAAGTGGAATACATTATTCGAAAAAATATTTGGTAGTGGTTGTGCACAATGATGACTACTATCTGCGGTAAAAGCTTGTCATTTCGAGAAATTCGAGTTTAGATGCTTTTCGCCATACAAAATAAAATTGATTAACTCCTGCTGATCAACTATGGCCGCGCGCCAAGCTGGTAGTCCATTGGAGAAAATTTACAAAAATATGTTCAGAATCCGTTCCAAAAGTATATTGGATACACAAAAATGACGACAGCAATAACATCAATTCTTTTTTTTATTGAACAGTGTTCTTGACGAATTCTGCCAGACATCTTATGTCTAATATAGAGCCCCTGTAAAATTTATCTTCAAGGTTTTGGGGAAGAGTGCAATATTCTAAGCAAATCTGAGTAGAGAAATGCAGCCGCTTCAAATGGAGGTAATTTGATCAATATTTTCAAATTGTCTAAACTTCTGGAAATATAATAATTTTGAATATTTTGAGAACAAAATTCAGTATATTAGAAAACATATCATTATTATGAACAATTTGTAATATATCTCGGAATATTGAAGTAAGCTGCAGTTCGAAAAACTTTTAAATATCCTTTCAAAATTGTTAATATCGGATTCAATTACTTAGACCGTTCGCAATGCTGTTTTATTTTGTATGACGAGTTTTAAATTTTTTAAAACTCGCCATACAAAATAAAACAGCATTGCGAACGGCCTTAGTACATAAAGTAAACAAAAATCAGTATTTTGAGAAAGGACATTGGCTGCCGCGAACTTTGGAGGCCTTATTCTTTCAGAGTTGACTATACTGACTAAGGAAAGTTCAAAAGTTTATAAATACTTCTATTGAAAAAATCATACAGTAGTTTAGTAGCTTGTAGTCATTCTCGTGCAAATTCAAAGATAAGGCAAAATTTCTGATTATTATCATAAAACCCGCCAGCGGGCCATATTCTAATTTATTTCAAAATCAGTTCGCGGGCCGCACAAAACCATCTTGAGGGCCGCATGCGGCCCGCGGGCCGCAGTTTGGTGACCACTGGACTACCCGCTTGGCGCACACCCACAGTTGATCAGCAGGAGTAAATCCATTTTATTTTGTATGGTAAAAAGCATCTAAACTTGAAATACTTGAAATAGAAAGCTTTTACTGAAAAAATATTTGGTAGGCTTAATAGTAGTCACCATTGTGCACAACCACTACCAAAAATTTATTCGAATAATGTATTCCACTTCGATAAATTTGCCTTTAGATGCTATTCGCCATACAATATTTTTGCGATTTACTTTTAGCGATTTTTCGCGCATAGAAGCTAGCGCCACATTGGTCGATGCGGAGAGTAGGAAAACAGCCGATGTAGTTAATTCATTATCAGAGAGTTACGTCTGTGGTCCAAGATTAGAATCACGAAGATAGATGGATGCATCTATCGCACACCTGTGTACCACTTGTAATACATTGAAAATTTGTAATTATCAAAGTGTATATGATAGCGTATACCTCCAGCAAGCTTCAAAACAAGCAGATGGAGGTGATCATTGCTAAAGACAAACGTGCGAGCGTTTTAAGTTATCAAATAATCCTTAATAATCTTCACAACATTTGCATTTCTTTGCATTAGTCCACCAAAACCCATAAAAATTGGCCAAAAAAGTGCATCCCTGTACGTCTACAATCCGAATTATTGTTATATTAGATTGATAGCATTCATTCTTGTTCACACATTGTTTCTGCAGTTAAGGCGAAACTGGAAGCATTTTCACATTTTTTCGGTTTTTGATTTTTTATTAAATAACGAAGCAATATTTTCAAAATCGGTTTTCGTACACATGTAGAGTATGGATAAATGTATCTTCTGAATTTTTTTGAGGTGGAAAATGTTTTCCATTTTTGCAGAAACCATTTTTTGGTGAAGTTTTGTTCAAAAATGGTTTCTGCAAAAACGAAAAACATTTTCCACTACAAAAAAAAAATCAGAAGATACCTTCATCCATACTCTACATGCGCACGAAAACCGATTTTGAAAATATTTCTTCGTTATTTAATAAAAATCAAAAACCAAAAAGTGAGGAAATGCTTCCAGTTTCGCCTTAAGGGTAAATTTTACCCGAGATTTTACCCATTATACTAACGATGAAAAATAAATTCGTCCAATATCACCCTAAAGTTGATAAAACTCATGTGAAAATAAATTTTATATGTCGAATACATCACAATAGTCCATTTTACGAGCCTATTTTATGAATGAATTTTGACAGAAGGTAGCGTCCAATAACCCGTAAAAACCAATATCATCATCAACATTGTTGTCACTTCGTAAAATGGCTCATACCACAAACCAAGAAGCAAAACGTGTGAAAATTTGGCGAAATTTCCGATTTAATTGCTAAGTTGATCTTTTTTCTGTCATACCCAATGTCGAGCCCAATGTTTAAGAAATTTTCCCAATCTTTTCCGAAATCACTTTATTCCTTAAAATCAAATTTATCTTAACACAGATTACTAAAACAATGTAAAATGGATGCAGTGCATTCATTGAAAGGTATATTTTATCATTTTTGCATGTAGTTTTCATTAAAAACTTTAACCACTGTATGGTGGATCTTTTTGTGTCGGTCACTGTATGTAGGAATATTGTTTGAAAGTTTCGTTTGATTTGGTCAAACAAGCCCTTAAAAAGTTGTGGTCGTATATGTGGTCATATACCGCAATACGCAAACATATTCAACTGTTTTGTGACATTCGATGCTTTCTAACTTCCAAAGTGTTCAGCAAAAACGGCTCAATGTTTGATTGTAAACATTGTATCGTATAGTTGACAAATTTTATTAAGAATCGGAGCAGTATATTGACAATTCTACAGTCAAAATAGTGCAAATGGATTTTAAAATTGTTGATAGAGCCTGAAGCCTAAGATTTTGACGAAACTTTTAACACCTTATGTTTTTTAAGTTGTTAATAAATAGTCTCAATGAATTAACTACATCGGCTGTTTTCCTACTCTCCGCATCGACCAATGTGGCGCTAGCTTCTGCGCGAAAAATCGCTAAAAGTAAATCGCAAAAATATTGTATGGCGAATACCATCTAAAGGCAAATTCTTCAAAGTGGAACACATAATTCGAAAAAATATTTGGTAGTGGTTGTGCACAATGGTGACCACTATTAAGCCTACCAAATATTTTTTCGGGAAAAGCTTTGTATTTCAAGTAATTCAAGTTTAGATGCATTTCGCCATACAAAATTAAATTGATTTACTCCTGCTGATCAACTGTGGCTGCGCGCAAAGCGGGTAGTCCATTCAGATGTTTTGTAAATCATACAGTAAAATTATAGCCCAAACCATTTTTACAATGAGTGTACAAGAGTTCTTAAACCTCATGTTCTTGCGTTGGAGATATCTCCGCCAATACTTTACCAATCCCGATGAAAATTATATAGTATTATCTGGACACAATATACTGTTATTGGTTAAAAAATCAGTCATTTTGAAACATTCTATCAACAGTTATACACTATTTGCCGTGGCGCAATTTGATTTCGTACACCCCTCATGAACTTTTCGATAAAGTTGAAGATCTAAGTATTAGCTTTGAGTAAGATTGTTCAAAAACTGTTTATGTATCTATAAAACTGATAAATTTAAAACTATTTATCTGAATGGTTCAAGAAAAACCCTTGAAAAAAAAAAAACTGTTTTCAGACTGTTATTTTTTTCAATTTCAAATTCTCATCTTGGCAACTTTGAAGCAACAAACCTACTGAGCGTTTCAAAATGCATTGCTTCGTGGGTAGTAGGGCGGGGCTTATTTTCCAAAATCTCTAAGGGATATTAGGCCACATGAATATAGCTGAGTAAATACTCTTTACTAAATCTTTGTGAAGCCGTAGAGCAAATCTTTGTGAAACTTCACAGAGATCTGAGTAAAGAGTATTTACTCAGTTTTATTCATATGGCTTATTATTTCCTCGAAGTTCAACAAATACATCTACAAAAGGGGCACGCATACATTTGAACGTGATTTTCTCTATATATAGCTATAGTCGGATATGTCAAAAACAGGTCCTCCTGGCCAAATGATCCCAGTTCGTATCACATAATTGTCGGCTCCGTTGCTGTAAGCTGCTGGCATTTTCGTCTTACTCGTTCTTGGCACAGCAGCGTCCGAGGAAAAGGTCAATAATAAAATCGAAAGCACGAAAAATCGAACAAAAAATATAATTTATTGTTACCTTCCAGCAACGGTGCACTGCAACAGGATAAATTGAGTCGTTAGGTTTATGTTGGTCAGACGGTCGGAATAAAATATATGCCTCTGGGATTGATTGATTAACACACTCAAATCGAAAATTACATTGGTATACATAGGTATATATCAATAAGATTGTATTTTTTTTATCAGAAATGCTTTATTAATGCTAACACCTCATTTGTTGAAAATTATATGAAACTAATGATGAACATAACATTATGAAATGTATTCCACATGCTTCGCGAAAACTCTCCGTTGTCTATAGTGTTAAGTTTCATTCAGTCTGTACAGCCCTGGCTGAAGACGGTATCAGTATCTTTTTTAAAATTATCATTCCTATCTTGCAACACTGCAGTATAATAGTTATTTATGTAACGAGTTGTAAAATGATTATTTTTACAGAACGAGTTGTACAACGAGGCTTGCCGAGTTGGATAAATAAATACGACGAGTACTGTAAAAATCGAGTTTTGCAACGAGTTGCATACACATTTTTTTGCAATGAACGAAAAACTTTCATTAGAATATGTTTGGTTCCATCAATATCATCGTGCTTCGCGGTGGTTGAATGGGACCGGCCACGTGCTCTATCGTGCAAGACACAAAAATTTTGATCAAGCATGCCGTGCCATAAACGTCACAGTTTTTCAAGCTCTAGCCGTGGAAACTGAGGTCAGACTGAGGTTGTCAATCAAACAATTGCATTATGATTCATAATGCAACCGGAATGAGTTGCGTTATGAATCAAAATGGAATTGTTTGCTATCGTGTGTAAAAGTAGGCCGTGACCTCACCGAAATAGCAAGTATAAAGTAGAATATTATAGTCCCGGGTTTCAAAAAAATAAAATATTATGCTTCTGGATGTCTTGAACTAGGGGAATTTAAGTATTTTCGGCAGTTTTGTTCTCTTCGTCATGGGGATTTTTTTGAAACCTATTGATCTTAGAGTTGGCCTCAAATCCTTCCTAACCAAGCTGAGTTATATGCCCAAATTTAAGGCAATTTGGCCCACAAAAACCCCCCATGACGAAGAGAACAAACCTGCCGATGATAACCTTAGTCACCCTACTCCGTTCAGAAAAGCTGAAGGTGTTTTTTTTCTTTTTTTATTCAAGCAAATATTTCAGCCATATTTAGTTCAAATCCGTGATAATCGATTGCATGTGGCCATGCACTTGGCGTGGAATGATCCATAAAAAAATCCAGAATATATTTCGTTCCCTTTACATATAAAGAAATTGCAATACGTGCCGTGGGTAACACAAATTGCCTTTGCTGTCCAATTCGATGAGCATCCTCGACACACATGACATCTTTTTGAAACCATGACGATAAACTATTCAGCGTCAGGTTTGATTTTGTTTTCCGCGCTTTGGAAACAAAATATAGTAATTTTGGGCAGCATACGGTTGAACTTCCTACCTTAGCTGGACCCTGGACGACTAGTTCGCCACCAGACGAAGTTAACGGCATAAACTAAGCGAGCGTGAAAGCCACACATAATTGGAAAATAAATGCCTTCGACGCTATGAAAATTGGCCCCGGTTAGTAAAGCCGCCGCACAACGCCAGGAACCGCGAGCGAGCGAGCGACCCGAAGGGGCCACCTCCTAATGTCCACTGATTATAGTTTTCTCTGCTACGGATGCCCAGAAGTATCCCATACCGATTTTCTTAAGTCCATCACAGCGTCAGCGTTGTGTAGCGACCTCAGGTAATAGGCATAGACACAGACGTGAAAATTGTATGGTTTTACTTTTTTATGCTTAATGTGATCGATTCCTCCGATTTTCACTTTCAAACGACAGATTGTGTGACAGTAACAAATCAATTTCTGGCAGAATACTACAAATATGATACTCCATAATAGATGAATTTACCTATCATTAAAGTTGATTAAATAAACTCTATGCTAAAGTAATCGGATTGATTTTTTTTTTTGTAAATTCTCTAAAACGCCTAACGGGAGCAATGTATGTACTTCGTAATGCCAGTGTTCGCAATGACTTATTTTCCGCTGCTTTAAAATTATAAGAAGTCAAAAGTATATGAAGAATAAATTTTTATTTTTAAGATATTTTAGTTGTTTTGAAGGAATGTAAATGGTACCATTGAAAAAAGAGCAAATAATTGATTCTTCACACTAATGCATTAAAATTTTTTACATAAAATTCACCGGACCCAAATGACTTTCATTCGCACAGAAAAAAAATATTAAATTTAAACGACATGTAAATGGCAAACGCTGTGAATTTAAACGAATTTAAACTAAAAAACCCGATTTAATCCACCTATGGTGAACAGAACCCTTCTTACACTTATTAAAACTATTATTGAATTATTTGTATTTGACATATTTATTTTGTGTGATGGACCAAAAGTTCTAGAAAATATTGTGGATTTGGCATCCAGTGAATTGGTTTCCAAAATAGCATCATGGACCATGGACTAAACTACCAGAAATGTCAGACACCTTCTAAAATCTTGTGTGAAATTTTTAAAAAATATCTTACATATTCTGGAATATTGTATCTTTTGATAACTGCCAAAAGATCTTGAATCGATTAACAAATGGATAAGAAAATCAGCGAGATATTCTTTGTCTAATATCTCTTAATCAGTCGATTAAATTAGCTCCGAAGTACTTGGTATTCATGGTTATGGTGCAAAAAGGACAAAAATGATATATCTACTAAGTTAATCAGTTTTGGCATTAGCTAGTTATTTTCGCTGTCCGGTTCTTGCATTTTCCCACAATATATAAATTCAAAGCTTTCATTTAACATATTGTTAGTTTTCATAAAATTCCTGTGTATTTGTAATTTGTTATTTATAATTTTATTGAAAACAATTTTATTGAAGAACACTTTGTCAGGATTATTTATTGAAAAATAATTTCCCATAGACTGGTCAATGCAAGATAACAAGAGTGAATAGATTAATAAAAAAGAATTTATTGAAATACTCTTCGTAAGATATCTCAGTAATCAAATGTTGAATCGAAATAAAATTTTAGGGCCTTATGCAAGGATATTGTCACATAACATAAGTGGAACTTCATAGTCAGAGCGAAGGAAAAAGTTGTATCCTTTTCCAGCACGCGACACTGTTATATCTTTTATAAAAGGCATCGAACTGTCATTTATTTTGGTAAACAAAAAACATCTGATCCAACCAGTATTCCAGTTTTGGCAAAGAATAGAGGAACGAAGATTGGCATCTTAGATATGGGGTATCGCGCCATCGTCTGTTTTGCACTATAACTCAGACAATTTTGAACCAGTTGACTTGAAATGTTGTACACGGGTAGATACTATACCTATCTCACCGCATTCCAAAAATTGTGTCAATTGGTTCAAATTTGACTGAGTTATAGCGGAAAACAGACGAAAATAGAAGCCACCGCCCAAGTGGCGCGATTCCCTGCGTAAAAGAAGCTGCTGGAAATCCACTTATTTATTTTGTCATAATTTCGGAATAACACATCCACGTTTCACATATCGATGTCCCTTTATATTTAAAGCTAGAAAACGCATTTTTGACTTGAGTTTACAAAGTTTCATCACAATTTCTGTCCTATTTTAGATCTCTACGTGCTGCCAGTCTAGATCTATGCGATCTTTGTTTTACTCCGCAGCAATGAAAAATGGTATACATGCTGAAAAATAGCAGTGTACGAAATCGAAAATGCATCAACTTTTTGAGCCAGAGTTCCACTTATGTTATGTGATATTGTAGCTTTCATTTGGTGCTTAGAGAACCCAAATCGGTTGACAGACAGCTGAGATATCTATTATAGTACCCTTGGTCAAAAATCTCTCAAAAAGTTAACCTTACTCCCAAGTACTCTTTGAAAGATATCTCGGTAACCAAATGTCCAATCCTAAAAAAAATGTATTGGGTTCTACTAGAATGTTGTAGCTTTCATTCATTTGGTGCCAGGATAACCGAAATCGGTTGACAGACGGCCAGAATATTTATTATGATACACTTGGTCAAAAATCTCACAAGGTTTAGTTGTATAAATCTAAGTACTCTTCGAAAGATATCTCTGTAACCAAATGTCCAATCAAAATAAAATTTCTGGGCGATCTACTAGGATGCTGTAGCTTTCATTTGGTGCCAAGAGAACCCAAATCGATCGACAAACGGCCAAAATATTTATTATGACACACTTGGTCAAAAATTTAAAAAAGTTTAGATGTATGACTCATAAGTACTCTTCGAGAGATATCTCGGTAACCAAACGTCTAATCGAAAAAAAATTCAATAGCGTTCTACTAGGATGTAGTAGCTTTCATTTGCTTCCAAGAGAACTCAAATCGGTTGACAGACGGCTGAGAAACGTGCGTGACTTTTTTTTGTAACGCACATACACACACACACACACACACACACACATACAGACATTTGCTCAGTTCGTCGAGCTGAGTTCATTTGTATATGAGACTCGGCCCTCCGGGCCACGGATCGAAAGTCGGTTTTTCGAGCGATATTTATACCCTCTTATGGGTGTAAGAAGGGTAAAAAAGAATTTATTGAAATACTCTTCGTAAGATATCTCAGTAATCAAATGTCGAATCGAAATAAAATTTCAGGGCCTTTTACAAGGATATTGTAGCTTTCATTTGGTGCTTAGAGAACCCAAATCGGTTGACATACGGCTGAGATATGTATTATGGTACCCTTGGTCAAAAATCTCTCAAAAAGTTAACCTGTATTACTCCCAAGTACTCTTTGAAAGATATCTCGGTAGTGTCCAATCCTAATAAAATTGTATAGGGTTCTACTAGAATGTTGTAGCTTTCATTTGGTGCCAGGAGAACCGAAATCGGTTGACAGACGGCTGAGATATTTATTATGATACACTTGGTCAAAAATCTCAAAAGGTTTAGTTGTATAAATCCTAAGTACTCTTCGAAAGATATCTCTGTAACCAAATGTCCAATCGAAATAAAATTTCTGGGCGATCTACTAGGATGCGGTAGCTTTCATTTGGTCTCAAGAGAATCCAAATCAACTGACAAACGGCCGAAATATTTATTATGATACACTTGGTCAAAAATCTTAAAAAAAAAAAATGACTCATAAGTACTCTTCGAGAGATATCTCGGTAACCATACGTCCAATCGAAAAAAAAATTCAATAGCGTTCTACTAGGATGTAGTAGCTTTCATTTGCTTCCAAGAGAACTCAAATCGGTTGACAGACGGCTGAGAAACGTGCGTGACTTTTTTTTTGTAACGCACATACACACACACACACACACACACATACAAACATACAGACATTTGCTCAGTTTGTCGAGCTGAGTTCAATGGTATATGAGACTCGGCCCTCCGGGCCTCGGATCGAAAGCCGGTTTTTCGAGCGATATTTATACCCTTCTTATGGGTGTAAGAAGGGTAAAAAGGATTGAAAATTAAGTCGAATTTGATGCACATAATTAGAGCATAGAAAAACATACAATTTTACACTTATATGAACTTAAAATTCAATGGCACATCAATTTTATGTTCAAATTGAAAAGTGAATTATATAACATTTGATTTTCTGTTATTTTAAATATAAATTTAAATTGGCGTGTAAATTTACAGCGACACTCGTTTACCATCAATACAAATGGCGTCTTTGTTTCAGTTTTGTTCTGCCGACGGCCGGAGGGAGTTGTTCATGTGAGAAGCACCGGAAGACGCACTGATAGTTTATTTTGTGCCCGAATATCTGTTATTTGTAACACCTTATACGTACCTACCCAAATCATTGATACATGTGCAATCTTCGATGTAGAGAATGATGATAAAAATCTATCGAGTTCCTTAAGGTTGAAGGATTCGTCATTGACATAATCGTCATCATTGAAAATTCGAAAGCAGTTTTCTCGTTCAAAACTGAAAAATTCGCTTTGAATATGTATTCACTGTACTCCATTCTCCACTTACAATACAGTGAATACATTTTCACTGGGAAATTTTCGGTTTTGGACGCGAAAACTGCTTTGGAATTTTAAATGATGACGATTATATCAATGACGAATCCTTCAACCTTAAAAACCCCTCATCAGCAGCAGCAGCACCTCGCAGTGCGTCTCCCGGTGCTCCATTTTGCGATGCTGTTGCGTCGAGAGCAATTGCCCAACGTTGATGAGGAAACATTTGCATTACCGAACATCTGATTTATGTACGCTAAGTACCACATCGTCGCAATGATTATCCTCACAAGACGCTTTTTCGAAAGTCGAAAATCAAATGCATAAACAAACATTCATGTCAATATAAAGAAGCGTTGGAAATTAATCGTTTAAATTTAAACGATGTTTAATTTTACACGACTCTCACACGAGACATGAATCGTGTAAAATTAATATCGTGTAGTTTTTATGTCTAACGCAATTTTGCGTTTATTTCGATGCTCCAAATATGTGCATCGAAATATCTAAACGCAAATTTACACGAATTTTTAAGTGTGAGGGTCCTCAAAATAAATTAATAATAATAATTAACATTGAAGTCAACGGTTTCGATAAAAATAAAACAGAGGTGTTTATTTCGCCCCGGGTGTCCATTATGCCTCGATCTCCCCTGCGAGTTGAAAATTCTGTGGCCAAAATATTTGGGATAGGCAACATTTTTCTCTCATAAAAAAGTTCAACATGCTATAACTTTTCATAAAGTGCATCAAAAAATCTCAAATTTTGATTGTTTGTCAACCTATTTTATGTGCATCATTGGTACAAATATGGGCTCGATTGATTAATGTTTCGCAAAGTTATAACCGTTCGGGTAAAACACTATTTTTTAGACAACTTAATTTTGAGCTGTCAAATCTCGGAGACCAGTGAACCGAATTTAATGAAATTTTGAACGTACACTAACAATATGTATACGCTTCAAAAACTTTTAAAAACATAGGTACTTTTTAAACGTTGAAAAAAGTTATCATATCATAGATTGACACTTTTTGGATTTTTCACGAAAAAAAAATGTTTTTACATCTATGTCAATAAATTTTAGTGTTGATATCCAAAGATTTTCCACTTCTGTTCTCAGGTTATCTCTAATCAGATATATTAGAGCCTATTTAGATTGAAGAAAGAACACATTTAGTAATTTTTGTGTAAATTTGACTTGTTTTCCTTTATATGGGTAAAAGTTTCAACCCGGTATAACTTAATTTGCCGTGAGAAAATATTACATATTATAACGTCGTATTAAGTATCAATATATTTTTCATAAACTTTAAAAAATTCATTCAATTCGGTTCACTGGTTTCCGAGATATGACAGTTCAAAAATTAGTTGTCTAAATAATAGTGTTTTACCCGAACGGTTCTTACTTCGCGAAAAATTAATCAACCGAGCCCAAATTTGTGGTACCAATGATGCACATATAATAGGTTGACAAACAGTCAAAATTTGAGATTTTTTGATGCACTCTATGAAAAGTTACAGCACGTTGAACTTTTTTGTGAGAGCGGACCTGGTGTGATGGTTAGAACACTAGACTATCACGCCGAGGGCCTTGGATCGAGTCACACTCCCGACAAAACTTACAAAATGTGAGTTCTTCCTTCGGAAGGGAAGTAAAGCGTGGGTCCCGAGATGAACTAGCCTAGGGCTAAAAATCTCGTTAATACAGATAAAAAAAAAGATGCCTACCCCAAACATTTTGGCCATTCCCTGTAGATTCCCTGGGCAAATTTTACAAAAAAAAATGAAAAAAATTAAAGAGTTTTTAGAGTTTTGAGAAATTGGTGCAAAAAAAAAATCCGGAATTTTCACAAAAATTAATTAAAAATGAAGTTAGAAATAACTCAAGGATGGATCATGGATTGGATGATGATGATGATGATGATGATTGTATAACCATCAGCGTAAGGATTACTTATGGCTACAGAGTCATACTGAAATAAAAGGATCTACACCAAGGTATGAAAACTTCCGGTTTTTCTTGCTAGCAATTAAGTTTTTGAGGTGATTTTATTATCAGCCACGTGTTCCTCAAAGGGTAAATTAAGGCAAAATATAGCATTATTAAACATGCTTCAACGTCATCAAAATGCAAATTTAAAAATGTACTGAGTAGAAACATGCAGAATGGATTACTGCACGAATTTATTCTGGCCTGCTTACTCTCACACGAAATTTGACGTTTGAGTGGTGTCGACACCTCTCAAACGTCAAATTTTCTGTGAGAGTAAGCAGGCCAGAATAAATTCGTGCAGTGGACCATATGCATGAACACATGATTTCGTAACAAATTTAATATACCATAGGGCACTGCATGAAATTATCTCCTTCTCTTTCACTCTTACAGAAATTTTGTAAACAACAAGGCCAAGAAACGTCAAAATCCCATACAAAATCAAAACAGTGCGGTGCCCTATAGGCGTTGTCGGGTAAGAACCAGTTGTTTATCACCCATGTCTTTTCATCGCTTTCGATGCTTTTCGATCAGGTTATCGCGAAGCATCGTAGGCTGGAAACTTTATTGGTGTGGTGTCGGTACATGCGAATGATGCTTATGTGTGCGTGTCGAGCGTTCGTGCCGTGGCTTCTTAAACCAACCCATTCGATATTATTCGGCTGTTCGGGTGAGCATGTGGCGGCAGTGACAGATGTGTGCAAAATCGTTTGTGAGTTGCATCATGGTTGTTTTGCCACCTCTTTGCTTAGGGGCTGTCCATAAACCACGTGGTCATGAAAGGGGGGGGGGCGATAAAAATACAATTAATAAATTGATTTAGCATTCGTGAGGTGATAATTTGCATCATTGTTTTCAATATTGTTAAATTTTGCCTAATTTGCTCCTTTGAGGGCCCCTTCTGACTATACCACTGGCCCATCACCCGAAAGGCTTTGGATTTATTCATATTTCCACATGTAGAATGCAACAAAAATAGTCCGGTTGAAATCCCCGGAGGACACCATCGTAACCATCCCTTGTCAGTAGAAAATGACCGATAAAGCCAAAAATGATTAACTTGAATTTAAATATGAAAATACCAGTGTAACTACATGTCTGAGCAGTGGACGTCCGCACGCTCCTAACTAGCTCACCGTGTAATTGATCCCAGGGTCGACTCTTACCTGTTCAGGGGATTTACTACCACATTCATGAAGAGAACGGGACGTAACACCAAGGACAATGCAATTGCATGCATAAAAGGACTTCAGAACGCAGTTAATGTAGAAACATCAAGTACATTTTACTTATTTATTTTCTCCTTATGGGTTAGTGGTTATGGTTAGATATTCATTGCGGCCGTATGATAAGTTGGGGCCTATGAGACATGCACATGTTTGGAACTAGACTCCGATTGACATACCTTTGGGGCCGGATGGCGTTACCGAATTCGGGGAAATCGTTGAAAAGGTAGCAGGGCACTCGTTGGCCCGCCGAGGGTTTGATGGGTTGGCCTCCTAGCGACCCGTCTGGATTGCTTGGGGTGGTATGCAGCAGGCACAATTGGTGATTGGCCGATCGAG